>NC_051101.1:13415415-14015415 GCF_901709675.1 Syngnathus acus | reverse complement strand
GGCAGGTATCCCAAAACAGACAGGCGTCGCCGCTCAATTACGAACAATCATTTTGATGATCGGCCATGAAAAACAGGGCACGTTCATCGCCTCTCTGCAGCTTTAATTATTATTGTTATCGTCATTATTATTATTTCACGGCCTGTTTAAAGATGTAACGCGGCCCACAAAGCAGCGCTTTTAATGACCAATTAACAGGAGCTCCTCGGAGCGCCGAGGCCTCGTGGAGGATTTGCTTGAGTAAACAGGGGTGCGGCGGTTGGGGGGGGGGGGGGTCTATCTTGTTACACGCATACAGAATAAACGTCCATGCATACACACGCACACACAAGCCAAAAGAATCTTATTAAAGGAGCAACGCTGTTTACCAAAACCTTGAGACGCGCTCAAAAAAACTGCGATGGAAACCCTGACGAAATGGCGTGGAAGAGCGAGTAAATGAGCGCAGGCCGCCGCCGCATCATTAGCATTGCTCAATAATGTAGCTGGGGGGTAGGACAGCGGCACTCAAGGCCACGGGGCTTTCCGAGAGGCTAATTTGGACTTCGCCGTGTTTCCAAGCAGCTCCCCCAACCAAACACAAACAAACCAGTGGAGGCTCCCCACAAAATCATCCGTGAGGAATCGAGCGTACGGCCAAACGCCACCCGCTAAGTTGTAGCAAACAAATGTTGCTCGAAGGTTCATAGTTTTAGTTTCCCTGGCAAAAATTGACGTTTTTTGGACCGGTCCGACTTAGAAGGAAGAAAAATACCAAGAAAGCCCGCAAGGTCAATTTGTCTCAAACAAGTGAAACAGCTCTTTTCGCTAATTGCTAACAGGCTAATTGCTAACCGGCGTCGTTTTGCAAGCATTTGCAAACCTTCGTTGACATTCTCATGGAGACACTCAATCAGCACTCTGCATACACACACACACACACACACACACCGACAGCGTATTATCTTTTCGTCGAGGGGGGCGATCAGACAACGCGGTTAATAAGACAGTGCGTTGATTGTATTTGTTTTCCATTTATCTCTCGGCTTTTGAAGACGCCCGGCGGTAATTACGCCGCTAAGTGAAAGTGAAACGGGCGAGTCGCGGGCCGAGCGTCGTGCGAACAACAGATCGAGGATGACAAGAGGCTCAGCGGAACAATGCAGAGAAATGCTAATCCCCACCGCCGCCCATTAGGAATATCCCATTGTAATAGAAAGACAAAACCAGAATCGGAAGGGAATAATACATACGCGCCTGACTCATGCCAATGTGTTTAGCATAATGAAAGCGTGACTTTTGCCGCCGATTCGGCGGCGCGCTCGCGCAAGTATTGTAAAGCAAATAAAGAGGAAAGCTTAAACGCTCCGTGGGAGGTTGTTAAGAAAGATGACGCAGAGAAAATGTCGGGAGCCTTTAATGTCACGTGAATTGACAATCGCACGCAGAGTACAAAATGACGATTTAAGGGATGTTACGATTTCGGAATCGATGGTTATTCCATCAGTTAGTTGTTCTTGGAAGCCAAGCCACTTTTGGCTAACGAGCTAGCGCGGATGCCATGGGTTTGTTACTTTCTAAAGAGTAGAGAAGTAGCAAGTCATTGGACTCAAGAAGCAAAGTGCCATCCACCATGTGAGCACAGCTGGACGTCGTCAGCGCTCTACTTTGAATCCATTAGCAAAGCAGTCAATGTTTTGTTGCTCAGCTATCGACGGAGGTTTTGATGAATGACCGACCGCCTAATTAATGAACATGGGCTACGCTTGCTTGTACAGTGAAAAGGACTGTTATTGATGTGCCGCTGCTTTTCGTCTTTTCGACGTTAGCTCGAAGGAAAAAGACAAATGTCATTTACAACAAGGACTTCCTTGATTGCTGTCATATAGAGGCAAGTTGAGAAGAAGGAGAAAGACACTTGATCTCCATCTCTCCACCATTGCATGCTTCTTTCTCTCTTCCCGGTCATGCTAATTGCTCCCAAGGTCAGAGTATCGGAATCTCACCCCTTTGCCTCACCCCTTTGCCTCACCCCTTTGCCTCGCTTGGCTTTGAATGGCATGTTTTGATCAGGCCTAATTTGATTGGTGGATGCCGTCTGCTGGGGCGGATAGGGACGCCGCTTTACAGCCCACTGCTCTTGATGTGTGTGTGCGTGCGTGCGGCATGCGTGTCAGGGCGATGTATGTCAGGTTAGGAAGTGTCGACAGAGGAGAGTGTTACACGTCAGCGGGGGGGGGGGGGAAGTGTTTTTTGAGCCGTGTCAGAGTGTGTGTGCAGGAGGGGGTTGAGTGTGTGTGTGTTTGAGTTTGTGTCATGGAGCGTTTTGTTGCGTTTTTAAAGGCGACAGAGGGCCTGATGCCATCGGATGTGTTGCTTTCATCACTCCGAAAATGTTCACGGGTCAATATGAGCAGTTGTGCATTTCGCGAAAGAAAAGGAAAACAAGAAAAATGCAAGGTGATTCCAAATATTTGATGTGTATGAGGTCAAATGATCCCCCAAAAAGAGAATTGCTTTTAATAAACCAATTCCTGTCATGTAACTGTAAAGTTTATTTTTTTGTTTGGCTAACATTGTGAGTTCGACATAACCCAAACAGACACGATTCTATGAATATCTATGAAATGAAAATATCGGTAAGAGGCTCCAATTTGTCGGCGAGCTCTGCACTCTACTGACTGCCGCGTCCGTTGATGCGGCGTGTCATTTCCTCGCTTTATGATTAGACTGCTTTGCCATGGGCTATTCCGGCCAATCGCAAGGAGAATTATTTGTTCGGTTGCCACGCAAATAAAAATGTCCTTTGCATCAATTGTCCCATAAAATGTCTAAAAGTAGGCACGCTGTCATTAGCAATTTAGCTTGATGTGATAAATTATGCATCTTTAGTTTTTGACTGCCAAAAAAACAACAAGGTATTTACATCTCAATGGGGGAAATGCGGCGCCACCGCTCATTTCTTTCTCAACAATTATTTTAACATCTTTTAGGATGTCCAAAATAGAACGCCAACTGTCAAATGGAGGATGCGGCAATTTCACTTACTTTCCATGATGATTTGAATTTTTTTCATTCCGCCTGCCGCTGTCCTGTTGACGGTTTTTTGTTTTATTTATTTATTATTATTTATTTTTTAGAAGTGATCACTTTGAAACGATCATTTTGCATTGTGCCTCACTCACATAACATCAAAGTGACATATTGTGCATTTCTTTATTTAAGTCTCACAATTAAAAAAAACGGTCAAAATTGTCCGTCAGTCTGAGACCGATGGCGAATGATGGACTGGCAACATTTTCAGATGTGCATATCTTCAAAAGATTGACCGATTTTCTTTATTTTATTTGTCACATTTTTGTTGTTGAATTTTTCTATACTTTGTCGTAAAATGTGACGAGCACAACTCATTGGAAACTAGCCGCCTTAGCTAATGCCAATTGTTGCTCACCCTGCAGCTCTGCTTACCTTTTGGCTTGTCGTGCTGTACTTCTCTCCACATAAACGGAAAGGTTGAAATCAGGTCTCGCCATCAAGCGCACGCCCCCCTGGCCCCAGCGGGGAGAAAGTGAACTATGTACAGTAGGAAGTCGGTCGGTCGGTCGGTCGGGCAGGCGCGCTTGTGGCACCGGCGCTGATCCGGCCCTCTTATGAGTGAGATTGATAGGGCCTGTGATCAGGGACGCAGCGCTCGCTCCCGCCGTGGCTGGCGAGATGGATCGCATCACACCCGGCGTGTCCTCCGCTTCCAGGATAAATGAACAGAGGGGGAATCTATCACTCCCTGAGAAAGAGGGAGGGAGGGAGGTTGTCACAAGGAGACTTTTCTGACCAGGAAAGTAGCAAGGTAGAAAAGTCGGGGATGGCGAGGTAAAATAAGATGGAGGAACTGGCGACTGCACCCCCCCCCGCACAGGTTAGATGTTAGTGTGTGGGGGTGCTTTTCTCATGTCGGGCTGTCAGCCCACCATTTGTCACGGTGAGCGATGGGATGCGCCGCCGAAGCCATCACTCACCTTCTCCGAGCTTTGTGTGTGCGCGTGTGTCTTCATACAAACCACGCCCGGGTAACAACTTGATACACAGTTTCCTAAATAAATAGATGATGTGTCTCAATTAGTGACCAAGAAGTCCACTTGAGTGCTTTTGATCTCATTGCCATAAAAGAGTGAATGAAATTTACAGCGACATAGAAAATGACATTACAGTTCATTATGTTTTTATGAAGTCCTATAAACGTTTCTCTCAATAGATGGCTACTTTGTTCCCCACTCAGGAAAAAGCACAATTGCGCAATCATGGCACGGCAATGAGATGGTTCAGTTTGGAGCATCGTTGCAACCCAAAACAGCAGCACCCAAAGGCTCAAAGTTGTTATGTGGAGACGATCATGAATGATCATCAAATTCCAGACGTGACAACTTGAACCCAGTTGCTAACCAAAACAGCAGCACCTATTTTCTTTCTGACTGAATTTTGTTTGACTTTTTCCATCCCATCTTGCAGTGGTCCTAATCAGCGGGTCTGGCCTGGAGATGACCCCCCCGTCCCCCTTCCCCCATGTGCCGCTCGTTTCACCCGGCTACAGATCTTGCCTTAGTCACGGCTGATTGGCAAATGGCACCTTATTGCATTAGGCCACGGCTTATTAAGCCGACGCTGTTAAAATGCGCTTTGCTTAACTGGGCGACAGCTTCTCAATGAGCTCGTCTTGCCAGACCCGTCCGAGATAATTGCCGAGGGAGGGGGGGGGGGTTGTTTTTTTGGACTTAGTTGACACTCGTCACGGACGGCGTCCGCCGTGTGTTGTTATTGATGTGATTTTTGCATATTTCCCAGCTAATATGTCCTTCTTTCTCCAGACTTGTTGTTCTTCTCCACCAAGAAGAGTGACAGCTTCCACGACTGATTGGTGAGTCCTCCACTTCCTCCAGTAATCCCGTCAATGCTCTCAATGTGGCTCTTGAGTGCCCCCCCCCCACACCCCATCTTCCTCCTCACGACATACGCACGCCGTGATTGCCCAATGTCAAAACGACGGCGGCGGCAATTTGTGACGAGCCAACAAAGGACTGTCGTAACAATTAATCACGGGGCGAACGCCGAGGAAGGCGGTAATTACGTTCATTAAGTGGCGAGCGGCGAGGACAATTAAGTGGCGAGGGTTGTCGCCGCAGATGCCGTAATAAGTCACCCTGCTCCGTTGTAATGAGCGTGATACCTTCCCCGCGCACATGCTCACGTGCTCCGTGAGCCGTTGAAAGCCTTGTCTAGGATCTCTTTCATTTCCTCGGCAGATCTCCGCGTTGATCTAATAATGACATAACACGGCGGACGAGATTTGTATTGGATCATTTCTGAGGACATTTTCTGTCAAGCAAGCACTGTAATGTAATCAGAACATTGTTTATATGGTGCATTTCAATACATGGGAACAGGGGTGGCCCCAATCTTCAGAAAATGGGCGTCTGACATTCTTCAACTTTTATCAACCACACACTCAAACCTGTCCATCAGAAAAGTGTTTATTGAGTTCTTTTTCAAAACCTCCCAGTGAGAATGCAACTCGTTTAGGATCTTAGGGTGCTCCATAGCCCTGCGGCCTTTTTGACTAGAGCAGCCCCTGCACTCGGCAGCGGCAGAATTCCATCTGCATATTTACAACCAAAGCAAAAAGTCATTTGGAAAGTTTATACGTGTGTCTTTTTCAACACATCACGTTTGGACATTTGTTAAATGAGTTCTTGTGGGATGAGCCTTTTATAGTACTCGAGTAAACCTTGTGCTCGTCCTGCCAATCAAACGGCGCCGTTTTCTGCGGCGTAACGCAAATGGACTCCAACGGCGCCGGCGTGCGATGGGACAAGAACTCTGCAGCCTGTTGCTGTCAATCAATCAAACTGAGGTTGACTATTTCTGCCCTCCCCCCCCCCCCCCCCCCCTCCTGAAGCTGCCAGGAGTGAAAATAATAGATGTTTAGGACTCCTCGCTGTTGAATTTATTTATTTGTTTTGATCCCCCCCACCACAAAACAGAAGATCTGGATGTAGCCTCCTCTCTTGACATGAGAAAAAGAATCATCTGGAGGTATCTGTGCTTTCGAGGAGAGACAAATAGAGTGTGGGCTCTTTATCACCAAAGGAAACAGACAATGGCCACCTCACAGGTCTTATTTTAGTGAGTGCCGTCTCTCTTCTCTTTTATTTCTTTTTCCTCGGGCGCCTTTCTTTCCTGGTTCTCTCTCATTGGCGAGCCTATTTGCAGGCTGTTTGTTTTCACGCAACCCCCCCCCCCCCCGCACCAGGATGGATGCGAGGCATGTATCACCTCAGGTAAGCTCAAGTGAAAGCAGCCCGACTCGCCCGCCGTTTGCTCGTCTGTGGGAGGCTCTGGCTCATCTCTGCCTCTGCATCCCCGTAGCCTTAATCTGTGACAGACCATTTCATAATCACAGCCGAGGGCCGTTCTTCTTCTTCTTGCGCTCCTTCTCATCGCCCCCCCTCCCCTCCTCTCCCTTCGCCTCTCCCAAAGTGCAATAATTCACAGGCGTGCGGCACCCTCCCACAGGCGGATTAGCAGACGCCGTGCTCGTCCTACATAATCTCGCCACAATGAGGCCCCGTACGTGCCGCCCGCAACCCCCCCCCCCCCCCCCAAAATGGACCCCCGACTACCACCTGAAGTTAACGTCTGACTTTGTGGCTCTTTCTGGGGGGGAAACATCAAAAATGAAAACGTACAGGGTTTGCGTGAAGGCGACGGAATGCCATCGACACTTTTGAGAGGATGGAAAAAGTTTGAGTCAAAGAACACCACCCCAAATTCAAAAATGCCTGGGAGCAAAATCAACTTCATTCATATATAATAATAATAATAATAAATATAAATAAACTGCTCAATTCTTAGCATCTTATGAATATTCCGTCTTCAAATCATGACGCGGTTGTGTGACATTAACATATGAAAAAAGCAAAAGAGCGCGCACGTTCTGATCCATATTTGCCATCATAATAACAGCTGAGCCGATTAGCAGCATTGTTGCCCAGACGTCATTACACTCCATTTCGGGTCGTAAATCTACAATCATCTGATGTACTACAACAGCCGATTCCCCCCCTCAAAAAAAACATCCGTTGCTCATTCCCACTGTATCTATATATGTAATATTACATTTATGTATTAGCTTTAGACGGCTTAAGTGTGAAGCTGTGCACAAGCGCTCCGGTACCAGAATGTCAAATTGGATCCATGGCTCCATTCCGGCGCGTTTCATATAATGCCGTAATGAAAGGCGAGGATTTATAGCGCATTAGCAACGAGCTCCATCAGATTTACAGCCGTAAATCCATTGTGGAGCCGCCAAGTTTGCCTTCTCCAACGTTTAATTTAATTTGCCCCGCGAGTGGCGGCCTGTTCTCTGCTAGCAGGTGAATGAAATCATTTGCACGCACTTTGAGCCTAAACTGTGGAAATTGCCCCGTGTATTTTCTCTTATGAAAAAAAATCGCTTATTGGGAAACATGCATGCGCCATTAGGTCGGCTAAGATGCCGGATTACCTCCGCCGGCCGATCCCATTATATTTAGAAAGCTTTCCCTAAAACCGCCGCCGCCGCCTCCTTCCCATTCATTCCCCGTCTGGCCACACCTTGAAACAAAAGGTGTGGAATAACGTCGGCGCCTGGGCCGCGTTAAACATCGGGCCCTCCGCCGGTCTGGTCCTGCTCTTATTTTCGCCGCCTCAGCACAAGGCCCACACGGCAGTCATCCAAGTCAAGTCAAGTCAAGTTTATTTGTATAGCCCTAAATCACAAGCAGTCTCAAAGGGCTTCACATAGACAAAAATTGACAATTATTCTCAAAGCATCCCCTGATCTTAAGCTCCCTCAGAAAAGGCGCCAAAACGCGGCGTCGCATACCATGTCCTTTAAGCGGCCGACATTCGCACCTGCCAGCGGAAAGGCTCGCAAATGTTTGCGTGGCCGGTCCGCTCAATGACTTTGTCTGATTGTGACGTGAAAAATGTTGATTTCTTGCGATTCATTCGTTGTTTGCGGCGCCACAGAACGGCTTTGACTCAGCAGACGCCTCATGGTGTGTCATCCGAGCACGTGTTCACATTGCCCTCCTTCCTCTCTCTCGCCAACTCCGAAGAGGCTCGCTAATCCTTGTCCCCCCCGTCGCCTTCAATGTTGACAGGTTACTGCATGCATACTGATAAACATATGCTAACATGCAAGCTTAGCTGCATACTGATAAACACATGCGAACATGTTAGTTTAGCTGGCGCTGCAGTGCTCAGTCACCATCATACTTGCGCATTGTTTGATATTTCTGGACCCGTGATGTTTTTATACGAATATTCTTCCTCACTTGCGATGATGACTTGAAATGTGCGGCTGTCGACCAACTCGAGTCAAAAAAAGTAGCGTGAAAGTTGGCTCCTCCGTATGGCAAGGCACGACTGAGATTGAAAGGTTGATGAGACTGAATGCAGCTCTCATGCCAGCCTCCACCCCTTCCGCCTCCGCTCTCTCTCTCTCTCTCTCGCTCTCTCTCGTCGTGTCACGGCGGCTGATTTATGGCTCTGTTTAAGCGAAGGCCACACGTCTCTCCCCACGGCGCTATTTGTTTCAGTCCCGCTTTAATTTTTTCTTCTCGGCCCAACCAGGAAGCAACAAAAATGAACCCTTGCTTCTTGACGCACGCTCGCTCGCTCAACCCGCTTCACTTGACCATCCGCCGTCGCTAGCTCGTCGCTGATGTGGAAAAATGACGCGCCGCAAGGATGCCATTAATAATGCTCACGGGCAAGGTTTTGTTGACGGCGAGCCCTTTTTATGGGCCTAATTTCATAAGAGGATCTCGTGTCTGAGCGGGCCGGAGTGGCTATTTTTCCTCTTCTTTTATCTTGTAAACAGCCATTACTCGTACGCCACGCCACGCCGCGCGAGCGAGCGCCTAAGTGAATATGAATTCTGAGAGAGAACCATCCTTTCACATCTGCCCGCCTTTCACAACCGCTTTGACATCACGGCGGCATCGGGCAGACTTTCCCGGGCTTCCGACCGCAACGTAATCCATCCGCATTGTCTCGACAAGACTTCTCTTGTTGACGCCGGCCGGGGATTAGATGTGGTCGATTTCTCGGAGGCAGCCATTGTTTCAATTGTGTGTCTGTTGATTGTAAGTATCAAAAGCGCTTGAGAAGAATGCGGTGTATTGACCTCATTGCGCGATTGTGCTCCGTTGTTGAGACGCCCCCATTGTCCCTCATGGGAATTCCCTTTGGGAGACGCTAACCGTAGCGCTGCCTAGCTTAGCACGGCTAGCATCCGCTGTAGTTAAAATGCGTCGCCATCGGTGTGATGAGTGTAACGCCGGGCTTAGAGCGAGTGAATCCAGTCCTCGGCGCCAAAGACATCATTTCCCAAACAAACCTGCGTGCCGTAGTATGACCTAACAGTCACGGCACACCGCCCGCAACAATCAACAGCCATGGCTACGCTGGGGGGCCCGATTACAAGGCGCGCCCGAGTTCAGGTGTGTTTTGTAGCGGACGCGGGGTACTGCCAAGACGGGTTAGGCTCCCGCTCGGATGCGGCTTGACAGCAGGCGGCCAGGCGAGGCTGGCCGGGCCCACCGGGCGCTCGGGCCTGGCGGTGGAGCTGGAGGGGAGCGGACAACACTTGACTCACAACTCAAGTCCAAAAAGATGAGCTGTTGGTCAATCAGTGTCAGGCCCGATATGCTCCGCCGCTTGGCACGCAGGCAGGCAGGCAGGCAGGCGCTTCTGTTGACTCTGGGCTGTGAGTTGGAAACAAAAGTTGGATTTCACTCTTTTTCCACGGAAACGTTGCTCTACAATGTCACGCTTGGGCTTTTTTTACGGGGTTAACGAGGTTACCCTCAATTCGCAGCGCCGCTATTTCGTTAAAATGCCAGGAAGGTGAGGGATGTAAAGTTGTGTGGGAAGAGACGCCTAATGCCTTCTTAAGGTGAGCCATTTGGCCACCACGCCACGGCATTTGTATACGTCTGCGTATTTACCCGCCGAGGGAGGGAGGGAGCGGAGGTGACCTTTTCGGCGAGGAGATGGCGGCGTCTTGCGCCGAGACGTCGCTCGTTGCATCCTAATGGTCACCCAGGGCCACCTTGCCTCTGTGGCCGTCCTGATATTTGCCTGAATGTGTGGATGGACAACCCCGCCCCCGTTTCTCTCCTCTTTTCCCTCCTTCTCAAAGAATTTACGTCATTTGTATCGCCAAAATGTTTATTTCAGGCAAGAAGCAAAACATTTACAGCTTGTCTCCGTCAATTGTAATTGACTAGTTTGTGTCAGAAAAATGGAAATAAATATAAGCCTTAAACAATGTGGTACTTCCACACCTCTATTGCTATCTTAAGGCTCAGGAAATAATTCTCAAACAGACAAACCAGGACTAACGGAGATTAAAAGTGATTTTTAGCAGCAAGGGAACATCCACAGGTGCAGTTCATCTCTGGAAAAACTTTGCGGTTTTGTCCGCTGGGGTTATAGCCATCGCCTCCTGTTGCTGTGCAGATCATTAGGAAAATGAACAATTGCGCTTGTGTGTCTGTGTGTGTCTGTGTGTGTGAGTGATGTTTGTGCCACCGGGCTACGGGCGGCATGATTACTCCGTTCTGTCTCCTACTTACCTGCCGGCTGGCCGGCCGGCCCACTGACTTACCGTCAGCATACTAACTTTCCCCCCCGCCCTCAACCCTAAAACGCACACACACACACACAAAGGCGCGCGCGCTCACAAATACATTTATTAATCGCTACAAAACTTGTGAATGTATCAAACCCCGACAGCTGATTCTAGGCCAGTAAATTTACTCCCCCGGGGATCCGCTTTCCTTCGGGGACGTGGCAAATATCCCCCCACCACCACCACTGACTTCACTAGTTGTTTTTCTTCTCTTGTTTTATGTGCTCGCAGGCAAATAGCGCAACATACATTTTAAAAGCGCATCAACGACTCGGGGGCAAAACGCCCCCCGCCCCATCACAAAGGTCGGAAAAATTACAGGAGCGTCGATTGATGTCGGCGGGGTGGGAACAAATCTCGGTACGGGGTTGGAGATTTTTCACTTGTGCGAGATGTCCCCCATTAACAAGCGCACGAGATAATGTTGGTGGGCGGACACACTGGCTGTGTATGTGTGTGTGTGTGTGTGTGTGTGTGTGTGTGTGTGTGTGTGTGTGTGTGTGTGTGTGTGTGTGTGTGTGTGTGTGTGTCTGTGTGTGTGTGCGTGTGTGTGAGTTGGTATCATAGCAAACGTGCTGAGCCTTACAAAACAAGGAGTGCTAATGCTAGTACTTTGTCTTTGCAGTAATACATCAGTGCAAAATATTGTTACAGTGGGACCTAGATGGTAGAAAACAATCTGATTTTTTCATTTTTTATTTTTTCTGTCCCCCTATTGGAAATGAAGGAGAGAGAAATGATCTGTTCACGAGACAAACCGTCACTGTCATCAAGCAGCCAAATGACATCTAACGCACTAGGTGTCAGACAGATGCTTTTTCAATATTAAATATATATGTATGTATATAATTTTTTTTTTCTTCATTTCAGTGGACATTGTTCTGTTGATTTTGGCCACCAGGGGGCAGTGATAGAAATCCGATGGATGCCTGTCACTATCTTGCCTGTCTACATGTGTTGCTCCACTTTGTGTTAATATCTTCCTTTGATTCAATCTGTGGACAGGCACTCCAGAGACCCAACTATTCATATACAAGCAATTAAAAAGTCAATTTTCATCCGAGTCCCACTCAGTTGTACTGTAAAAGTGCTCCGAAAACCAGCTTTGATTAAATGACTTTCTAGTACATCATGTCGCTAAGAAGTTTATTCTCGCGGCGCATCTCTGACAGCCACTTTTCTTTTTTTTTCCTTTTCCCATCATCACGTGACCCCGCAGCTCTGTTTCCAGATGTTCTGAGCACTTAAAGATAATTATTGAAGAGGAAAAAAAAACAGACAAATGACACTCTAATGAGGAGGAAACAAGCGTCCCGACATTTTTTTGTGACCACCTTTTAAGATTTCATTTTTTTGTTTGCCCGTCTGACAGTCAGGGCTCTCCCGTATGGCGTCATAATTGGCCCAGCGCCGCCGATGCAAATTGCCGGTAGATTTATTAAAAGCACACCTTAAAGGAGGCGATGAGAAAATGTCTGCCGAGCAAGTGAAATTACCATTTATTTTTTGCGTCAGCCTCTTTTCAACTTTCCCCGAGAGAGGTCAGACGCAGGCCTTGGTTTGTGGAGGAGGATTTTCGCCATCCCGTGCGCTAAATTGCAAGGCATTTCGAGCTATCGGAGAGGGTCACCGACCTTTGCTTGAATTTGCCTTTATCTTCTGGTGCGTGCTGCCTTGCCACGCTCATGTTTACTTGTGTACCCCCCCTCCAAACACGCTCCGAACTTCGGGACGCAACTTTAGGTACACATCATGAGATTTGAAGTCAGCAAGCTCTGTTGAATTAACACCTTTAAAAAGTTACTTTGAAATTGCAGTGATTGTATAGATAGTAATAATAGATAAATAATATGAAATAGGTTGAATACATCTATGTAATAATTATTTTTGGACAAGAATGATTTCTTTTTGAATGCATTTATAATGGCCGTCAATTATGTCTCCATTCTCAGCGAAGGATGGAGCTCCTCCGTACCCGTAAATTAAGTTCTGAGCTTGGTCACGGAATAAATTGTACTTGCGTCGTTCAATAGATTTAGCCATTTTTTTCCGAACCGTTACTTCTACCACAGTCCTGTTTTTCTGCACTCCTACAGAGCATGAATCTTTTGGCCCCCTCTGCCGGGTAATCCGCCAGCGAGACGCGCAAGCACGGAACCAGAACTAATGAAGACAACTATTCAATTACCAGCTCAATTAATGCAGGCGCCCCCCAGCCAGAGATGGCAGATGAGCCGAGCCGAGCCGAGCCGATCCGGCTCCCCTCAGATGTTGCCGACCGCAACCGGGGGCCAAACGTCACGTTTCGACGTCACGTAACGTCTCCTCCGTCGCCCGCATCAGCAGTCCGCCGCGTTTGTGTCCACTTCGCGACCTCGGTTAGTCTTCGAGACCCCGATGCAACTTTCTTCCCAAGGTCAACTCTGTTATCAACGCCTTCCCTCCTGTCTAGCTGCGCTAAACTTGCCCAGGTCCAATTTATGCCGGGGTTTTTTTGCGCTCCTTCTCTGATTCCTTGTATCGATTTCATTGGAGTTATCTTTGCTTGTTTTTTTTGGGGTGGGGGATAAATCTGGGTTGTTTACAGCGCACGATGACCCGCGGGGGCAAGCGAGATTATTCTTAACCCTCCGCTTCGCCGAGGTTTTGCCTGGTATCGATAGCCAGCCATGTTTGCTTATAATTAAGTCCCTGCCAAACCTCAGGTGGGACTCACTTCAGACTCCTCTGTCCAATTAAAAAGCAGCCTTCCCTCCCTTTCCGCCTGACTTCAGCCCGCTTTGTTCCGCACGTATAAGCACCTTCATTTGGTACAATGTAGCGTTTGAACTGATGCGCGCCGCTTGCGACTCGGTTTCCAAAGCACCTAAACGCCCAAAGGGAGGGACGCACGCGCTGATTAAAGTTTTAGAGGCTCCACAACAGGAAGATAACAGCTGAATTATTCCTCCCTTTAAAAAGAAATTAAAAATGGCAAAGGCCACAGGGGAGTTGTGTCTAATTATTTCATTTATCCCTAAAAGGACTCGCGAGGCTGTTTTATGTTGTCATTTTTCTTGGCCTAAGCAGTATTTGCCTTCTTGCGTCATGTTGCATATTCTCCACTTTAGACTTTGCTGTCACGTGCGAGCGTTTACTAGCTTGAGATCTACTGATGGCATGAGCAAAGTTGTCCAGTTAACGGAGAGCAGACTTTTATTTTTGATAAAATTGTGGTAACTCTTAAAGAAAAAAAAAAGAACCCTGAAATACAGTATAGCGCTAGCTAGCTTCTGTACAGTGCTAGCTAACTTCAGTACAGCGCTAGGTAGCGTGCCTACAGTACTAGCTAGCTTCAGTACAGTGCTAGCTAGCTTCAGTTTTCAACAAAACATCAAGGATTAGACATTATGTAATTAATTTAAGCCCGTAATTTTGCCTTACAGCGCTTTTCTTTTGTCAACATTTTGTCACACCCTGAAAAGAGAGGGTAAAGAATTGAGCCTACCACCTTTTGGTTGAGCTCTTGATTGAACCGGCATTACGGAGGTTGTCACACGTACACGGCGACAGGGTCACGTCGTTACCAAGAACCAACCCATCGTATGTCGGTACTCTGCCAAAGAATGGCTTTTCCTTTTTTGCACACTTGGATTGTACACAAAATGCAAGTGAAGGATCATTAAGCCAAAGCGGGATTGTCCATTATTTTCCACTCCCGACTCATGTGGCCTCCCTCCACCTCTCATCCCGTGACATTCCTCCGCCCTCCTCCCTGGCGAAGTCCGCGGCGGGAGCCCCATTTGCCGTGACATATGGTGAACAAGGCAGCCACTGCGAGCGAGTGGCCCTGTCTGGAGCTGTGACTTAGTGTCGTCCCTCAGCGCCGCTGGCAGCGCAGGGACGGACAGCGGAGGGGATGAAGGCGATGCGGAACGGGGACGAGGGAGGGGGGCCCAGAAGACCCAAAGACGGAGGACTGGCTGGGGGGATTTCACGCTGGGGGTTTTTGCCCTGGAGACGTGCTGGCAGTCCTAAGATTAGAGGGGTAATCAATCTCAGCATGGAGCCGGCCAATCTCCACGCCCCGCAGCCGGCCGGGCCCAACCTGGCCTTCCTCAGGTGGGGCTGGGCTGGGCTGGGCTGGGGGTGCAAGGTAACGCTGACATGTAGGCAAAAAATATGGGCAGGGGGGCGCAATTTGTCTGTGAACAAATCTTTGTGTCGGACACGAGGTGAAGCATTGCCGTCTCAAACAAATATGCCATCATGGCCATCAATAAAACGCCCAAGCCGAGGGAGGGACTCCCTTAAAGATGAGTTGCCGAGGCTCGGTCTGTAAGGATTTGGATTTGGAGGAACACTGGTTCTGGTCCGGTGAAGGAATGCGAAGCTTATTATATTTGTCCTGTACTTCTCCAGTCCATCCGTCTTTGATAGTTTGCCGCCGTATGGCGGGTTAGTTGAATCTTATACCAGTTGACTTTCTAGTTCTCGAAAACCATCCGAAGTGGCTTCAATCTTTGATGCCTCTGTTTTTTTAATTCACCTCTACACCTATTTATCGTCTTACCCCTCCCCACCCTTCTATTTTTTTTCCATCTTTGACTCAGTCCGAATCGGTGAAGGAAATTAAAAAAAAAAAAAAAAAAAAAACGAGGAGGGGGGGCGAGCGTGGGTGAATCTGAGCAGAGAAACATCCTCTGGGTCTTTTTCTTTTTTTAAAAGAACTCCAGATCTCATGTTTAATTCATGAAGCAGGGCTCAGGCGTGATACATCCTGGCATGACAAGCAGAGTCCATCTTTTTTTTGGAGGGAGAGAGGGTGTGGATGTGGATTGGACCGGACTTGACCAAGGGGGTGATATGTCAGCCCCCCCACCCCCCTCCTCTATCAGGCCGGCCAACAGCTGGGAGCCAAGGCAAGTCTTTTTCTTGGAATGGCAGCGTGCTTAATTAAACAAGTTCCCCTCGGTCAGAAAGCAGCTGGAGCGGCTTTACTCGCTGTGCCAGTCGATGCCAGGTTGACTGCAAGGCACACGCCGCCGCCGCCGCCGCACAAAAGGGAAAGCTGCGCCGCAACACGACGCATGTTGTTACTTTCCGGGAACGATTTAAAAAGATCCAGTCCGAGAAGACGGAGTGGGATGCGATGCCTCGCTGTCGGCTCACCCACGCGTGGCCGCCGGCGTCAATCGGCGCAACCCACACCCTTAAAGCCGCCGCCGCCGCCGCTTTATGCAAAAGCACGTCGCAAACAAATTGAATTTGACTTGTTTAAGGCCGGTCACATCCGCATCCTCCACGAGCACGGCGGCGCGCGGCGGCGCGCGGGCAGGCAAACGAGCCGTATCGTGTCGAGGGAAGATTAGGTAGCCGTGTCCGCCCTCGCAGACGCCGACCGTGGTCAAACCCGCGGCGATTTTGCGAGGCGCTTGATAGTCGATGGAGACACTTGAGAGAAACAAGATGCCTTTGCAATGCGCTTAAATCCGAGGCAGGCCTCGCGAAGACGGAGGACGGGAACGCGTGCCGGCTACAAAACGGCCAATTTCATAGCACGCGTGCGGATTAAGATCCCGCCTTTGAAAATGCCCGTGTTCCAATTACGCCCCGATGGCACGGGCGGGAGCTGCGGGGCCATGTTTTCGGATGCTCCTGCTCCGGCTTGCCAGATTGTCTGGCGGGCAGCGCTCGCGCCGCCGCCGCGCCTTTGATTGGGTGCCAGCGAGGCCCTGGCGGGCTGTTGGCAAAGCACGGCGCAATATGTTGGCACCGTGCGTCAGGGCTATCAAAAATGACCCAATTAGACGATGGCAATATGTTATGACAGGCAATACCTGCTCGGGCGGCGCTGTTTGGGTGGGAAAAAAAAAAAAAACGGACGTTTTGCATCCCAATTTCTTTTCCCATCTGTTTATTCCGCCCTGAACTGTAGATTGTGTGCATCGCCATTTAAATACTAATGTCTAGACTTTACATGTAAAATGCTTCGATGTAGTCTACTTCGATTTTTCCAAATAAAGTGGCCTGCAAAAAGTATTTAATTTGACCCGCTTGACCCCGCAGAGATCCTGATTTACTGCGAAATGATGAATTCAAAGCAAATCACAATGCCTAATAGAATTGATCGTATTGTGTCAGTGCTTATACATCTACGTGGATATCCTAAATCAAATTTCTTTGCTTCTCATTAGATTATTAAATGGCTGAGTGGCTCCGCCTGAAAGAAGGGCTGGGGCTGGCGCTGGGGCTGGCGCTGGGGCTGGCGCTGGGGCTGGCGCTGGGGCCGGGGCTGCCAGTCACGCTTTGGCAGCTGACGGCCCCGGGGCGGCGTCGCACTGGTCGCCGGGGCCCGGGCGGGCCCCCTCGCGCCGCTCTCCACTGGCACGTTTGGAGCAAGCTGCCGACCCGCATGGGCAGTTGGCGCCGGGTCCGTTACCAGCTGGCGAGGCTCCGTGCGCCCTCCTCGGCGCCATTAGGCTCACATCTGTCACGAGCGTTAGCCTCTCGCCTGCGTCCGCGTGCATGTGTGTGTGTGTGTTTAACTAAAGTGACACGCCGCTGCTTTGAGGAAGGGTTGTTTTGGAAAGCCCGGCCAGACTCCGTCAAATACTCCATACCCAAGTGGTTGTCAAACTTTTGAAGTTCCTCTCCGGGTCTTTCGGTGCATGACCTCGTGTCTTCTGCTGATTGATTGTGACCAAAGGTCAATGAAATGAACGGTTTCATTTCCGTTTGTTTGCTAGCAAGATCTGACACGCTCTTGTAAATGCCTCGCCCCGAAGCTTTCTTCTTATCCTAGTTTTCCGAGAGAGCGGCTTTCTTGGGCTAATTTGTACGACCGAGCGCTCCAGCGGAAAGAAGGACCCGACCCGAGTCGAGTCCGGCCATTATCTTTTGATAGATAACTACTCCGCGGGGTGCTCCCAGCGTGCCTCCGGCCGGGTGTGGTTTGGAAGATGGAGAACATGTTTTTGTCCGCTGACGTTGATGCAATATGAGCCAGAAGCAAAGGTACTAATGTTTGTGTCGGGTCCACTCAATCCTGGTGGCTAGTGTCTCTAGCCCCCCCTTCCTGGTCGCAGCCTGCAAGGCGCTATTACAGTGCGCCCACTTAGCATGAGTCATTAAAGCGATGGAGTTTTTCGACAGGCCTGCGGGGAGTTAACACAAACGCACCTGGAAAGGAGTCGCAAATCACCGACAGACAGCCCATTCCCATGTTGCGACGGCAGGTCTTGGAGTTGAGCATGTGGCTGAAAAAGCAAAGCGTGGGGAGTCTCGCCAAAATGCATACGTGTGGTCCGTTATTATTTCTTGCACAGGCCAATCCACTTCCTCGTTAATAATGGTTCAGTAAAATACAAGTAGTAAATATGGCGCCGCAAAACATTGTTTCTTGATTCCACACTAGTGTGTTGGTTTTTCAATTAGCATGATGCCATTTCAAATAAATTTGACATCATGACATCGTATACATTTATGATTAGCTTAGAAAATAAATGAACGCAGACCTCGTACATGTGCACGGTGTGAAACAATGTTGGTTATCTTTGACCATTCTTTTCTACTTCAACACAATATGTTGTGTTGAAATATTTTTTAATACGGGCAAAACGTTTGGCCAAATGATGATCATCAAGAAGGCTAAAACTGGCATTTATCTTGCATAAGCAGTGCAATTTGCGTACATGTTTTACTTTTGGAGCGAGGGGGAAGGAGGCGACAAAAAAAAAAAACACACACACCCACTTTGCCATTAATTGGAGTAAATCCTTTTAGTGTAGTTTTTACTCCATTTAAAAGGCTGAAACTTGACCATTAACCTCCAAATGGATGTGAAACTCGTCGCCGCCTTTCCCCAAAATGCGACGACGGTAAAATGAAATGATGAGTTTTAAAATGTTTTTTTAGGCAAACTCAATTAGCCTGGTGTTTTTTACCCGCCCGCCTTGCCTTCTTCCTCCCCTTCAAAGAGCTGCGCATTAGCGCCAAGGCTGGTTATTATTTCCAGCGTGCGCGTCTTAACAAATAATTTCCCGATGCCTTTTCGACTGCCACTAACCTCCGAAAGTGCGCTCCCAATTATAAAAGCATTAAAAACGCCGCTAAGGGGATTTAGGTACATTACACCACTCGATGCCATTCGCTTCGCTATTATGCTATTAGCGTTTGCGCTACGTGTTAAAAGGACCTTTGATTGAGTTTATACATTTGAAAAAAAGCACTTTCAATCATGGCTGTTTTACCATTTTGGATGGGGATCACGTGATTTTTGTTGTTGGTCTTCCTCAACTTTGTTCACTTTTCTAATGATTAAAAGTGAATCCCTTCCATAGCGTAGCTGAATATAAGATGGAACAGAAGGAGCTGCGATTCGGGCCTCCGCGTAGCCTGCGTGTCATCTGTCGTTGCATTCAGGTCATTGTTTAGAGCATCAAGGCTCGATCCATCCGCCCGTCATTCCGATCTACCCGCCGCCCAACTTTGCGAGCGTTTACCCGCTCCGGCGGTCAAGCGGCCATCTATCAGTCGCATCTCTTGTTCCGCCTCGCTCCATCCGTCTATCCATCTGCAGGCTCGCCGAGCGTTCGATGGAACAGCGTCGCCTTTTTAAGTTCCCCCGTCTGCGGCCTTGCTCGGCACACGCTAACGTCAGGGGGAGAGGTCACGGCTACGTCAAGCTGCCACTTATGTACGGATGCATAAATCTCACTAAGAGCCATCTAGCTGTGTGTTCTCGGCAGCTAGCCGTCATGACCGCTAGTCAGGCGCTAATGCATGTTTTTGTTTACGTCGTCATCCCGCCATCTTCACGTCCGATGTTGGTACTGACGTGGATCCCCTCTAAGATTTGACTCCCCATTTTTGATCCCGGCCCACCAGTTGAGATCAAATATACCGTTACTGCGTCCAAGTGCGTGTTAGCGTCATTGCGTGGCGGGGGTTAACATCTCGTTCGCATTTTTTTTTTCTCTCTCCTTTCCCCGAACTCAACGTCAACTCAGGAGCGTATAGTCCCATTTTGTGTTGTCTCCCTCCCTCCCTCTCTCTCTCTCTTTCTCCCGGCCTCTCTTTCCCACTCCTCCTTCCCCTTCACACACCTCATCTGTCAATGAAAGACACGGTTTTGCCAGGAGGCATTGTGTGTTTAGCGGCGGTGCCAGCAACTGCCATTCGGGTGCCGGGAAAGGGGGCGAGGGCGGGTTCCCCCCCCCCCCCCCCCCCCCCCCCCCCTTTGAACGGCTGCCAAGCCCCAGCCAGCTTGCACCTTCTTTAATAACTTCCCCCTGAAGGCACTTCCTTGTTTTTTTTTTTCTCCTTTTTCTTCACACACCGCCCCGATCCCACCTCCGACGCCACCGCTACTTTCTCCCATTCACTCCCGCCCTCCTGCTCTTTGTGTGCGTGTGTGTGTGTGTATTTCCTCTCAAGTAAGTGCTGTTTTCACGGGTGAAAAACCTGTGATGCTGATAAGAGAGGTAAGGCCGCTTTTAACTGACAGCCTGAAATCATCTCACTGCAGGGAAAATACACACACACACACACACACAGATAGTATGAAGTGAGATTTTATTTTGTCAGGTGCATTTTACATCAGCTCGACTTGTCAATGTGTGCTTTGGAATTTGAAAGTGTGCCTTTTAAAAGTGGCTTTAGTCTTGTAATGTATGCTAATCGTTCGGTCGCTCGCCTCTGCTCACGCTCCGTTTGTCCTCGCCGGTGTTTTTATACCATCGTAGCTCTGCGCCTGTTACAGTTCAACTCGTTTGCCAGCGTCGGGTTCCTAAAATAAAACATTTTCGGAAAGTGCGATGTCAATGTTTTGAAAGTGCTACATCGGTAGTTGTTGCTTTTTAAGGGCAATGTCATTTGTCATTTTATATTACTATTTGCAAAAATCAGGAGATTTTTTATTTTTATTTTAGGGATGTGCAGAAAGTCACATTTTATTTTCTCTCCTCCTGTTGATCCGCGTTGAAGCTCCTGCTGCTTCTCTTCCAATAAATGTTGTCGAAATAAAAGCCACACACACACACACGCACAAAAAAAGCCATAGCACAAAGCAAACTCCACAAGTGTCCGCCACAGCACCTACGACAGACTCGCGAGTCGGCGTGTGCACTCGCAATCTGTCGGTTGGCCTGCTCAGCACCGCGGCCTCGGGACAGCCAAGCTGTCGCGGGACAAAAAAAAAAAAAATAGCTGAATGGCGGCTGGCCCATGAAGGCCACGCTGGCTGCCATTTATTTTGTCTCAAGGGATTCCGTCGCTGTTTGAGAAGCTCGTGTTCATTTCCAAATGCCTCCCTCTACTGCATGTTTCCTATATGCACGTACATGCTGTTGTGCACAGAGGGGAGGTCGGGGATGAGAATGTAAATACACCCCCCCCCCCCCTTCTTCCTTCTGCGTGACCTTGCCCGGTGTAATTAAAGTGAAACACCTTGACTTGTCACCATTGCCTGAGACAGCTTAAATCTCCCTAATGTAAATGGAGGCTGCTGACGTGCTGCCGAGGCACGGCCATGGCGGAGATACAAGCGAGCGCTTGGTGATCCATCTCCCCCCAAGTACACTGCACACACATAAACACACAAACATGTTTTCTAGCCCGCCCAATCGCTCACTTGCGTTCCGACGAAACAAATGTAAATTTGCTTGATCGAGCTTCATTTGGTTCAATGGGGCTGAGTGGCTCCACGTTCCAAAAGCAGAACAGGAGTAGGGCCTAACTGTGAAAGAATGCAATGCCCTGTGCCAATTTCACCAGTGGCCGGGCAGCGGGCAGCGGGCCAGCAGCCAGATGGCCTGGTCAAGTCTCGGCGCTGGGCGTCCTGCCCTCTTGCCACTCACCGCTCGGTCAAATACAGTCTGCTAGTTGTCTCAAGCAAGCAATTGAATTTTCATCGCCCTTTTCATTTGGGCTTTTCACCCTCGTAAATGAGGTCTTAGTGTTCCTGTGTGGAAAAAGGCAAGAGATTGCAGGGGGTTGTCAGCATATCGATGGTTGAATTTTTCGACTTTTGGTTCCTGGAGTTCAACAGTTGAAAGGAACTAGCTTATGAATGAAGAAAGTTCCGTATATTTCCAGTGCTGGGCTTTTTCCCCCCAATCTCCGATGTCATCTCGTTCTGGGATTTTGTTGAATGGCAACTTGGCGTGCGCACAGTTGCGGCCATCTCTGGTTTTGGCGCTTGATGCGATAAAGAATCACAGACTGACAACAAACAAGCCCGCCCATCCATCGCCCGCCGCTACCTTGACGGACAGCCTCCACTGCGAGCTTCCATTCGGCGATGTTTTCCCCGTGTGATGCGGCAAGTGCCTGGACCGCGGGAGGTCCCGGGGAAACATGAGTGCGCAAGAACCCGACCAGCACCAATGAATGAATCCACAATGAGCTCAGGCGCCGCTTCCGACCTCTTGGCTTTTTTCCGCATGTTCGGCGGCAGGGAAGACGTCAAAACGTATTAGCCGAGCGACTGGCTAACAGATTGATTTCCAAAATGATTCCAATTATATGATTTTATTATCTTGCAATAAAATTCGGAGCTATTTCGGCCGAACCAAGTTAAAATGTATAGCTTGCGCATCGTGTCAACGCGGCGGTGAAAGATTTCTCGCAATCTGGCGCTGCATGGGAAATAATGAGTGGCGGGAGTGAAAAGGGGTTAGTGCCGTTTTAATAAAAGTTACCTCGGCGCCCACGATTGACATCCCGGCTGTGATATTCAAAGAGCGGCGGGTTGCGGCAATAACATTTAACGTCACCAATTTCTTATTGCCTGTCGCTCTCTCTAATTTGATCCGACGTCGGACAGTTGCGGCGTCGGACGGGCAAGTCGTGCCGCATATTGGCGCGCGAGACTGGCAGCTAATAAAAGCCCCGCTTGGTATTTACCTCCCCCCTCCCTTTTTTTTTCTCTTTAGAATATATCGCAATACTGTTGTTCTGAATATATATGCATTTAAGACTCTCCCATCACTCAGGGTGGCCCCTCCCTGGGTTCATGATATGTTATTGACTGTACAGTATATAGCTTTAATTTCCAGGCCTTATCGCCTCCTCTCTGTGATGTCACGTGAACTCTTGCTTTATTTCCTGCTTTTTATGATCAAGTCAGCATAGGAGTGAAGATAGCATGTCAGGATCGTTCATATGGTAGAGACTGGTTAGAACGTAATGGCTGGTTCTCATTTCACAGTATTTTGTTCTCCATTGGAATTGAAATGTTACCATCTGTTTTATTGCCACGCGAGTATCAATGTGATCGTTATACTTGCGTGTATTTCAATGAAAAAAGTTTCCCCGCTTCGCTCGGGAACTGACAAATAGCATCAAAGAAGCCAGTATTTCCTTTCCCATACAATCCGCCGCGTAGAATCGGCAGCGTGATCGCACGTCGTATTTCTACCGCCGTCGACTTTGTTTTAAATCTCTTTTAAGTCATAAATAAGTCATCCCGATTGCAGACTTTATATATATTTTTTCCCCCACACACTAAAGAAGACACGAGGGACTTGCCCCCTCGCTAACTGGCCGGCTAGCGAGACCTCTGGAGGGCTCGCTCTCCCGCCCTCCCTCTCTCAGCCTCGGCATCCCCTCGCCCCCTTCATTTCCAACTTGGTGGAATGATAAAGGGATGAGAAGCAAGTGTAAGCGGGGCGTGTATGTGAAAATATTATGCACCATCAGCAGGAAAGCGGCCTGAGTCAGCCCGTTTGCCCGGGTGGGCCTCGCCGCATCGCATGCTAAAACACATGGAGGCAAAGCCCATTAAAAATGGATGCCAAGCGATAATCACATTCGCACTTAAAATTTAATGTTGCTACGCGGCGGCTGACAAAGGGAAGGCGGCGTAGGCCACTGTGATTACCACCGTGTCATCTGTACTGCACTCGTCCTTTTACCTGGGGGGGGCTTCGTCAAGTCATCTCTGAAGGGGAGTCAAGATGGCACCTAATTGGAATATATTATTATTATTACTCTATTGGGATATATACGTAGCTCTTTAAAATGATCTGACATTGCTATTTTAGTATTATGTTTCAAAAGTACTACTCCCACTGGAAAAATGGTGGTACTAATACTAATGATTACAATCTTGATGGAAACTATGAAGTGCATTTTGGCCGTAATAGCCAATATTGACTTTCTATAAATGTTTGTCTTTGTTCATGTGGGCCACTTGACCTCCTGATCTTGCGTCTCCTTCCGAAGGTCAGATCGGAGTTCTCCAAAGACACTCCAGCAGGCGTGCACCTCCTCGGCATTCAGGCAAAATGGTGTCTCGTTTAACCTTTTCCACCCCGCCTCTCTATACTGCCTTTGAATTTACTCGAAGAAAAAACAAAGAAAGCCTCGGCATTGGAAGGAGAGTGCCGGGATGAATGAAGGGCGCCGCTGCCGCCACCGCCGCATTTGTGGAGTGAGCGCGCGCGCACGGAAAAGCAACGCAATCAAGGAGAAGCGGAGGTCGGCCGCTCGCTCGCTCACTCTGTATTCATCTCCGTCAATATCCAACCGCTTCCTCAAAAATGTTGACTCCATTTCGTGTAGAAAGGCTTTTTTTGACTAAGTCATTCAACTTGAACTCTTTCACCGCCATTGACGCCAATAGACGTCCAAAAAGGGTTTGAACTCGGCCCTCCGTGAATCATCTATATCGTGGTGTGAATATTGCCGCGTTGATGCACAAGTGTTGAGGCCACTGGAGCAGTCAAATGAACAGAGCCAGTGTCAAAGTTGGTCCAAGGCAGTGGCACTACCTGAGTCTTCCTAACTAGGTCACAATATGTGGGAGCGATTTCAACAGATGGGCTCGGGAGTCGTCCCCAGGCCAACAGAAGTTACTTTCTGCTCTCCCCACCATCCCCACGCTTGCACCCCTGTTTGTCCTCTGTCCAAAGCCATCGTAAGACCTAAGCGCTTTGTTTTTCAGCTCTTATGTCTGCAAAAAAATCTAGCCTAAATGGCTAGTCAGCATTTTTAGAACATGTCCTGTTTTTGAAGTATTGATGACACATTACATTTGGATATTATAATACAGCAATACAAAAGCATTAGCATGAGTCACACACACTAAAATATTTTTTTAATGTGTGAACAACATTTTTGATCGATGTTAAAGTGGCACCTGATTTTCCAAATTCTTCCAAGACTGAGCAAAAATCCATTTCTTGTTCAATCTCCCTTGTTGGTCTGCACGTGCGTAAAGCAAGTCCGAAGTGCTTGCGGTGGGGGTGATGTCGTTGTTGACCGGGGGGGGGGGCATATAATGGAGAGTCTCCACCTGTGTACACTCCTTTGCCCCTGAGCATTCTCCAGTGCACCCCTTTGGAGGGCCCTTGTTTTAACTGCTCATCGGCGGGGACCACCAAAAAAAAAAAAAATTCCAACAGAAATAAACCACCGCCACAACGAATAGGCGAAATAGAGCAAGAATAATAGCAGTAAAAAATAGAGGCAAAAGAATGTATCAGCAGTGAAGCACTTCCAAACAAGCCTTTCTAATGAGGTCCACTGTGAAGAAAAAGCGGGGAGGAGGTTGAAGACGGGGTGGCGAGCAGGAGGGTCTCGTGCCTACAAAAAAAAAAAGAACAAATGGGCTGAAAGTGTGCACTGAATCACTTTTGGTTTTTTTTTCTCTCTGTACAATGACCTGTGTTTGCAAAGCGCTGGGTGAAGACAGTAGCCGGCAGGAGGAAGGGGATGAAGTGTTTGGCTGGTGGGAGGCCAGCGGGCCAGACACCGGGCTTTTGTGTGCAAATTTCCCAGCAGCGCCTTACCAGTTAATTAAGAAGGTCAGTAAAAAAAAAACATGTAGCAGGCGGTGGTTGAGGGAGGGAGGGAGGGAGCTGGGGGGGGGGCTTAACGAGCTGTCCACGCCGCATGAATGAGGGGTTTGTCCCAAACTAAAGCAGCGAGAGGCCAAACAATGTCGGCGGCAATTAGCGAGCAGTGGTGGGCAGCCAAAGGCCTTTGGACCGAGCAAGACGGGAAAGAAAAAAAAAAAAAAGACCATGCAGTGACGGTAATAAACATGGCGAGGGGGCCGGGTGGAGGCGGGTCATGTTGCCTTCGCCTCTGTGGCTGCCGGGGTCAAGGCCGCGCCGCTGCTGGATGAATCCACAATGCAAGTTGGAATTGGCAAGCGGATGCTGGCGCTACACCTGACGTGCTTCCCGTTCGCTCCAAAGAGTCTAACGCCTTGTGAGAATTCAGCCCGCTAGCTAGCTCACAATCAGATAGACAAAAAAAAAAAAAAGATGGCAGAGATCTGCAGTAGCGCTCTTATTGGCCGGTAGGTGCCCTCAATTCTCTAAAAGTCAGCTCAAGATTGTCGCTGGCTCCAGAATCATCCTCCAGCCCGTCGGTTGGCGCTCTTGGCACAATGCGAAGACTCGGTTGTGCTCTTTGTTTGGTTTTAAACCTCGCAAGTGAAGTGGGCCTCTTGTGGCTGGCTGGCTGGCTGGCTGGCTGGCTGGCTGGCTGGCTGGCAGAGCCACAGCGTCTAGTGCTCCTGGCCGCCGATGAACTTGCCCACAAAGAAAACGCCTTTGTGTGCAAATAGAAAAGCCCACAAAAGCAGGAGCCTGAGATAGCTAGCGTGGAGAAAGAATGCCGTTGCCCCGCGCTTGTCGATATGAATTCTACTTTTAATACGAAGGCTACGCGTAGGTCACTCGCTGGTGGTCTTTGACTGGAGGATTTGCGAGGCTTTGAAGTAAATGAATCGGGAGGTCACTGGGCCGTTTGGCAAGATGGTCAGCGAAGGGCATGAGAAATGAGAGATTCCTTTTTTGTAATTGGCTGCGGAGATTTGAGGCTTACGCGTACGTTGTTGTCCGTGCGCATCGTGCTAGTTCAATTTGTGGCATTAAAAATGACGCATTACGTTCGAAGGGTCCGCCGGAAATGGGACAATGTAGCGATATTAGCGTTGCTCGTCTCTCGGTCCAGATCGAAACTACTTGCTCGACCAAAAGTTACTACTTTCTTATTAGCCCGTCCTTTGGCGCCATCTTGTGGCACCTTAGGGTTAGAACCGATTTTGTTTTTCCAACAAACAGCCGAAGAAGATAGCTGTGATTTATTCAGTTTTATTTTGACACTGTTCGCCACCTATAAACCGTAGGAGGTTCGGACACGTCCCCGTCGGCTCCCTTCGCGCCTCCCTCGCGGCTCTCGCTAATTGCAGGCCGATAGCAAGCCGCCAAGCTCCCGCCCCCGAGACGGAGGGGCCCAGGTTACTGTAACCTTGGTTGCCAGGGATCGGCTGCTCGCCTTCATGTGACCGGCTATTCATCAAAACGGAGGGGAGGGGGCGGCGCATGCCGGGAGGGGGGTCGGCGGCCGGCGCGAATATGCAGCGGAGGGAAATGAGCGTCCGCCAAGACAGCTTCCCAAATGGCTAACAAATCACCCCGCTTGCCATAATCCGCCAAGGAGAAGGGGCGCGGGGTTTTTTTTTTCTCTCCATGGACTCGCCTTGGATTGATAAAGCGAATATTTGAGCTCATTTATGATTTAGGGGCTAGCGCTAATGCTACATGCTAATGTGAGATAATTCGTCACACCCTGACCGTTTCTATCCTTACACCGGTGAGAGCGGCCTACGGCGTATTACTATGCGAGGCTGTAAGCTAGCAAGGAGATCTTATCAGCAATATCTCGACTGATCGATGACCGCACTTGGATGAGTCATCAATCATCCCTCATCAGGTTGAAATCTGCGCAATAGGCATCATCTATCTGATCAGATCCGTATTGTAGCGCCATTACGCTGAGATCGGATGGCGGCAACATTGCTGCTTTCTTTCCTTCGAGTATAAAAACGCAAATTGGTGACTTTCTCAGCCAAGAGTTTGCACATACAAGACCACGAATTGGTACATTTGCCAATAGTGAACCACAAATAGGCAAGCTTGCACAGAACGTTTGGGAACTAGCCGGCAATAACCGGCACACGCTAAAAAATACTAGCGTCAAAATTCAAACGTAGGCGGCAAAAAAAAAAAAAAATTGCTGCGTAAAATATAGCCACGCGACCGCCCCCCCCCATACCAATTCCATGCTTTGAAGCAAAGGGAATCCCATCCGCACTATGAGGAAATATTTCATGCGGCGCATTACAACGTAATTACCCCTGATCTTGCGTTTGCGATGACGGGTTTCCTCGCCGTCAGAGAATAGGGGAGCGAGTGGCACGTATTCAGCGGGGAACACAGGCGGGCGCTAGTAGCGCCGTCGCAGGCGCAATCTCCTCGCCGTAGCACCTTAATCATCCTGCCTGCCTGCCTTCGCCATGTGCATATAGGGAGATTTGTGTTTGAGCTGCTTGTGATTGTGTGAGTGCGTGCGTGTGTGTATTCCATGTTTGCAGTGTTTCCCCATGTGTGTGTGTGTGTTCTTTCACCTGCACAGAGAGAGGGAGGGAGGGAGGGAGGGAGGGAGTGGGTAAAAAAGCCCATCCCTCCAATTCCCTGGTGAAGCCCCTCCACACCAATTTCCAGCCACGGGCAATCACTCACTCTGCGCACACACACATCTACATAGAGAGGCTGATGAGATCCTCCGTGGGCTGTACCATGTGACCGGCGCTCGTCATCTACTGTACGTGCGCCACTATTTGAATATCACAGTCACTGGGGGTTGTCACAGCGTGATCTACATACACTTAGGATCTCAGAGGAGCAAATCCGAGATCCCCTCCACTCGCAATCTTTCCCTTTGAATTTGAGAAGAATCTGTCATTGGTGCGGAGGTGATCCACTTTTGGATGTCCTTGCACCTGGATTGGGGGCACTTAAGTGTATCTGAGTGACATGGATGGAGCGCACCCGGAGATATTTGGGAGGAGGTGGGAATCTGCCAAAGCAACAATATCGCGATAAAGTCCCTTTATTTGCCGTTCAATATTTACCGATTTTAACACGTCACTGTCAAGTAAAGGGGGATTATTCTTTTCAATGAAATATGACAACTCAAAATAATCCAATGAATTTGTTATAGTGTAACTGCAATTTTGCATTAAGTTTGCGACGTTTCCGTCCCAAATCACAGCTTCTTTTATCAATTAGTATGATGTCTGTAGCAAGGCTAGCCGTATGACCACATTTGAGATACATACAAGACTGTACGTATGTTGAGAGAAATTGTGACATGTAGCACGTTTTAGTCACATCCGCCTGTATTCAAGGCACTTCCAATGGGGACACTCGAAAGGCGTTTATAGGGGCGCATTCCTATGAAAAAGAAAGGCCCGGTTGCCATGTCAAACACGCACACATTTATTGATCTGACCTTCTTGACGCCCAGAAATACCCTCACGTTTTCTCTTTTTTCCGTACAGGGCTGGATATCATTTGAATTCTATCGATTGCCGCCGCACATAGAAATGTCTTTATCTCACTTAGCGTGTAAAGATCACTAAATTCTTGATGTACGTAAAAAAAGAAATATATATATATACATCCATGATATTACGCGTTATGAAATAACCAGCAGTTGTTCTGGAGGGAAACAGTTGTTTGCATTTTTTTTAGCAGTCCAGTTGTCTCCAGCTAACTGTTAATCAATGCTGGCGAACAGGTTAGACCATAATGGAGGATTTATCTGTGCTCTGCACACCACTTAAGTGGTCTGGCCGGCGACCTCCACCTGTCTCACGCAAAGCATAGCATAGCATAGCATAGCATAACACTTGTTTCCATATTTTGTTTGACTGATTGGGGCTGCCCTCAACACCATTAGAAGCCCTGACCTCCATTTCCAACTTCACTTTTGATATTTGCCTTTTCATTTGAGTCCGTTCATTTTACCGACTGAAAATAGAAAGGTTGACTCGTGTCTTCACGCATTTAAATTTGTGATGAATGGCCGGCTTAAGGGTTAATAGTGGTTGGTGAAGGGACGTAGGTGTACATGTATTTACATAACAGTGCGGGATTAACAAGCTCCTCCTCACCATACATCCGGCAAGCGGGAGTTGCATCATTAGCGGCCCTGGATTTTTCTCTCAGCGTGTTTTGTTTACACGCTTACCTTGCATTCGGCTTGTCCGGTTCATGTCCACGGGTGTCGTCGTCGGCGCCGGCGGGTTATGCTTGTATACATCCCGCATGCAAATTTATGTGCGAGCTTGTTTGTGGATGAGAGTGGAGGGGAGACCTTAGGAGGCTGGCGGGGGTGCGGGGCGGGGCGAGGCGTTAGCATCGGTGGTTGCGGTGACAGAAATTGAGGGGGACGGGGTGGCAGCTGCAGGCTGCTCGGTGCACTGTCAGAGCGGAATGATTAATGAATGGCGGCCCCAGCTGAGCCTAACCTTTGGAGAACCGCACAGGACATCTGCAGAACTGTCAGCGCTCTGACAAGGACAGAGCTGAACAACCAATTATTTCGCCATCACTAAGGTGGGCTGTCAGCTTAATCCTAGCCATTCACTTAGGCAAGGACAGGCAAATTTCTCCTTTACTTACACACACACGCACACACACATAGGAACACACTGAGCGAGCAAGACCACGGGCCTTGTGGACACGCACGCAAGCGAGCAAACAGACCCGTGTGGACACACACACACACACACACACGCATATATGCGCGCATGTACGCACGCACACACACGTGCGCTAAATGACGTTAACCCGTTCCTGGCCAGGCTCCGTGCTGGCATATTAGGCAAAGCAGGGCGGGCACCACAGCTTTAATGATAACAAAAGTGGGCCGCCCGATGCTGGACAGAGGCTGGGCGGCCGGCCGACTTGGGCGGGCGGGGCTGCTGGCCGGGGGGGAGGGAGGGACGGAGGGATGGATGTTACGTCTGCTATATGTCAGGAGGGAGGGAGGGAGGGAAGGCGGGCGAGCAGGGGGGTTCGCTTGTGTCTGCTCCAAATTTGTATGCTTCATGCAACTATCGGCTCACTTAATAAGTCAATATTTTGCTAGCTAGCTTTTTGTTTATTTCAACACAGCCAAACAATTAGGGATAATTTTTTTTATTGACCCTTGGAGGGGATCAGAACAGATAAGACATAGTAGTATTAGAATAAACATAAATATGCATACATGGAAAAATAATTTCGGATTACATAATCAGTCCTCTAATTTGGTTGTCGTCCAGTGAGACCAGATGAATGGAATTGTGTGTACGTGTTGATAACAAAGCAATGACGGCGACTTGGCTTTAGTGTGTGTGCATTTTGTATGTGTGTCGCGCCGAGTGCGGCGCTTTGCAGAATTGGGTGCTGATAGCGAGTATGAGTGACTGATTGGGTTTTGATTGAGGCGTCCCCGCCACCATAAGAGATGGAGCGTGCCCGGGAAGCCCATTGACAGGCTGCTGATGAAGCCCCGGTCCAGGCAGCCCAGAAGGAAATGAAACGGCCAGGAAATTAATAACAGGATAAGAATCAATTAAGTCAATTGATCCGACATGCATGTTTATAGACAAGCACGTTGTGTTTTGTCTACGTTTCCCCCCCCCCCCCCCCCCTCGGAATCATATACACCTGCCAAACTAAAGTCAATGGCCAAAGCAATTTGCAAGTCAGGCGGTTTTCATCTCAAAATGCAAATGTGTCTCTCCTGACTTGCCAGAAATTTCAGTAAGAACAAAAAGTAGGAATTGCGGCTTGGCTTGATTGCTCCGCGTTGGTTGTGACTTTTATGAATGGTCAAACATTCGCACGAAGGTTTCGGTCATCCGTCTGGCGTGTACCCACTTCAGACTTGGTATTGATTTTTCTTTTTAGCATTTTACAATGTATTCAATAAAAGTAGAGTTCTACTAAAATGGGATCTTTCTGACTGGCTGCGTGCTTTTGAAACTAGGTTAGTGGATCAGCAAGCGAGAGAAACTATAAGAGAGATGGTTTAAAAAAAAAAAAAACGCAAGATTGAAGGTACAGTGGAATAATTTTCATTGGGCTCCCTACTGTGAACGGATGAATTTGAGTGAGTGCCCCCCCCCCCCCTTGTGTCTACAGTAAGAAAAAAAAAAAGACAAATCATCTTTTTGTAACATTTCCCCACGACCACCATTCCGCCGACTCCCTATGATGAACTACATAATTGTCTCTCTTCAGTCGCCTGGCCCGGCTTGATTTAGGAGCCAAATGGCAGCCCATTAGCATGCCAGAGTGACTGCGGGGCCGACGGGGGGTTTTGCGGCAGAGAGAGAGGACTTGGTCTTCTCTGATTCTCCGTCGGCACGGAGCATCAAAGGCGACGACTAACTATCCTCGCCCTCTGTCTCCTTTTGGCCTCGGGGTCTACGGTGTAATTTGCTCCGTCTCTCGCTCGGTCCTCTCGCGACCGAGGGGTAAAGCGGGTGACGAGGTCAAAAAGAATCTTCTGCTCTCTAAAGACGATTATGTCGTTACTCAGGGGAGCGGCGGGGGGGTGGGGGCGGAGACTTAGAGACATCAGAAGCCATCGGAGTTTTTAGTAAACCTGCAGTTAAAACATGAAGCTAGTAAACCAGAGAACATGGTGGATACGTTTTTTCTTTTGGTCCCGCCCACCTTGATATACAAGAAAACGAGGCCTTGTCAAACTCAAACCATTTCCTTCGAAGGGCCATTATATATAAATGTATGAATGCCTCATATTATATACAGTATAAGATACAAAACAAACTGACAAATAATTTGTTTTCAAATCTGACGAGTGGACACTTCAAATATTTTAAAAAGATGATTTTTTTTTTTAAAAGTGAAGAAATTTGCAATTTTAGTATTGACACATGAAGTCAATGCACAATTTGTCTTAGCGGGCCACAGAAAATGATGTGGCGGGCACCCATATCATTTGCTACAAGAGAACTTGGAGGTATTAGTTTGCTTCGAAGATGAGCGCTAAATTTGAGGATTTGGTTTTTTTTCTTCCATTTTTTGAACTAAGCCTTCGTTATTTGACTTGTAAAGCAAAAGTGTCTGTGATTTGGCTCCAAGACTGTCTGGGGGCTTCTCCAAGGGAAGTTGAGTCGCCCTCCTTTATCTTTGTCCCCCTGACTTTTCTCTAAGCCTCCATACTTCATAATCAGCAGCCGGGGGGGGGGTCTTGCGCCTATCTTGTCTCCTCCCTCTTTTCAATTAATTCTCTTGGAGCGGTGACACGCAATATACTCCAATGCGCTTCCTAAATGGAAGTCTCGTAGCATATGCATTTGCTGGGGGGGGCGCTCGTGCGAAATGAGCTAACAAGTCGGCGGCGTCATGTGACGACCAAACGCAGCTGTTTGAGTCACAAGGCATCTAATCCACATTTCATCACTTCTTAAACAAGCCATCAGCAAGTCTAATGTTCCGGCGCTGGCCGGTGATACATGTGCCTTCAAAGCTGTTTCTTAAACATCAGCACTTAGTACTCGCTCCCTCCCGAGACGTACATTCCCAAAACGGTGCCGATAAGTGACATTTACAGTTTTGCGCCGCTCGGATCTCTTAAAGCAACGAATGCTGCCGCCCGTGGTGGGGCTCTGATGGACGCCCCCCCCTCACTCTTGTTAATTGTGTGGCGTGCCGTATCTGAATAACAAATATGGCCGCATATGTATCACAGGTGCAAGGAATGCTAATTTCTGGGCACATTTTTCAATGTAGGAAATACAAAATGTCAATCAAGCGAGGCCGGCCGGTCGTCTTCACCCCTGCGTGTCTGTCTCAGGGCTTAAGACTTACCCTCTCATGACATCTTAGCATTTTAAACCTTATTTGGTTTGCAAAAGTGAAACTAAGCTCTTTTTACCCCTCTTCCCTTCCCTTCCCTTCCCCTCCCCTCCCTCCCGGTGTTGAATTTTTGGACGGCAAAGCCCCAGACCGAGATAAGGAGGGGGATATATCTTTCCCGGATTTCAAGAGGGATGTGTAAGGGAGGTCACCGGGGAAGAGAGGGAAGCAACAGCCCGGGCGGAAAGGGGTGGGGGATTTTTTTTTTGGGGGGGGGCGAAAAGGCCGAAGCAGCAAAGATACTCCACGGAGTCGCTCCGGAGAGATTCAAAGGGGAACTTCTCTAGTGTGACCGACAGGCCACAATCCCATGATGCCCGCCGGTCTCTGTAGCACTCAACACCCCCCCCCCCCCGCCCCTCTCGGAAATTTGGCATGATATGATGGGGGGAGGTCAAAATGTGAGAACAGACCGGCCATATATTATTGCCATTCCTGGTTTCACTTTTGGAGAAGTTCCGTGAAGGACACCAAGACTTTTGTCTGGCTAGCGAGTGTCTTCAAAATGCACCAGAAATGTGAGTCGGATGCTTTCGCTTGGTGTCGTGAGTCTTTGTTCAAGGACAGTTCAGGTGGCCAAGTCCAAACCAAACCATGATTCCCAAGAACTGTGACACATTATGTTGTCTTCATTTCTGGCAAACATCTCTCAAAATAGCACCAGAAAACCATTTTTGGCTGGAATAACCCTTGTTGTCACAGGAACCTTTTTTCTGGTCATTATGAGGCCCGAGAGAAATACAAGACATACCTTGGCCCATGGCTGAGAGCGGCTGGCCGGGCGGCCGGGCAGGCTGCTTAAATGTGTCTCAGCAAACACTGTTAGGCCCGTGTAAACAGCACTCCATTGATTAGCCACTATTCATGATCAGCACGTCTCGGGCTGCACTGGATTAGTCAACATAGCGCACCCCCACCTCATGTTTGCGCCAGCCAGGCCAATTTCAATGCCAAGGCCTCATCGGAACACCCATCACGCTCAAGGGCGGACGGGAACCCAAATGCTCGTGCAGAAATATTGAACCGTCAAACTCGGGGAGCGGCGTCCGTAAACCTCTCTGCAAACTATTTGAACAAGTTTGCCATGATGCCTTGCTGTTTATCAACTCTGACAAGTGTGACGCCGTATCACACCACGAGCACAGACCCGGTGTTGCTAATGGCCCCTCGGACTACGCCGGCCGGCTGGTCGGGAGGGAGGGAGGGAGGGAGGAGAGACTCTGAGAGTGACAGCCATAGGGATGGAGGATGAGGGGTGTCCGCGCATGGAGTGCAGTTCCATTGTGGCACCCCATTTTGGCTATTACACTGTATACATCCCCCTGGAGCTCCAAACACCAACACCGCCTCCTTTTGCATGGTAATTATTTTCCAGCCCAAAGGTAGCTGCAGGCAACGTCAGCCACTGCGTCAGGGCCCAGCGCATTAGCCGTCCGCTGCATTATTTATTTGCGCGCGCGCGCGCGGGCGGCCGGATGGATACCTCGAGTCCACCGAGACTTAGGGCAAGGGGAAGGGTGGGGTGGGGTGGGTGGCGGCTCTCCTCTCAATGTCATTGTTCCAGGCAGTCGCGGTGCCCCCTGAAATGGCTCACCAGCGACTGGCTCAAGGGCAAAACCACGCCAGACACTTTGCGTGGGAGTCCTCGTTAGGCGGCCAATGTATTCTGAAAAGCGGGTCAGAGGTCTGGTAAGCGGCCCTTGCTTATGCGAGAGGCACGCATTAAGGGTCTGCCGGATGACCGTCTAAATAATTGTCAATTTTTGTCTATGTGAAGCCCTTTGAGACTGCTTGTGATTTCGGGCTATACAAATAAACTTGACTTGACTTGACTAAAGGTTCCTGCAGGACAGCGCCGAGTGCCAGGTAAAATGGAGGGTCATGTAGTTCAAATTGCCTCAAGGCTCTTCGTGTACTTGACGGCCATATGCAGACAGTCCACCCTTGGGTGCTATGGGGAGAATTGCCGTTTACCCCCCCCACACACACACACACACTTGTGTATCAATAAAGGGTTACAGACCTGAGTCGCGCTGGGCTAGGGCAGGTCAAAACATGTCAGGCCCGCACAAAAAGCCAACGCAACATGGCTCAGCGATTCTGACGTTTTGGGAGCTAATACCCCGGCGTACCCCCCCTTCGTCCCCCGACTGGCCGGTTGTGTCCGACATGAAAGCACCCTGACCTGTCAGCCCCGCACCATCGCATGGTAGCGCTTGCGATGACAGCCCGACCAGTGTCCCTGTCACACGAGCCCACCATGTGCGTGTCGGCTACAGCGGTAACCCCCGCCGGCGCCCCTCCCCACCCGGCCTCGCTCCCCTTGTTCCTCGCCGTGTCCCCGCTTGCCAGTCGGCACGAGATGCTCAGATGGCCTCGTGACATGACAGCGACATGGTATCGCTGCTCGGCCGAGCACCTGCGAGGCCGAACACGTCAGGCGGGCTCTGAAACGGGAAGGATCTGCCCAACTGCCAAGATTTTTCATAAAACCACCACGCCCCAAAATCCTCATGTCGTGATTGTCATCAGAATCCCTACTTAAGCATTCAGATGTCTATGTGGATTTTGAATTCAGCGCTGTTTCGGATTTGGAGCGCAGAAGCAATTACAGTGTTCAAATGTCACCGAATGACAAAACAATAAGAAAAGACGACAGAGGAAGCGAGCGTCACTGATAGAGACGGTTCCACTTTACCCTGACACTCTCCCTAATGGGAGCCGACGCCACCCAAGCGCTCCGGACGGACAACGGGACGGCCGGAGCGGCACAACGCAGGCGTCCCACCTCCCAATTATTTTTCTGCCTCATTTTCTCCGGTCCCGCTTGCTTTCTCGCAGTTAGGCAGGATTGAGAAGGGCAGAAGAAAAGGGGCCTTTTGAGGCGCTAGGACGGCTACCTTGCCTGTGCTTTCACCTCAGGGCGTTTCCATCCACATCGATATTTCAAGTGCATGCTGCGTCATATGTGTTACGACACAAACTCTGTCAACATGTCAAGGCCTTCTTCGGTGGCGTTGGGTGCGCCATTTACACACGCTGCATAATGCATGTGAGCTGACAATACTCGCCTTACAGAAAACACACCGCAAACGTTGTAGACATAAATAGTGTTTGTCGAGCAAGCGCGCTGGAAGTGTACATGTAGTAGATCATGCAGTGAGGAGGACGCTTTAACCGCACACACCAATTGAAACGAGATTCAAGCTTAAGAGGAAAACTTGCGCTATCTTGCTAGCTAAGGAAATAAGGACTGAAAGGTTTTGGATGATTGACAGATTGAAAAGAGATTCAAACTTAAGAGGAAACCTTGCTAATTGCTATCTGGCTAGCTAAGAAAATAAGTACTGAAGAGTTAAAAGATAAACCATCAGGTGTCGTTAAGACGACTCGATACTCGGTGTCAATCACATCGCAAGCGAGTCGCTCATTCCCGCCGTGTCAGTGCTCGTCTAAACGGCAATTGACAGCCCTTAATTTGCCGCTAACAAATGTTGTCATACGTGTTGCTCACTCATCCCGTCGCTCGGGTGTCATTCGCGCCTCGGCGAGCATCGACGCAAGTTGCCTGTCATTTTAAATCGAGCAGTGAAGTGGAAAGAACTTGCAAAAGCTCTTATTTGGCTCTTATTCTACTTCCTCAGCAGTTTGTGAAAAAAGAAGTAAATACCAAGGAAATCTGTAATGAGTCTCATTGTATCACATCTTCTCTTCTTCTTCTTCTTCTTCTACCCATTGCCCAAAGGGAAACGCCCTGCGCCTGCATGTGCAGCTTCAGCACTTTGTTTTGCTCTTAGGTGTTTAAAAAAAGATAAAAAAAAATCCAAAAGAAAGATACTTCAGTTTTAGCCACTTTGCGCCGAAAAACAAACAGAGCTCAACCTCGCTAACCTCGCCGCTAACTGCCCACGAGTCCTGAGAACCTTTACGGCATGCCTGCATTCTCTCCAGCATTGGTCGCTCCCTTTTTCTTCCCTTTAATTACAGTAAGTACAGCCGACACCCCCGCGGGCTTGTTTGAACAGATCAACCTAGCGGAGGAACCAAGAAAATGCTAATTAGCCTCCTAATGTTGCTGACCGCGCTGGTTCCCCCTCAGCACTGCTTAGTTGTATTGACAAAAAAAAAAAAAAAGGAGGACAATAGGAATCTGTATTCAAATGACGAGCTCAGCCAGTGTGGGGAGACGTACAAAATTCTTGGGCCACAACTAGCTTGGTTTTAATGAGCCGTTAACACAATCGCACTCATACAACATACAAATAGGACGCAAAAATCCATGTTGGAGGTCTAGGCTCTTCTTAGTGCCATTGCACTTTGTGATTATTATGGCCTTGTGCTGTTATTGTGGGCCAAGTTTTTTTTAAAAACATTTTTAGAAACACAATCAACAAAAGGACTGGCCAAGTGCTTTATACCAACCATTTTGCAAGCCAACAAACATCAACTAAAGACAAATGACTCACATGACTCAAAAAAGGTTCTAAAGTAAACCAATGATACTGTCAATTATGTACAATACGTAGCCTCTGTTAGTTTTGCTAACATGTGAAGTGACCTACAAAAAAAGCAAATTTGAATACATTTGTGTGTTTAGATTAGACTGACGACTTTCGAATGCTGGCAACTGGCTCTTTGTCGGCTGTCACTTGGCAACAAAACATTTTGGACGTTTATCTTTCTTCTTGTAAAAATGACAGGATAAAACAACCCTTTTATTCATTGTATAGTTTTTTGTCAAAGGAATTGGCCTATTTTGATTATTTGTCATTATTTCCTTCCAAATCCTAGCACGAGTATATGTTGTTAGCTCCAGTATAACTTGTGGAGTGCAAAGCAGAAGACTTTGAGTACATTCCATGTTTCTGTGTGTGTGTGTGTGTGCGTGTGTATGACTGCAAATCGGGATCAATACTATTGACCTGTTTACCTTGGTGCCGGTTTACCACTTGAAACATTAAAAGCAGACTATTAGTAATTCTTTGGTCCTGCTCGTTACTGATTGAATGGTGTAGAATTGGGGGGAGGATGGTGGGAAAACTAAAAGTATGTATTTCTGTCCAGCAGTTGTAGTGGAAGTGTTATCCTCTTGACTCCTTGCTATCAAGTTTTGCCAGTGTCTCGCCACTCGCCTCACACTCCATGTGGTCACTCAAGCCTATCGGGGGCCGCGGGGCATTGTGGAGGGGGGGGCGGGCGGGCGACCCTCGGGCGCTTTTGTACTCGACCCCCCCCCCCTTCATTTTTTGAAATGGTTCATGTTCCCACCCCTTTTTTCTTTTTAGCTCGTCCATTGATTTCTCCTCCCTTGACTCCTGCTCCCCTCCCAGCCCCCCCCCTATTTGTTTTGGGTGGGGGGGTGAATCGGGGCTCAGTCATGCGTTGTCGTTGATGCATGCTGATTTATTGACTTATTTCAAGTCATTTGTGGCGGGTAGCGGCAATTACAGAATCTACCTTGCACCATCCGGGACCATCTCGCCACTCTCCCTGCCGGCCGTGTATTTTTTAATTCCCCCTGATGTCGGCCGGCTGCCGTAATGTCTCTCAAGCCCACCTGAAGAGGTGATTGACATCCGGCCCCTCTGCTGTTGAGGCCACCCCCTCCCCCTCCCTCCACCAGACCTCTTGCAAAAAGAAAAAAAGATGCCTGCATGGCTAAGTGTGAAGGAAGGGCAAAGGAGACGATTCGGGGGGCACAGCGCGTGTATGCAGGGTTGATGAAATCTCACGGGGAGTTGCCCCCCCCCCCTGCCCGTCCCCCCCATCCACACACCTCAGCCTTACATTTCCAAACACTCGACTGTTTCGCTTCCTTTTCCTCGCGCTCCTCCACCGGGTCCCTGCTGGCTTCTGCATTAGTATTCATAGTGGTTGGACTGTGTTTGGAAAGGAAGGGGGCGGGGGGTCAGGGGAGTAGTTGTGGGGGTCCCCTTGCCAGCTGCTATACTGGAATTGGCTGTATAATGGCAGCGGACACTCAGACAAACAGGAAATGCTGGCGCACAAAAAAGACCAGCCGTGAGAATTAGCCAGCAATTCATCTGTTGGGAAAAGGCGGCGGCGGCGGCGGGAACCACATTCACTAAGAGCGAAGACCCCTGCCAATGCTCGCCGTTTTGGACCGGCACCAAATGCTGCACCCTCGTAGAACCCGGCCTGCTGATTAACGGCTGCGTTTTGTCATTACGATTGATGAAAGTCACTTAGGGATTAGGATCAGGGTTCTTTTTTTTTCTTCCCACCCCCAACACACTGAGCATTAATGTTACAATAGTCAGGTGTCAGTGTGTGCACATACGTCCAGGAGGGGGCAGGAGAGAGCAGGGAGATACGCCCTGCCCCGTGAAGTGAAGAGGGGGAGGAGGAGGAGGAGGACTGTGGGGGTGAAAGAATGTCCTCACCTCACAAGAACATGAGCCGGAATGGAGCTTGCTTGTTTTGCGTAATGAGCAAGATGTCAATCATTGGTTCAAATTTGGGAAAGGCGCACTTTGTACACTAATCCAGAGGTCGGGTGACGCCGTGCCGAATCATGCAGATGAACCTGACCTTGGCTGGCCTTGCCTCTCGGCTGACCCCCCTCCCCTCCCCATTCGCCTCCGCCCCGCCGACCTCGCTTTGCATCTCTGATTGTGTTACGGCGCGTTTCCCTGTCATCAGCAGACGACGGACGCACAATGCCAACACCTTTAAAGAAAAAATATATTTTTGGATATAATCAACATAATTCCGATAAAGGTGATGGAAAGAACACCAGGCCCTTGTGGGATAAAACAAGAAGGGTCCTTGGCATTATTCCAATGATGTGTGTTTAGCCATGAAGAGCCTGCTTCATTGAAGGTTCCTAAATTAAGAGGCCGACCTTCAACAACCTCTTTGTTCGTTAGCCACGTGCTGCTTATCGCCAAAATAACACACGGGGCCAGCGAGGACAGGATGAGGCTGCAGTCATTGCCGAGTGCGCCCGTGGCGATTTTCATCATTTCATACTTTTCATTCAATCGTTCATTTTCTTAGGATCCATTTTTGGTCAACAGAAATTTGGTCGTATTTCAAATAGATTCGCAAAACACGCCAGATGAGGGTAATCGTGTCAAGTGCTGCTGCCATCTAGTGGCCGAGTGTCTGAAGTTCAGTCAAGTCAAACTTTGCTTTGCGACGCACGGCAAAAATTCCATCGAGCAACATCTCGTAACTTGAAAATCCAAGTTTGTCCGCTCAAGGCAACTTTCCCAAACGTTCATGTATTTTGAAGCGAACGCTAAAGCTAATATGCGCGTCCAACAAAACTCGCTGCAGCCGCTCTTGGCTTGCTTCAGTTGGTTGTGTCATTTCACGTTTGATGGGTGGGGGCAGGCACTCCAGAGCCCCAACAATTTCCATACATGCAATTAAAAAGTCCATTTTACATTCTGAAACCGAGCCATGTTCAGCAACATCTTTCTTTCCAGGTTCCATTGGAGCGACGACGAACTCTTATGGGAAAGAAAGACTCCTGTGGAATGTTCCCGTCAAGTGTGAAGGTAAGTTCTGCTCACTTGTAACCGGGCAAATTAGGGAGGAGTGTATTCAAACGCTGATTTGATGGCTGGCTACAGAATGAGGAGGGTGGTTGGATGCATGGGGGGGGGGGAGTAGACCCAGGCCGCGGTCGATAGTGTCAAAAGCGGGTGACAGATCTTAAAGAATGAATATTGATTTTTTTTAGGGGGGGGGCTTTACTCAGGTGACCTGCGAGAGGTCAGCTGGCGTAATTAGACTGGCGGATGTCTGATTCTGGACTGCATAAAACTCTCCGGGCCAACCATGTTCATTTTTCCCATCTGTACTTTTTGAGATATTATTTGATTGATTTCTTCTGGAATGTGTGTTTGTGATGTGTTTTTTTTTTTTAAAGGCAGTTCTGATTTAGTGCTCCGGAGGCCCGGTCACAGGCCCGTGAAGCGTTCACTCGCGTTCCCACCCTTGCGTCCTTTGTCCTCAGCGAGACGTTCCCGCTTGGCGGTTGACCCTCAGTTCAGCCCCTTGCATGCCCCCCCGCACGCACACACACACACACACACGCAGGTTTATGGTTGAAGATACTCAGCACCCCCGCGTTGGCAGACAACGCCGCCGCACTCGTGTCGGTTGTCACCGCTCGGGGACGTCTCATGGAAAGGTGAACTCGGAGTGAACCTGCTCCAAACATAAATAACATCGCTCTATCATCTCCCTACCCGCTCTCTCTTTTTATTTAGCCTCTGTCTGTTTTTTTGCCTTCCAGTTCTCGTTCCCTTTCCTCTTTTCATGTGAGCGCAAATAGAAGCATTAACGCCAATGGAGGCAACGCGGCTGGCAATCGTCACGCAACGCACTCAAAGTCAACCCGTTGAATGTGACAATGACGCCAGCATCAAAGATTTGATTTCATTAGACGGTTGATCTTAATGTTGAATCCCGCTGCGATCATACAAACGTGATTGGGAAAAAAAAAGGCTCTTTGAGTTCATTCCTAATGAGGGCTGACCATATTTCCACTTGGAAGTCGGCCACCAAGACCAACCTCAGAGGTTCCATTACACTTGTTCCTTTCATACCTCAGTCCTCTCTTTACTGTACATCCCATTTTTCTATCTGCCCCTACCGCTCGGCTCGCACTTCCTGTTAACACAGCAGGCATTTATTGATAGTCCATTCCCATTAGTGCTGTTTACCTGTCAGGGCTGGCTGCGCTAATGAGAGAGCTTTGGGGAGAAGGAAGGAAAGGAGAAAGAAAAAAAAAAAGTCAGGACGGTTAACCGCTAATGGATGTTTACAGCCTCCCTGGATAGCACCAGCGTGTTTGCCGCCACCTCTGCCGCTAACCGCTATCCGCTAACCGCAGTGAAACTGGCGCAGGCACTCGGGCGGGCTAATTGGTGCCAATCTGGGCCCCATTTGATTATCAAGGGGATTAAGTTGGGCGGAGAGATCACGGTTAAGGACGGAGCCGGCCGGATAAGTAGGGGGGAGGAAGATTGCGGCGTCAGGGACTCGGAGGCTAGCATTTGGGGGTTGCCGGATCGATAACCGGGGGGGGGGGGGGGGGGGGGGTGCAGACGTCGGGAGCTAAATGGAGGTTTGGAGTCGTAACGTCAAAAGGTTCTCCGAGAGGACTATTAGCGCCGGCCGGCCGACCGGCGGTGAAGGGTAATCGCACCATTAGAGCTGTAAGTGAGACTAAATGGCGCAGGTATGGTTAAGAAAGTAGCGCCGCCCATGCAAATTGTCCATTGGGCGTCTTAATCGCCGACATATCCTTGAGAAAAGCCTCGATAATTGTTTTCGGGAATGACGGACGAGCTGAGAGCGGGACGGACTCATTTGGTGTGGTTTGTCCAAAGCGGGTGGCGCGGAGACTCCCGCTAACATTATGGATCGCGTATTGCTCTCGGATTTCCTGCTCCCCCGAGAAGATCAATTTGTGCCTTTATTAGATTATAACGGAAATCTTATAAGTGGGCAGATTAAGCGTGCGAGCTATTTATCCGTTTATTGAACGCTCCGGGCCGGCAGCCTCCCATAGCTCCTCCTTAGGTGTCCTCATCTTTCCAGCTATGCTGAGCATGTTGATCGCCAGAGGTCGAGCCGCGCTGTGTTTGTTTGCAAAGCCCACGTGTCTGTGATCAAGCGCTCTCGTAGCTACAATTACCGGGCAGGCCTCCAATGTCTGGTTGGGTGTCTATTAAGCATGGGGGGGCGGGGCGGGGCGGGGCTGATTGTAGTGATGGCAGAGTTTAATTACTTCCAGCCGGCGCCTGTTGTAAAACATGCTGATAAATGTGCCAACAGGACAGCGCATCATTATTTTTCCACCGGTGCCAAGGCTCGCTGGAAGGCGATGATTGGAGCGGTCCGTACCTGTTCCTGCATGCTGTGCCTCTCTCCTCTTAAATGAGATTGCCGTTAATATTCACGTTCAAATATCTTAAAAAACATTTTGCGTACATGCAAGAAAACACGCTTCGTCCAGTTTGCCTGTGCTCGACCATTCCCGAAGCTTTTTGTCGCCGGGTGCGGCTCCCGACCACACGCTAGCTAACAAACAAGCGCGCACATTCACAGTCATTAATTTTACACTTTTTTAGCAAAGCGGGCACATGTGGACCAAGCCCATCTGATGAATTGCGTTCCTCCTACACCATTATTAAATCGCTGAGGCAAATGTACCACGTACAATAAATCCCTCTCGGCCCATTATTAATCAAATAGGCAACGTAAAAAAAAAAAAATAAAGCAAAAGAGCGTCAGCTGGGCAGGTAGCACCACTGTGCTAAATCAACTTTATTGCACGGCGAGCAGCTTTACGCACTCGGCCGCGGACGTTCGGCCCGTCGGACGCTTGGCCTCTGGTCGGCCGTCGTGACCTTTTGCGTCATTGATTGGCTGGCCAATGTCGTCAGGGCGCCGAGATGCCAACAAAATAGACTCTGTGGTGGCCTGGTGATTAGAAGCACTATTGACAAGTTTGCACTTTTGCAAAGCTCTTTTTCAGGATGAGCGTTCATATTCTGCAAAAACCTTTAGGCCAATTAAAGCAGTAAGTCAGTATTGTGATATCTAAATATTTACAAAAAATGTTTATTTTAATATTAATAAATAAAAAATATTATAAATATTTGTAGCAATTTACAAGACCACATAAGGAGTTGTGAGGAAAGAGCGTTCATATTCTGCAAAAATCTTTTTAGTCCAATTAAAGCAGTAACTAAATATAACTCAACATATATTCCTGGGATATCTGAATATTTGCAAAGAGTATTTATAAATCTTGTAAAGAATATATATGAATAAATATTGATTAAAAAATTGCAAGACGTGAGGAAAGAAAGGAACCTTCCATTCCCAGTCCCGGTGACGGCGTTTTGAGTATGGAAGCCCGGTTGTTCGCTCAAAAGTGCTGATGCCCATTGGGCTGCATAATGCATGCGCCTGATTAATAGTGCGCGCGGGCGGCACAAGAGATGATTGCGCTATACCGTTTAACTTCACCTTATGTTAAACACTAATTGATTCCAATGCATTTTAAACACTTTCTAATTGGCGATTAAAAGCACACCCAAAAAGGGCGGAGGGAGGGCGTCCGGGGGAGGTCGCCGAGCGCGAGTTTAAAGGGCATTGTCCTCTCCGCATCTCCGAGTAAATGTCACACTTGTCTGTTAATGTGTCAAGCAAATCAAACGCGCGCGGTGGCCGAGGCACGCTAAGTGACAAGCGACCTTGCCGCCGTGATGGAAGACCGCGCTCGGCCCCCGTTTCTGATCGGGAAAACCCTGTCTGGTGCCCGTCTTCAGATAGACGCTCGAGCAATTAGACATGAGACGGCGACTGACACCCGCCCGCGCCGCGCCACGCCGCGCTACGCCACGCCGCGCTACGCCGCTTATCAAAACGCCGCTCCGCTCATGAATTCAAATGAAATGCGGCGGGCGGCGGCATGCAAAAATAATCATCGTAGCAGAGGTCAAACGTGACGCCAGGGCGAGCGAGCGCAAATCTCAAAGCTGAAAAAAAATTGAACTGCTAAGAGGACATAGTTTAGCCACACTGTTTTCACTTCTTCTCTCACCCTCTACTTACTGTGTCAAATGACCTCTCTGATTGGATTCACACGCACGCACACACACACATGCACACACACACACACACACACACACACACACACACACACACACACACACACACACACACACACACACACACCTTGCATCTATTAGCGGGCCCCATGCACCGTGTTCCGTAATGTTGGGCGTAGTCAAGCATAGAAGAAAAGGTGAAGCAAAATGACTTGACACAAGTGCTGAACCACAAAGAACACCTTGAAGGGCATGTTCACTGTCGATGGAATCCCGTGTAAGCCGCCTCAATTAACACGCAACTTAAACGCCTTGACGCCGTGTGCTCCCCACGCCCATTTTTGGGGGTTTGCAGTGTCGACAGGAAATAGAATCCAAAAGTTTGTTCCACGACGGTACTCCAACAAAATGATTTAAATACATTTTGTAAAATTTTCTAATGTAAAATATGCGTTTTGGCTCAAAAGTCAAACGTTACTGAAAATGATACCGGCGTGCATGGCGATACCGATATTTTGTCCCGCTACTTGCGTGTTAGCATCCAAGCGCCATTCACTTCCACACCACGATAAGAAATGCAGACGCACACTTGCTAAAGGCTCCTCGCAATTACCAACCCAAAGAGCTCACACACACACACACACACACACACACACACACACACACACACACACACACACACACACACACACACACACAAACGCTCCAAATTTGAAAAATCCCATTTACTGTGATGCTACGTGACTGAACATCGCTAGTCTAGCGTGGCCCGCCCCGCTCTCTCGCCGCGGTAATGCCGCGTGAGATTTGCGATACGGCAAAAGAGAAGGAGTGGGGGCAGGCGGATGCATATGGAAAGGGGGCCCCGGCCGCCTCGGATCTCTCGGTCATGCACCCCATTAGGTCGTGCCGTTGATGCCGGCGCTATCAAAGCCCAAGTCAGCTGCTCAGCGGCGGGCTTTATGCCCGAGCACACTGGCGGAGACAGGCCAGAAATCAAGCGGCGCTGCCGGGAGAGCCCGATTTATTTTCTAATTAGGATGCGGGAGGAGGAAATCTGAAGGTAACCGCCGGGTCACAAAACCCAAATAAGTTCACCTATACTTGGCTTTCCCCCTAATGGTGCATTTTCTTCCAGGATTTCGGCTGTGGTGAAGCGTTTCATCATGCAAATGCATCTCTAGACTGTAGAATAGAAAAGAAGGAAAAAAAAAACAATCCGGAGAGGATCATTTGCCCTAAAGACAAACGGAAAGGATGAAAATGCCCACGATAAATGGGCTGAATGAGTCAGTGTTGTGAATAGCTGCTAATGTGTTTGGGTTTGGAGATAACGCACGCACACAAAAAAAAAATCAAATGCAGGGAAAGAAAAAAAGAGCCAACGACAGCTTTCACTTTGACTCGCCGTCACCGGCGAAATCCCGCCGCTCCGTCGAGGGCCACTCGGCTTTTCAACGCCCTGCCAACACGCGCGTATTTGCGGAGGTGAAGCTAACACGCTTAGCCGCTGTTTTTCCCGCCTCGCTCATTCTTCGCCGCGACTTAGTTCTGCTGCGGATTTGCTCCCTCTGCACCTGGAGCGATGCGCCCAATTGAAAACCGTCCCCTTCTTCTGTGGGCGCCCGCCGCTGTTCAGCAAAGTAAGATTTGCCGGGGGAGCTTGCTTGCTCGCACCTTCCTCATTTACTCTCCCCCTTTTGATTTTTCTTTGAATTCCTTTTCTTCTTTGGCCCTCCCCCCTTCTGCTATATCGCCCTGCTTGCTTTATTCAGGGATGAGACACTTTCCTCTGCAGTCAACTCTTCCTCTCTTCCATACTGTACTTATTTTTAACATAATTATTTCAAAGGGGGCGAGGGGGCGGGTCCAACTGCTGTTCTATTGAAGATCTACTCGACTGCACACTGCTCACACACCAGACGATATCTCCACCAACATTAAGTCTCCTCCACTCAGCCAGAAGACTGACCTGTGGACGGCAGTGTGGTGGCAGAAGACGACAAAGTCGTAGTATAAGAAATGAGGGTAATCGATCTTATCTGCGAATGTTTCACGTCACGATCGAGAAGGGCAAAAAAATCGAAGCGAACGAAGGGGCGGAGAGACAGCAAAGCAAACGTAAAGACACGAAAAAAACAAGAGGCGTTAGCGAAAAAAGATTGCTCATCCCGTTGCCGCCGCCACCGCGCTCTTTATCCCTTTAGCGTAGCATACGGCTTTTAGGTCGGCGTGAAGACTCCGGCGTGAAATTCCGGCTAAGCGTCGCGCAGCAGCGACGGAACATGGAACAGGGATGAGCCGGGATTAGGGGGAGGCCCGAAAGCGCTCCCTCCCTCCCTGGCTTTATCTGCTGCGCCTTGTAGGGCGTCCCGCCAACTGTGCGACACGAGGCCGCTCGGTGTCCACTCGCAGCGGGGACGGCGGCTCGGGCAAATCCCTCCACCTCCATTTGAAATCCTTATCTTCCAGCTTCCGTGTTTGTTCTTGGGGTGTTCTCGTTACATCGGGACTTTGTTTTGTGGCAAGCTTCTGCCCGGGCCTTAGGTAAGCTACGCGTGGCCGTGAATTTATTGTCAAGCCCCCCCCACCCCCACATGCCATCCTCCGCCCCAAGTGCTCCACGTCTCAACATTTTTTTTGTCCTCACCTTAATGCCGGCACGCTTTTCATCCGCAGTCAATAGCTATTGAGCTGTTCATGAAAGGGAAATGACAGCTAGTTCATAACTTCCAAGGCCGATCAATACGTCGTTCTTCAAGCCCCCCCCGCCCCCACTTGATCCCCCGGCACTACTTTTTAAAACACCCGATGCCTCATTATATTTCATTTAGAATACATTTGGAGAAATTGTTCTGAGGGATGATTACGATCTAGGTAATGTCAAGTATTGGTAGAGTTGCGCAATGTCACAAAATATATCATAAATACAATCCAAAATTCACGTTTGACAATAGTTGTAATATCCATCCATCCAATACAATGATAATAATTTTGAAATTAGGACATGTCGTAGTTTTTTTCCAATATATTTCAATGTTGCTTCATGTATTTTTTATTCATTTTTTTCATCATAGTTTTAAAACATATTTGTGTGTGTGTGTAAACTTTGGTCAACAATTAGTCATTTAGCTTAAGTGAGTAGCATCTTGAAGATGCAGAAAAGCCACAAGAAAAACCCCATTTCCCAACACACACACACACACACACACACACACACACACACACGCACACCCGCACACACACCCGCACACCCGTCCGTCCCCCGAGTGTTTGGGATGTCAATAGAGAAGACAGACAAGTCTTTGAGGGCCACACTAAGAAAGAGGCGGCCTGGGGTAGAAGTACCTCAAGTGAAGAAAAGGATGATAAATCTATTTTGCTTACTTTCTCAAACATGAGAGAGGCCCCGAAATGCTCACGTGGGTCCAGCTCGCAGGCAGCTGAGCCTCATCTCATCCACACTCTCTCTCCCTCGACCTGGCGTTCAAAGCAAAGTTGGCTCCTTATTTATGTGCAAATTTGCTCTTAGGCCCTACGAGGGTGGCGCGCATGCTGAATCTCTCCTTTCTGGGCTTTAGCAGATTATCCCGCTGCTCCCTTTGGTCCCCGTCGCCCTAAGCCCAGCTGCCCCGACCTTTTGTCATTGAGACTTTTTTTCTCCGCCGCACCGCGTCGTGCTGTCTTTCTTTACCTCCGTGCCGTCCCTGCCTCCCTCCCTCCCTCCCTCCCTCCCTCCTCCGTCCGTCCCTCCTTCACTCCTCGTCTGACTCCCTCCTTCGCTCCCTCTCAAAGGTCCATTATATCACTCTCGTCACGGACAAAGAGCCCGGAGAGACAGAAGGGAGAAAGAGGGAGAGAGAAAGAAAGAGAGAGAGGGGGAGATGGGCGGGAACACTTGTGCTTTGCCGCTCTCTCCTTCCTAATCGATGAAAGTGGCCCACATGGAGCTCTGAAGGATAATCGATATCACCCCCCCCCCCCCCATCTTTTTTCTTAACTGTCCGATTTGTTGCTGAGTCTGACAAAATGCAATAAGTGGTGTGTGTGTGTGTTTGGAGTGGACACCCCCTGATGGCTTGGGGGTGGGCGGTGCACATTTTGACCCAGTGAAGCTGACCTGATGCTATGAAATGAAGAAAGTGAGCAAGTCCGGCCGGGTCCACCTGTAAGAATGAGACCCAAGCGTTGTGCATTCAGAACGAGCAAATCGCTTCGCTGCTAGCTTAAATTGATATTTCACTTATTTAGCCTTTTTCAGCTGTTATTTTGTGACAATGAATTTGATAACTATTACATATAATGAACCTTTCGAAACGCATTTAGACACTCGCCGCCGACTGAAAATGACCTCGCGTGGTAACAACCGATCACGGCTCTTTGGCTAGCTGAGCGACTGAGCACGTGATGTCCTTTTCAGTTGGTAGCAAAATACTTTTCGTAAAGATGGAATACAGTGGCAGCAAAAACTGACAGGGGGCCTAAAATTGACCCCTGTTGCATACCATACAAGGCTAATACAAAAGGCGGCCATTTTGTAGTCTGACTGCGCAAATCGAGTAACTTTCATCGAATTGCCAGCACATAAATTCCAGATCACATTCAACTCATCATATTGCACAATGTGATATTTGGCGAGCCTTCCTCGATATATATCCAGTGTAAATCCCATCCCAACTGCTGACACATGCCAGGTTAGCTTGCTGAGCAAACACCAGGCTAAAGAGTGGACTTTTTTTCCGCCCCCCCTCCCTCTTCAAGCACACGGAAGGATTTGGGAAGCCTCGGCCTTGCTAAGCCACTTCATTGTATTCCCCTCCATCTTCCCTCCTCCCCCTCCCCTTTTGTCTTTGGCCGTTCTCACACCGTCGAGTCCGCACGGATCAAAATCGCTGTATTCATAGAAATACTACATATCTCTTTAACCTTAAGAAAATATTTTGCAAGGGAACTGTAATGATTTCCATTTCCTCTGCACTCCCATAAAAGACAGTTGAACTTTTTTTCCTTCTCATAAATAAAATTCCAAATACAGTATTTACCTTTACTTCAATAGCACACAGAAAGCGTCACAAAGAGGATTTTTTTTATTCAAAATTCATGTTTGACCAGCTTTGAAATGGAGTGGAACAATTAGATGATGATTTGTGTGCGGATTAGGTGGAATGCCATCAACCCCTGCTCACACATCCATATCATACACACACACACACACACACACACACACACACACACACACACACACACACACACACACACACACACACACACACACACACACACACATACACACTCACACACACTTGTCTTAACTAGATATTCAACAGCTTCCCGGCCGGCGGAGAGAAACAATTACGGCGGCGAGATGACAAACGCCACATCCTTTTGCTCGGGCTCAGGCTGTTAAACGTATGCGGTAATTACCTCTCGGCGCTGTCACTTTATTAGCTCGCCCTTAACAAGGCTTTTTATGGCGCAAATAGACGCCGATGAAATGGCAATTAACCTTGCAAATGGGAGGAAATGAGCGGCTGCCGGGTGAGGCGATTGACGGGGGGAGGCGGGGCTTAGCGTTTCGCCGGGAGACCACGCGGGCCACGGGCGAGCCGCTCCCACGGTCTTTGTTGTGTCTGCGTTAGGGCAATTGTTTTGGTCCCTATTAACCTCGTGGCCCCCCCATGTTTAGGAGCCGATTGAAAATGACAGACGTGGCCCGGTGACATGGGCGCTGGCGGAGGAGTGCTTCGGGACAGGGCAGGAGGCCCCCCTTACCCGCCATGTCTGGATAAATAAAGCGACACGGCGGCCCTTTTTCTGGTTTGGGCTTAGCTATGGGCGTAATAATTGCTTCATAATTTGTTGACTTTTATCCCTGGAAAAAAGGCCGTGAGGAAATAAATGTGTCACTTTGCATGAGAACATACAGACCCTCGGGGGGCCTTACCTGTCCCCTCATCAAGCTCTGACCACACATTGAGAAGCAGTGTGAAGAAGAAGAGGACAAGTGAAGCCAGGCTAGACCTGCAAGCACGAAACGTGGGATTTCCACTCCTACGGTTCGGGCGGGATGCCAGATAGTCTCGCCCAAAGTCGTGCGGATCACACGGAGCTGTCAAGCAGGGGTTGCGAGATGTGAGAGCGGACGGGGAGTCCCGGCCCGGCCCGGCTCGGCTCGTCTAGGAAGCTCAACGGATAGCCGAGGCCCAGGGCTTAGGTGGAGGATCAGGCTTGTTTTAGCGAAAACTGTCAAAGGTAGGGAGGAAGCGTGTGTGTGTGTGTGTGTGTGTGTGTGAGCAGAGATTCAATGAGGAGGCTAAAGAATTGCAAGTTCCAGGCTAAAATAACTCCTAATGAGAAAAGAGATAACTGCACGGTAGTTCCTGAACATCCAATCCTGATTCCAAGGCTGGCTCAGGATTATCTTTCAAATAATGGTGCCCCATTATGGCTAGGTATAGTCCCACATGGGATGACGCTAAAGGGCCTGGGCACTTCCCATCCAGACACGCGAGCACGTCCGGGAGAAAGTTGTGTTAAATTACGCAGAAGGAGCTAGTGAGACCTTGTCAGGACGTGGCGCGGCTGTTCACGGAGAGCGCGGCCGACCGACGTGGCATTGCGTTTGTGCCCCCCGGAATGTTCTGTCAAGACTCATGAGCGCGCCAGGCACGGGGGAGGAAGGGGACGGGACTAGGGAGGGAGGGGCGGCCGGGCGTTAAAGGGTAAGTGAGGGGAAAGGCTCGCTCGCTCTCTCGCCTTTGCATCCACGCTGACTTTTCTCCAAGACGCCGCCGACTGGTTGGTAGAGAAAGCTATTAAGGCGTCCGTCCTTGCACCTTTTTGTGCTCCTGATGCCGTTGGAGCGCCTTTGTTTGTGCCAAGGTGCCGCGGGACGCCAGTCACCCGGCCGTCAGCCAGATGCTCCGCGCTGCTGCGTCAATCCAAAGAGAAAAAGAAAAACCTTGAGCCAAACAATCTTTGCGTGTTTTATTTTATTTTATTTTTGGGGTGAATTGTTACGTGCACTTTACAATGGGTTACAAATCAGATTAATGAACGCTGAATGACTTTAAAAATTCATTTCTCCATTCAAATATGAACCACCACGTTCGCACTAAATTGTGGATTTTTTTTTGACAGCTTATTTGAATTGTTTGGGGGTTGCAAAATGCTTGTGTTGCGCATGGCTGAATCATGATTTTATTACAGCTAAAAATCACCTGTTCCAGGATGACACCATTTATTTTGGAATTGAGGATTTATAATAACATGACATCAAACCACCTTTTCCATAATTTGAGTCCTCCGTGGTCGAAATTTGAAAAAGATTCTAAAATGGAGCCAAGAGCGGTGTTGGCGTCCATTACCTGTGGCTAACCAACGAGATGGACGCCCAGGCATTTGTCCGCAGGGTCCTGACGGAGCGCACAAAGCGCTCTTTGCCGTGTCCGGGTCCAATACTTCCTGACACGTGGCCGCCGTTTGAGCCGAGTGTAATTCGCCGCGATTGGCCGCCTCTGCCGGAAGGCACGACTCCGGCCCCCTCGCATTCCCGCCGCCCCGGGGCATCGCGGGAACTTGTCATCCTGCTCCGCTTCACGCTCCGCGCCCGAATGATCGGTCGAAGACGATCAATATGTCTTCTGACGGCGGTCGTCCGCCACGCCGTCCGTCCGTCCGTCCGCCTGTCCGGCCTCGTCACTTTCTTTGCTGTGAGCGGCGGCGCCGCGTTAACGCGCTTGTGCTAGCATGCGCGCCGCCGCATGTAGCTTCGGTTGGCTCGCTCGGCTTTGACACAAAAGCGCCCCGGGCCAAACTGGCGAGTGCAAAGGGATGCTTAGCCCGATTTCTTTCCCTCTCGGTGCCCGTGGACGCCCCGCAGGCGAGAGAGATTGCACGCCGCGCGCGCGGCCTTCATCGTGACTCGCGTGCTGCGTTAGGCATCCCTGAACGCTTCACAGTTATTGGTTCAACTGCATCAAGGGCCACGGATGTTCTTTTTTGCCGTTAAAATCAGCGACGGCTTTTGGATCATGTAAAGCTGACTTTGTTTTTCTTTGCAAAGGACACGTCTCAGGATGCATATGTCACCCTTATTTGACATCTAAAAACTATTTATATTTATAGTATTTATATTTATTATTATATTCTATTTATAACATCGACTTATAGCGATGTGATTCATATATGAAACGTTTTCACGAAATTCCCACCTCCAAGTAAACGCCACTGAATCTTTAGCAAGAAGCTTTTTGCAATTGAAGACTCGCACTCTCTCATTAGCAGCAATAACCTGGCATGTTGCTTAGCGGGCGAGTGATTCATGCCCCGCCTCCTGGCACTCGGTGTCGACAGCTGCTTCTCGCCCGCCCGGCCTCCCCGCCGAGAGGACGTCTCTCAAATGAACGATAAGAGCCGTATCCCCACCCCGCTCGCAAAGGCGATGCGGCGGCGGCAGCGGGGATGTAAAACCGGCAGCCGTTTATCCCCTAATTAACGCTGATACCTCCCTCATGGACAATGTCCCATCTCATCAGCGAGCCGACGCATCTTAATGTTAGCCGCTAACGGCCCGGCTCGCATATGTCAGTCCTCGTTAAGGGACCGCGCCCTTAATTTCCTCCCGTTTAATGGCTTGTAAAATGATGGCTAACACTCAGTATTTGGCTGGCGCCATGACAGATGCGCTATGACGGAGCAGCCTTTGGGGAGCCTAATTGTAGGCCCGACATCTACTGGTGTGTGAGGCCAGATAACTACGAGCTTAGCGGGCGCCGCCGCAGTTTGAGTCGACTGGCGTCATGCCCGCCTCGGGCTAAAATGACAATGAGCGTTAGAAATTATGAGGTGCCCAACCCCCCCCCCCCCCCCCCCCTCCCATCCCTGTCTAAGTTGTTATTAACAAGAGCACTCGGTGAACGCAGACATCAAAGAATCGACAGCGTTGGATTGGAAATATGAATTTGGAATTTCTCATCATTTTTCCATGGTTTGAAAAATTTTTTTTTATTGATATTTGCATCGTTTCTTTGCTTCTTACATTGCTGCTGACTATTCATGCTGCCGTTGTCCTTGACATTTTTTTGTATCATATTTTATTAGCGGTAGAACATTAGGTCATTGATAACTTTTTTTTTATCATCGATTAATGGAGTCTAGAGCTGGATTTTAGATTCCAGTTTTCTAAATCGATTCGATCAAGTTGATTCACGATTCACTTTGACCTTGGATTCAGTTGATTTGCCGCAGATCGTGGAAACTTGTTGCACTTACAGTAAAAATATGAATATTCAAATAATGAATTGAACCCAATGCAGTTACAGTAATCTGTAAGAATGTTTTTTTTTTTTTTTTTTTTAGATCCAGCCTTTGTCCAAAGGGTCAGAATGTCAAAATATTCTGCATGGTTTGAGTCTGTACCGCATTGGCATTATATAACAATTAAAGCTTTCCTCTCCGCTTCCATTAAACGCCGTCGCCATTAAAAGCAAAATGTCACTCGAAGCCCGAGAATTCATTCTTATCTCGAGAGACGAGCCGCACTCGTGCGCCTTGTCTGCATTCTTGTTGTATTAGGAAAAAAGCAAACATAATTATTTTTGATTTCCCGCTTTGCCGCCGGAGCATTTGGGCCCCCCCCCCCCCTCACTCCGAGCCAACCCCCTCCTTGATTGAGGGCTAATGAAAAAGCTGTCCTGAGCGTGGCTGCCTCCCTTGTATCCATTAGGAATAATTAGACGGGAACAATTTTGATGCCTGTAACCTCGGCGAGTGTGGCTAATGGCGTTATAAATTGCTCCTTGTCCTGGGCCCCGGCGAGCGGCGGTGGCGGCGGCGCGAATGGCGGGGGCGAGAGACGCTTAATTCAAAAGCACTCTGTCAACAGCGCTGATTTGTGTGCTTAATGAGAGCGTTTAAAACAACAGGCGCGCGCAGCTCGTGCATCCTAATGCCCGTGGCGGGTCCGATAAAGAGGCTTGTCCGCCGTAATTAGCCGCGACAAAGGCCCGGCCGGGATTAAGAGACGAGGGGAAAGGGGGGGGGCTGCCTTCACGGTGACTGACTTTCTTCTTCAAGTCCTCCCCTCTCTTTAACGATGTGACTTACTGCATCTTTCAGTCATCATTGTCTTTGGTGGGACAGGTTCATTGCTGCTTCTCTTTATGCACTTTGCTTCCATCTGTTTGGAGCGGCGAGTCCATCGCTGCCTTTTTTCCGGCTTCTTGCTGTGCTCGAGTATGCATTTCTACTTGTAATTGAAAAAAGAAAGCTCCGACACTAAGGCGCTGATACCGCTTGACTAGCCTGGTGGAGTAGGAGCCATATCCGCCACGGTAGAGATGCTTTAAGAGTATTACGGATGCCAACACGTGTGACTTGATGCAAGTCCAAAAAGTAGCAACAAAACACGGCACCACAGAGCCAAAGCGACAAGGCGCGACATTGACGTTTACGCAAAAGGATCCGCGGCAGTGTGAAACGGTGAAGGGAGTCTCCGCTAGATGTTTTAATCCCGTTCGGGAAGGTCTTCTAAAGGACTGTCTGTCTGGCCGGCCGACTGTAATGAATGGACGAGCAGAGAGCGACGGAGACCAAGGGGGGGGGGGTCCTTAAAAGGTGTTCACTCCCCCGCAAAGTAAATGCATGCTGACAAGATTAATTGAGGATTGCAGATGGTAACGTGTGAAACCCGCACCTCCAATAAAATGGCCCTCACATGCACACGCACACAACAAATAAATACGCACGCTAACACACTTTTATATGCACGCGCACACGCATGTTGTGAGAGAAGCTGGCCCGGCAGCATCCACGTCTGGCCCGGCACAAATGACTTGATGGGCAGTTAAATGCAGAGGTCGGGGGTTAAATGAACACTGTTGTTTATGAGGATGTGCTGTGAATCCATTTGCATTCTAATATTCTCGCAATTTTCACACACATACGCACACACACACACACACACACACCTATGAAGAGTTGCGAGCGGGGGGCAGATGTGTGCTGGATGTTTTTTTTCTCAAAATAAGAAGAGGAAAAAAAAAAAAAAAAATCCCATTATCTAGTTATTTACGGAATGCATAGCCCGCCCGCCAACTCTCCTCGGCCTTGTTTTGTTGAACGTGAACCTGACACTACATGTCTCCGCCCATCACTTTACATTTTCAATCCTGTTCAAAATTCTGCAGCATGACACTTGTCAAATGAACGAATGATGGACAAACAGACTTACGTCTATAAGCATTTGACGTTGAAATATGTCTAATGGAACCTTTAAGAAAGAAGTCAGTCCTTGCCAGATTTTTTTGTCCTCATATCGTCTAAAACAACAATTTGTGGGTTTTAACAAAAAGTCGTTGCAACATCTCCCTGTTATTAAAAAGGAAGACGATTTACAGTTGTGCTATTTTAACAAGAAACATTTAATAGACACATCATTTGCCTTTGCGGGCCTTGAGTTTGACACCGAAACCAGTTTGTGGTCTAGACCTGTGCGGTTATAGTCTACCATTTTGTGGTCATCATCATGATGGTGCGCTTTCCAGACGGGACATCATTCCACCTGGTCGGTATTTGCGCCTCTTTAAGCCGGTCTTTACGAGCGGTCGTGGGCCGAGGGAGGAAATCGATGTAAATGATAACAAGCTCTTTAGCTTAATGCTTCTGTTTAAACACGTTGGGCGGGCGGGCGGGGATCATCATTTTTAGCCGGCAGCCCGGCGCATCAGTCAAGGAGCGCTCATTCTGCGGAAACAAACGCGGGGGTTATTCACACCGAGTGTTGCTCTGGCAAGGTAACTCGTTTTTATTGCCAATGACATCATTCCTACTTGGGAAATATCATTTGTGGAAAATCTCACTTGGATCAGGTTTTGCCCCATTAAATTCCATTTTGTACGCCTCTATTTTGATTGATTTTCATATTCAATTCCTTTTAGTTGCTGAATAAATACATCTGTATTTTTTTATTTCAATTATTTTCAAAGGCTAATCAAATCTGTGACAATGAAATATGAAACCGATAATAATAAATAATAACAATAAAACTGCAAATTTTTTCATTCAATTAGTGGCACGTCAGACAAATATCATTTTGATTTTTTTTCAATTTGCAAATCGTTGATAAACAATTAACTATTTATCTCGAGTAGTCTCTACAATATTTTTTGTTTATTGTACATTGGTTATCGACGATTCCTTGAAATGAAATATTTGCATGTGAAGAAGTCCAATTGTGTGTAGGAGTTGAACGGACTCCTTTTCGTCTGTCCTCTCGTTTACCTTACTTCGCGAGTAGTCGAAGAGGTCAAAAGCGAAACGGAGCCACGGGCCGTCGCCGAGCATCGTCCGTCGAGGCCGCTCTAGGCAGATTAACTGGTCCGCGTTCCGACATCTGCCGAGTAAGCCTTGAACCCGACGCCACCGGGCCAGAACCCAGAACGAGCGCAAACAAACAGTTTAAGCTGCTGGCTTGAAGATCAAGAGCAGCACATTAACATTTGGGCCAGTTATTGGGCGTGACTACATTGCTAGCTAAAGTTAATGATGTGAGACGTGAATCCATTATCCTTGGCTTGGCGCTCTACCTGCAACGGCGCCCTTGACCCGCCACGTTAATAACAAAATGATGTTTTCTTCACGAGGTCTTTAACCTTCACGCGGGAGACAAAACAAAGCTAATTAAAGCCGCACAAAACGTTTGGAATGTCCGACCACGCATCGAGTACTTGAACCATTTCTACTCGTAGCGGGCGGCAAGGAATTTTATAGCGTTTCAGATTTTATGAGGAGTCATCAAATTCAGCTACCAGACTTGGCCTACACGTTCTGACCAATCTTTCCGATTGCGGGTGCTGCTCCCGAGTCTATTTTTAGAAGCTACGTCCGTAAGCGCCCATCTCTACTGTCAACAAAGCGAAAGGGCTCGTCGCTAGCATGCATTTGGCTAAAGGCTCATCCTTGCGAGCTCGCATTTGCACTCATTATTAATGTAAATGTTGCTTCCGGATCGCCCAGGTAGAAAGCCTGCTCATCGCCCCTCACCCCTTACTGTGACGCCTCCTCAGGGGGGTGATACGTATGTTCTAGCGGCAGTGCAAAGCGGGCCACAACGCTTCTTTTGAATGACTTATTTAGTTTACCGCATATGATGTGGCGTCAGGTTGTCAGGACACACTTTGTTTCGGTTGGAATGGAAAGGATACAAGGGAGAGCGGCCGTCGCTTTTTGAGCCCCGGCCTCGACTGTCGTAGGTCCACTTGGGGGATGTGCGGAAAGATCAAGGTTGTTCGGATCAGACTTTGGCGCTTATGCGGCGACTTAATAATTACTCTTACCTTGCGCGGTAGAAACAAGTTTGTTCAGAGTTGCTAACAATTGCAAGGGCATTTGACAGACAGCTAGCATTTTTAGTGAACCGTTTTTTTGTACCCAACAATTTAAATTTTTTTGTGACAATCAAATGAATGAATGAATGAATGAATGAATTCCACCACAGAGGAATCACTTTTAGTCGAGGTGTATTTCGTCTCAGGACAACTTTCATCAACACAACTTGTCGTGCCACGGAATACAGCGCCTCACCTCCGAACGGGCGCTCCCCGCTAAGTAACGATCCATCTTACGTAGTCGGCTGAGCTGTTATGTATAGCCGGAGCACTCCCAACCAATATCCAACCATCATCCTCCATAAAGTGCATTAGGCAAAGAGAGTCATTAGTGCAAATGGGCTCAAGGTACTTCTGCATGGAAAGGAAAGGTAGGGGGGGGTGAGCAAGCTGTGTCTCTCTCCTGCACCTTGTTTGCTGTTCCCACTTAATTCCCCCCCACACACACACACACACACACGATATCTCCTCCCACCACCGTTCCCGTGGAGAAGACAGGGTGCCCCCCTGCCCCTTGTTCGCTCCCGCAGCGGTGCAGGAAGTGCATCCTCACTTAATAATGTATCAGAGAGAAGTCGGAGCGAGGCAGCGAGGCTCTGACCCGCACCGACGCAGCCTTCTCCATTATTTAGCATTTACTGACACCTTCCAGCTCATTTCGGACGGGGTACTTAATGTAGTGCCGCACCGAGGAGGGTGGTGGGGGTGGGGGGGGGGGGAGTCCTGTTGATTGGTCCTGCTTAGTGTGTATTGAATGTATTTGGAAACAAAAGGATATTATATGGTGCTTACGTTGAGTCGCGTCACATTTTGTCATCAAGTCAGGAGAATCCCCAACCTCCATTAGGATTTCCCCTCCCGTCAGATTCCGGAGACCGTTTTCCCACCACTTAAAAAGCCAAAAGACATAACCGCTGACAGAACGATGACTCGCATAACAAATGGTAACGTCCGTCTCCGGGCCACCCCTTGGTGTTTTTTTTTCCCCTCCGCTACATTTTTTCCTCCCCCTCACGGAAGCCATTTCACATAATTAAAGCCCCTCAAATGAAATGGACCCTCAGGAAGAGTGGCTTTCAGCAAGCCAGATGAGAGGCTGTTGGTGGTTGAAGGCGCCCCTCCACCTTCCTTCTTCTTCCGCTCTACCTTGTTACCACAAAGGGGGCGGGGCCCCACCTTGAAGCCAGGCGGAGTGCCTCTGGCCGATCAATATCATCTCCGTTATTAATATCAAATGCACATTACTTTGTTTTGCGTCTGGCGGCGGGCCAAGGCGGTTCGGAGGGGTCCGGGCCGACAGCCGCTTCCTTCCCGCCCCCCGCGCCCCTCGCCCACCCGCCACGACCATCAGCGGCCATTTACCGGGACTATAATTTACTTTGGTGAGTTTTTAGGGTATTGTTTTGTCAGGACCAATCAGGGCTGAGTAACAAATGATGCGGCGGGAGCGGAGCCGCCCCCCTCCCGCCGACTCCCGAGCTCTCCCGGCCGCCGCCTAAGTGACACACGTGGCCAAATTCGCTTGGAAAGTTTCACGGCGATTGCTTTTTGTCCTTGACTCCTCCTCCGCCGCCGATGGAAAGCAAAGGAAGGCTGACCATGGGGGTGAAGAGGAAATGGGACGGGGCCCTCCCGGGGAACAAGCTAGCATCCAAAATGAAACATGACGCCGTCTCTAATTGTTCCATCGAACTCAACGGGCCAAGAGGAGCTGAACAAATATTGATTTTTAGTGGTGAATTTGATTTTGAAGATGACAGTTAGTGTTTACTTCATACCCAAAAGCACCGACGCCCTTTTCCACTTTCTTCAGAGAGGTGCATTAGCATTAGCATGTTGGCATGACTCAAATTGCCGTGTACTACGTTCCTAAAAAAAAAACCAAGGTCATCCTTATCTGCTCGTATGATATCCTAGTAAATTGTCACGAGGGCCCGCTGTGAGCATCCGTATCTTAAAATAAATGGCAGCCGTCGCACCTGGACGTCTCTCATGAGCTCCGGTGCCACTAATGAATACTCAGGAGTCTTCTTTGTCTTTTCGTCCCGTTGTGCATCACATTTGTGGGACACCGGATGGCCCCCTTCTCCCTTTACATTGCACAATTGCAACCCAAAGGGATGATAAGAAGTCCGAGCAGAGCGTAGCTAACATGAATTGTGATCAAATATTTATTTGTTTTCACATCTCAGGTGTCGGAACAAACTTGGCCATCTTGCTAATGCTAACTCAAATGTAAGAAGGTTGATTGGTATGCGGGCCTATTTATAAGACCTGATTTTAATGATTGTTTTTTGTTTTTTTAAATAAGTGTCATCTTTTACGTGTGATCGTCTGACATCTGCTTGAACCGCGACATCCCCTCTCAACCATTTGGCCTCGACACGCCGCCGGCTAGCTTCTCGCTCCATATTGATGCCGAGCTAGCTGGTGGTGCGCGGGGTGCTAATTTATGCCCCCTTTGAAGGATCCCCTACCACAAACATACGACCCCACCTTTCCATCTCCGCACCTCAAGTGCAAACGAGAGTCAATGGGAGTTAAAAAGAAAGATGAGAATGTCACGCAGGTGTTGGTGGGTTAGCCCGAGGCTGTGCGGCGTCCAGACCGTTGGAAACATGTTAATGTTACCGCAGGAGAAAGTATTTTTGGGGGCTTTGTTGGAGGTTCATAGGAATAAGTTGATTTTGGATGTTTGATAGATAGATAGATAGATAGATAGATAGATAGATAGATAGATAGATAGATAGATAGATAGATAGATAGATAGATAGATAGATAGATAGATAGATAGATAGATAGAATGATTTTAAGTCCAGTGCGTTTGAAGCACACTTCTTTCCAGAAGGGGAGCGAGGGATGGCAGGTGGTTGCCGTCACGCCACGTTTTGCTGTTTGACACGAGTGTAACGTGTCAATCAATGGCTTCCACCAGGCTCCTCCTGTGGGGCCTTGTGCTGATCGATTTCTGAGCGTGTTAAGAAGTGCCAGGGGGGTGTTTGCACCCGCCCGCACACACATCGCTCCCGGAGTGCGAGGTCATGATGTTTCCAAGCAACAGTGCTTGTGCTGTAACTTTAGCAGAAGTGCTGTGGTTGTACTGGCAGCATAAACGCATGGCTGTCTTGGCACAAAATGAATCATTTAGGAATATTTCATTCAAATTATCCTGAGGAAGGCCAAAGAGAGAATGCTTTAGAAAAACAAAAATACAAAATGTGTAAATATAAAATAATATAGAAATATTAGTCAATGATATAAGAAATATATCAAATATATATTAAATATGTCTTCTTTTATTATATCAAATAAGAAAATTACAAAAATAATGTCAATTAAAATACAAAAAATGCTTGACTAATATAGAAATGATCAAATTAAAAAGAATAGAAAATAGTAAAACCCAATTTAGAATCAGAAAAACATGGGACATATTGTGTATATACTATCATGTCATCCCAAGTAAATTGTATGATTATTTTCCAATTTTATGGGCACATCCAATATGGTGGAAATCACTGACATATCATTTCAAACAGCCAAGCCCGGTTCAACGAGTGTTAGCAACAGAATTCAAAAGTCAGTCTTAGACTAAAGCGGTGGGTGTCCTCAGCTTCCGTTTTTTACACATACGTCCAATTTTTAGAAACACGCCACGCAGAATCATTGAGCGTTAATGCCGCCGCCATCGTCATGGCGTGTGCCGGATGCGCTTAAAGCCAAGTCAACGAGAAGTGGAGCAACCAAGTGAAGTGAGGTCACGCATATTGTTATGCACAGGCCGGGCCGCTTCTACTTTTATCTCCATCAGTCTCCTTACTTTCTTCTTCTTCTTCTTCTCCCCCTTACTCCCTCCCTGCACAGTGGGGGTAAGATGCATGCACCGCGGTGCCCAGGTGGAGAGCGGGAGAAATCAATAGCCAAAGCGTTTGAAGTTTGCTGAAAGACTTCCCGGCCGGCCAGGGAAGGCGCGCTTGTCAGGGTGATAGATAAAGCTGGCGCCTCGCTCAGCCCCCCTGAAAGATGCGGCCGGAGAAGCCGGGAGGGAGGGAGGGAGGGAGCGCCTCACCTTTTTTAAGTGGGGGCCCTAATAATAAAACAGCATGAATAAAACATGGCGGCTGAAGCCGTGCGCTGCATTAGCGCCGCCGTTATAAATGATGGCGGTGGCCCCGCCGCCGCCGCCGCCATTTGGGTAAAAGCCCGCAGCGTGGCTTTAAGAAGAAGGGGGCCTCGTCAGATGGATTGATACGTGCGTTCTACCTATTTATTTTCATGTTAGGCGGCGCCAGGAAGAATGAGGACAAATTAGTAAGTTTTAGTGCCGCGTGCTGATTTATTGCTCCTACGCTGTGAGGTCATGACGTTTGCGGGCGCCCAATTTGTCCTTACCTGAAATCGAAAAGAAAAAGAAAAACTATAAGAAGAAAATCACAATCAAACAAAAATATTTGAAAACAATATTAGATAGTATAATACAAAGAGTTCTCACTTTGTTTCTATTTCTTGATTGTCACGTCATAATCGGCAATGATCGGCAATCACGATGCCCTGACAGAGTTTGCTGCGGGAAAGAAAAGAAATGTCAGTGCCATGATTATTGATCCTTTCCTTATTTCGCTCTTCTTCGGCATGTCAAAGTGCAAAAACCTCCACGGCGAGGTTGCACCGATTCATCATTCATCGCACAAAGAAAGCCCGGCTCGCCTCTCGAAGGCCGGAAAGCGCTTCACCGGCAGATATAAATCTCCCGGCGCTGCTGCCCTGACCTCGTTTGTTCGGCCCTGACCGTTGCTTACCCCGCGACTCGTGGGCCGCAACGGCCGGACTGCGGCGAGTTCTCCCAGCCCGCGGATAAGCGAGGTCAAGTGGCCCGTCGCCGGGGTCAACGCCTTTCAATAACCCAGCGGGCCCCCGGAGTCAAACACTTGACCCGGGGGCCGGAGAGGGAGGTCGAGCCTTCGCCACCTCTGCTTTCACCTCTGCTTCCAGGTGGCGCGGCCCTCCTTCTCACCGACGTTTCACCTCTTACTGACCGCTAGCTAGCTAGCTAGCTCGCTACGTCCTCATAATGGGGTCAGGCATTTTCTGGTTTCCTCAAAAGTCCAAATAGTGACATAGTGTTGGCATGATGTCACAGACCAAAGTGCACTCGGTAAACGAAAGCGCTAACAAAGTCACACTGTATAGGTAAGTGTTTTCAGACACACCCGCACACACTGAATAAAGCCAGATGACATCATTGGCGGTGTCCCATTGATCGCCATTAAAGCGTCCGCTTCCGCCGTGTGTTTGCTCGCCGGAATTTATGGCGACATTAGGACTCCTTCTATAAACAAGCAGCTGGCTGACAGTGAAAAGTGAGACAATAATGTGTAGCGTGTTGTTTTTCCCCACTCCTGTATGTGAGTAATTAAGTCTGCCTAAAAGGTTGTTTTTTCGTCCGTCGTTTGTTAGCAGCTGCTTGCACTGAGCGGTGTCCTTTTTGGATGTTATTTTTTTAAAAATAATAACTAAATGAATAACTAAATAAATGTCATTTGGCTTGCAATTTTCTTGAGCTGTTGACATTCCTTTAACCACATCCTACACTGTTCACCACTTAGCTCACAATTCTTTTGTATCTGATCTTTATGTTTCATTTTCAGCCATTCCGATGTCAACAGTCCTGCTGACAGGCTGTGAATGGCAGTTAGCGGCTAACGGTTAGCGGCTAACTAACAAAAGGGAACGGCGACCAATAAGCTAACGCAATCACCTTATGTCACTTTATGCTAGCATGTTATTTTGCCTAATATGCTAGCTAATAATACAGATGAGGAAGGTTGTTTGTGTTGTTAAACTACCGATTAGCTGTCGGTGTCATTAACTACGACTCTTTTAGATACGTGACACGAATTATAAAGGGGGAGAGCCGAACCTTAACGTGTATTTTATTTGAAGCATATATTTCATAGCTTGACAAGTGCTAGCTGGCGCGATTACCTTTACAGATGAAATGTCAGCACGGCGGCAAGGCCAAAGTTGCTGAGTGGTACTGACCCAGCAGATGGCGCCCGGCTTGAAGACCGTACGTCGTGTGAAAATTTATGTAGTGGCTGATTGAGTCGTTTCGCCTGTCACTAACCTCCCGTCACGTCGGATCATAAAGAATTCTTTCTTTTCCTCTTCCTCCGATCTCCCAAAAATTTAATTTTTAATCCGGACAGCGGCGGGAAAATAAATGCCTATGTCCGCCAGGCTATGGTAAATAATTAAAACTGAAAATTGATTGTTTGCACCGGAGCTGGGATTTATGAGCTGGGGGGGGGGGGCGCTCACCCCCCGGGGGACCCGCACACACCGGCCTTGTTCCCGTGTGCTAAGCATTTTTTTCCACATCATTCCTCCACCTAATATGCTAAGGCGAGGGTGTAAAAGGGGGTGAGGGGAAAAGAAATGGAAGAACAGCGCTTTGTTACGCCAGATTTTCCCCCTCCTTTTATTTCAAGGAAAATCAATAGATTGCAAGCCACCCAACTATTTGTATTTACCCCGATGTCCCAACATTCAAGGACAAAGCGCGTTTGAATTAAAAATCAGGCAACAGGTAGGCTGGTGTGTCCTCACCTCCCTGCGTCAGCCTCAGCTGACTAATGAACAGCAAAGGGGGTTGGTAGGGGCAAATAATCTCCCATGCTGGTAAATCAATGAGGTTTGAATTATTCTTTTTTTAATGCCACTGACCACCTTAAGCGTACAGTGCATGTGAGCGTCCGCAGCTTGTGTAGCCGCCGCCAACATAGATATACTTTGGCGCCCTTTGCTCGACATCAATTAGGACTTTCTGCTCTTAAAGTTGAATTAGTAGCAATGTCCGCTGTTAGGGTGGTGTTCACTCTAACTTATTTTGCAAGAACCACACTGGAGACAAGTTAGTCGTTTTAGACACCTGCAGGTGGAGAGTTCATTCGTCGCTGTGCATACAGCAATGTTCGATAATCATACGATGAAGATATTCTGCAAACCCTAACATCCGCTCTCATGGAATTTAGTCAAATTTCATGGCAAATTTCGTTCACATTTATTCAACTGCACAACATACCATATCTATTCTTACACTTTATTTTGCACCAAAATGTTCTTATTCGAAGCTTTCTATCCAAAATCATCTTTTCTCGATGCAATTCAACTTTTGTCACTTCTGTCCTTCCGCACCTCACTGTTGCTGCACGCACGCACGCACGCACGCACGCACACGGCACAGCACGCATACACATCAGCGGGGTTGCAAACATGCAAATGCGGGCGAGATAACCTCGCTGCCTCGTGTCTTAATAATTAAAAGACAGTGGTATGAAGGAGCGGGGCGGGCGCTGCTTTATTTATGAGAGCAGCGCGCACAGTGAAGTGATTGTGTTGAAACCAGGCGAGTCCTTGATCCCTGACATAAGGGTTTGTCTTTTCGGGGGCATATTTGAATATCAATGCGTAGACATGATCATCACCCCTGCTAGACAAACCCCACACACATGCACATGCACACGTGTGTGTGTGTGTGTGTGAGTTCAAAGACGAGACGCATGATCAGACACACATCAATGGTGTGACTCACCGCATGTACGCACATAGATAATGCATGTCTCCCTATGCGGGCTTCCGTACGTTCAAGGGTCAGTTCAGTGCGTGTTGGCTCATTGGCGTTGTGTGTAGCAATTAGCATGTATTGTTAATACGACCACGCGAGGGTGTTTTTCCCTCCAATATTTCTCTCTTCCCCCTTTTTAATTACAAACTGTTGTGATTCATTATTAAGCTCCCCGAGTGTACCACGACGTCAATCGATAGCGGAATTGCTCAGATTGGCTTTCCCGGTCACGTCTCGAGGCCTCTTGTCGCTAGGCAGAATTGGCGGGGGACAATCAGTCGACCCCCGTAGGCCAAATGGTGAGAGGAATCATTTTGCAAACAAACATAATTGAATTGTCGTCACGCGTTAGTCATTAGTTTTTATTTTGTATTTTTTAGTTATTTATGAATTGAAAATAAAAACAATTTATTTTATTGTATTTTTTTATGAGTTATTAGTTTCAGATTTTCTGGCAAGTCGGTAAATTTGAAATTCGCAAAGTATGCACGATTGTAGTACAAACAATCTCAGTGCCGATTCCGGTTGAAATTGGCAAACGTGCTCGCTCCACCTCCCGCCGCCTCAAACGCGTCGCCTGGCACGGATTCACACCTAGCGACGCAAACTGCATTGACTTCAGATGTAATGGCATCGCCGAGCTCAATTCACTCAGTCGGCCCGTGCCGCATAGCTTCGCTTTGAGCCCAGCGTGCTCCGTTGTCGCCATCAGCAACGCCACACTTGAAAAAAAAAAAAAAATCAATTACCTGTACTTGCGTGAAGGGCGGGCGTTGTCCGCCCGTGGGCCAGAGCGCACGCACTGCGTCCGCTGGGGGAATTACCGAGAAGCGTCGCGGCATGAGGTGGTCTTGCAGGGGTCTGGAATAAGCCCATCTCCTCACATTAGCCGAGCAGTACGCTCGGCCGCGGGCCGCACGCACGCACGCACGCACGCGGGCGGGCGGGGTGGCGGGTCGGGCATGCTCATTAGATCTGCATTGGCTTCTTTTGTGTGAATCAGAAAACATTGGAAAACAATAGAATGCATGCCCACTCTATTGGATGCTTCATTCATCACACTCAAGATGTTTGGTCAGGGCCCTGACCTTGCAGAGTTGATTTATAGAGTTTTGGCTTTAGTGGCTAGTCATCAAATTTTGCCCAATGATGAAAACGCTCTTCGCCATTTTGCGTTGGTTCAAATTTGGTGGCAAAATGTTGGTTATCGCATCGTCCATTTGTATTGGATAATTAGTTCAATTTTATTGCCATGGATGGAGCACTGAGTTGTTATTGTTTTGCGATTTGTCAAGTCATGAAACGTTTTTCGGTCAAGCTGATAAGTGAAACTGGCTTTGTGGGCGGACTTATCAATTCACAAATATATAATAAATAATACAAATATATACCAAAAATAATATATGTATAAATATAATATAAAATATAAAACAATTTGATAATAAAAATTCTGTAACTTTGTAGAACATCTATACAAACTGATCCAAATCAGGAATGAGAGTCGTGAGGTGTTAATAACCTGGAGTAACTTCAGGATCCAAACAGGTAGCAAATAGGAAATTGACAATATTGTGTGTCTGATTTTAATGTGTGAGTGATCTGATAATGTGTCAAAATATGGAGCGAGAAAAGTGCCACCTTGGTGCCACACACACACACACACGCACACACCCAGGACAGCCATCCGAAGTACGCTAGGCTATTAATAGCTAATATGCGGCAGCATTAGCATGCACGTAAAGCTCCGCCCTCCCTTTGCACTATTAATAGGACGTGTCCAAATCACTGCTGTCGCATTAGCGGCTAACCGCTACAGCACGTCGGGGGTTTAAGTGTTGCTAACCGAGCGTGCCTTCTTTATTATGCCTTGTGTGAATATGAAAATCATCAGTGCCACACACACCTCCTTTTTTCATCCTCTCCCGGCATTCTTTTCGAGCATCATATCGTGAATATTTCACCTCCTAAAATAGGCAATTTGTAGTCCTCTGAGGGTCGTCCGGGAAGTTATGACAACATGACGCCATTGTCGAGCTAGCGTTTTATTGCCCACCTATGTTCACTTAAGACAAGTTTCAAATTCAGGTTTTGTTTTTTTTTTCTTTCCCCCAGCGGTCTGCATTTAGGTTGAGGACGTAATCAGCACTCCTTCTTTCAAAGTGTCCTTAAACTAAACATCGCTTGTGTGCTAATTGGACATCATCAGCTGAGAACTTTACGAAAGTCGTACGAGCAGAACCTTTCTAGTATTGTACGGTTGCAGTTTAATGCTTAACTCATTCACTGCCAACCCAGTTAATATCTTTGAATGAGTAACTTTTTAAAAATGCAAGTAGAGTGAATCATCCATGATGTAAGTAAAGCAATTTAAGTATAAAAACAGTTGTTTTTATTTGAGTAATAAACAATATTGTCCTCCCTTAATTAAGACCTGAAGGTGTCTAACATTCAAGTCTGGATTCTAATTTTCATTCCGACTTTGGAGGTCATTCTTAAATGGCAGTTGCCTGTCAACGGAGAGCGGCAGAAAGGTCTCTCATCCCAACAACCTCCTCGGATTCGCCATTATCCTTCCGTAAGGTCACAGCTTAACAGGCGGGACCCAAAACAGTAGCGGGGGATCCCCCCCCCCCTCTCTCTCTCCTTCCTTCTGGAAATTGATTATTGATCGTGAGCAACAACATAACTGATTGAGGGTGGCAACGAGACAGGAAGAGCGAGGGGCGGGACACGTGCCAGACCTCAATAAAGAATGATTGAAGCGTGTCACCAGGCCGCACGCTGGAGAGAAGGCGGGCGGAGACCTTGCGCTTTCCCGTCGTGGTCTATAATTTAGCTTTGCTAATGCGACCCATTTAAATCCATCCTTGCCAATCATCTTTCGAGCGCCTCGTTGTCAAAAGCTGCTTAAAAGCGAAGGCCTGGTCAACTTTTGCGCTTGCATTTTTTCGGCGCTCATCGAATGGTCGTCCCGCCCTGAGCTTCCCGACGTATTACGGATCAAATATTCATAGACAAAGCTATTAGCGCAATCATCGCATATAGGACAGGAACAGGCAGGCAGGCAGGACGTCACTTCCAAGCGCTTAACAGAGGGAGGGCAGTAATTATTTAAAGGCGCTTTATTTCCATTTGCGTCTCTTTAATATCCGTTACATCATGATTTAATCAGCCAGCCCCCGCATAAATATTCACGGCCCTCAGCGAGCGGCAAAAGCCCTTGTTCAACACCCGACGATATTGATTCAAGTGTTATTACGCATTTTGCTCAAATAAATGAAATACAATTACCCACCTCGACGGAATGTTTCTCCTTTGCCAGCTTTATCCCTTCATTCCTCTCGCTCCCCCCTCCCTTTTTGTGACCTCTAACCCCACCCTCCCCTCCTCCAATCAGCTACCCTCCCGCAGCTCGGGGAGCACATTGTGATGAATAACAATTGGCAATGTAAATGTTGGGATGTATGGGGAGATGAGCTAAAAGGCGTTAAGAGTCAACGTGGCACCTCAGACATCTTGCAGGCAGAGAGCATCACACGTACAGTCACACACAGCACAAATTCAACCTGTGGGACTTCATTCCCTACAACGAATGCGCAGAAATAACACCTCATGACAAAGGGGGAGGAGCATTCTATTTTTTTCGATGAATGTATCGAACCATATATTTGATTAATAAACGATGAACAAACCTGGATTTGCAGTTACCATATTTCACCGATTTCGTTTCGTACAGTTGAAAATTCGATTTTGGTTAACTCCCGTTTGTAGCCGGTGTAATTCCACTCTCAACCACTAGGGGCAGATAGATAGATAGATGGATAGATGGACGGATGGATGGATAGATAGGCTGATTTTAGAATGTGTATCTTTGGGAAGTATTTTTGATGTATATTGTGAGGTGATAATTTAGTGATGACAAACGAAGCTTCGTGAACCAGTTGTTGTTCTTTTTGACTCCTCCGGATGGCACTCTAGAGGCCATTATGCTGACCTGCCATTTCTTGAAGCGGTGCCCAGAAGCCAAGCAACTCTGTCTTATCAAAGTAAAACTTCCTTTATAGCGCTGGAAAACTTGACGATACTCGATGATATACCGCGCTGGGGATCACGGCTGCCGTGCAGAACAAGTGTGGCCACCAGATCACATAAAGCGAATATATGCTTGGGGAATATCTATATAGATACACATAGAGCCAGAGTCATACAATATTGTTCCATTTCTCCAGACAGCTGAGCTGTAATCGGCCTGAGGGGACACTTACAAACACATGAATATGACCCGAGCCAGACACAAAGAGATGACACGCGCACACACACACACACACACGGATGTACATTTGTGTGGCAGGACAGACGCAAACACAGACAGTGTGGACATAAGCAAGACTGTGCGAGTTGTTTGATGCATGCATAAATCCGCTCACGCATGCATGAGCACACACGCACACACGTGTTCACACGCGCATACAAATACACAAACGCAGACCCACACTGCTACTCACCTTAATTGGCCCACCGAGCAACACTTAAGAAGCCTTTGAGAGGAAGACGGCGGGAGATAGACAGGGAGAGGGGGGGGGGCACCTCGTGCGTTTCTGAGGATAATTACAGATGCAGATTTGCCACTTGCAACATCGGCGTTCTGCCCTTGCCCGCTGCCCCTGGGGAGGCGCAGACGTAACATGTGCGCGTGTGTGTGTGTGTGTGCGCGTGTGTGTGTGTGTGTGTGTGCGTGCGTGCGTCTTGGAGGAGGCAAATCTGGGAATCTGCTTAACAAGCTGCGAAAGATGGGTCGTCGCAAGTATTGGGACGGTTTTGCAAGTCAGTCAATATCTTTTGGAGCCAGTTACATTTGCCAGATATTTTTTGGGAGGAGCTAGAATAGTCATTAATCAACAATATAATGACTATTAAAGTCATTCATATAAAAAATGGATTTAAAAAATGTGTGTAAGGCTTTGAATTTTGTATTTGCTCACCAGGTGGCACTACTTTGGTCGCTTCAAAGAATGCTGCAAAATGTCTATTGAAACGCCATTTTGTAATTCTTTAACTAAATATTGATCTTTCCATAAAATCTCATTTTTCATTGTATAACAGAAATTCGAGTTCAATTTTTTAAAATATATATTTTCCACCGGGTGGCGCCACTTTTTCCTCTTTCAAAGCAAAATGTCAGCTATTTTACGAAACAAAATTGGAAAAAAAAAGAATTATCTTGCCATAAATGTTACCAAGAAAATGCTTACAATCACATATAATGACCTTTTGTCGAAACTGCGGTCATTTCAAAAATCCTCTGGACTTATAAAAAGTGTAGCAAAAATATCTCTTCTTTCTAGCCCAGGTGTTTGCTTCAGTCTCAGCCTTGAGTCGTGTGGAGATTGATGGCCAGCGCGCACTGTTAGCAGAAGGCCAATTTTGGCTTGTGAAGTCTATTGTGAGTCTCTCTGTCTCACTTGTATACCCTGCATAGTCGATGCACGCGCACACACTCGGCTCTCCGTAAGACCACCTGGCTTCCCGCTAGCCATCCGCCAGCCAGCGGCTCGGCCCGATTAATTATCTCGGCGCTTAATTGAATGTGGAGGGACTCTACGGGGATGGCTCATTAAACTGATGTTTGTCTCCGCTGTTTATCTACGCCCGGCTAAAAGATACACACACACACACACACATATGCCAGGATACCTTTGAGTTCACAATTTTGGTGAAGATGTTTCCTATCACTAACTAACGAATGGACGGCATCGTCCCTTGGTCTTCCATCACAAATCATTTTTTGTGTTGCCCAACATGGATTGTTTACACAGAGCACGACCTGCGAGGCCTTATGGAAGCAATGCGTTATTAATAGAGTGCATATGTGATGAGATGTAATTAATGCAAGGCACTTTAGATGTGACAAGCAAGGCCTTGGTCTCGGCATTAAGCCTCCCATTGTTGCCTCGATAACAAGGATTTTCTCGGGGGGGCAGAGCGTCAGTCTTCTTCCCGTCTTTGTTTTTATCTCCTCCGCTGTCATGTAATCCTCCACGCTGTGACTCGCTAATGATGTCATCGTGTTGCCGCGGAAGAGGATTTGGGGCAGCGTCCTGTTTTGGCATTTCTGCCTTCGTCATCGCCGCCATTTTTTATTGCTTTTCATGACTTCGATGAGCTGTAATGACTCCGCACTGTAGAAAATGGTTGAATCTAGCTACAATGAAATGAAGTAAAACGACTCAACTCGTGAAGTCCCCTGACAGACCTGTTTAACTGCCATAGAAGTATATACAAATAGATATTTATTTATTGAAAGTACTTGCCCCTTTTAAGGCGCATGATAGACTCCGACCCACGTGGGGCAGTATAGTGCTAAGATTGTGACACAGTTTTGCAGCTGATTTTGTAAACGGCAGTAATCTTTTTTGCAAAGGATGAAAAAATATACGCCTTTGATTTTTTTATTGACTAATTGAGCTTTGTGATTGGTTTAAAAGTACAAGGTGATTGGGAGTGGCTATAAACAAAAAGTTATCAACTAACTTTACTTGCCCGCCACCGTCGGTTGCGGCACAGGCCCAAATTTCTGACACGATTTTCGCTAGTCAATCACTTCCTGTCAGCCGGAAGCACCCTAGCGCCGATTGTTTACAAACATTATGCAAAGGTCGACTGATGGAGCACCTTGGTCCGTCAACCTAACTACGCCGGCGCATTGTCCAGATCAGTGTTCACCCTGGCGCCTCCGAACTCGGGCCAGGTCTTCCAAAAGCACCTGGAGGCCTCGTCAAGCCTGCCAGATCAGCCATTCTATCCCCGTCTGGGGGCCATCCATCTCGGCAGGCCGCAGCCAGGCTCCATTACTCCCAGACGAGCTGTGAAATGGCCATTATGTGTGTGCAGGCATGTGAGAGGCCGGCCGGCCGTGCGGGCGGGCGGGGGAACGGGCCTCCGAGTCGGCTGTCGGCTTTTAGCGACCGACAATGGCGAGCGAGGCTCAATAGCCCCGCTCAGGTGCACGAACACAAACGAGCCGGATTGCGAGGGGCAAAGCGTCACAACAGCCGCTTCACGGGATGAGTCATTTGTATTTTTTTGACATGTGAACCTCCGCTACGTCACGATGCACCATTCACGCCATTTTGAATGACTGTAATGTCAAGCTAATTTCTGTTAGCCCACCTATGACGTTTCACATGATACGTTAGCATTAAGCTAGCTGACTTTTGTTCATCTGCTAATTTGTGTTAGCCCACCTATGACGTTTCACATGATATGTTAGCATTCAGCTAGCCGACTTTTGTTCATCTGCTTGTGCTCCACCTCGGCACGACCAAAACCTGACTTGACTGCGCTGGTATTTGGACCGCACCTTTGAGGCATGCGGTTATAAATGGCGCGGGCTAGATAATGTCAATACTCTGTGATTGGAATGAGCCCGGCCAGTCGCTAAAGGTCAGCGAGGGAGCGCGTTGCTTGATTGTTTTCCAAAGGCAGCCCATTGAAGTTTGCCCGATGGAGGTCGTTTGCTTTGAAAATCCGCTCGGAGGCAAAGTTATCCGTCTGTGTCATCGACGCCGCCTCGGTCGCGGGGCCGGGACATCTTTGGACGGGCGTTTTCGGACACCAGACGAATGATCCTAATCAAGCTTTTGGGACGCGGCATTGATTTCATTACCCTTAAACTACGGTCGCCATTAGTTGGGCTTTCGTCGAGGGCTCAAATTGAAGGAGATCCGTCCAATCATTGTTTATCCTAAAAATTATATTGATTTAATTACATCAAATAATTGTATCAATATAATTATATGGAAAATATATTCATTTGAAACTCCTACCTCTAAATTCTAAATGTACTTTGAAATCCAAAATGCGTATCCGGTGTACATATAATTGAATAATTGATCATTTTGATTCCAAGCCGAATTTCGCTCTACTTTATTTCACCACTTTTGCAGGATTCATTGTTGACGTTTCATACCTGTTTGAATTGATAATGAGTATTTTTGTGAAAATAAGTCGTTCACTCAATAGGAAGCCGTACGGCGTACCGTAAAAACATCCGTCCATTCAGCCTCTTTTTAATTTTAATTGCAGCACGGATATTTACCGTCCTATTCATTGACACCATTAAGACGCTCATTGTGTGCGTACGTGCGCCCGCCCATCCGCCCGCCTCGGCATGTCTTCAAAGGCGTTAAGTGGCAGCCTTTGTGGCACCATGCTCACGTCCGTCCATCCCTTTCAGCGGGGCTCCTTTTTCGTATTTCCCAGAAGTGGGCGGATGGATACCTGAAGCTGGAGGGCTCGAGCCGCCCCTCAAGTGTCTCTTCTGCCTCACTCGCCCGCCTGCCTGCCCGCCCGCCCGCCTGCCTGCTATCCTTTCAACACAATTTATGAGCACATCAAAGAGATAGAGCTCCACCCACCCCACCCCACCTTCCTTCCATTCTATTGGAAGGTCTCACTCCCATCACCTCACCTCACCCACGCACACTTGCTTGCTTTCAAACAGGTGTTGACCCATGAGGGACACTCAAGTGCGGGTGAGATGGGAAAGGAACATGAAGGTGGTGTCCGCAATTGAGTCCGGATCATTGCGCTCCTTTGGCTCCAATTCAAAGCTCTTCAAAAAACTGCGGGGCAGGCAACCGCAATCGGGAGACGGGTTGACTTCCAGGATCTGGTTTCAAGGTTTGAAGGAAGACGTGACGTTCTTGCCAGACTGGTGACGGACGGCGTGTCAGAGCCAATCGGCGTACTTGTCAAAGTATCGAGTCGATTTTATAGCGCGCTCTCAGTCAACTTGCTAGTAAAGAACAGGAACACATGTTCCCCTATTGATCATCAGTCAATGATCAATTAAGCGAGCCATTTGTCTAATTAGAGCGGCCGGACGGGCTTGTTTAGCTGTTTGATTGCCAAGCGGTCGCGGAGGGAACGCTCGCTCTTGCATAATTGATCAGCGGCAGGTCTTTAAACACTTATCTCAGATAGGCGGCCCCGCATGGATTAATCGCATCTCTTGGCTCTTAACACACTTTTTTTTTAGCTTCATCTTTTCCTAATGGAGTTGGCCCCTTAAGGTTTACTTTAAAGTCCAATAAATAAAGTTAATGTTGCTCTCATCACTGACCCAAGTGTCCAGCCTATTACGTTAGCGTTGATGCTAATGCTAATCAAGCGCAGTGGGCGATTCGCTATCTACTGATCTACAATAAAGGTTCCTGTTAATATGACCTAGGAGGTGCTGTCCCCCATGCTGAACGACTTGGACCTGCCCCCATTCTCTCCCCCCCCCCCCGCCCCCTCTTCTCCCTCCTCCTGCTGCCACTTCTTTTGGAGGCGATAGATTGTTTATTTGGGTCAAATAGTTATTTCAACAAGGAAGACAAAAAAGAGAAGGGGGTATCTTCCACCATCGCTTTCTTTCCTTCCCACTTTTTTTCCCACCCTCAGCCTCATCCTCCTCTTCAGAGCCATCCTCCCCCCTGAATTTTAGGTCTCGGCCATTTAACCAGTCAGCAACAATCGGAGCTGACAGAGCGACGGGAAACAATCGAGGCGGGGTCACCGAAGGGGGGTGACCTCCGAGGAGGGCGGCGAGAGAAGTGGGGCCCCGGCGAAAACCGCCACCCTGGGTGCGGTGCCGTGCCGTGCAGTGCAGTGCCGTGCGGGGTCCCCGCCTGCTTTCTTTGTTGCGGCCAGCCAGTAAGAAAATGGCAACACTTGAGTCGGCCATTTTCTTTTGGCTGCGCCATTGCTGGAAGCTTAGCATTGTTGCGTCCTGCTTTGTTGCTCAACTGAGTGATGGGCCACTTTTGAACCATTTGACCGCCTTCCTTGTCTTTGAGAGAGTGTCTGGGGTGACACTCTGTGATTGACAGTGGGCGTGGGACAAAATGGGGTGGACGGGGGGGGGCGTTGAAGGAGGTGCGTGTCTGCATGTCTGGACGCTCCGAGTGGGCCGATGGCTTGGTGGGAGTTTTTCGCCGAGATTCGCGCGGCAGGATTTGGAGATTGCGAGGAGGAGGGGGGGAGTTGTTTTGCGCTCGCCCTCTTCATACCCCCTTCCCGTTTGTTTGTCTGCGCGCCTCAACCGGGGTTTCCCACGTGAAAGTGCCCCCCCTCCCGACCGTTAGGCGTCACAGCGGTTCGGACGGACGGCGACCGAGACTGACAGCTGGGCTCGGAGGTCCGCCGGCTTGAGGGCATCCCCTCTGGTTCCCATGCAACGGGCCCAAACGGTGACCTCGTGATGTTTGTTTACCAGCGAGAAAATGCCTGCATACATGAGTTCTGCTTTTTTTCAAACAAAACATCGTTGGTTGTCAAACTTCCATTCAGCAAAGTCAAATGTTTTTGGCCTTTAGCGCAAACATACCGTACCATAGCTATATCTAAAAATGAAAGAAAAAAAAAAACTTCCACCGCCGTGACGTCACATGCGATTGTGGCACTAATGGCGCTGAGATTTGTTAAGCAAATCTAAGTAATTGCTGCTTTATCTTGTGGAAAATGTCACACTCGCTTGACTTCATCCCCTCCGAAATATCAAACGAATACACTGCGCTACGCATAATTAGAGGTCGCGGCCGGCCAATTAAAACGGTATGCCTCTTTCTCTCCCTGGCAAATTGTATGATAATCAAATTTCTTTTTTTTTTTGCCACTTGGTGTCATATGTGGATGATTGATTGGGGAAGGAGGGGAAAGAGGCATTCCTGGGAGGGCGGGGGGGAGGTGACGAGTGGCTGGACAGAGGGCCGCGTGGATGGAGGGGAAAGTAGGAGGGAGAGACGGATGGATGGAGGGACGGACGGACGGGGGTCCCCCTCCAGCGGAGACTGGAGACAGATGGCGTCCCTCGCTGGAGTGAGCCCGAGTCCCAGTTTTCACCTGCGGCCCCATGGGAAAAATCCGCCTTCCTCACACATGCGCCATACAAGAGGCCCTGGAATGCAAAAAGAAAAAAAAAACACTACAAGCATGATGAAGGGCGTATGCCAAGAAGGAGGGAGGAAAGTGAAGGGAGGGGGCGGGGTCAGGGGGAACCAGAACTTGGAGACCGGGCAAAATACACCATAGAGGATTATTAGATTGAGAGCTGAGGGGGGGGATCAATAAGTTTGTAGGAGGAGAATCAGCTGATAAAAGTGTCTGGCTGGTACTGTCCGACTCACCTCTGTCATCCCGCCCGCCATCTTGCCCTCCCCTCCCTGACTGTTGGCTGATACAGATGGTGCTTTTGAGCTCTGTGAATGGGGTCAGGCCGGGTCGGTGGGGTGGGGTGGGGTCCGTACCAGACAATAATGTAACGATTGGGCCCCCTCCTCGGACCATGGAGGAGAGTGAAAGTAAACAATGGTCCGCCGCGGAGGGGAAAGAGGAAGGGGGGGTCAGTCTCCCAGGGTCTTGGCAAAGGGAGGGGGTCCAAAATGTGTGCATGGGAGGTCACAAGGTGGCAACACGCCACTGTTGGCATGTATGACGGGAAAATGGTTCCGGTGTTAGAAAGTGTCCGTACAAGCTTTTATAGGCAAATTTGATTGTTTTCGCAAGGCCAAAAGTGGTAAATAGTTGATGTTAATAAGCCGATTTGCCTTTAATGTTTGATTTTTAATTTGACAAATCTACCTTCAAATAAGGTCGTGGTGCAAGTGCAGCTTAAAGTATAAAACGCCTTGAAACATTTATGCCGTGCAACAAATCCCTTATTACAAATTCATGATTGCTGAGGCGTGAACGCCATCTTTTCCCCCTTTTTACAATCCCCGTTTTTTTGTTGGTTTTTTGCGGACCGATCACTTTGGACCGATTGCATCACCGGCAGGCCGCAGCCGACCGCGTCCGTGGTTGCCATCTGCGCTCTGGCGGCACAATTGAAGTGGACGGCGGCGTGACGCTTGACACATGGCTAAGCGGCTCTAAAGATGCTCCATTGATCTAATTGACTGCTGAGGCAGGGATCAATGGTAGTGATCAGCAGGGCTCCAAAGTCCAGTAATAGGCACAATGACTTTACCTCAGTGAGGAAGGGAGCATGGGGGGGGCAGATGTTTATCTCCAAAGCTCTCATTTGCTTGGTCATGATGACGTCCTGTAGATTCGACAAAATTCTTAAGTAGTACCACTGACAGCACGATTGGTGCAGAGTAAAGTTCAAAATATATAATACAATGTAATATAATGTAATGTAATATAATATAATGTATTATATATATAAATATAATGTAAAATATGAGTGGATGCGGTCCAACACATTGCTTCGCTCCCACATTAACATCTCGGCTCCACTGTCCATCTGTGGCTCCTGATTGACAGATGCTGAAGAGAGCAGAGGGAGCCTCCATGAGGGGAGGTTGCAGGGGTCGGGTCCCCGGGACCTGGTTTGGGGGAGGGACGGCGGCTGGCCTCCACCGCCATCCCGGCCGGCCATCCCGGCAGGCTCAGGGGCCCACCGCTTTGTTTGTCAGCCCTTTGCACGTCAGCGCTTAAAGTCAAGCAGTGTTGTGACATAAGTGACGGACGCATAAATACAAATGTCTTTGGCCGTGTATACACCACATTTGCATGAGACGTACAAGCGGGAGAAGGCGCATGCTATAAAACATGGCCATTATTGCCTCACTAAATCTGTCCCTCATCTGCAAGCTGCGGCGTGGTGTTGTGGTGATGTGTCGTCTGGAAGCAGCTTTAGCCGTTACTTTCATGGTAACCATCACGAGGAGCTATTCCGGCGGGGTTTCTTCCCATTTCAATGTTCCCAAAAAGTGGATCCTTGGTACCCCCCCAAATAACAGGATCTTGGTTTAAATCAGCCACGTAGGAGTCGTTTTGTCTATTTTTGGAATAGATTTTGTCTGTTGGCTAGCAAATTTGACGCTCGCATAAAACATGGAGCTTTAATAAGTCGCTCCGCAAGGTCACATCTTGACCAAACGTCTTTTGCTGGTGATGAAGGTTTCGCCCTTGAGAATCACGGCCACCTTCTAAGTGCCAGAAATCCAATAATACTGCTTCGGACACTCTTTGAATGTTGTATGGCCTACTCGCAACAAGTTCTCCACTGGGCACAAATTTGGCCGTTCCCAATCAGAGGGCGACACTTGAATTCCTCCGGCTTTGGTCGTTAGCGAAACGGAACAATAGCCATCAAACAAGTTGGCATTGATTTCCTCGCCGGGAGATTTATCGGCCACCTGCAGCCTCTGTAACCTTCCCGACAACAAGCCTTCCGATATGGCTGCGATTCAAGGAGAAACCTGATGAACAGCCGGCCTTCCTCCGACGGCATGTTATGATCGGGCCCGCTAACATCTCTATTTCATTCTGTCAATTGGAAAAATGATTTGGACTTTGACGGTTGATGCTGACGGTGTTTTTAAAAGACAATAAGTGCTTCAGTAGACATATTTAGACTTATTCGTTTTGCCCAGTCCTACTTTAAAATCAACTTTTGCTTAAAAAGTGCAGAGAATATTGCTCGGATCGCTATTGATTCGTTTTACGACTGACTCGGGTGAATCTCGTTTGATTACATCCAGAAATACTGACTCTCAAATTTTATATTCCTTTTTTGTATGAATTTTTATTTCAAATGTATTTTTGTTCATTTGATTATTTTTGATCAACAATGTTGCTCGGATTGCCATCGATTCGTTTTACTACCGACTCGGGGGAATCTCGTTTGATTACGTCCAGAAATACTGACTCTCAATTTCTTTCCAAATCTGGAATTTTTCAACGCCTGCAGTGATTTTTGTAAAGTGTGGCGGCATTTTGCTTGTAAAAATCGTCCCTAACACAGGCGTCATTCATCAAAACATTTGCCAGACCATACGTGAGGTTTAATGTTATCTTTAGGACAGCCAAATCTCGAGCAAAATGTTTGTCGAGAAAAAGCTAACCGTTGTGGGAACAATCAGACAGCCTCCGAGGCTAAAGCTCCCGTGCGATGCGAAGCCACAATGAACGGCGGCCCCGTTGATCCTTGGTCGAGTTCTTTATCCCGCTTTTGATTCGCCGCGCTTTTGTGTCCGTATGATTGGCAGCCAGGCAAAGCTGAATGGAAACTCCCGCCCGTGTCAAAAGGATGTGCATTTGGCAACCTTGTCTTTGTGTGCTTTTGCCTGGCAACAAGGCGGCGGAGACAATAGAGGAAGAGCACCGTGATCCCGGCCATCCGTCCTTTGGTACTCGACTGACAGCAGCTATGCGGGCCCGGCCGGCCGGGCCGGGTCGGGCCGGGCCGTGCGTTTGCACGCATTTGCATGCGGAACGCTCGGACGGCGTGACACGGGATGCTCTGTGTCGGACGAGATGGCGGCCAAGGACACGCGGGAGGGGAGCGACAGCGAGAGAAACTTGCTAGGGGTGACAATGGAAAGGCGAGCAGATGCCGGGCCCAGGCCCTAATTGATCTCTGGGTAGAGCCGAGGGCCCGGCCGGCCTCAGGGGCCACTGGAGGGCTCATTAGAATGCAAATGGAACACACTGCAGACGGAGGAATGATAGAACGTCGTGGGACGGGGAAATATCCCAAAATAGAACTGGCTTTTTCCTCTTTTACTTTGGCTGACGTCAGATGAAACAAGATAAGAATTGCCGTATTTTTATTCATGTTATTAAAAGTCCAAAAGACAATTTGCGTTGCTTTTTGTCAAATAATATGACGTTGAGGGCCATAGAAGAAGCGGCCGGCGGTGGGCCAGATCTGGCCCCCGAGCCTTGTGTTTGACACCTGTGGTTTGAAGCGCTACATTTCTTTTTTTCATTTATCGCTCCACACGCTTGTTTTGAGGGGCAAAAGCAGCCAGCGCGGCCCCTCCCGCACTCAACAACGAGAAGGGCTTGTACGCATCTCTCATTATTTGTCTTTTTCATGTCTCCGTTTTTGCAAAAAACAAAAGCGGAGGATATCCATGGCAAGGGTCGGACGGACCAGAAGAGGGGGATCGTTGTTTCATTCTCCCCTAATTGACGTGAACACTTCTTTTGACCCTAATTAGTGCTTTGTAATCTCTCATTTGCATATCACAAAAGCAACAACATTTGCATATTTGTAAACGAGACGGGCGTCCGCATCTGCATGCGTTCCCTTGTTTGCTGGCCTTTCTTCTTCTTCCCGGCCCTCTCGTCTTTCCGTCTCATGGTCGCCACGCTTGCGCTTTGGGCGCAACGCCAGCCACCCTGGCATATAATTTGTTTCCTTTCTAATGCATTTTTATTGTGTTTTAATGCTCCAAATAAAGCAGGAACCTGTCATTGAATTGAGCTTTTTCAGCACCATTCAAACAATGACACTTAATCGACGTAGATTTTAGAAGGATTTTTGTGCAAAATTAGAGCAAAAAACGCCCGCCTCCTAGCAATCAAACGGCCTTTTACCACAGCATTGGGTGCCATTCATCTCTTTTACAAGATACTGCTGATGTCTTGGGGGGGGAATGCATTTATTTGCTTGTTTGTCTTTTGCTTTCTCCTTTAATTTCCACAATGAATTGCTGGCGTTTGTCCTGCAAGGTCAGCGCATCTATCACACTGTCGCCGTAGCGGGGTGGCATTAAAGATGCACTTTGAAATTTGTCATCTTCAAGGCAGCCAGCCCTTCAACTTCTCAGCACGGGTGTCAGCGTTTGAGCGTCGTCCTTCAAGTTTTCCCCGTCTTGCGCGATTCCGCAACTTGCCGGCGCTGACCTTGGCCCGCCCAAATGGAGGGCGACGGCGCAAAGGCGCCCGCAGTCATAATGACACTTGGCGCTCTTTCCGCCGCTCCGACCCGTTCTCCTCTTCCCCTTGTCAGCCCCGACCCTGGCGACGCAGCACTCCATTACTATGCTAATGGAGGCTAATTGAATGGCCGAGGTGTAATGGAGAAGACAACATGGCCTACATTATGATAAGGAGCCTACGCAGTGACCCGGCGTCCCGGGTCGCCACTCCCCAATCAGGCGGGCTTAAGAATGGATAAACGTCCTTCTGGTGCCCCTTTACCGCACCTCCCAACTTTATCACTTTATTCATCTGAATTGGTTTCTCTGTGCTCGGATTGATATCTTAAAGACCGTTAGCAAGGTAGCATTTTAGCTTGTCTCATTTTAAATAACAACCGACCCCACCGGGTATATAGTTAAAACCTTTTCCATCTGCCCGTAGTGCTTTTGTACTTTTTAAAAAAAGTTTAAATAAACTTTTTTTCAATTAATTGTGTCACCTAAACAACTGTTGGCATGTTTACATTTGATCAGTTCTCATGACTGCTAACGCTAGCATTTTATCCGTTGGCGCTTTCAGGTTTCTACCAGCACACACATTTTGCATGTTAGCATCTTAGTTTTTCTCAATTTAAAATCTAATCAACCACAGGAAAAAAAAAGTTCAATCATTTTTGACGTGCAGTTGTGCAATTGAACTCGCGTCGCTCAATCGCTGTATGCTAGCATAACCACCGTTGCTATGTTTACATTTGCACACCTCATGTGGAAATATTATCCGGCTACATGCTAAGATGTCAAATCCTGGTAGGTGGTATTTGCGGCGCGCGGTGGGTTTTGGCAAGGCGCTTACACGGCAACGTATAATGAAAAATGTAATGGCGATGAATCGTTGTTTTCCGCAGCGGCGGGCTGGCGGGCTGGCTGGCTGGCTGGCGGGGGAGTGAGCGGGCATTCATTTGCTCCCATTCCACAGGTTCCCCTAATGTATTCAAGCGTGAAAGGTACTCCGTCAAACGCAGTGAGCGAAAGGGGGGGGGGTTGGCGGCCCCCGCCGGCGTCGCCTCCTTTGCATACACGGCCACCTCTGATTGCCGTGTTTTGGGACAACACGTCTCTAAACGCGCCGCATTCTCGATACGTCCTGGCTTTAAATATTCACAAGGAAAATAAACAGTCGACGAGGTATAGGCGCGCAATAAGCAATCGGGCCAGGAATAAAAGAAAATACAGTAAGTTTCCTGGGGAAATGGAATTTTATTTTGAATCTGAGCTTTTAGTTGATATTGTTTGGGGGTTACAGCTCCCTTTGATTCTGTTTATGTGGCGGAAATTGCACGGCCTGTGCAATTAGCGTTGTGGAGTGCGAGACGGCTTTTCATATGTGCACATAAGTAGATAAAAGAGGAAAATCACAAAAGGGCCTTCTTCAAGGGTTCTTGCTTGCTATGGCGAACCAGTGTCTTGTTTTGTACTTATTTTTGCATAATAATCTCTAGTTGTTATTTCATGACTTGTACGGTTAAGGCGATTTAAAAAAAAATAAAATAAAAAATCCCAACCTCAATTACAATGAGATGGTTTCCAGTTTTTTTGTGTGCCAACGGCAAATGATTGACACATTTGTCTCATTGTCTCGGAGTGGTTGTTTTTCTTTGGGCGCGGTGGTTTCTTGAATAGCATTTGAGAGGGACAAGATGGAGGCAACAAGGGAGGAGTTTTTCCACTTTACTCTTCTGTTGTCCCACACATTTAACAAATATCTCAAATATCATATATTTGTTTAAAATGTGTTTCCTCCACAGCAGCTCCCAAATCCTTTCCGTATTGTTCCTCTCAACTGTCATCGCCCCCTCCCCACCTTCATGCCCTCTGCCAGTGCGCTGCTCACCTTTTACCCCGACCCCCCCCCCCCTTTCCACTCTTTGTTGATGTGAAACACGCCAACCATGCATAAAACATGTCATAGTACTCGGGGCGAGTCAACTTTTCCTTTAGTGTTTATACAAAGTGTTGTTTTTTTTTCCTCTCCCCCGTTTGGACTCTTCAAACCCGCAGGACAACTTTTAGAAGTTGCCTCTCTTTGGCTTTTTTCGAGCTTCTTCTGCCGTTTCTTTGGTGGTCATCCAAAGAAAGCCCCCCGCGGGGTCAAGGTGGGCAGACGTTTTGCATCTCTTTCCTCCTCCTCCTCCTTGTCGTCTTCATCTTGTGTTTTCCACCCCTGCTGGGGGCCCGCTGGCGCCCCCCTGCCTCAAGCCCATATTGGATCTCAGTAGGCATTTTGTGCTTTTTAAATGAAGAGGCAAATCAAGAAGCCGAGGACCAATGGGAGGCCGGCCAGGGCGGGGAAACGAGTAGCGGGGGAGCCGAGGCAATCGGCGAAAAAACACAAACACGGGAGTGGCGAGGAGCCTTAAGGGGGCTGGGGGGGGCTCATTTCAATATGGCCTCCCGCCGCGTGCCCCTGATGCAATGACCAGGAGACCCCTCACTTGCAGAGCCACTGGTCTGTGATAAACACCCCATTTTGCATCCTCCGACTTGAAAATCCAATTCCAAGCGACCCCCCGTCCTCACCATCCCAAATTGCTCGAGGGGTCTATTCCCTCTCGGAGCCACATTTGGCTGCATAAAGACTTCTTCAAATGCGAGCAACTGACATGCTTTACTGTAACTTAAGAGAATAAAGAAGGTGCAAAGATACATATATTTGGACCAGTTTGGGGTTTTTGCAAATTGGGTTCCGTTTGGATGATGGCGTCGGCCGGCGGCCATTTGCAAGAACTTATCAGATGATGCGTATAAGAATAAGAAGCGCACACAGCATCAATCACTCGGCCAACTAGTGACTTTAGCTTCCTGTTAACCTTGCCTATTTGACATTTGCTTTAAGTTGCGTCATCAATCATAGCACAGCGAGCCAGGCTGTCTTGTCGCTGCCTTGATTACTAATTTGATGTGTCGGGAAGCTTTTGTTGTTTTAAAAAAAATAAGAATAAACAAATCGAAATATGGGAGATACTTAATGGGAGTATCAAGGTGGGCTGCCCGTGCCACGGTGGTTGCTTGGGTGGGTGGAGATGAAACGGGGCTCTCCAATAAGGCTCGCTAAAATATTTATCCCCTTACTTCCTTTCCTACAGCTGGAATGTGACACACACACACACACACACACGGATACACACCCGACACACACACAATGTAGCTCCCACCGGATCCCTCAGCGAGCCTGCAGAGGGCTCTGAAATATTAATGCACAAAGTAAATTAAAGCTGCAACAAAAAGAAATGGGGGGGGGGGGGGGGGCTTTTTATTCTCCACCCCTGTATATCTGAATGTCTGTTCTTTATGACTGGGTGAAAGAGGCGGGATATGCAAGAGAGGGGGGGGGGGGGGATTAGACGGGTTGAGGATGGTGTGGTGGGCGGCAGATGCCAACGCAAGCCCACTTAAAAAGTTGAGGCAATTGTCAAAATGAGGGCTGGAACTATGGAAAGCTTCTCGATATCTTATTGACTAGTCCATCGAATAATCGAGGAACCGAGTAGCTTTGCTAATAGACCGCAAAAAAACAAAACAAAAACAAAAAAAAACTGTTGTTTAGATACAGTAGATTGGACGTTTATGTGGCCTGGGAATGTCTCGAGCAAAAATGTTATCAGCCTATTTTTTTTGTGGTTGACTTGATTGACTATTTTTTTGCCAAGTCAGAATAATGACCTTTGAAGGAACAATCGCAAAGAAAAGTTGAGTGAAGACTAAAAGTTTTGGTTCAAACCAAAATGGCTGACTTTTTTATTTTTTTGCTCTCCTTGTGGACCAAATTTCGTGTAACTAAGTAAAAATGTTTTTGTGGCTTGAATTTTTCAAGAAGGAAGTGTGGAGGAGAAAGTTTGAATATGAAAACTTTTCATTCAAAAAGTGGGGCGAGCCAAAGGGTCATGTTTGGTCATTATGCTCGTATACTTGCTCACTCGCAGTTTGTTGCTAAAAAAGTTTTTTTTTTTTTCCCCCTCCGACAGAACCACACAGTGAAAGGAGGGTGGCGAACTTTGAACCTACACACAATGACCCCGTGACCCCTTTGAATTTGACTGACAGCTCAAACATGGCGAGCAGATGCAGGTAACACGCACACGCGCGCAGCGCACTTGACTTGAGACAATCATGACCAACACACACTGCATATGTTTCCATAGTTACCTGCTCATACACTTTCTATCAACTGCTCTTGTTTGCTTCTTTGGCACAACAACAATATTAGGTCACAAATAAAATAAAACGATTTGACAATATTTTCAACATTGTCATACTACAAATGGCTTCATGTTTGGCCATTAAACATACGTAAAATATTTTCATTTAATGTTTTTTTTATACTTTCTCTGTAATGGATGCAATAAAATATTTAATAATAAGAAAGATACTACAAACAATAATGATGGTAACTATGAAATATTTTAATATTAACCTATATATATATATTTTTTTCCTCGATGTTTACACTATCACACTTTTTTCCTCCTTACCGTATTCAAATATTTCCCCCTTTTATTATGAAGCACATCAATTTAACCTGTGGCATAACATGAGGCTTAAACAATGCTACATGCTAAGACTTTGCCACCTGATCAAAGACGGGACATTGATATGATCCATAAATCCCTCTCAAGCTCATTCTTTATTACACACACGCACGCACGCACGCACGCACGCACGCACGCACGCACGCACGGTAGTATAGACTTTATCCCCACCATCAATTTCCGCTTTGTGCATATGGCTGCTCGCTGCTTATGCATGTGCTGCAGAGCTGTACTTTATCAAAGGGCCCGTCCTGGCTCGGGGCCATGCATTATTAAACGCACGCGCCCGCCCGCCCGCCCGCCCGCAGACAATAAAAAGCAGGCCTTGTTTCAGGGCTTTTGGCCGGACAGGTGCAAACGCACGCACGCACACACACTGCAGGTGACACGAGTGGAAATGCAGTCAATTAAGTCTGACTGGCTTCCTCTGGAATGGACTTTACTCGGAGCCATATCATAAATCTGCATGTATAGTTTTACATCTAGAAATATTCATAAACAGAAATACGCACATATAAACACAGTTAAAAAAAATACTCATTTTTTTGTAACTAATAATAATGAATGATTTTTGGCTGCTCTGTCGCTCTCAAAGTTTTCCAAATCTTGTTCAGGACCAGGCTGCTTCATGCAACCTTTTGCGGAGGTTTCCACTTCCCCATAAACACACTCGGCGGCTTTGGAACACACACACACACACACACACACACACACACACACACACACACACACACACACGCATGCAGCCGTGCGTGCGCACACACACACACACACACACACACACACACACACACACACACACACACAAGCTTGCCGACGTTCCGGCTTGTCGGTGCGTCGAGGCTGGCTGCTCACCGGGGTAATATTCGCTGTCACTCTGCAGAAAGTGAACTTGACAAATTGAGCCTCAAATACTCGCTACGCTGAGCTTTGGTGCTGAACTACATTTTTTTTGAAAGCAAAATCCCTCCAGTTTTGCCTAAGAAATACACTGTGAAATCTATTTTTTATCCTCTGGAATACTGTAAGTCTTTTTTTCCCTCTCAAATGGTGTCATGTATGATACACTGGCGGGTCTTGGCCATGAAATGCTGCTTGGCGGGTTGAAATAAATTCACGTATTGGAGCCAATTGTATTTTTGGGATTTAAGATTTGTGCGGAGGATCTTTGTTTTTGTTTTTTTTAACTCTGCGAATCATTCGAGTTGCATTTATTTGTGAATACCATAGTGTATATCATAATTAGAGGATTATTTATTTATTTATATTTTTTTCTGCAAGATGGTGGGTTGAACAATTGAGGCATACCGGTTTGGTTTATGTGACAGAAAAAGTGGAATTTGAACAGGGGTGTGTAGACTTATATCTCCTGACTGTGCCGGTGTGACGGAGTAACTTGTTTGTGTTTATTTGTGTCATGCAAGGTGGTGTTTTTTGTGAACATTAATTGGATCATTTAAACACAATCGACCTGATTCGTAGTGGCCGTTACTACTTTCTTGCATCAGCTGCTTTTATTTCGTTTTGTTTTGTCATCGTGTGACAGGTGCCTCCATTTTTGCAGGTGTGAGAGTTTAGCAGAGGTAAGCAGCTGTGAGTTCGCCCCGCTTTCACCTCTTACACTCTCTCTGTCTGGAACGTGCTCAGTTGTGGGAAGTCCCATAAGTGTGTATGTAAGTGTGTGTGGTGGTGGGGGGGAAGGCGCCGCTTCGCCCAAACGCCGACACGCCTGGCAGGTGTCTGAGGGCGACTCTCGTGATCTTGGAGAGCGTCCAAAGTTTGCCGCGCAGTAATTGGAAGTTGATTCATGGCGAGCCTGGTGTCATTTTACATCAGGTGGAGCCAAGTGGCATGCACCCGATGAGATTTCATACCATCATGTGGTAGTGGTAGTCGTGGGGACAGCATTTGACCGGTTTAAACAAAATGGAAACAATCAACATTGAGCGTTTTGGGGAAAAAGCTGCCGTGAAATTCAACCGAAACACAGAAACGCGAAATGAAACGATTCATTCTGAGCATGGCTGGCCGAACGTCCCTCAGAGCTTTAATGCAAACTATTTCAATTCCAACCAGCCCTTGATATCTTTTTTAACATGAATGCAATCTCCAACTATTTTTTTTAAATACCCAAATCAGAGAAGTCAGAAAGACATTAACGTGTAGCTTGCCAACGGGTAGCTTGCTAGCATAGTCACAACACCTCCATCGGTCAATGTAAGGGACGCCATACATCTTTATTAACACAAATGCAGTCTCCAACCAATTTTGTTTTTCAAATAATACCCAAATCGGAGAAGTCATAAATACATTAAGCTAACGAGTCGCTCGCTCGCTCGCATAGTCGCAACACCCTCGCTCCGCCTCCATCGGTCAATGTAACGAAAGCCATCCGCGCTTTTATGCAGACGGCGACTGGAGCCAAAGTGCTATCAGCCACGCATGGCAGCTCCTCAGCCGCCGTTATTTGTCATTGACCCCCGCAAAGGACGCTCACTCCACTCCTGTCACACAACTGTTATTTTGTACGTCATTACAAAGCTGGGGTGGAGCGCATTAATATTTAGAAGCTGGCCCAGCGCCTCGACGGGGAAGTGTCGCTCGTCCCGATGAGCTTATATTGTCAGCCTTCAACTTTGACCCGCGCGGAGGAGCGGAATAACACGGCGGTGTGTGAGAGGGCAGCGCACCACCGCTGCCGTTGGCGCATCTGTCACACCTCACGCCCGCTGGCTAGTCTCCGTAAATCAGGAGGCGATGGGCAAAATTCATGCCGCGCCGTGTCCGGAGTAGCAGAAAGCGGGTCATGTATATTCAAGAGGTTCCGCTTCTACACCGTGTCCAAAAGACGAGCTGAACTCTTCCGAAGGATGCGTAGGAGGTTGCGACCCAAAACGAGGTGTTCTCCCGCAGAGACGAAAGAGGCGCCGAGGAGCTGATATGAATCTCTCGGCACTTTTTATCAAACCGCATCGGTTGCGTAGTGATGAACTACTTTAGACGGCTCCGGCGGAGCAAGGTTCACAGGGGTTGTGAGATTTAGCATTCCTTCATTGTTTGTAGTCAGAGTCGGTCGGGATGCCCATCTGATCCGGGGCATCAAACGGAAAATGAACATTCTGAAGCGCTCTCACAAGATGTCACTTTTTTTTTTTTTTTTTTAAAGAACTGTGCTGCAAGTTTGACTGGGAATATTTCACACTTTAGTCACGGAGGCAAAGTAGCGATGGGCAAAAGTACACCGTCGGAATCTTTTTGGATTCTGATCCAAATTGATGTTTCCCAGCCGACTGGTGACAAGCGAAGGGATCTGTCTGGCACGTTGCCTCATCGCACCCGCGCTCGCTCAGGCGGGCGGGATGCTCGCTTACCCCGACCAAATGAAAAATCAATACGTGTCCCCCGTCCGTCCCCAGCGTTGTCTTTTTCAGGACAATTGACCCTGATGTGTGAGCATGAGCCGTATTATTTCCACTCGCTTGGCTTAAGAGGTAAGCGATCCATTTCTCAACGGGCCAGCGTGAGGGACACCTCGCCCGGCGCCTCGTGGTCACTGGCCAATCCAGTCAAGTGGCGGCCGTTGAACAAATACTTGTTCATGAAAACAACGGAGCTACTTTTAGACCGCTTGGTGCTAGCACGAGCGAGCTCATGGGTCTTTGGGCGTCTGGCTCTATTTGAAATTACTTTCTGGCAGCACTTTTCAGAAATGACGGCTGACCTTTGACTCACCTATCTGAGAATACAAGTTTTTCTTTTTTCAGGGGGAGAGATGAATGCCTAGCACCAACATTTTTCACCCCCCCCCCCCCAGAATGTTAATCAGCACCCGAGAGCTTTAGTTGTTGGGAGATTGGTCATTAGAGAGCGAGTTGGAAGACATTGATTTTTAATTTTGACATGCAAATTTCTTTGCCGCCCTATTTGTACAGTAAAGTGACCCGCTCGCGTCGCTCTCAGCACTTCTGGATTCCACGGGGAATCCGCCCATTTGTAACCACAGACTGAAATAAGCGAGAACGCCCTTAAAAAAAAAACAACCTTGGTTGTAAAGCTGCTAAGCTCCAAATCTTGCCTTTTTCATATCGGTGGTTGAGTTGCAACTATGCCAACGTTCACAATTGTTTGTTGGAAAAGTATGTTAGCCGCAATGGGGAAGGAGCGCTGCCGCCGCCGCCGCCGGAACAATTAAGGCATCCGTCCCGGAGACATCGTTGACAAGACACCCAGCCAGCAGACTGACACATTTGTCACATTTCTGGGCGTTGGCGTCACTGACGGCACTTTCTCACCTCCGTGACAGCGGGTAGGGAGGAAGGAGGGAGGTTGACGGCGGCGACGCGGCGCACTCACCCGCCGCGCCATGCACTTGGATTAGCTATCATAATATGATGACAGTAATTGAGCTCGTCATAATTGCTCAATTGCCAATCCGTTCCCTCGGGGGTGTGAGAGGCAACTGTTAGTGCTGCGCAAGGCTTCATTACAAGCGGCGTGATATCGAGATAATTCACTTACACCATTGCATGACTGGCACTGACAGCCATGACTCTGCGCATGGCCGCCGACTAATCCATCACGGCATTTTAACTTTACAAAGTTGAGAATGATTTTTAAATACATGGATGGCAAAACTGAAATCAAACTTTCAATCAAACCAATTTTAAGTACGCCTTGTAGTCTGAAAGATACACTAAGGAACAAAAATGGCCCTTTTTGTAATTGCTCATCATCTCCAGTAGGTGGCAGTAGTGGCAGCGTCACAGATTGGGTGCAGTACATAAAGAGTGTTAATAAAGTTATTCAGCAGATTTATCTTTCTTTAGTTGTTTTCCTTGATGTTGAGGAAGCAACATTATACCGAGGTAGGATTTTTATAGCCAAAGGATACTATTTATAGCCGCGGCAGAGAGTTGGGGGGGTGCAAAATAGTTGCTTCCTCCTGGAGGTAGCCTGCCGAATGTCAACACCTGAATGTCCCACATTGAGAAAGATGTTGCCAAGTCGCTTTCATGAAAAAAAATGGATGAGATTTTCTCTCGCCGGAATCTGGACCAAAGCTCCTCATCTTCCTCTTCTTCTTCCCTCGCCACAAATGAGAGGCGGGGAAAAAAACAGAATTGGAAAAAACAGCTGAGGGTGTAAATAATTCATGCAGACAATATGACTTTTTTATGTAAATTTGGTGCATTAACCCTCTATTATAATGATGGACGACAGATACGGGTGATGTTTCCTTGGTAAGAGCTAATGGATGACCATCATAAATTCACTGCACATTTTATTGTGTTGCTGAGGAAAATTGTGCCTGCAGGCAACATTGTTTACTTTTATGTCAGGGAGGAGGAGAAGGAAGGAAGGAAAAAATCCTGCCGTCGTCAAAACGGGGAGAAAAGGGGTAAAAAAATAAATACAAAAATAACAACAATAATCATGATAATACATAGAGAGCCGTAGTTGGACTTTGGCTGGCAAACGGCCCTCGGCTTCTCCTCGGAGAGCGCTTCTCGCCGCCGCTCGCAATTACTCACTCCTGGATTTGGAGATTTGGGGAGGTAAAGAGGCGTCATTTTTCATCATGCTCTCCCGCCACGACGCGAGCCTCGGTTTGTAGTCGCCGAATCAAAACGCATACGTGATGAAGCAGCCCAAAGCCTGTTTTGGTTCTCTTCTTAACTATTGATGAGAAGAAGCAGCGCCGGTTGGCCCGTCCGTCATCCCCAGCCGCCCCCTTTTGCCCCGTAGGCTACCCCCGGGCCCTCGTCAAATCAACACCCTCCCTCCTGGATCTTTCCTCCTCCATCTTTGATTCATCTTGTAATATGGGCTGGCTAATTAACAGCGTGCGTCTCGTGTGGCTTGTTTTGGGTTGATTTTTAGCAAGCTCTTTTCCAGACCTCCCACTGTGCCTAGCACTCATTTTCTGGAGTCCGAAACTGACGTACCCCTGACAGTCCATCATGTTGCTTTTTCTGAAGCGAACAGCCACCGGATTAGATTTCTGTCCGTCCATCCATCCATCCATCCATCCATTTTCTATGGCGCTTGTCCTCATTAGGCTCGCCGGTGAACCGGGGCCGACTCGGGGTACAGCCCGGACTGGTAGCCCGATAATCGCACATAGACAGGTATTCACTCTCACGTTCTCACCTCTGGACAGTTTAGAATTGCCAAGGAGGTTAATGATGAGAGGCCAGACATTTTTTTCCCCTCGTTCTCAGCTTAGCAGAGAGGAGAGGGGTGAGCAGTTACACAGTACCAACCATTATCTATTTATCTTTTTATTTTGTATTTATTTTGTATTTACCTAGTTATTTACGATTTATTATATGTTTATTTATTTATGTTTGTTTATTTATTTATCTATTTATTTATTTATTTTGTATTTATTGTTATTTACTATATATGTTTATTTATATGTTTGTTTATTTCTTGAAACTTAACACATACTCCACATACTTCATGTTCCAAATATTGTATATTTAGTTCAAAAAAAATCCTGTTGCATGGCGTCAAAGCATTTTCCATGAAGAAATGGGCTGCAAGGTCTCATTCACAAGTTTTCTAGCTCCAATTGTCGTAACTAAACGCCGGCCGACGCGTAACACATGTAAGCAGACAGATGCGCGCGCATGCAGCGTCAAGCTGCAGATGTGGAGCAGCAGCAGATGGTGGCCGCCAGCTGTTTTACTCACACACATCCACTATGTCAACACACACATCTGGGCTCCCTGATTCTTCTCCATCGGGTCACCCCGTCCGTCCCCAAGGATGCCTCGATGGTATCAAACTCTCTTATAATGCAGCCAAGTGGACGCTCGGAGTCGTACACATGGGCCCGCGTAAGCTAAAGACATGCTAATTAGCCACCCAGCTGCCTGGTGCCACATCCCATAATGGCTCTCGCCTCAGCGCCGGCTCCTCGGAGACCTCCTCCACTCGCCTATTGCTAATTTCTCAATTTGTTCGCCACATTTACTCTCTGGTTTTTAGCACGCTTAACCTTTAGCGTCGGCTAATGTGCACCTTTGTCAAACGCGGTGATGCCTCCCTAATGATTCACTTAGTATCCAGAGTGGCCATTCTAATGAACAAACCCCAGCCTCAGCAGGGAATTGGATGATTATTATCATGTACATAAGGAATTGACAAAGCGAATGAATAATACACTTTTGCGAGGCCTGCTCAGGTATTTAGCAGCTTTTGTTTGTGCTTAGAACTTCCATCCGCCACCTCGGGCAAAGAAGACACTTTGTTCCGCGCAGGACCGGCGCACGGGGAGGCCCCGGCGAGCGTCGAGGGACTTTGCTCGCTCGCTCGCCCCCCCCCTCTGTCTTCAACGCAATTGCTGGAGGAAAACCAAAGCTCCCCTCTTGTTTGCTGGCACGCAGAGGGTGTTTATCTAGAAAAGAATAACTTGTTTTATTCATGTCGACGTTGGAACGCGCTGCGGCCTCCTGAGAGTGAGCGAGAGAGCGAGAGAGGGGGTTGATGGGGATTGGGGGATGAAGCAAGCGCAGTTGCTTTTTATCACAAAACTCGAGCGTACGTGCTCGCATAGTGGCGCGTGCGAAAGCCTCCAGCGTCGAGTCTGGTGGCGACTTTTGCAACCCGTGTTGTTGTCCTAGTGGATGAATAGTCCATAGGCGATTTGAAAGAGGCACCTTACTAGAGTGGGAGAAATAATGATCAACCAATGACCAATATTCTTGATCTCAACTGGTTGCGTCTATAAAGCACATTTCTAGAAGGTAAAAAAAAAATATCTGCACATCAATGCCCCTGGTACTTTTATTTTGAGGTTATTCACAACATAACAGCCGTCTTGACTTCTCGACTGGCCGTTTTTATTGCCGTCACAATTTTGTTGCCATCGAGATCAATAGGTCGTCATCCTGAAATCAATATCGCTAATTGAGAAGGCTAAAATTAATATATAATTCCGCTGACGGTCTCCGTTGCCAGCGTTTAGCGGCGGTTGCAGCATTAGCGGCTAAACAGCGTTAGCGGCGGGCAGCTAGCCGCTAAGCTAGTGCCCAATGAAGATCGGCGAGAGCCGTCAGATTACTTAGGACAGGATATCCCCAAAAAAATATCTGCTAGCTGAAGCCCTACTCAGAAATTTGGTCCAGAAAAAAAGCAAAACATTGCATTTATTGTGATTGTTTATTTTAGATAGCAAGCTCCTCAAATGACGTACTTGAGGATTGATCATTAAGAGCGGCTCAAGTGTGAAACCTGGCACGCTTCCTTCCCAGCGAGCGCCTGTGGTATTTAATCCTCGACAATTAAAATATTAATCAGCGGACCATTAATTAAGACGCTTAAGTGCTCGTCGCGGTTTTATTAGTGGCACCATTTGGCCGTCTTGAAGTGACAACCCAAGTGGGGCCACTCTTGGAGAAAAAGACGATAATTGGCTTTGGCAATTCCATTTCCACCGGCGCAACATCCTCTCACCCGCGCCCACGCCGACCCATCAATAATTGATCTAATTACTGATATAGTGGCATGAGTCACTCCCTATCCAGGAGACAAACATGATTATTTAATAATAATAAGGCTTCCAAACATATGCAACGTCTCCTGACCTGCCTACTTGACTCAATTTTTAATGATGCGTTAATACAAAGAGCTCGAGGAAAAAAACCAAAAAACAGCACAACAAAGAGATCCACTAGTGACCTGGGCTTGCTTCATATCAATTTAATAATCGTGAATAATAACCTGCAGCGCACATGTGACGTTTGGTCAAGATTTGACCCAAGTCAATGGTGAGTCACTAAATGTTTTCCACAAACCTTTCCACCCAGGCGCAATGAAGAAAATTCAAAATCTCTGCAATCATCGCGCATACTCTCGTGTAATGACTCCAAATTTGGTTGCAGTCAGACAAACTCTTGACCAAGTTTGATGTTGAAGGTCAAAATGTCGTTTTTTTTTGCGGGTCTACTCATAATGGACATGCCTCCCAAATTTTGCATGAAGTGAACCTGATTGAGGTTTTGGTGCTGAATTACGAGACATTTTTGTTTTGTGGCAAGTCACCCAGCTTTGCCCGCATGCAAAAATGTTAATTTTTTTTTTAATTTGATCAAATTGGTCAAAATTCTGACAACATCTCTCAGATGCTTGCAAACCCGAAAAGAGCCGAAAGAGTCACAAACAAACCCCTCATCGGTCAGACTTTCCGTATCTTTTCAGGCATAACCCCTTGAAACTTTTTTTGTGGGTCGACTCGTGTTAGACACGCCTCCCAAATTTCACGTTGATAAGTTAAACTGGCTTCGGGGGTCGAATTTAGAAAAAAAGGACTCTGGGTGGGTGGGCAGCCACCAAAACAGAGGGAGGCTTGGAGTTGCCTTTGGGGGCAGAGTCGGTCGGGGGGGGTGATCTGAACACTATCCACATCCCATAATGATCCCAATAATGACCCCCGACAACACACGCCGACATAAGAAATAGTGTGCAAGTGTGTGAGTGTACGCGTGTGTGTGTGGTTGGGATTATGAGGCGCAGTAAAACACGGAGAAACTCAGTGAATATGCTGGAGGTAAATGAAGTCCCAAGGGTGTAATATTCACCTCGCCGTAATAATTCTGCCTCTGTCAAAAGCCAGCCAGCTTTGCTCTAAGTGTGTACAGTGTGTGTGTATGTTCTGGAACTACACACGCACACACACATACACATTCCGCTTCTCTCACTAGTTCTTTTCCCCCTCGGTGGCGACAACCGCGAGCAGTGCCTCAGCGGGAGAAAGTTGTGGTACGTTGTGTGTTTGCGTGTGCACGCAACCACAAGTTGACTTGGCCGGCCGGCCGCGAATGAGCGTGGAAAGGCGTCTATTTCCATCTCCTCGGATGACTTAGGACGGTTCGGGGAAAAAGGAAAGAGGCTGCCCACTGAGGGACACGATGGCTTGCGTTCTGGGGCTTCGGGGCGCCAAAGCGCGCTGATCGGAAGGACAGATCCATTAAATGTGTGTGTGTGCGTGCATGCGTGCGTGCCATTTTTGCGTGTCATTTTTGTGTCTCCCGTGCAGCCAGACGCAATGAATGGCACTCATTAGCCCCGTGTTAGCCTTGCTAGCTGCAAAATGCCCCGTGGCAATGAGGTCATCGGCAAGGTCGCGACTTGATTACATGCTAATGCACTGATGTGCTGATGTGTGTACCCACACACGCACGCACACAGACTTTTTTTTATTATTGCTACATGATAAGAAGATGACTGAAAAAAAAATTCCAAGATAAAAAATATCGGATTTCTTTTTAACCAATTAGTTAGTTACAATGTTTGAAGTGCAGTTCGTAATGAATTTTTGTATTTCCGACAAAAAAAATCCATGATTTTTCATACAAAACCAAATTGTACAACCTTTGAACTTGAATTTTTTTAGATAACTATCAAAATGACTGAATTGTACAACCTTTGCGCTTCACATGAAATTTTTGTGGGAGAAAGCATGACTTTTTTTATTGACAGAATTTTCCCGTATCGTTGCATCAAATTCCAAATCTCGCATCCTCAAGCGCCTTCGACTTAACACTTGCCCTTCTTAATTTTGGGGGTGTCCTCTACTCACACCACTAAGCAAACTCGCTTTGTTCCATAATCATGTCTTCCTTTTTTTTAATTTTTTTTTTTTTATATAAATTACACTTCTTACCTCTAGGGGGAGCCCCGGAGCAATATTGCTAAATATTCAAAGTGACTGCTTCCAACAATTCAGTCAGCCTTTTGTCTTGAAAGATGTCCACATGAAGGCGGAAAAGAAAAGCCTGAGGGTTTCTTGTGTTCTCCGTCATCGACATTGATTTAGCACCTGAGATATTTTATTCCCCAAATCACATGATCGGCCTTTACTGAATTTTAAAATCTGCTTTTATTGACGGAATTGCTTGATGTTTAAGAGTTTGTTTGAATTTTTAGTAAGTCTGGTTGTCTCTGAATCTTGCTTTGATTCATTTGCTCGGGAATCATCACATGGGCAGCCATCGGGCTCCATTTACCAGATAAGAAAATTGCATCTAATATCACCTGAATTGACATCTTGTGTACAATTTCCATGGTGGACAATTGCCGTTTTACCTGCAAGCGTCACCCCAGGGCCCGAGTTCACAATTTCTGGCGCTACGCTGATAAGAAAAATTGTTCAAGAAGCGCAAATTGTAGCGACGTGGGGGGATTGTTTCGGGAAGCAGAAACAACCACTAGGGGCCAACATTGAGCTTGGAAAGTAGCATCTTTAAGTATTGAAATTGGAAACTTACAAATGTAATACGAGATCAGATTTTTGAATTGAATATTTTCAAAACATTTGAGAGTCTTATTTAATGCACAAAATGAATGAAAAGCATCTCCAGGCGAGTGACTGCGCGCCACATCGCCGCACGGGCTTGAACCCAAAGCCCTTCAAGTGTACGGCAAAGCCCCCTTACGTGAAATTAGTCTCAGTGGGAAGGCAGGAGGCTTTTTCCTCATTCAGCCGCCTGGCCCCGCCCTCTCCCGCCCGCCCGGCTACTGTCACTTGCGTCAAGGTGTGCGCAGGCAGCGTTAATTGCCTCAACATGTGTGTGTGCGTGCGTGCGTGCGTGCGTGCAGCGGTCGCCGAGCTCAGGTGCACCTTTTGGCCGCTCCTTGCAAATGAGATGCAGAACCTCCTTTTCCGCAGATAATTGACCCTGGGGATCCGCCTTCCTTCCCTTGCTCGCCCCCTCCCTTCCCCCCCAGCCCGCTGCCGCTGATTGGTTGCAAGTCAGCAGGTTGGAGTCCGACCTTTGACCCGGCAGACTCTCGTTTCTAGTTCACACTGAAAGTCGCTCCACTTCCTCAAGCTGCGACACTTCTTCATGCCCGAACATCATATTGTTTGAAATGAAGTGATCTGCAACTTGGGTCAATTTGCAAATTTTTATTTTTTTTTAAAGCTGAGCCATGATTGGTTGTGAGCCAAGACCTGTGATGTCATTTGGACGGCAAGCGCCAAAATGGCTCCCCTTGAGATGGATACAAACGGCTCCAGTTTGCTGCTTAGCAAAAGCAACATGACTCCGAATGCTAAGTTTAGGCTAGTGGGGGCACATCCAACAAACTACTGTCAAGAACATTTTGGAGTTGACTTCCCCTTTAAGATTGCATCCAAGTGGTCAAAGACGGATAAAAGCACATCCATTTCCAAGTTGATCAGTTTTAAAGATTGTCCTTGAAATCAACTGATATAACTTGAAAATGATTTCCAAATGATTATACTGTGGTTACATTTGACACAATATCCCATCTTCACTGGAATTTGTAAGAGGATGACTTTGTGTGAAGATTGTTCCCCCATAGGGTTTTTTTTTTTTGCATGTGCGTAGGTGTTGAAAAAATGGCTAAACGCCTGATGTGGTGTAAGTGAAGAGTGGCCCATGCATCCATCCGCCAGCATGTTGATCCTCTTGTTTGTGTGTGAAGCTGCGTTCACGCTTGTCTGTTTGCACGTGTCTGATGTCAACTCAATATGTGTTCAATTGGCTCTCTCCCCCATTTTGGCGGGGAGGGAGGGAGGGAGGGAGGCCATCCAAGGGAGAAGGCGGCAGCGCTGGCTGGCTCGCATTGCATTTCATGCTTAATTCTGTGTCAATTAGCGGGCCCGTTACCTTCCCTCTAGCGAAAGGGAGCGGGAGAGAAAGACGGGCCCACAGAAACCCACGTTGGGGCTTTGACAGGCGCGGTGTTCAATCATTTATCCCGAGGCCCCGGGGCCACGGAGTCCTGTCAACAAACATTCCATTGAAATCATATCAAGCCCCGTACTCTTTCCCTCTTCTTCGCCCGCCGCTTTATCGCTTTCATTCTTCACCCGACGCTTCCTCCCTCGGCGTGCGCCTCCTTCACCCACCTTCGCTCGGCTTTCACCCCCCCCCCCCCCATGAAAAGTAGTAGAGGTATCACTACTCGATATCGCTGAGTACTCAGAGTGAAAAAAAGTGGTATTGAATATCTGTAATTATCAAAAGATAGACGATGCTAGGCGTAATCTACGTGCTAAACTAAGCCTGGGAAATAATTAAATTAAGATCATTTTATTTGTTATATTCTTGCAAGTAAAACAAGGCCAAATGTATGTTATTTTTCAATATTAATAATAATATTTCACCGATAATTAATTAAATTATAATTTAATACATTTATAATTCATTAAATTATAATGAATGAATGAATTATTATGAAAAGTCAAAAAACCAAAGTGGTCATATTTTGTCAACAATTCGGTGACCAAGAAAAAGGAAAAAAGTTATTCTCGAGCCCTGCATCATAACCTTGCGTCACAATTGTCTAATTTCAGCAAGACCGAAAACGGTGTGTTAAGTGTGCTACAATTGTTGAATTTTGACGAAACCATCTCAGACACGCATATGATCACCTCAAACACAAGGGGGTATACAAACAAACAAACACGTAGGCGATGAGTAACATCTTTTGACCCAAATCTCTTCTCCAAAACCTAGCAAGATGTGTTTGTGCATTAAATAGTTTTTGATATGTGATGAAGATGAAAGCAGTCTTTCATCACAGCGTGATCCGCATTGCACACGTTGGAAGCTGCTGTCAGTTTCAGGAGCCGCTCTCCTCTTTGGCGCTAAATATCCGACGCACCATTACCGGCAATTCGAAATTAGAGCACATTATCACATCAGAAAAATGCTGATGCGGGATATATTGCAGGTAAAGTGGATAAAGGCCAAATCTATGTTTTTATTTCCTCCTTTGTTTTTTTGGCCGTGTTGTGCCCGAGGCTCCAAACACTGATGCGTGCAGTATGAAAAGGAAGCTGTATCTTCCGCTCGGTCCTCTGAGCGTCGGTCCCGAGAGGAGCGCAACTCACCTGGGCCTCAACCTGATAGATAAATAAATGTATCGGCTTCATTATTGAAGACAGCCCAAATGAAGATAGATGCCGCTTCTCAGGGACTTGTGTTGAGGTCCGACATCCACTGTGGTTGTTTGGAAAGTGGAATGACGTCAAAGATTTATTTGGATTATTTTAGATGTTTTTTTATTAGATTTTTTTTTTTTTTATCATCTGGCAAAACGTAAATAAAATGAAAAAATGACCCAGCATTCCCTCTTGGCATGCTCGCCGGCAATAAATGAAACAGCGCCCGCCGACAATTAGCACCGCGGTGACACTCCATTCATTCACATCCGACACTCGATGACGGACGGAGGACGCCGGCCAAGGCCCGGCGTCCTCTTTGCCAAAACACGGGCAGCTTGTGAAATAAATACAATACGATCGAGGCGCTAAGCTCGGGGGACCCCTGTAATCCCCCTACCACTGTATGCAGGTCAAATATATACAGCTAGCTTCTTTCCATTCAATAGCAAATCATTTGCTCAGAGCAATCAAACGGGAGATAAACAAAAAAGTCATCCATCCGGTCTAATCTCTCTGCGGAGCGGAGCGCCAGGCTGGATCAATTAATTACCTCCTGCATGTTTGACTGGGGGGCATCGCTAATGATCTTGAAATATTCATTTGCTTTTTGTCCAGGGACTGACAACTTGTGTTGCTGTCAACCTGAATGCGGAGACAATATCCGGCGTTTGTAACCAACTGACGGGAGTAGCTTTTATTTTCTTTCTTGTGCTGAGTAAGCAGCCAGCCGCTCGCCCACCTGAGAACGGGAAAAGGGGCAGAGCAGAGACAGCCCATATTCAAATATGCCCTTTGATCCAATTTGGGAAGGAAGGGCTGTCTTGCAATCAGGCTTCATTTGACAGAGTGGGCGCTTCAAATAAAACAATCATTGGAGAAGATATTTTGATGCTACACCACGAGGAGACATTTTATAAAAAGGAGGAATATCACACAATCAGTAAGGCCTCCTTGACAATAGTTGGGGCTATAGTGCAGAAGTCTGACATTATTGTTCAATTTATTTTTGTCATTTAGTTCAATCAAATGTGGAAGTACTAGCTATAGCCGTACCGGTACATTGTTGACATGACTTCCCCTTTAAGGTTTCAATTTTTATTTTTTTTTGTCGTTTAGTTCAATCAAATGTGGAAGTGCTAGTTGTAGCGGGACCGGGACGTTGTTGACTTGACTTCCCCTTTAAGGTTTTGGCAGTGGCAACACTCTTCTGGAATATTAGCTTGCCCGATATTTCGAAAACATTTTGGGTGGAAAATCCGGAAAGAAGGAGTCGATAGGAAGGACACGGGCTGTGTTGTCGTTAATGCGGGAGGAAGTCAAAATGTTTTCAGGCAGCATTTGAAATCAACTTCTCCAACTTGCCCCGAGCGTCCTTGGCGGGGAACATATGAAAAGGTGTTTTTCTTTTTGGCGCTGGTGAAAAGGAGCATTGAAGGACCACCAGGTTTTTCTCAAGTTTTTTTTTTTTTGGGCGATGCCTGTCATGAAGTGAGCGTCGGCGGGAGTGTATTGGGCTGCCAGCTGGCACGCAAGGGAAGCTCGCTCGCACGTCCCCGAGATGAGCGAAGGGCCAGCTGGAACGGCGCCGAGCGCTTGAACAAACTCTGTGGGCCCGTCCTGTTACAAGTGACACAACACAAGACTAATTGTGCATTAATCAGCGCCTTCACTTTGCTCATCCCGGGAGCACATTCTCGCATTGCGCTCATTTGTGTGCATCTCCCGGGAGTCCACCTACATTTTGGCTTCCATTTTGACTCGTGGCGTGCTTCTCCTAGTGTTTAAAACGCTAAAGAGCAATCACGTGTTATGCTGCAGAGAAAAGATTTCTTCTATTCACGTCATTCTTCTCCATTAAAATAGTTGGATTCACCGTTAAGGCTGAATGTATTATATTGCCCCCTGGTGGTGATGGATGTTATCTCTTGTGTATTAGTATGTTTACAAAACGTGGCGAGCATTTTATCGGAAGAGATTTTAAAGCCGTTAATATGGGCTTATTAATAGCTGATGTGTTTTTATTTAATATGGTACAATCCTATACAGTTTTCTTAAAAATGTCATGGTGGGAACGGATTAGTGGCCTTTCCATTGAAATGAATGGGAAATGTTGATTTGGGAGATCTGACTTGAGAACGTGGTGTGACAGTGAATTAAAAATCAAGGTCGCATTTTATTATTACGACGATGACGTCTCTGCGTCTCGGGGCGTCAAATTCGAGGAAATGGAAACAAATCCCCAATTCCACCTTTTGGCAGAGGCCAGGCACTTTGCATCCGGGTTCCCCTCGGGGACATGCACGCGCCACGTCTGGCTCCTTCCTCCGCCGGGTCAACACTAGACGGAGCAGAGGGGGCGGCGGCGGCGGCGGGCGTGTGTGCACAGATGCTTCACAAGTCAACCTTTCAATTAGGCCTCCGAGTATAAATATCCGCGGCTGATTGGAATGTGCACAAAAGGGCCCCCCGGTCTTGGCCAGGTTCCAAGGGGTCCGGCGCTGGCTGGCTTGCTGGCTGGCTGGCTGGCTGGCTGGCAGTCACTCTGGAAGTCGCCCATGGTGACTTTGTCAATGCTCGCACTTATTCCCAGCTTGCCTTTTTCCATCTCGTCACAGCTGAGGGTGCTTTGGTTGCGGGTTGAACTTTTTTTTTTTTTTCTTCACATCCGCCTTTCCAATTCTCCTTTCCAGCTTCTGTCGTTCAAACAAGCTCAAGCCGGAGCCACACAGTTGGTTGGTCGGCGACTAGATGTTTTGATTCCGTGTTAGCAATTAAACTAGCAGATACCACACCCTCAAAAATCATATGCCCTTTGTTACCAGGCTCAGGCCTCCCCACCCCCGCAGACGTCACCCCCAAGTCTCCTCTGCATCGCCGTGGAATCAGCAGAGATTAAAAATTAGGGGATTAGGTTCCCCTGCTCGGCCTGTAATCCGAGCAAACAATGCACCCCGACACCGAGTGGCAGCTCCCGAGGCGTGGCTAAGTCCCCCGTGTCAGTTATTCCTTATGGAAGAGTTCTCTCGGAAAAAAAGACGCGTCCGCCACCTTCTTTCCTCGCCGTATCCCAACCCCAACCCCCCCCCCCCCCTCCCTTTCTTTATGAGCTGCCCCCGTAATGAGATGGTACGGGGGGGCGGGGCCGATCTGCTAATAGGGTCAATGGAATAAACTGTTTACTCGGAAGGGGGGCAAAGGGGGTGGTCAGTGTTGGCATAAAGTTGGCGGATAAACGTTCGTCTTGTCTGGTCCAAGTCTGGTTTTTAGGGACGGAAAATACAAGTTGGAACGCCCACTAGAAGTTGCGCCATTTTTGTCATTATTCTGTGGTGGGGTACTTTTTTTTTATTTTTTTTATCTGAAACTTTATATTTTTTAGGTGTTTTTGAATTTATATTTAAATATAGTATATTGAAAAAACATTTTTTTCAATTATGAAAACTTTCTATTTTTTTAGGTGTGTTTTTGAAATTATATTTCGATATAGTATATTATATTTACTAAATATAGTATACTAAAAACTTTTTTTTTCATTTGATATATTTGTTCATCATAAATGGCAAAAATGTATTATGATGAAAGAGTGATGCAAAGCCCGCATTGCGCAAAGGTCCCAAATTGTGCGTAGCCGCCGGTCACGGGGTTGCGAGGCTCCTCATTCGTTACTGCTTGCGTCTTTTATGATTTTCATGATTTTTATACCAGAGCAAACAACAATGTCAGGCAGTAATAATGAGTCCAATAACAGCCCGAGAGATGTAAGGCCCGACCGAATTAAGGCCCTCTTTTAAATATGTCAGTGTCGGGCGTCGAGCTATGCACTCCTTTAATTTCATTGCTCTGTCAGCGTTTATTAAAACCCATTCGTCACAAGCTTAGAGAGGGGGGGGGGGGGCGGAGAAATTGAGAAGGAAAATAGTGAGAGGAACGGAGAAGACACAAATGAGAGATACGTCGTTGGCCAGACAAAAAAAGATGACTTTCTTGGGACAGATAACGGCGTTGTCATATTTTCCGAGGGGGCAGGTGGCGCTCGCGCTTCCACGTCACCTTGGGGAGTCTTTTAGGTTGAAGATGAGAGCGGGGGGGGGGGCTCAGTGGGAGTGATAAATGAGGAACCCCCACCCCCACCCGGAGCCACCTTGGTGCCCATTTGTAAGTGTCCTGGGAGGGGCCGTCAGCCTCATTTTGTTGAAGGGAAGCGCGAGATGGAAAAGGTGTCATATCCAAAGATTTCTTTTATTGATGGTGATCATCATGGAAATGAATGGAGGATGTCTTCCAGCTCACGCGGTGAGAGATCAGATAATCGTTGTGAAATTAAGTGTTGGACTTCCTGGAAGGAAAGATCGTTCCCGTTTCGAAGAAATGTTACGACTGACTCGTTCTTTCACTTGTTTTATTTGACTTGAAAAGATTTCTTTTTAATTGCCTTGTATAAGTTATAGTTCATATTCATGGTGGGAAAAAAAGTTTTGAAATGATTGTTCTTGCTCTCATTTTTTTACCCCCCCCCAAAAAAACACATTTGAACTGGGGTGTGTAGACTTTTTATATCAACTGTATTTCATTCTACCAGTGTATTTTGGTTTCAAAATGCTTCTGCACCTGCAGATTTGCATACTTATTTATATATATATTTAGTTTTTTGGGAGCCAACCATATTTTTCTGTGGAGAAAGCTTAATTGTGCTTTGTCAGCATTTTTCCTGAGAATGTTTTGGCTGCCTATCACTGTACTTTCATCACTTAAAAGACGCAATATTAGTGTTGAGAACGTGCAAAAATGGTCCTATCAATCAAATTTGTGGCTCTCAGATGCCGTAATGTTAACATACATTCTATATATTTGTTTTTGATTTTTCCTTTTATTGGGCTGTTATTTATCACTGCAAGTCTTTTGCACGCGAATATCACGCCCTCAAATATCTTGTCGTGAGACGGCATCAAAGTGGCCTCCGCGTTAGCACCGCCGCCTCGATCCCACGCAGTGCCCCCGCCCCGCCCTGCCCCGTACAGTACCTACAGTGCAATCAAAAGGAAATTCAATGATTTATTATAGCTTTCCCGCCCGTGCCGCAAAGTCAAAACATGAAAAATGAAAGAGAAGAAAGGGCTTTGAGAAACACTTGTACAATGCGTTTTACCCTTTACAACTGAATAGTGCATGATGGAGAGAGCGCGAGAGAGAGAGACAGAGAGAGAGAGAGAGAGAGAAAATATAAAAAATATAAAATCAAGTGTGACAACATATGAATTTCAAATTTCTCGGGCGACATCAAAGCGCGCCGTACGGGGCGGGGCAGGGCGTCTCTCCCTCCGACAAGGACACTTTCTGATTTTTAATTCCGTCCTCTGATTGTATCGCCGGGGCCCTTAACGAAGCGCCGAGGAGACCCCCGAAAGCGGCGACTGGCATCCGGCGGACAGAGATAGAGCGGTTGGGAAAAAAAGGAAAGAGAGAGAGAGAGAGAGAGGATGTGAGATCAGAGGGAGGGGGCTGCTGGAGGAGCAGAGAAGAAAGGAGAGGAGAGGATGGTCCAAACAGCGGCGGCGGCGGCCGTACTCTTTGTTGTCGAAGCCATCAGAGCGTTGCTTTCATCACGCCGAGATGCAGACGAGGCAAGAGTGACACGCCAAGGCCAAGGCGCCTTCCTCCAAGGACTCGTCGGGCGGGGTTAACCTCGTGGATAAAGTCGTGTCGCTGATGGCTCGACGCTTTTGGGACTTTTCAAACACGAGCCGCTCGGAGCTCCACTTTGCTTGATTTTACAGTCCTCATTAAATGACGTGTAATTGCCCGCTAGCGTTCTCGGCGGGAGGCCGCCGAGCCCTCTGGCAAGGCTTCTCCTCTGGCAACGCTGGGTGCCAGCCAGGGGTCTCCCAAGCCCAAAGGCCTCCAAGGTGGGCGCCCCCCCCCCAGAGGCCCCTTTTGGAAGCGGATGCCGAGTTCCGGGGCGGGGCAAGCGGAAAAGAGTGGAAAGGTCATACGAGCGGCGTGTACCTCAGGGAGGAGGAGACGCCCTCGTAAGAGTCGCCTAGCAACCAGACACTGAAATTAACACCAATTTGCCTTTTCACCCTGACGACACAAAAACGCTGATTGCACCACTACAGTAAACAAACTTCACATGGAATGACGATCTGAGTCTTGTTCTCGATCATTTCAGCTGCGGTAAATTGCTTCCAAGAAACATGGATCACTCGGTAAAATTTACATTTCAATGCATACATATATTAAAAAATGAATGTTTACATTCAGACACACAATGTTGCCTTGACAATGTTTTACGGGGGAAGCTGGAACCAATGAATGGCATTTCTATTCATTTCAATGGAGAAAGATGATTTGAGATGCGACTTGCGTGTTCACGGAACAAATTGCTCTTAAATTCATGTGCTAGGTTTGGTAGTGATTCTATTTTGATCATTTTCACTTGACCAACGTTAGCCGTGTCCCATAACGTATGCATTTCTAGTTGTGAGCTTTCATCACATAGTGGCACTTGACTTTGGAGTCAGCCAGCCAGCACCCCTCCTCAAGTATCTCCACTTGCTTTTTAAAGTGATCCATCAATAAAATGGATCGAAATGAGTCCAATTTGATCGGAACTAGGAAAAGACAGACAGACAGACAGACAGACAGACGGACTGGAGGCCCCTCCCTAACACAGCAAAGCAGCTGAGAGCCGTGCAGCCACAATGGCCCTTTAGGGCGAGACGGTCCTAATCCGTCCCCCCGTCACCCCCGTCCGTCCTACTGCGTCGGTGAAAGGGGGCCTGTCAATCATAGCGCGGCACCCTCGGGTCCCCGAGATGGACGTGCTCAGATTTGAGGATTTACTGTACCCCCTCTTTTTTTTTTTTTCCCGCCCGGGCTTATTAAAAAGCTCCTCGCAGATGCCACTGAGAGACAAGCACACGCCCCGACGTTTAACATGCGTGTTGGCCACGAAAAACACGCATGTACACTCTTCTGAATGATGTTTTTTTTCCCCTCTATTTTTCAATTTACACTGCTTACGCATTTAATTATCGACAATTCCATTTGGTTTGACAATATCCTGCAATGTATTAAAAAAATTATAAAATTAATTTTCTTTTTTTTTTAAATTTACATGACTCACACAACAGAGAAATAAGTCCAATCAGACTGAAGCTCATTCAAAATATTTTTTATTACTCTTCATAACATTGGGAGGGGGGGGAAATCTGCATACATCAACAAACAGTGACGACATGGATTTAAAGTGAGGGCCATCTTTACTCACAAATTAATGAGGGAGACGGGAGAGGGATGGAAGAGGAGGATTTTGGATGGATTTCATACGGCTGTGCGCACACACACACACTCACACACATGCCGTTATGCCTAAGATGTGAAGGCAAACACACTCTGACCTACACAGAGTAAACACTTATTTAGAGGTGTCAGACGCCGTGTGTAATATCCTCTGGCACAGTAGCTGAGTGTGGGTGTGCGTGCATGTGTGTGTTGGTGGGTGTGCGTCTGTTAGCCGTCAGCTGAGCCGTTCACTGTCCGTCTCAGCTGGGTGACGGTGATCAAATGTAACAGACAGCGAGGACTCCAGCGCACTTTCTGCCTCAGAGACATTGGCCGAGGGTGGGGGGGAGGGCGAGGCTACGTTGAAGAGCGAGCCCTCCGGCCACCATTATCTCCTCGGTGCCTGACTGTGTGTGTTTGTGCCAGTGTGACAAACTACTGTTTACTCACAAATGTGTGTTTGTTTGCTCGTGTGTGTGTGTGTCAGTATAATTGTCATCACGCTCACGAAAGTTGGCGGGGGCAAAAGTCGCGTCAGTGCAATGCCTGGAAGAGGCCTGTGAGTCAGAGCCCGCCACGCACAACTTTCCGGACGGCTCGGTGAGGAATTCGGGCCGGATGCACACTGGAGTGACGGTCGCCTGTCAATCACAAAGCACAAACAGACAAATAACTCTTTTTGGACAATCAAGGCTTGACGAAAGATAATAATAATAATAGAATAAAAGATAATAATAATAGAAATGTCTTTTCAATTTTTTCTCGATAAGACAAAAATTGCCAAAAATCAAGCAGCTCCTGTGTCTAGAGTCTTCTATCGTTTAGCAAATATCACCAGAACAACAGACGAATTGCAACTACACATCAAGGCCATCGTAAAATGATGACGATTGATAAAAGAAATTAAATGCACGGCAAGAATCCAAAGTAGAGGAAAAAATGTATAAAGTGACAACAGACTGAAATATTTTTGACCCTGAAGCGAGTGTGTGTGTGTGTGTGCGTGCACTTTATCTGCCCCATCCTCATTTTGTGCTTTTTGCCCCCCCCAAATACTCACCCCCTCCTCTCCCCTCCCTCACACATTGCGCCTTTTAATGGTAAATCAACAAAGGGATCACATGAAAGAAAGGCGAGCTCTCCGTTTTTTTTTTTTTTTAGCGGGCGAATTATTCATCAGCGCCAGGCGCGCGTTGGCACTGCGGGCAAAAATCCTCCAGCGGCGGGCGCTCCCGTTTTAATTGCCAGAAAATGACTGTAAATGATACAGAGAGAAGGCCGAGGAGGGGCAAAATGTGAGGTGGAAAGAACAAGGAAAAGACGGACGCCCCCACTCAAAAAAAAAAAAAGATTAAAAAAAAAAAAGTGGCAATCACAAGTGAAGTGCCTCTCCACCCCAAGCAGCCCCCCCAAAAAGACAGATAGTGGCGGGAGGGCCGGTCGGGGGGGCACCATAAAAAAAAAAAAAAAAAGTGGTGGGATTAGGTCTGAGAGACAGTTTACTACGCTCTTTTTGTGCGGCCAACCTGCAGGATTAGAGATAACAAATGTTAGCCGAGGACGGGCACCTGCTGTGAGCTGAAGGAAGGGCAGAGGGAGGGAGAGAGGGAGGGGGGAGCAAAGGGGAGAGGGGGGGGCAAGAGGAGCCGGCCCGCTAAAACAGCAGGGTAAAGCAATAGTGGGGTGCCGGGCGGGCGGGCGGGGACAAAGAAGGCGGAGCTGGCGCACAATAAATCTCGTCTGGTGAGATTGCTGCAGTTCGTAGCCAAGTGGCTAATCTGACTAGCGTGCTCAAAAATATCGTTTGAATGTTTTCGGCATCTTTACTAGCGACATCGGAAATCGACTTGATTGGGGTAACAAAAAAAAACACAAAATAAAAAAAACCGCTTTGGATTTAACCGCAGCCCATTTAGGCAGCGCAAAATTTTAACGGACAGTCACTTTTTGTCTATTTGTTTCAGTAAAGTCGTCAATCTTTTTTCCCATGTGCCGTTTTGTATCCCCAGCAGCCCGTCAAGGCAGCCAACAATTTGGGTCTGAATTTGTTTGAGGTCCTCTGCGTGTTGCTGCCAAGTAGTGCAAATTTGAGACTTTACAGATTCTTATTCAACAACTACAAAACAAAAGAGCATAAATGAATTTATCATACCTGTCACTGGCGCTAATGTGTTCCTCTCCACTTTTTGACCTGGACAGGATCTCGCCGCCTGCTTGGGCTCAGGAAGCACTCAGACTGGTCAGTCCTCCACGAGAAGCCCGTCTGGAGCCACCGCACGGATGACCTGCGCACACACACACCAACGCGGAGGTCCGACCCCAAGGTGAGCTGCATGGTGAGGTCAGGTGTGTGTGGGGGGGGCACTTGGACAAAAGGTCGTAACCTCAGCCTTGTTGCCCGTACTTCAAACCTGACTGCTTTCACCTCCTCATTAGCATTCAGTCCCGAGTTTGACCTTTTATTTTGAGAATTTATAGCCCGAACGGTCAGCAATAAGAAAAAGCGCTCATAACATAGCACACAAAACACGTATGTTTCCCGCCGTAACAGTTTCATCACACAGGTTTAGAGGGGGATGATATTAACAAAACGAAGAAAAAAAAAATCTAAAAAACAAAAGCTAACTGCGGGGGCCGCTAAACGAAGCATAAAGACCCCGAGTGACCGAGAGAATTATTTGGCTACATTAAGCAGGCATTAACATGAATTACTATCTAATTAAAATTAAACAGCTCATTAATAACTTTGCGGCAGGGGCCTTAGTGTGGAAGTCCTCTCCAGCGTGCGTGTGTGTGTGTGTGTGTGTGTGTGTGTGTGTGTGTGTGTGTGTGTGTGTGTGTGTGTGTGTGTGTGTGTGTGTGTGTGTGTGTGTGTGTGTGTGTGTGTTATGTTGTGTGGCGGGCCAAGAGAGCAATCAAGTGGGATAAAAGCCAGCAGCAGACCGCCGCAAAGGGGCCGCTCACCTGGGCACACATGGCTCGGCTAACTTGGGAAAAGTTTTCAACCCAAAACATAGAAAATGGCAAGCTGTGTATTTGCCATGGAGCCACGGGCGCAGTGGCGGCACGCACCATACGTGATGGGTGTCCACTCGCTGTTGGGGTTCTCCACTTGGCGCTGGATCAGCTCGTCAGCGACAACGACAGACATGTCGAATGTTGAATGAAGATGACAAGAAAAATATTGTCCTGGCTAAAGGCCAATGTCTACATGAGAGACTACACTCAACAACCAGCACCAAACCTGAGTTCTGATAGTAGTGACAGTCCCAATATTTAGTTGTTTTTTTTAATTATTTATTCATTTATTTATTTTTATTTATTTTTTTATTTAAAACAAAATTGAACATCCAATTTTTTGTTGTCCTATTGACTGCCTATCTAGGCACTTGATTTTAACTCTATTCGCAAACTAACTTGATTTAGTAAGTAAATAAAGCCGGCGAAGAAATAAGAAAAAAAGATGGATGTTAAGTTTGGTCTCAGTGTTTGACATCCACGCACGCACGCACGCAGACATGTCTTTCCAGTTCTTTGGCCAAGAGCTATTTACCTCTCTATCAGTGCTCTTCTCTATAAGTAGAGACCCAATCCATATTCACCGGCCTGAAATTCCTCTGCTTATCTTCACCCGACCCTTAAAAAAAAAAAAACCTCTGCATGTTCCTCTCCACACACACACACACACACACACACACACACACACACACACACACACACACACACACACACACACACACACACACACACACATACAGACACGCACGCACACATACATAAACATGTCTTTATGGAAGCAAGAGACGAGTACGTTGGGCCAGGAGGGGGTCGGGGATAAGAATCACCTTGAATTGAAAGTAGAAGATTGAGCCTCCTCGGCACAGAGAGGATGGACATGCAGGCTTCGTGGCGTCACAGGTGGACCAGGAAGGCTTCGGGGAGGCGCCGGTGTGGTGTACTCTGATGGGACAAAGTTGCTGGATTTAGAGAGTGTGGAAAGATGCTTTGGAGGAATTTGGTGACTTTCGTAGGATTTTGGATGAATAATAAAAAGATAAACATTTTGAAAAGTTAGGAGGGTGTGCACACTTGTGCAACCACATTATCGTAGTTTGTTTTGTTGTTTATCGAATTTTTTTTAATTTCATTTGACTTATATAAAGGTTTAGAAACAATTGATTTTAACCTAGCGTTTGAACCGGGGTGTGTAGACTTTTCACCTCCACTGTAGGTTGTTGGGTGCTGCTGTTTTGATTAGCAATGGCACTTTCATGGGCTGGGCATTTAACGCGTTTCTTCACGTGTGGATGTTGGACAGGAGGGAGTTATTTACACCATGCGGACAGGCTTCATGCGCTTTTGAGCTTCTTGTATGTGCTGCTATTTTGGTCAGCAACAGTATTTGTAATATAGGGGGAGGTGACAAAGGTGGCTATTTCCAACATACTGGTTTCTGGTGGATTTGGGTAGGTGGCAATTTTGAGTAGGGGAGTCGCAGACATTAGCATTCAGAGTGGAAGTCGAGGAATGGGGGGGCTCTAAGAGTTGGTTGATGGAGGGGAGGGGGGCATGTTAATCATCGCGGGTGCCCGTTCAATTGCAAGCCGGCAGCCTCCTTGTTTGGAGCTTCAAGTTGGGAACTCTGACGACTAATTGCGCGCCGGTGCCTGGCATGAATATTCATGGTGGTATGTTCAGACCCCGTCTAATTAGTGGAGAGTTAGAGGAAGAAACTCACACCTTGCATACATACCCACCGCGACGGAAGTACACACAGCCCGGCAGCACCCACAACACTCCCCCTTCTTCAGCCCTCCAGGGAATGCTGGCAGAGTAGCCGGAGTTCATTAGTCAAAAAAAAAAAAAAAAGAAACAAGCGAGAAAAGTTACCTGAAAAGCGCATATTTGGTCTTCAGAAAAATGGACTTTTTTTTGCATATTTGGGGGCCTATTATGGATGTCTATCAAAGAACAAGCACACACACACAATTATCTATTGGAGGATTTCAAAAATGTAAACACAGAAAGGAAAGTGATTTGGGAGGGGGTGAGCAATTCACTTTAAATATCTTATGAGATTCTTTCAACAAAAGTGATACTTTAAACTTACCTGTGGAAAGCTATTTTTAATGTTCTAGTTGCTGCTAGGAGTTATTACAGCCTTGACTTAAGTTTAATTCATTGAAAAATAAAACAAAATTAATTATTGAATTGATTAAAAACAAAAACACACCAGTGTAGTGATTAAAAACAAAAATAGTATGAACTAAATAGAATCTAAAAAATGAAACCCATTGAGCTTGCTCTTCTTCTGGTGTGTGTGCCTTGTCCTCCAGAGGGCAGCATATAGAACACTCATAATAAATGAAGAAGAGTTTCGCTACTAAGCGACTCAGAAAGTGGCTGTAATCATTCTAAAGACAGGTGGGACATAAATAACCAAAGTTTTGTTGAAAAAAAAACCCAAATCAGTTGCTTTGTACAAAATGACCCAGAAAGGTGGGTCAAATTGACCCAGGTAGGGAGCAGGTCCCTTTTTGACCCAAATTCGGTTATTATTTCACTCAACAGTGAGTCATTTTCACGGAGGAAACTGTGACTCACATTGCCTGTCTACATGCGATGCTTCATCATTGGTGATCACACTGATGGAAGTTTGCATGAGCATTAATCCAACTGACTTTTGTAAGTTCTAGGTTAAATAATTCTATTTTCTGCTTGCTGCCACCATAAGGAGTTTTTGCTCACAACTCAAGATGGAAATTTCAGCCATGCGACTGGAAAAGAAATCATCTTTGAGGGTGGAGGACACTGCCTGCTTGCCTTCCCCTCTTTGCTCACATCCTGCATGGTGACCTGATGTCAAGTCATGTCATGCAAGAAACTATAAATTGACACTATGGAGAATTTGGCCCAACAAAGAAGAGCTTCATGTTGTCGTGGGGAGGGGGGGGGTCGACTAGTCACCCCCCCCCCCCTATCCCACCCCCCTTCTACTTCTCCTGCTCATCATCTCCCAGATTCATCCTCATCTGCGCCGTCATTCACTTGTGTGAGCTCCCTTTCACGGCGCGCACCATGGAGACGTGCTTGGCCACGGCAAAAATGCACCGGGAGGGAGGGGGGGGGGGCGGTTTAGGGGCCACCATTCCTCCACAAAAACACCCCCATCTCCTCCCCCCCCCCACCCCCCCCCCCCCCTCTGCTGAGCATCTGGATGTGGCTTTTCCTTCCACACACGAGTGACTGTGCGGTGTGCTTTTTATAGACGGGGGGGTGACAAATGAGCCCCCCGGAAAAAACACATATGCACCAAAAAAATTTAAATAGTTCTAAAAAGCTGTGAAACTTACAAAGTAAAACAAGAGTTAAAACCAAAATAAAATGTCTAATATTAGAGACTGTGGCGAGACCTGATGTGAGTCGTTGTGGTTTTGAAAAAAAAACATTTCTAACCTGTTAAACCTGCCGAATGAGTCAAAGCGGAGTTTAAAAAGTAAAGTATAGCGTTTATTGTAAAAATGCAAACAGTAAAAATGACAATGGACTGTGGAAGAAGTTTTTAAAGACTGGATAGATGGATATTTGTTTTCTCTTATGTGTATACAATCCATTTAGTTTAACAGTAGAAAAACATGCACTGCACTTTAAGTCCATGCAAATGGCAAAATGAGAAGATGGTCATAAATCCCACACCTTTTACCAGATCATAAACTCATCATGCAAATGGCATGCAAGAGTGTCACGTTGTACTCCAGCATAGAAGTCTGTAAAAACAAGAATTTGTAGAAATAGTTTGATCCTGGTACCTCATTTTTCATTCGTTTTACCTAACACAAGAAACCAAAACACAGTCACGAAAAGACTTCAATTAAAAAATGAGTCAAAGCCATAAGAATATCTGACATTAGTGCAAACGTAACTTTTCAATTCATTTTGCAAATGCGAAAAAAAATAGCTCTCACCCAATAATAGATTGTCATAAATCACTCTTTTCACCAGAAAGACGTGGCCATAAATCACGCTTTTCGCCAAATGATGACGAGATAAGCGCTCCCCCACAAAACAAAATTCAAACTCATCCTTGTTGTTTTGAAGTTTGCATATTGAAGTGTCCCGTGCATGCAAATGTCATCAATTGACCCTCAAGCGTGCGGTCAGGAAATACGGGGTGGCCATAAACCACGCCTTTCGCAAGACCATGACAACCAACACCTGTGACCGTATCCCCCCCCACTCCCCCTTCTTTCCCAACACACCACACTCAGCCTTACCTGTCAACGTCCCCAAAAGAAAAAGCATACACCGCAACACTGCTGTAAACAAATCGACAACAAGAGAAGGTTGATGAAGAAGAAAAAAAGGGTGAAAATGGCAGCACTGAGGCATCCGGAAGGTGGAGCGGCGCAAGGAGGGGAACGTGCGTGCGGCCCATTGCCCACTTTTAAGGCGAATGCAACGCCAGAGATGTAAGATTTGTTTAAAGCCTCGCATTTCCATTTAAGAACGTGATTGTGTTTGCAAAAGATCCCTTTCAATCTTTGCACCCCCCCACCACCACCACCTCCAGCCCCTCACTCGCTCTCTCACTCACTCGCTCTCTCTGTGTATGTGTGTGTGTCGCTCACTCTCTATGTGTGTGTGTGTGTGTGTGTGTGTGTGTGTGTGTGTGTGTGTGTGTGTGTGTGTGTGTGTGTGTGTGTGTGTGTGTGTGTGTGTGTACCCCCTCAGCGTCTCAGAGGCTGCTTTGCAATTCATAGAATTGGTAATTTGCTATTGGGACAAAACGTGAAGGGAAAAATAATCAGATCAAGCAGGGGAAGGAGAGGAGAGGTGTGTGTGTGTGCATGTGCATGCATGGGCAGGCGTGTGTGTGTTGGGTGTGTGCGCATTGTGGGAAAGATGGCTGTGTGTGTGTAGGTGCGTCGACGCAGGATGCAAAAACACACAACAATCCTAAAATATTAAATGTATAGAAAGCAACATCAGAGAATAGCATGCTTTCATTTTTGCGTTCATGTTGAAGTACAGCAGCTGTTGAGATGACTTAATCCAAAAAAAAACACGAGCCAGATATTACAAATGAAGGCCTTGAGTGATCTATAACGGTCAGAATATTAGGAACAGCAGCAGCATCGCCCCCCCCCCCCCCCCCGCAAAAAAGGGGGGATGGACGGATGGATAAAAAAAGGTATCAAAGGTATCAAATCAGAAAAAATGAATGTAATAACAAAGTGGGGACTTTTAAAGAAGAAGCAACACGCACTGATATGAGAGAAATGTGCGTGCGAGCGAGCGCATGTGTCCCCCCTCTGCTTCCTATCTGTTTTATTTAATTGTAGTTTTAAGAAGGCTTCCACGTGGCTTTGATGAGAATAAATATCAAATGAAGGGATTATTCTCGACTCTTAAACGCGACACAAACAAGACTTGTTAGACTATTGAGGAATGGAATAATACACTTGCTCAAAAAAAATGTGCAACGTGGCATTTTAATCAACTCGCTAAGGTGCATGTCATGTTATTGTAGTGTACATAAAGCATCCGGGCTGCTCCCTGTACGGGTATTATTATTATTAAAATGAGTGTAGTAAAAAAAAAAAAACTTTTAAAGTGAAGTAACGCACGCGGCCGCCCTCGCGCGCGCGCGGGTCTCGCGCATCCCCCCTTCGTTTCCTCCGCCTATCGAGCGCGTCCCCGCGGGCCTCCGTCGGAGCGGAGCCAATGCTCGCCTCTCGGAGGCGTGTCCTCGCGCCGGCCCAAGACCTCCCCGAGCCTCCGCCGACGCCGTCCTGGGCTCTAAAGCCCGCAGAGCTCTGAGGCGGCCGTCACTTCTCCGAGTCGGAGCCATGGCGACAACAGCTCAGTACATCCCGCGGAATAACTCCTTGCCGTCCAACCCGCTCATGCACCCGGACTCGGACCGCATGCACCAGGGGACCACCTACCGGGAGGTGCAGAAAATGATGCACCACGAGTACCTGCAAGGGCTGGCGGCCACCAACACGGGACACCCGATGAGCCTGACGCACCACCAGTGGCTGCAGCCCACGTCCAACAGCGACTGGTCCAGCGGCACGCACCTCGGCCAGCAGGACCACAAAGGCGGCGTGGTGGGGGCGAGCCGCGAGGACTTGGCCGCCGCCGCCGGCTTCCACCACAGATCCCACCTCGTGCACCAGCAGACGGCGGCGGGTGCCCACCACGGCGCCTGGGCTCCGGCCAGCGCGCACCACCTGTCCCCACTGTCGCCCGCGTCGGGCGGCGGCGGAGGGGTCGGTGGCGGCGGCGGTGGCGGCGGCGGCGGCGGCCACCAGGCTCTGGTCTACTCTCAGACGGGATACACGAACCTGAACGCGATGCTGGGCAGCCCGCAGCCGGGCGCCCTGCACCACGGCATGCGCGAGCCTCTCCACGACGACGCGGCAGCGGCGGTGCACGACGGTCACATGGAGTCCCCGCAGCAGGCGTTCGGCCACCACCAGGACCACTCGGACGAGGACGCGCCCAGCTCCGACGACCTGGAGCAGTTCGCCAAGCAGTTCAAGCAGCGGCGGATCAAGCTGGGCTTCACGCAGGCGGACGTTGGCCTGGCCCTGGGGACCCTGTACGGCAACGTGTTCTCGCAGACCACCATCTGCCGGTTCGAGGCGCTGCAGCTGAGCTTCAAGAACATGTGCAAGCTCAAGCCGCTGCTGAACAAGTGGCTGGAGGAGACCGACTCCAACACGGGCAGCCCCACCAACCTGGACAAGATCGCCGCGCAGGGCCGCAAGCGCAAGAAGCGGACCTCCATCGAGGTGGGCGTCAAAGGGGCGCTGGAGAACCACTTCCTCAAGTGCCCCAAGCCGTCGGCGCACGAGATCAGCACTTTAGCCGGCACGCTGCAGCTGGAGAAGGAGGTGGTGCGCGTTTGGTTTTGCAACCGGAGACAGAAGGAGAAGCGCATGACGCCCGTGGGGGTCCCGCACCCCAACATGGACGACGTATATTCCCAAGCGGAGACCCCCCCGCTGCACCGCTCGCTACACAGCCCCGTGCAGTGACTGACTTGACAGCCCAGGGGGTGACCCGTCCCAATCCACCCCACCCCACCCGCCATCCGCCACCAGGCTCCTTTGTAGACAAATAAAAGGGATTTCGTGGAGTTTACACTATTTAAGTTTCTTCGACGAGACTTTGGGGGGCGGAAGGGAGGGAAGGACGTTGTGTGCAGTTTTTTGAACTTAGCATCGGGAAGAAATGTTGAGGGGGAAAAAAACACATCTAGTGAAAAATATTCCATTTAAAGCGAGACAAAGATTTATTTACCAAAATTATAACGGAGGAGATGTAAGGAGAATCAGCATCTCCTCCCCCTTTTTTGGGGACCGTGAACGCACCACACGCCTGCAAAAACAAAAACACTGGAGATGAAAAGTAAGCACTGAATGAACTTTTTTTGCTCATTATTATTAGTAATATTATTATTTGAATTCTCGTTTTTTTTTTTGTAATTATTATTTCCAAACTGTTGTGTTTTTTGGGCGGCTTTGGAAATTTGCAGTCGTGATTGGAGCACATCAGGGTCAATAACTGGGAGGAAAACGGCGGGAAATTATTGAATATTCCACCTGCATCAGGACGAACATGTTCTGATTGCACGCCTTAATATTATTATTATTATTATTGTTGTTATTAATATTGAGCCACACACGTCGCACGTTGTACACGCAGACGCTAAAAAATACTGCGGATTTTTCTTTCATTGTGGATTTTTCCTCGATTTTTTTTCTTTCTCTGCATGGAGCACTTACTTTTTTTGTTGTCAATGCAACACTTTCACACACATTCGGGCCCCCCCGCGCGAAGTTGGAGCAACTCAGGTAACTTTCAGTGCCCCCCGACCCAGCACCTCTCAATGTCAAAACATGACTTTCTCCGATACTTACAAAGCCGCAGGCCCGTGAAGGCAACGCGGCCAAGGTTTTTTTTTTTTCCTCTCCTACTTTTTCAAATCATATTTATTTGACGTCTTTGTGTCATAAAGAAGTCCCCAAAAAAGAAGGGAAAAAAACGAACAGTGCTATTCACGAGGCAGTTGAGGGATTTTTCTCCCCAAAGAAAAAAACATGACAATTATTAAAAAATGGAAAAAAAAGTTTACAAAAAAATGTGATTTTAGAGAAAATGTGTAAATATGTCCAATATGTAAAACTTGTATTTGTTCTGGAATATGTTTTGTGTTTGTTTATTTTCCGGGCAGTTTTGTACACTTACTAATAATATCCCAGAAGATATTTTAATATGATTTTTGATTTATTGATCATTTATAAATATATATTTATTATTTCTTCAATGTGTTCCTTTTTGTTTGTTAGCTCTGTTTTCTTTTTTTCTATATATTTGTTGAAGTGGATGAATTCACTCTCTTTCTTCATTGGTTGTACGTTGATTGCTCTGAAAATGTAGACTGCAAAGTCACATTTCTATTTATGTTATAGTAATATTTTATTACTTACATAAAAACGTATATACAAGAAAAGTGCTCCGTTGTCGTCGCTGTGCTTTCTTTTGTTTGTGTTGCAGCACGAGAGGCCGCATTTCAACCACACAAGCGACTTCAAATTTTCATAGTCATGTGCTGTTGTGATTTTTATTGACATCCAGTGACTTTCGAATTTGTATGTTTGTCCTCTGATATTAATCATTAGAGTCGTATTTTTAGGCGCTTTGTGAACGTGCGTTATGGGGGGGGGGAACTCACGTAAACGTAGAAAATTGTGCTTTCTAATCTGTTTGCTGGCGATCCCCCTAAAAGACAGGGGACTCTAATCGAGATTTTATTTTTCTCAATTCCCTCAAAAAAGGCCTTCAAGTCGAAGCAAATTTCCGGTTTTCATTGCTATTTGCTCTTAAATGTCCAAATGATTCATTTGAGTCGTTGATCAAAATACATCTTTAACGCTCTCCTTCTTCCATAAAGGCGGATTGAATTCGTTTTTGCTTCAACGACTTCAAAATAAACGGAACGTTCGTTACAATATGCCTCAAACGATCAAACGTTACATTTTGTGACTCAACATTTCACTTTTTAATCAAATGTTGCACAAAAACGTTCCCTGGCAAATTACACACGGTTTTTTTTCTCTTTAGCTGGTTTCAAATTAAACGAAAGCAGAGCAAAATGGTGTTATTTTCATGATTATTTGTTTCTTGGAAAACACCTATGCGATTGAAGCAAAATATTACGGGATGGAAATACATCTTTTTATATTTGCACCGGTCATCGCTTCTGACATCGACAGCCAATAAGTTTGAAAGCATTTTACTAATCATCTGAAAAGCTCATTTTTATCCTGTTGTCTGTATCGTCGCGGTTTGTACACGTAAAACAAAAACAGCGTCATATCTGCCAGGCGAAATATCTTTATTATACAAATCTTGTTCGAATTCGGTTAAAACGAAGGCGAGGGGGGAAGTCAAAGTATGTGTGTGTGTGCGTGTGCGTGCGTGTGTGTGTGTGTGTGTGTGTGTGTGTGTGCGTGCGTGTGTTTGAGGACGCTGAAGTGGTCGAAACTCCAGCAGGGAGCAGCAGCAGGCCAACGTCACAAGAGTGAACCACATACGACCCCTGCTGGTCAGACAATGCTACTGCACACTTACAACTCAACAGTATAGTTTGGAAGACAAACGCTGCACATATTCATTATAGTTAGTACACATGGAATTTACATGGACAAAAGTTCAATATATAAATTAGGCCCAAATATTTAACGCTGCTTTGTTTCCTGAGAAATGTTCACAATTGGACAAAAATATGGCAGTTGCCTGATTTGAGTTGTTGTGTGTGGGAAAGCCACAATATCAGACTAAAAATATTGTTGTTTTTTTTTAGATCTGCTGTATGCTGTGGCAACCTTTTAACTTGTTCCGTCAGGGGGGAAGGTCACCACAACGACTCATGTGTTTGGATGGACGGGCGGAACATCCGCTATTATCCACTCAAGGTAGAACGCATCACACAACACCTGTCCCCCCCCCCCCCCCACACACACACACACACCTCCTCACACCTCGTGAGCATCTCGACAGTCGCTCATGAGCGCCACCTTGGGACAAGGGAAAGCATCGTCATCTCTCACACGACGCCACGGATGCAGAGATGTGGATTAGTGATGATTAGCAGGGATTATGACTGGTTAATGGTGGGAAAATACATGAGGAATCATTGGCTGTGCAGAAGGGGGAGTTGAGGTGGGGAGGGAGGGGGGGGGCGCTATTTCACTCACACTGGCGGATTTGCATTGATCCACAGCAAATGAACCAGGATTAGCAGCATCCAGCTATCCGCCGACAGATAAATAACATTAAGCGCGTTACGCGCCATTGCCTCCTATTAATGACACCACAATGCCGGCAATTATGGAAATATGGAGAATAATGGGGAGCCCGCTACCTGCTTGGGATTCCCGGGATTCCAAATCGTGCCTGTGTCAAAGGCCTTACATTGTCAGATTTTGTACTGTATGACTTTCATAATTCATAATTTAATTGTTTTGTTTTTTTTGTTAGATTTGGGGGAGAATAATTACACAGGCCACTAAAAGAATCTGATTTCTGATTTTAAATCAATTTTCCTTCAAGGAAATGACGAAAACAATTTATGACGGTGTAGATGCAACTAAGATGTCTGCCATCTAGAGGTGAATAGTGACATTACAATTTAAAAGTATATTTCGACCCCTGCATGTTTGCTGTTTGGCACTTGCATATTTGCATATTGCTACTGTTTATTTGTCAACCCTCAATCATTTTTCATGTTTTAGATTTTTCCTGAGATTTTTTGCCATGAGTCCACTCAGTTTAGTCGTTTGCCAATCCCTGCTCGAAGCGTTGATGAAATGGGTCACTTCCGGAACACGACTGATGTGATCTCACCTGAAAGGGGGTGAAAGATCCCTCCGTCTTCTGCTCCCTCAGTTCTCCTTTTTACCGTTTATGTAATAAATACTCAAATCCCACTGCGAGGCAGGTAAGGGGGGTGAAATGGAGACTTCTCGAAAAAAAAATAAAAAATAGAATCATGGCGGGTTTTTTTTTGTTATTTTTTCATCAAAAATTCCCTCTCTTCCCCTACCTCAAGGTTTCCTCCTCGGAGCCACTTGAAAAGCCGGGCAACAATGCGGCCACACGGAGAAACACCTCGTTACCATATGAAACGGTGAACCGGAGGAGACGGGGAGAATGGAGACCCGAGCGCTCTTGTGTTATTTATGATAGCGGGCCTTGTAGCCATGTGGGCCTACCCCACCTTTCTCTCTCCTTCATGTGCTCGGGCCTCCTGTAAGAGTGCAGATACACACAAGTGCATCTTCACAAAGTTGCTCTTTGCCGTTTGAAGAAGAGAGGCGCTCCCGTCTGCCTCTTCCACGTCTTTGAGGGACATTTTATACCGCCTCAGGTGTCTGTCCAAAGTGACTAACAGTTCTATCTGGGCGGCTTGCCTCCCCGGCCGGCAGCTACGCGCACTTTTACTTTTACGGGACGCTTTAGTGCGGGGAATTAGCCGCAGTTCGGGAAGAGCGCTGACCGCCTGTGGTTGCCGAGCTGTTTTTTTTTTTTCCTCAAATAGGAAAGTAGGAGCCTTCATGTTTTAGTTGACATTTTCAAACGTTATCCGGGGCGCATGCCTTGGCCACCAGGGGGCGGTAGCAAACCTTCATACATTAACGATGAAGAGTTTCACATCTAATTGATTCCGTAAACTGTAATATTGGATTTTTTTTTGCAGAGGATAAAGAATATATGCTGGTGAGAATCGTTATATTGTTTTGCTGTACCATTTGCCTTCGAATAAGAATGATAACTTCCATAACATTGATGCTATTTTTTGTAGCTTATGGATGGCGTTTTGTATTCCGTATTAGCATTTAGTTGTAAATTGCTTTGTGATTAGCGGCAGCAGTATTTGAACCTTTTAAGACAAGCACACGGCGCAGCTGACAAAGCGTTTTGGACTTGCCAGCGCAAGGTTGCAGAGTTAATTGGTGCGTGGAAAAGAACATGGCGGACCCCCGTGCTAAAGGTTGCACTCCCCCGCCGTCCCCTTTTCTCTTCTTTCTCATTCCAGCTAGGCTTTTGTCAGCTATAAGGCAAAAAGCTCCTTCTCGTCTTCAATAACAAGGTTGTGGAGCGAGAGAGAAAAGAAATAATACAAGACGAGAGGCCTTGCAGCATTGAGCGTGTCGCGCGTTGCCTTCGGAGGGGCCTCGCACGGAGATTCAAAAAGAGCAAATACATTGTAAAGATGGGCTTGCGTAATTGTGCTCTGTATAGATTCATTGCCAGGACCACTTTGTTGTTTTCTTGACGCGTAATCAAGGAAATACACATTTTGGCTTAGTTAAACTGTTCTAAAGCAGAAGAGATGAATGAGGAGAAGACAGAAGTTAAGGCGGCACAAAATGGAGGACAGAGTGTCATTAGGAGGCTACACAGATGAGCGGCATTGTGATTAGAGACAGTCTTGGGCCTAATCAGCTGGCTGTGCGGAAATACGGAGCGTCTCAGACGAGGGTTGAATCTCTTCTTCTTCTTGAGGGTGGCCTAGTTGGCAACCAACATAGCAACTGAAAGTTGTGGGACAGTGACTTGTCATGTGGCCTTGGACCAATGGATGCCATAGCAGCTACGGTGGCCCTTAAGGCACAAAACACATTGGGCTCTATTTATAATTGATCATCATTTATAATCTTTCTCTTGGGGTTTTCCTAGACGGGTTCAGGAAGAAAGGGATGCTTGCGCCGTCGTGGGAGAGAACGCCGCCGCCGACTTGTTTGGCAGCCAATGGAAGCGGCGCCGCTCATCGCTTTTCAATTTGACAAAGAGGCAACCGACAGTCACGTACTTGAACAGAGGAAATCGACCTTTTGTCTTATTTAAAAATCAAAAAGGTCCCACCGGCGGGGCCCACGAGGGAATAGAAGCGGGTTGGACGCAGGGCGAGAGGCTAAGCGGGGGGTTGTCTGGGCGTTAATCCGTGAGAGCGTCGCTGACCTTCGACCCCGCGGGGTGCGGGGTCGGCCTCCGTGTGTGTGTGAAAGTCAGGCCCGCCCCTCCCGCTAATGATTTATGGGGCAGGGTGCCATCGACACACGCTCAGCCCCAGGGATGGGCCTAAATGCTAGTTTTGACACGCGGGTTAAAGGTGATCAATAACAAGGCGCTGGAGGAGAGCAGACTGAAGGACGTTCAGATGAAAAGAGGAGGGCCAGGGAGGAAGGGGGAGGAGAAAGGCTCTTTTTAATTGGGCTCCGCTCATTACTTAAATCTTTGTCGCTTTTGTAGACTGCATGCCCGCAGCGTCACTGAGCTTGTTTGTTGACTCAAGGTGTCTTCTTCTTCTGCTGGCCTTAAAATGGGCCAACCATCCATCCCAGATATCATTTTAGAAGATTTGATGGGATTTGGACTTTGGAAACATTTCAAATAAAGGTCTGAATTTGTTTTGCCGTGGAGGACCAATTTTAGGGAGAGGGGATAAATATCAGTTCAAATGTAATAAGTTTGAAATTAAAGTGGTGAATTAAGTAACAATTATTTTTTTGTTTGTTGTTTCAATTTGTGAAATGTTATATAACATTTCTCAAATCTTCACGTTTTTTTTTTTTTTTTTGGTCGTCTAATTGTGAATCCAGTCACAACGTTCTAATTGTGAATCCTTGCCATAAAAAAAAAAGAAAAATCCATTACTCCACTCCCCCCTTTTTACTTTTCCGGTAGCTGACGCAAAAAAGGTAATGATGCCCTTCAGACTTTGAAAATGCACCTCAGCAAGGATGTCTGAGTAATCTCCATGAGTACAGCTTTTAATGAAGGATGAAACAGACATTTGGAGTAACACATTTGATTACGATATGGCTGGCGTTCCTTATATTCTTTATATTTATCGTTTTTTTTCAAGTGAATAGTACAACTTGAGGTCTATATATAATTGACGGCGCTACGTAAGGAGGGTTCTTGCATATACACATGAAAGGTGCCGCGCCGGCCAGTGTGGTGTTGTGAGGAAGGGAGGGGGGAGCCATCGTTGTCAACGACCCTGCGGGACGCCTCTGCCAGGGGGACGAGGACGTGGCGCTGTACTAAGGGGATTAATTGGTGCGGCACCTCTTTTGGAGCGCGCCGGGGCCAAAGCAATTAAATGCTGGCCCCGGGGCCTTCACTTTGCCAGTGACAAAACAGCCTTCTGCTCATTTATGAAGTGTGGATAGAAAGAGACACAAGCCAGAGATGCCCCCAAAGGTCACTTTATCAACGTACGGTGTAATACGCAGAGTTGGCGGACGGACGAACGGACGGATGGATGGACAGCGCCGGTATGCGATATGTGCTCAATTAGCCATGCGGCGTGCCGCAAAGGTCTCTGCGCCCACTCGCATTAGCTTTGTTGTTTCCCTCGCCGTGTGTGAAGACTGAGAAAAGACAGCAGGCAGGTTGCGCTCGCCGCTCTCTGGGGTGTTCCTCAGCAGCCTCTCTGTAGCCGTGCCGGGGCCTGGAGCAGCCGACCGCCGAGCGAGCCCACAAAGCCTTCAAACGCCAGGGAAGCCATGAAAAGAGTGGCCATGAAAAGTCAGGGCCCATCAAAAAGAAAAGCTGTGTCAGGTGCACCGTCGCTTCTTGGAGTGCAGCATGTTCATTGTTTTGCTCCTGGCATTTGAATGCACTCTGATGCAAATGTGCCTTCCAGGGTCACATGATGCTAATTGCTCTGGAGTGCATTCGCCACAAAACTAATGTGCGCTTATTTTATTTATTTATTTATTTGGTCTGTTATTCCCCAGTGAAATATTTTTCCCCTCAATAAATCCCTAGTATAGTCTTTCATTTTAAATATAGAAGATAAATGGAGAGATGTTTTCTTTTAACATATTCAAATAAGTTTGATTGTATTAAATAAATAAATGAATAAATAAATAATGGGAGCATTGTAATTTTGTCCATCAAAAATATATATTTATATTACATATAAATAAAATGATAAAAAAAATGTTTTTAAATATTATTTAAATCTAAATAATGTATTTGAAATCTCAGACATTAGGTAATATTGATGGAATTATTTGATCAAGTGAAAAAATAAATAAATAAAAGACAATGTATAATTTAGATTCTTTATTTTAGGCATCTGGCCTAAGGAGAGACATGGGGAAGGCTGGGGAACGGGTGCCCAGCGTGCTAATCATCCATCCATCCATCCATCCATCCATCCATCCATCCATCCATCCATCCATCCATCCATCCATCCATCCATCCATCCATCCATCCATCCATCCATCCATCCATCACATCCCACTTCGCAGTACTGAAAGGACCACAGTTATCACTCACCCCTGACACGGCCATCGACGTTTGCCCACTCACTCACGCACGCACCCTCCACACACACACGCAACGTGCAACACCTTTGCAGTCACTCCAAAATGTCCCGTCACCTCTTATCCTTCCTTCCATTGGACCCTCATCAGCATCCATCAGGCATCATCATTCACAAAAATGCCAGCGCCATCAACACATGGCTCCAAAAACCAATACGAGCGTGACAAATGCCAGGTAGTCCCCAGCAGGGACCAATCACGTCACTGGCCGTCCGTCCTCTACCAGGAAGCACCAGGAAGGGGGGGGGGGGGTCCTTTGTTTGGCCTTCTGATCCGAGCACCACAATGGTTGCTATTGTCCCGTCGCCCTCTCAGCTTGATTTCATATGGATGTGTTGATGGCATTAAAGTGGCAACAATAACTGTGATGCTTGCAGCTCCTACTCGCCTTTGGATGTTTAGCCAGCAAACCTCTCCGCTTACGCCCAGTGGTGTGAAAGAGCAGCAGAAGAGGCAGATAAACAAGGTCATGAATGGCCATGAGCTCCACAGGACTAGTTGAGTTCCTTTTTGAGGGAGGTGGAGGGGGTGCGCCAAGTCTTCTCCGGAAGGACTTGGGCAAAGACTGCTCAAGTACACACAGTATTGCAATCGCATTTATTTGTAGGATTATTATTTTTTGCTTTGACTTTTTTAAGGGTGTTTAGGGGAAATGGGGGTGCGCCGATTCTGTCAGGGTCTTGAATGGGGTGCGTGATTTTAAAAGTTTGGAAAAGACAACTGGACAAGTATTTGCACCATTGCATTATGCAGCAATACTATTAGTAGTTGAAGTATTTTTAACATGTGCAGGGGTGCGCCCAGTCGAGACATTCAAAGGGCCAGTAAACCGTTTTTTAGGAACTTGTGGAAATATGCGCGCGGCAATTAACCAGCTAATTTATAGAGGAAGATAAAAAAGCTGAAAATGAACGTTTGGGAGTGAAAGCATAGTAGAGGGGCCACATTGTTGACGCCGTTGAATTCCATCCATTCATATGGAGTGAAGTGCGTAGGCCAGCCCTCCAGCGCATTTCCCCATGACCATCACAACAGTCGCCATTCATGAAGCCGAGAGGACATCTGCACCGCGCCGTTTGTCACCCATCCGACCCTTCGCACACCCCCACCCTGCTGCGCAAGCGTACGCACGCACGCACACACACACACGCACACAGGCTAAAGTTCTGCTGCTAAATGCCACAGCGGCGAATCAGAAGGGCATCAGAGATGGCCGTTGTGTGCGTACGCCCATGTGTGGCTTGGCGTGAATGGGATTGATTGGGGGGGGGGTCCTTTGATACTGCGGATTGGCCGGCGGGGGCGGCGCATAGCTAAACCCGCTCGGGTGTGTCACAATGGTCGGGTGACGAGCCCCCGAGGTTTTGCTCCCCGTTGGCATTCCACGCCGGCTTGTTTGCAGCGCAGTGACGTGGGTGGCCCACGGTGACCTTTGACCCTCCTTTGTGGAGCCATTGTGCCAGGCGCTATCAGTGAATGAACTGTGGTAGAATCACGATGATATGCGTCATTATTTTTCAGGTGTGATGCTGAAATGACCGCGTAGTTGGCGCACTCACTCTCCGATAAAAAAAATACAATACTGGATATCCGAGAGCAGTCCTTGTCGAACTTTGCGCCGGACAGTCAGAAGACAAGATGAGACGAGGCTGCCTCTCGTCGTTTTGTCTTGAGAAGCGTCAGTTGAAGCAGCGGCGGATGTTGTCATCTCTCGCTTGTGTCAGATGCACGGAGATGACTGATGCTCACTGACAAGCCACAGACGGAAGCTGAGATGGATTCCACGTGTGCCTGAAAGATATCCGTCAGTATGAGCAGCAGCTGGCTATCAAGTTCACCACATGGGTGCAGGTGGAGAAGGTTCACCAAAGTCCGTCCGCCTGATGCCCAACGTCAGTAGTTATCAAAAAAGGACAAATTATTGCCATTGCGCCTATGGAATGAGTAGAAAAAATATGTATTTATTCATTTACTTACTTATCTATTTATTCATTTATTTGCACCAAATAACTTGAGGAAATCGTCACACCCCAAACTGGTTTGCCAGCCAAAATCTGAACGGTGACATCTCTAATCATCAATTGGAAAAACTTGACGATTGCTCCAAACAATTCTTGTCGTTGTCGGTGTTTGAATCTTCATTCATGGCTTGGGCCAAATCCTGTCTGGTCCCGTCCCTTGACACCGACTGAAGCCTTTTAATCCTAAAATCTGTCCATTCTGATCCACATCAACATCCAGTGAGAGACAAAGGAAGGCTTGTTGCCCGAAGCCGGAAGGCCTTCTTCAGTGGATGCCAAGACGTGGGCAACCCAGGCACGGATTCGCATCAGGGCAATATTATCTCTCCAGTTGACAAGAGCCGGCCTGGCTCTTGTTTGCCCATTAAGGTACTTTGTGTTCTGAGTGGCCGTTGTCTCCCACGAGAACAAAGTGAGCACTTGTCGACGTGACCCTGAGGGTGGCGAGTCCTCGCTTTCTACCCGGTCCTCCTCCAGCCCCCTCCGGATGGGCCGGACGGAGTTCAAGCTGGGCCACGTGTTGGACGTTACACTCCCACGATGACCCTGGTGAGCTCAACATTTAGAGTCCCATAAAAACATTATTGTCCCACTCCTGGGATCATTTGTCCACAATTACAAAGGCTCAGACAAAAAGCCAAATGTTAACCACTACAGTTTTGCGGAGGCAAATTATTCACATTCTGCCCCCGCCCAGTACCACATAGCACCCACGCTGACGTCTTCCAACATTTGAATCCTCTTTGATTCCAATTTTCTCTTCTTGTTTGTAGTCCCGCACCCATTTGCCCATCTCCCTTTTACGATGCGTAACTACGACGAGAGCCCGGAAAGCGCTGAAAGTCCTTAATGGTCCTTTAGCCTCTAAATATGTCCATTCCGGCATTCGTCTGGGTCCTTTTACCTGGCCAGCAACGGGGCAAGGTCGCAGCGGCCGATTAGCCGTATTAAAAAGCAGCCCATTATGGTAATGGGCGACTTTTAATGCACGGACAGGTTGCTTAGCGCCCGCATATTAGCGCTTGATAGATGACTCGGTGATGAGCACGGAGAGGTTCATCGCAGTTCAAGCTCAGTGCGCTGACCTCTACCGTGGTCACTTAGGCCAGCCATGTTCTACTTGACCAAACATTTGGCGGCATTATGCTCAAGGACATTTGCAATTCACTGCCACGATGAAGAAGATTTGTCTTCTGTTGCCGAGGCAGCGCGCTGGATTAGCGGCTGTCGCTGCGTAGAAGAACGGTTCTAGATTGTTCTTTTGTTGCTTCTGTACAGCTTTTCAGGCTTCTCTTTCCAGTCCAAAATCATGTTCAGGATGTCATCTGAGTATCGTTGTAGCTTATTATAAAAGAAGCGTCGGCAGGTATCACCATTGCGGTCCTCGAGACAACAACGCCAACTACGCTAACACTTACAAGGTTTTAATCTCAACATCCACAAGAGTAAATGGCACGTCATTAAAGCCCACCCACCATCTGTCTGACGCCATCTTGTACCCTGTTCATATTTCCCAAGTCTCGCTAGCAATCCCGTTCTGCCAGCATTCCCGTTCCCCCGGCCTGGGAAAAGGGAGCGCCTTGGTTCCCCTTTCATCCGCTCTTAGAGGACAAACATCAGTCCCATCTCGCCGTCCATCCATATTCATGAGCCGCTTATAAATATCTGATGGCGGCGCGGGCTACAGCTGTTTAGCTGGAGAGCACGCAAACAACACTTCCACCGAGAGTGTGCATGCATTTTCACACTCAAAACTGGTCCGAGACCCCCCCCCCCCCACCCTCACCTCCAGATAGCATTGGCTCATTGCAAGGATATCTGCCGTGTTAATTAAAGTGTGACTGCAAAAAAAAGAGGAGAGAATCCTTAAGTGGTTTTAAGTATTTACCGTTTGTTCCTCTGACAGGCCTCTCGCGCTTATCAGTGCGGCGAGATAACCAGAGTCAGGAGACAGCGACGTCTCAAAAGGCCTGACTAATCGCTTTGGCCCCAACATTAGCTACACTATCAAATGCGATCTAACATTAACATTAAAGGGGACATATTATGGGGAATTGACTTTTGGATGTGTGTGTATACAAATACTTGGGTCACTCACTGGAGTGCCTGCCAAGTGTGAAATTAAGCAAGCAAGTCAATCTTTTAATTATCTGCCTGTTTCTGAAAACGTGTGTGTGTGTGTGTGTGTGTGTGTGTGTGTGTGTGTGTGTGTGTGTGTGTGTGTGTGTGTGTGTGTGTGTGTGTGAGCACGCCAATCTGCACTTGGGCCCGCTGTTACAAAACAGTGGGGCTAATTAGCATAATAACCATCCCAACACTCATTTTCTTCAACAGTGTCTTGGCAGCTGGAGTCGCCACTTTTAAAGCCAAAGGACCATTTGGACGTGGAGGCCAAAGCGCTATGAAAGCTAAAAGGTAAACAGACCTGCGGGATTAGCTAGCAGTTACTAGCATAAGCTTCTGAGGCTAATCTAAGAAAAATAGTTTGGGTTGAATTGTCTTTTTGCCGCTAATGGTTTTTGTTTTTGCCGATGTCACGTTGTAAACAATAAGGATGCAGGAAAATGTCTTAACAGGAAGTCAACCATTTTGGTTTCGAGCTGCCATTTTGGTCAAACTCCATTGTTACTGCTTTGACCAACCTTTATTGGTGGAAATGTTATCTGTTGACGAGTAATTGTGGCCTGAGCATGGCCTAAAATGTTCAAGATCATTTCAAGGATTTGCCATAAAAAGACGGGTGCAACCGTCCTTTCATGTCTGCTTTCGGCTTTAATTTTGCTTTCGCATCACTTTGCCAATGAAGGAGCCGTTTTTTTCCCCTCTCTGCACAATGAGTGTTAGAATTTCCTTTTTACATAATTCCGTCTCATCCCCGCAGTAATTGAATTTGATGTAACGTTTGCCCATTTTGCTTGTAGTTAACCTTTCCCACTGGATAAAAAGCATGTAATGTAAACGTATGTATCCATTTCGTTGCAAAAGGCATATGAGGAAGGTCAGGTGTGTGTGTGGGGGGGGGGCGACGGCATCCTTTAGGCGAGGGGAAGGGCAACACGTCGCCCGCCTCAAAGTGCACTTGTGAGCAACTTTGCTCTCGCTCTGACTTTGCTGTATTGACCAATCGCACACACCGCTTTGAGTCGCTCCTCAAACTCATTAGGAGCGGCAGACTTGCTGATGACGGCAAGAAGAGAAAAAAAAAATATGCGTTTGGCTCGGGCCTGAAGGATGCCTTTGTTGTGTTTCCAATACAAATAGATGGAGATTTGAATATTGCTTTTCTAGAGTGGCAGTGTTTATACTCTGCTTTTTTTCTCGCTGGCCGTGTTTTTGTCAGGATGCTAGGTGGCTACGTATTAGCACCACTAACTAAAATGGTTTAACCGTCCCGCAAAGTTTAAGACAATAAAACAGAGGAGGGAGGAAGGGAGGGAATGTTTTCAGCTAGGTAGCGCTTCCTCATTAGCCATGCACAGCATCTTGGCTCCTCTCCCACACCTCACGGCTCCTCATCATCATCATCATCATCATGGCCCCGGCGTTGGCTGCCAGCAAAAAAAAAAAAAAAACAAGTCCCCACCCCTCCCACCCCTTCCAGCCCCACCCCTCCCACCCCTTCCAGCCCCTATAATCACACCCGCAATCACAGCATCTAATTAGGTTAATTAATTTGTATCAGCCCTTGTAGGGACTTGGCTGATGAGCCAGCCATAATGGTCTCCATGGCATCCCCCCCTCTTTTTCTTTTCCTCCCTTTGCAATAAAAGAAAAAAGGTGGGGTGCAACCCTCTCAAGATGAGACGATAAACCATGGGGTCACATTTACCTCCCCCTCCTCCCTTTTTTTTTTTTTTTGGAAGCACCCACAAGCCATTCCGATTTTTCGGCTTGGTTGTGTCCACCGCAATGACAACTTGGCGCGGACAAGTGCTTGTTTGTTTACATTCTCGTCGTGGTGTTCCCAAAGAGGCCCGGCAACACCAACCCAAAAAAAACACTAATGATTCTCTTGGCAGTTTGTCTCTGCGGTCGTCAGCATCACATTACAATCAGCGGCCCTCATCAGGCCACTAACGAACAAATCCTGATTAACCTCCGCCCCCTCCCGCATTCCCACCCTCGTATGATTACCGCAATCACCCGGGATAACCACGCGTGCACCGTACAGAAAATGCCGAGCCCTCACCACCCCCATCTAGTCTTACACACGTGAAAAAAACAGAAGACCTCAGCAATGACATCAGCACCACGGACAGCGTTTCTTTCAACAGTTTAAATTAGCATTTGGATTCTCATGGTCCTGTCACTTGCTTGCTAAGCAGTAAATAAATGGGAAAAAAAGAAAAACATGGGTTAGTCACGCCCACAATGCTGTTTCCGTGGCAACATGAGGCTGACCAACAAAGCTGAGAAAAGGCCAAGGTGAAATCAAATCAAATGAAAGTTGTCCAAAACAATAAAAATAGATAATAACACAATGCAATTGCTTCTCTGTATTCATCATAAACATGGATACACTTAACACTGCAGCTCTTGGACCCATGTGTTGCACCCCCCCCCCACACACACACACACACACAATCAAAGCGAGACAATGACACAAGGAGGCTGCGAGACAAGGATGCATCCGCTAGTTAAAACCTAATGAACACCTCCCCAAGGCACGCGCTTGGCATCTTCCTGAATGATGGCCTGACAGTAATAGCGGGGCAGATGGGTGCGCTATACACACACACACGTACACACACACACACGCACGCACACACACATACACTTTCCACACCCCTGCTGCTGCCCCTTGCCCCTGCAGAGAGTTACCCCCTGATGTGGAGGTGTAGCGGCAAGGAAGGGCGGGGTAGCGAGGGCCCCCGTCATGATTTAGGCTCCCATGCAAATTTAATCAATTGGAGTACTTGTCGCCAGCCAGGGCTCATTAGCACCCCGTTTTTTTTTCTTTTATAAGAAGGTTTGGTGAACCCCAACCTTGGCAGAAGTTGAGTTAAACACACACACACACACACACACACACACACACGATGCATTCAAACGGTCCTGAGAAAAAAATAACACACGTCACTGGCTCCTGTCAAGATTTTTTGCTTCTCGTGTCTTCCCCCTGGCACGGTACTCGTCCCCCTCCTCTTCCGCTCTCTCTATCCATTACTTCAAAAGGCCCCGTGACACCCAGCGTCAACTTTAAAGGAGCCTGCAGGATTCTAACCCTAACCCTCCCCAAAATCCACACTGGAACCCCACGCGGCCCGGCCCCTCTTCTTCATCCTGGTACTCAATGAATTGCGCTTAACCATCATTGACCTGCCCTGCCGGCTGAGAGCCGACAAATGAATGAGGAGGAGACAAAAGCGGCGGCGGAAAATGTGAGTTAGCAACATTGTTAACATTTGTAGCGGGCCATAACAACAATCAAACGATTGCCATGGGCCTGTCTTAAATCCCATCAAATCTGCCCGGCAACAAGTGGCCAATGGAGAAAAAAAAAAAAGTGATTTATATTTCAGTTGTGAACTTTTCTCATGAATTGCAAATGATTGATGTTGTCACAAGCACAGAAGAAGAATGCAACACGTCTTTTCCTCACGTCACTGCCCCGAGAGAGCGTGCGTGCGTGGAGACCCTCGAGCCCTGCCTCCGTAAGCCGAGGGGGTGGAGGTCAAAACACTGTGTGCGTAGTTCCGGACCCTCGCTATCTCTCCCCGCACAGACACGCCACTGTTTCTGCTCAGGCTGTCCTTTCATTGTAGTATCCCCCCCAAGCCATGGGACTCTTTGCTGGGATGCCGTGGTAGCAATGGGCGACTTTCTGATTTTAAAGACATAGACGTACATGCATTCCTTCAGTATCACCTCACTGGAGGTTGGCTAACAGAGTTGGAAATATTTTTGGAGGGGGCCACGTTTATTTAAAAAAATATATATTAATAAGAAAAATATATGTCCTATAATTTTTTAATAACTTATGATTTATCAATTTTGTTGCTGGAGTCATGGAAACGAAGTCACCCAAACTAACTCTTTCCCTTCCAAGCATACAGGCTCACCTGATCATTTTTTGGACGGAGGCCTCTGCTTCCCTTCTTGCTCCTCTGACATTTCTGACTTTCTCTCTCTCTCTCTCTCGCTCTCCTTTCCCTTGCAGAGGAGACTTTGATGGATCGGCCACGTTTATGAAGCCGCTGCCACCGTGGCGATCAATCACCTGCCGCGATCTGCTGCTGGACTTCAGCAGCTCACGCTGGTCGAAGGCCGTGTAGCAGGTAGATGCTCAACACATGCACATCAGGATGAATTCATTATTTTACAGCCATCAAAAATGTAAAGACAGTGGCTCAGGTACTCCAGCACTTTAAAAGAAGAGATCAATCAATAATCTGCCTTCAGAAGATAATGGGTGTTTTTATTAATATAATATTATAGTGGTGTACAATTATATCTTATTGAAAGTGGAGTCTAATATTTAGGTTACCTTGCATCTGTGGGGCTTCTCCATCGCATATGATGGAGAATGCAGGTGTACCTAATGAGTGTCCATTCTGCGTTCAACTTGAGGCGTCATTGTCTCGCAGCTCAATGACGCCATCTACTGTTACAAAATACAACTTACAGCTACAACCTTTTTTTTTGTAATTCCTAACATTTATTAACCAATCACAGGCGAGTCATTTCAATGTTTCGTGTTTAATTTATTTAAAAAGAAAATGAGTTGGTCAAAAAAAGGAATTGGTCAAATGAGTGGCAAGTCAGCGTTTCCTCTTGGTCTCAAACTTGTAGATGGCCGGAGCGTTTGGCGTCTCTTTCTTAACTTTGATCTTCTTGTATTTATCCTGTAGGAAACATGAAAAATGTTCACTTCACCATAATCGCTTTTCACTACTGCACAGTATTTACATGGATGTCAAAAAAACATCTGAATGAATGGCAGATTTGTGCACATTATGTGCTGCGAGTCATGACCTGGAGGTCCTTGCGCGTCTGGAGCTTCTGGCTGATGACAGACAACTTCTTCACTCGGTCGATCCGTTGAGAAAGAAGCTTGTACTCACGCTTGCGTTGCTCGGCCAGCCTCTGCAACGCACGAGAGGAAGAACATAAAGGCGCGGTAACGCGGGAGGATTTTTTATTTTATTTTTTTAAAGGAATGAACAACATCTGAAACCTTTTGACTACCAGGCGCCACAGCTCCCTGGATGCGTTTGTTGCTCAGCGTGTCCACCGTGGGCCTGTTGTACACTCGATCCACCAGCTCGGGGACGGTGTTCAGGTGGTCGGCCAGGTCGAACGACTGCACTGTAAGTTTCAATTCAGACTCAACAGCCCTGGACGTATCGAACATTCCTTGTCACGTTTGTGTTTACCTTCTTTTTTGGAATCCACAAAAAAGGTGTGCTTGTTTTTCTGTTTGCTGGCTGCATCCAAAAGATGGAGACTTCCTTTCAGCCTTTCAATTTTCTGAAAAATACATTTTAGGAAAGGGTTACCGGCCCGTGACACAGATTGCTAGAATTGTAGTTCAAAAAGTTGTTGTCATCTATGGTTTGTTTCAGAGGCTTTCCCAGTAACTTGAAGTTCCTGTTGGATGGTTATCATCAGCCATCGTACTATGTCGTTTTGAAACTTACCCTCGCTTCTGCCACCCTCTTCATCTCGATGTAATTTATGTCTTGTGTCCTCATCACTTTCTTCTGCTCCTCCGTCATCTCAGACTCCGGTCCTGTTTTCCCCTTTTTGGACACGTGGACTCCATCCTGTCAAGGGCGCACATGATGAACTCAACCAAACGGGATACACTAATGGTAAGAGGATGAATGTTGCCAAGTTACCTTCAGCTGCGAGTTGATCATGTGGTAGTAGAACTCATCCGGGTTCTTCTCCAGAGCCTTCTTGCGAAGGGCGAGGAGTGTGTTTTGTTTCTTGTGGTAGTCACTAACAGAAACCAACACGACAAATGAAGATCATTGAGTTTTTTTTTTTGTTTCAAACGTGTATGGATTCCACTGAACTTACTCTGCACGTTTTTTGTAGTCTTTCTTCTTCTCCAGGAAGCCCAAGTGCTTCCTAGATTCCGGCTGATGAAAGAAATCACGTTAATTGTGTCGATTTGGATGCGTGTGAAAGAACCCTTACTGTGCTCTTGGATGGGATTGATATGAGGTCCCTCGCGAGTTAAATCTCCATCATGAAATTCCCAAAAATCATAATGGTGTGTTGTTTACCAAATTTGAGGTAGATCGGCTAGCAGCAAGCCCAAACCCCTCCGAAAAGCTCACCTGAGATCTTTCATGGTGGTTTCTCTGTCGGGATTTCAGCGCTTTCCTGAACGACGACATGTTGGAGAAGTGTTCCAAATAGCTGCTAGTACAAGATAAACCCTTTTAAATGAACAATTTTAGACTTGTATAAATGCAAGCGTGAGATCTACTCCATGTTGTTTCCCTGTAAGGAGGAACACGTGATTTTTGGTTCCCTCATTTCTCTTCCGCAGATTCGACACGAGCAAAGAGAAAAGAAAAGAAAAACAGGTCCTAAGACCGCCTAATCATGAGTGAAATGCGGTAAATAATATCATATCTATTTTTTAAACTAAAATTTTCTGCAGAATAGTGTTTGTTAAAAAAACACTTATGCCAGTGTTTGCATTTAATGTAGTAGCGCAGTAAATGCGAGAGAGGTCACTAGTGCACAGTTTTGTAGTCCTTTACGTGGACTCGTAAGCAGTATATAATTTATATACAATTCAGGCTACTAACGATAAAGAAGACAGTAAAGAGTGGTATCAACAAAATAATTATTCATTTATACTTTACCAGTACAGTGTTCAACCATCAATATGAAATATTTACTTTTGTTTTGAGCTTTTTCAATGTTGACAATCAAAAGGTGAATTTGAACAGTTTTGTCGTACTCATCTTACTTTTTATTGTAATCAAATTTGTTGGGGCGGCAAGTTGAAATAGTTGCACAGCGCAGCCTGCAACGAATCTTCTACAAATCTAAAAAAGCCCGGGTACAGATTTGAAACATGTGGCAGGCCCATTTAAAATTTCCACAGGACTCTTTCCAAGTTTTCTCAAAATAATCCTGCACACTATTAATATGACTAAGGTAGAATTCACAACCCCAAAAAACGTTGTAGTATAGCAAATTTGAGAAATTAGCCCCTCCCTCTTTTGTGTACGACTTCACATGACTTGCTATTTATTCTTTCTTAAAGTCCTAATGTTTCATGTTGCAAATGAGCCCTGGTGTTTCTCATAAGCAACATGAAATAGCGTACGACCCAGCAAGCAGGCAGTGAACATAAATAGGTACGACGTACATCTTTCGAAGATGCTGCATCCATCCATCCATCCATCCATCCATCCATCCATCCATCCATCCATCCATCCTCTGAGATAAGACTGAGGAGGAGGCGGGGCAATTCTATATTCCTATTTGCCGCAACGGCACCAGTGAGCTCATCTCACCCAGACTCCCATTTGTGCTATCCCAGCAAAATCAGCCTCCTTAAACGGCATCTCACAACAACCGCGAGGAATGTCTGTTGCATGTGCGAGATTTGCCCAGCGTGCAGAATGTTTGCGGCCAATGAATGGGATCAGTGTTTCCATATGATGTCACATGCTTTGTTTATCGTCAGCACTGCCGACCGACCGACCGGCCGGCCTGTTAATGACCCCCGAATCCTTGCGCGCACGTTTCAGCCCCCACTTGGTTCTCGCGCAATGAGTATTATATCGAAGGTATTTATCGTCTTCCTCACTATCATTCAAAAAAAAATCCAGCTAATTGAATCATCATAAACTTTTCTTGAAAGTTGTAGGCAATGTTTTAAATCACATCAAAGCAGATGTATGAGCGTCATTAGCAAACAGAAGTCATTCACTGCCATTTACAGCTAAAGACGTCCAAAATTCAATTGAACAAAATGCAGACGCAGAGACGTTTGGGTTTCTTTAATGAACGTCGAGGAAATATCAGCGTTGACATTTTGTTGGATCGGAGCAAGTGTGTGTTGTGAGCTCAAGACTTTGGTATGTCTGGCTGGGTCTTATCGCTAGTGACCGACTCATTGAAAAGAACATTTACAGTAAATGAAGGCTGTTAGCGAGAAATTTCAAAACTCGAGGTTAAAAAAAAAAAGCGTCCATCTGTCTAGGATACCTGCTTCGGATTGGGAGCTCCTTCCGTCATACGAGAATTGAACAAAATGGCTGACTTCCTGTTAAATTTTGCGCATGTGCTCATTTTCACACGCTTGCAAAAAAGATGATGTAATATGATTTTAATATCCAGAATCATAGTGCAACTCTGACTTTTGAGTACATTGTGGTCTTTGAACAGCTACTCATTGGCCGTCGCCGGCTGCCGGTCCGATGCCCGCCAGGTTACGCTCGGCTCGGCGGGTTCCCCTGGGTGGGATTTTCTCCAACACCACAAAATGAACTCTCACCCCCCTCGGCTGCGTAGCGTCCTGTACTTTTGCGCTCTACTCTGACTGTCTGCTGTATGCACACTTGCTCCATTTTTGCTCCTCTTATTTATTATGTTATTTGTTTCTTTATTATTTATTCATCGCTCTTATTTATTCATTGTTTGTGCCTTCTTGTTTTTATTCTTCGGTGTTGTTTACTTGTATGTATATTGTGTACTATGTCTTGTCACCGTGGGATAGTGGGAACGTCATTTCGATTTCTTTGTGTGTCTTGGCATGTGAAGAAATCGACAATAAAGCAGACTTTGTCGCAAAGCAAAAAGGGTCTACAATTACTGCTCCTTTTCTCAGCTTGAGTTTTGAAAGCGACGGTGAAGACGTCATGGGTGGCATCGGGATTTGGCAATAAAAGTCACATGACGGTGTTTCGATGACACGTCTTGAGAAAGGACGTTTTGTTGTTTGCCAGCAAATACGTGACGGCCGTTCAAGCCGCATAGTGCTACAAGTTTGCGTTTACTGCTTTTAACCATCTAATGGGTCCCATTCTCCTCCAATCCTAAATGGAGTCCGTCCAAAGTTGAAGAAAAAGACTCAGTCAGGCCCACCGTGCACGGAGATCTATGTTCTTCTTCCAAATGGACTGAGAGCGTTTTATTGCTTTTTCCACTCCCGATGACGGCTCGCTTTCCTTTTACTCCTCCATCTTCAACGCGTCGCTGTTTGGAACAGAGACGGTTTATTTGAAATGTACCGTGTCTGACAAGACTGATGATTCTTAGAACGCTGAGATGTCAGCTTGGTCCTCATAGGATCGACTAATCAATTAAAAGTTGGCTGTTTGGAGGTATTTTATATCAATGTAATTGGCAGCCAGCGCTCAGCTCACTTTGTATCTTATTGAAATGTCTTCATGTTGGCTTACGTTAGGTGACTCACGCACTGCAAACAATTCCAAATCCTTCACCAGTCACGGTGACTTGCGACTAGACCGCAAACAGCGGCCGGTGATACGTATGGAACAGTGCCAAAGGATTTCACGTCGTGACTAAGTGTGCAATAATGTTATCGGATGGGGCAGGGCCTTGTGTCAACAGCCCTCAAGCGTGTTTTTGTGTTTTATCATAATGAGTCAAATGAACACGATGCACGGATGGGATGACACAAGAGCAGGCCCCGGTGGACTCTGCACAATTGAGTCATGACAGAAGTGAAACGCAGCTTCCGAATAATAGAGAAGTGAAAGGTCGTACCGTTTGGAAAGAAATACATTTATTTTATGGATGAAAAGAAGAGACAGTCTTTGGTTTAGACAGTAGACTTGAATTAGACACCAGATTATAATTGTAATTGTCCAGATTAAGTGCCCTCTAGTGGCTGGAGGAAACCTCTACACAGACGTTCAAAAAAATCTTTTTTAAGCTGCTTTTGAATGATTTAAAAATGATGCTATTGAATGATTCAAAAAATATTATGCATGAATAAATTCTGCGACTGCACTTAGGTGTTAATAAACGCAATCGTGAAGTCCGAGTTTGCAGTGGCAAACACTTTTCCAGCAAAAGCTCTCCCGTTTTTCTCATATAATGTCCAGTTGCACATCATGTGTGTGTTGTCTGCAATGCACGAGTATGTTGCTCCACACAGTGGGAGGAAAGCGAGTGGGGTGCTTCCATATTTGGAAGGTGAATGACAGGCAGAAAGGGGAGGGCTCTTCTGACTCACTTCCTGAGTAGTAAAAAGTAAAAAAAAAAAAAAAGAAGTAGCCGGCAACTTTTGTTGAGCACACACTCCGTTGGAGCAAAGTGATTTTGATCTTTCCTTCAACAGCAGGAGCAGGAGCAGGCGGAGGCGGGCGACGTCCACGCTCAAGCCGGTCCTGCAGTGCGCGACTGGCGGCTTCGTGACACCTAGGTGGCCCGCTGTCAGCTCCCGATTCATACCTGGTAGGAAAGAAAGGGCGATATTTCGCCCGTTTTGCTTTCATATTGGGGCAAGTTGACTTTGAGTTCATGCATGCTCGTCTGCTTCATTCAAACTCTAGTGGGAATGACTTCAATTGCGAGAATAATGCTCGCTCATTAATTGTCCTTTTCCCTTGTTTTAGTTGCTTTGGGATCAATGAGAAGTTATTGATTTTTCTTAAAAGAAGATCAAGTTTCAGGGAGAAATGTTGGGAAGTTCCTTTGACACTCAATTCAATGTACATTATTATTATGCGCATAGATGTTATTAAATCATTAAAGATAATGAGATTGATGAGCAAATGAGATTTAAAAGGAAAATATGTCGTAAGTTTTTTAAGAACATTTATTGAATAATTAACCTTTTTTAAAAAAAATATTTTCATAAAAATCCCCACCTTATTTTAATAACCAAACAATACTCATTGCTTCTTGAAATTAAAACCTATTGTATTGGGGGTGCTGGTTGGCCGCTGTTCCTTTTTTTCCTTTGTCTTTTAGCTTTGTTTTGCTTTGATGGCTTTTATCTTGAGCACTTTCTGACTTTCTTTGTGGCGCCGTTGTGTGGCAGCCTTATGAGAGTTATTGAGTTGCGCTCATGCCATGTGTGTCTTTTGTATACCCATTCTGTGGTGTGGATACTGCTGGGGCCTGAATTTCCCCACCCCTGGGGACCAATAAATATTCAATCAATCAATCAATCAATCATATGCGAAAGATTATGTCATGGATATAAGAAGAACAATCTAATGCTTCTAATCCAAAAGGCAAGCAATTGTGATCAATAGTGAGGAGAAAAAAAAACATCCCAAAGCGTCCAACATGCTTTTCATTAGACAACTCATCATAATGTGACGTCGGCCACAATGAAAGCGGACGCAGGCATGCCAAGGCTTGATGAGGCCTTATAATATGTCAGAGCTTAGTCAAATTTGCACTTGCACATGAGGAAAAAAAAAATAGAAAAGTGGGCTGGACATCTTCTGAGCCGTGATGTTTTCTTTTCCTCCCGCAGTCTTGCTTTTCCTTCCTTCCTTCTTCTGTCTCAATGTTGCGCATGTATAAAACTCGTAGTGGACAGTGTGTGGAGCTCCTTTAATGTGAGGTTAGGGTAGCTAGCTAGCTAGCTAGCTAGTAGCACCAGCTGCTCTTGTCACAAACGTATAACGGTTAGTGTGTTGTGAACTCGCTCATTGTTGAAGAAACAAACGCACATATTTGAAGACCTTGGAGTCTGTTTTTCAACCACTCGGGACTGCCGGACACGCCAAAATGGCCTCCCGGCTGCCAAAAAGTTGTCATTCCCTTCCCATTTTAGCATCTTGGAAGCTTTGTCATGTGTTTGTTTGTCTGCCTCCTCTTCCTCTGCTGCTCATAAGAATTCTGTCAGAGTTTTCCAAGGGTCAGCCCTGCGTGCTAGCTGGAAGCTAGCCAGATGGCAAATAGCTAGCTAGCTAGCTGGCCGGCGGCCGGGTCATGGCTTGGCACGGTTTAAAAGCAGCCCCGAAAGAGAAGAAGCAGTCAAGTGCTTGCAGGTGGTTAGAAAGCAAATGGTTCCGTATTGACTCCGTAAGACGGAAATCTTGAGCGGCGATCAACAATCCCACAAGTGAATATTCGACCAAGGAGATGGATGACATGAACGACTGCCACAGAGGAGACGTTACATAAAACATCTGTTTCATCCACGTTAATACTTGCCTAAGCTCTCACCCAGTTCTTTGCATCTAATCAGGAATTGTCTGATACTTTGATGCGGATTGTTGCGGGGGCGCGTAGCTAGCGGCAGGAGTGCGTCTGCATTCTCTGCAAGTGAGGGAAGTGACCTCAGACTTCCTGTGTGGGTGAGCACGGCCAGGTGCTGCGGGTTCTTACCGCCGAGACTCACTAGGTCTTAGGACACCCGTGCGAGATAAGCCCCGCCCACTCCGCTCAACCTCGCTTGCTCTCTTTGGATTTTCAAGCAGCATGGTCGTTATATAGTTTACAAATTCTGACTGCTCTGGCGTTGTAATTAAGTTCCTGGTGGGATGTAATTACAAGGCTGCTCATTTGAAAAGAAACGTCGCTAGGAATGACACATTATGGGAAAGCTTGGTTGGATGGATGATAATTATAGACACTTGTTAAATATGGGTGAAGAAAGTGACCTTTCGCTGCACTGTGAAAGGCCAGCCGGCTTCGGTGCTAGTTTTGCTTCCGTTGGCTTAGCGGTCGGTCAACGGCGGCACATGTAAGACATTTAACCAATGGCTCGGGTCCAATCAGTGTTTCCCCATCAGCCGTCCCACATGGAAGAGATGTTGTTTGGATGCGGGAATGCTGTCCATTCACCGTCTTGTCAATGAGTCAGCTGCGACTGCTTTCCCGTACGTTGGCCTTGAGGAATGAGGCAATCGTCTACTTGTCGCTCATCCTTTGTTTTCGAGCCAGGTTTTAGCGGTGTGGGTTAGCCCCTTTCGTACAGCCCATCAAAACCAGATACACCATGTGAATGTGATAGATAGATAGATAGATAGATAGATAGATAGATAGATAGATAGATAGGTAGGTAGGTAGGTAGGTAGGTAGGTAGGTAGGTAGGTAGGTAGGTAGGTAGGTAGGTAGGTAGGTAGGTAGGTAGGTAGGTAGGTAGGTAGATAGATAGATAGATAGATAGATAGATAGATAGATAGATAGATAGATAGATAGATAGATAGATAGATAGATAGATAGATAGATAGATAGATAGATAGATAGATAGATAGATAGATAGATAGATAGATAGATAGATAGATAGATAGATAGATAGATAGATAGATAGATAGATAGATAGATGTACATATCCAAACTTTGCTGATTTGTCTGCGCAAACACTTCTTTCTTCATTTGTGTGACAGGGGCCAAACAAAGTTCATGCCCTGACAAGGCATGTAGCGAGATCTGCACAGCACGTCCGCAGCTAACAGTACAAATCATGTCATCATAGGAAAACATGCTGCCATACAAATAGCTTGGCTGCAGGCGAGACTAAATCTACAAATAATCAGCAGTGTTTTCGGACGCAACCTGTAATTTGACGCGTAATAGTACCGCGGACTGCGGCTAATGGGCTAATCATAGCGCACCCGATGGCTAATGAGGGGGAAAAATACTGCTAGGTGCAGAGAATTTCTCGCATGAATGAGGTCAAGCGATGCAATTTTTTTAGCGGGCTCGCTTTCTCAAGGATTTTAGCGCCCAATCTTTCCTGAATGAGATCCATGTCATTGTTCGCGCATAACTTCAAGAGCGCTAACATTCCTCTCGCTAACAGTACAATTGCGGCTCAGCAAGATGAAACAAGATCCAGAATGTGACTTGTTAGGCCGCAGTGTTCTTGGCGAATCCCTTCGCCGGCGCTCTTTCAGTCAAGTATTCGCAAGCTTTTGCCGTTAGCGCGCTCACTTTTTTGTCTGAGCTACGGTACGCGGCCAGGGGCGTGCTTCGACAAGCTCCGTGTCGCTGGCGAATTAGCGACGTACGCACCTAGAGAAATCATTTCCAGGTCGGCGCCGCCGTTCTCCAATTTCTACCCGTCCCCTCCCCACCCACCCCACCTTGGTGTGATGCTAGCCTTAGCCTCCATAAATGGCAGAAAGTGTCCTTGGCGTGGCTATAAAAGGACTTTGGCTCCTGGACCGATGGATGCTTTGCAGATTTACGACACGGACGAGCTAAACGGAGATTTTCTTGGCTTCTGGTGGCCGCTAATATGAAAGGCTGGGTGACTTAAGGAGAGGAGCGGCCCGGTGGGAACGTCGTTATCGCCCGCAGGCCTGTCTGTCATCAAGCTGTCAGGTGGAAAAAAATGGAACAGACGTCAAATACAAGTCCTGCACCGCAGAGTTTACTCAGTGCGTAGCACCTCTTCACCCTGGAGAGCTTTTCACAACTTTCCACACTTGAAGCTAGGAAGTTGTTCAGCTGAGCTCAGGATCTTCGCTTCTGGCACTTTTATTTATTTTATTTATTTATTTATGTATTTTATTATTATTTTTGTTTTTATTTCATTCAAAAATATATTATTTTGTTAGCAAATTTGCACGTTTGGCATACGCAGTCCTGCGTAGATTCGCTTCGCCAACAAGTTTGCGCCTGTTTTTGTACTTTTGCAGAGCGGGCCCCGGGCGGGCTCCGTGGGCAAACATCCCGAGCTCGATGTGATTTGCAGGTTGTGTCAAACGCCGCCGTATTTCACCGTAACGATACTTCACATAGCATGTCCTAGCTTCTTTTTTGTGTGTCGGGTTGGGGGACGGGTAAAGGTTGCTGGAATTTCTGCAAGCTAAGTGGGAAATGTTTGAATGACGGCAGCGTTCGCTGAGTAAACGACGCGCGGGAGGAGGCGTGCCCGCTTAGCAGCTGTCACCGCATTTGCCTGAAAGTAATCACTCGTAGATTGTATTGCGCGGGCCGCAAACCGCTCGTTGCTAAATTCTGTTTGTCAAAGCCACAAAGGCGCAGATGCGCAAACATCGGAAGGCTTGATGAGCTGCTTTATGAAGGAGAGAAAGTGAATCACCTAAGCAAGAAGAAATCAAAGTGTTTCAGCCACGTTCCTGTTGTTATCTTATTGCGAGAGTCATGTTCGATGTTTGCTTTGTGGGTTTTTCTTCAACAATGCCGCACACAAAAAAAAAAACTGTGATCCGCATTCCTCTCAAGGGTCTGGCAAACATCACTGAATTGTTTTCACCTCGACGTCTTTGCTTCATACGTTAGCAATTCTGCCCCCCCCCCGCCTTGCTTTAATGGGCCAAAACATCCCAGCTTAAAAAAAAAAAAAAGAACCACTTCCAACGCCGGCCGTGGAAGTGAGATCAATGAGTAAAATAAAGGCCAGACGGTGAGCAAAGCAAAGCGAGAGAAGGGTCTATGACACAAGCGGCATGACTTCACCCTGGAAGTATTCGGGCCCCCTCCTCCCAACCAACAGCACCAGCGCCTCATCCCTTCCCTTTCGCATGGCGAGTGGAAAGACTTTGGGCCTTAATTACCGCCGGAGAAAGAATGGAGGCTAAATGACACGGATTGACAAGTCGTGCATGATGATGACAATCAATGAATGCAAGCTGATTGGTCGGAGGAATGGATGCTTCAGGGAAGAGGTGTTAGGGTTGAGCTAGCGATGCAATCATTCAGGGCTAAGTAAAGTATGGCTTGTGGGCCACACATGGCCCATTCTGTACTTCAATCCAGCCGACCAGGCGTTTGGATTATCAAGACATCGGTGATATTGCTTTAAGTACATATACATAGTCAATATTTATTATGTGGCAGAAGATATATCTTACCAGAGACAGGACCAGCGTTCAACTGGTGCCGTTGTCAGTCTTCACCAAAGCACCTGTTTTGTGTGTATTTTTATTTATTTTTTTGAAACGCCGTCTTCCCATTTTTTAGCAACAGCGGCAGCACAGACTTTTGCATTTTATCACTGGTAATGAATTAGGTGTGGAAGACGAATAGTGTTTTGCATGCTTGCATGATAAAGAAAATGCGCCGGACATGGGAAAGATAAGGCGCTGATGGATTGCAATTCCGCTTTGGCAAAGTCGACAAAGTCAGGATCTCGGTACTCGTGCCTCCGGAGACCTCGAGAAAACTTGCGATAAATCCGCCGTGATCTATTGTACACCAAGGGGAGCTTTGCTTTTTTTGATAGCTGTAATCACTTTGAGGTCATTTTGATGTTTACATATTCCGCCGTGTCACCACCTAATCTTGTGATCGAGTCAACTAAGCCAGCCATTTATGCTTCATTCTCTCGTGTGTGTATATGTCACGGACAAAACATGGGATGGGATATCTGTATCATCTAGGTCTGGTATCATTTTTTTTTTTCTTAATAATACTATTGTGGCTTCAATGTTTTTTTTCAGTTTATTCAGAAATCTAAGTACAGTCTCGTTGTATTTAGTTCAATCCTAGTTTTACGTGGAGTATTTTTTTTCCGATGGTACACGGTGTAAAGAGTTTGAGAATTACATGGTAGGAAAAGCCAGCGATAGTAAATATTAGTGGCTTGAAAGAAATGGTGGCCGCTTGTGGATGCAGCTGTTGTCTGTCTGCACTTTCCTCATTTGAACCTCTTAGTCCACCGTTAGCTCTGCTATGTTTGTTTTTCTACTTAAAGCAGCGACAGCCTTTGTGTGTTCACGTGCTTGCCAGAGCTTTTGAAGTGTTACAGGAAAGCCTCGGTCACTATTCATTCATGGGACAGGGACTGCCGCAATTAGCATCAATTAGTAATTGACGCCCCGGATAAAATGATTTCGGTTTGGTTTAAACCACAATGTATGATCCTGAAACACTCTCCTATTGTTGTAAACATTAGACCTCAACAAAAATGGCTAAAAGATGATTTGATTCCCAAGATCCTACTAACAAATGAAGCTAACGTTAGCGGCTCCCTCACAACTCTCCTATTAGCTCGGGCTTTGGCGCCAAATTGTAACGATTTTTCCATCAAATATCAGCACAGACCACAGAAGATGCATTTGCGAATAGCGAACCCCAGAGGTTCACCGTATTTCCATTTAGCGACGATGCTAACGAGTTCCGACCCAATTTGACTTCCTACAGCAAATCTTTTGTTTTATCGCAGTGATTTGGAAGCGGTCCACAGGGGAAGTTCATCTTAGAAGATTTGACCCTTTGCGCCAAAAAAATGTATTATGTTTAACAGTCCGTCTTGCTAAAGTGACACTTTTACGCGTCTCCAGTCCGAGCCGATTCCCTGAATATGTTTCGGCATGTGTTGCTAAATGCGCCGCTGTGTTTTTTCTGGCACGGCTGGTCCGTTTGCGCACGGCCACGGCATCCCGCATAAAACGGCGGGCCAAACGCCTCGCTGTGTAACGAGCGGCGAACGTCACCGGCGAAGGAGTTTATGACGGTGCGGTGTGAGGACGGTGTTTGCACGTTGCCGCGGTGATGTGCCTGCGAGGTTTGTATGACCCAAATGTACTGGAAATGACTTTGAGGATCGTCATCCTGTTAGCTGCGCATTTTGGCAGGTGACTTGGCGGATTTCTGGGCCAACAATGACTTGATGTCTCTTTTTGTGAACCCTTCATGGAGGTTAAGAGGAAAATGAGAGATTGAGCTCACTTATGAGCAAACTGGGACTCACTGCATTTCTCATTTGATTTTTCAAATGAACAAATCCGGCATTTAGAGAGCTTTGCCGCTAACACGTAAGTGGTAATGTTGGCTTTGTAAATAAATTCTTGCGTCGGCATTAGCCTTCAAGGTCAGCGCAGCCACGAGCCACAAGTAATTGCAAGCAGTTGTGTGGGTGTATGCGCCGTACGCGGGTCAGAGTGCTGAGTCGGCGGGTCTTTGAGACCCCCTCTACGTCCGGGCCTCTTTTTGTGCTGACTCTGCAACAGGAGACCACCAGTGGCCGGCCGGCCTTGCAGTTAGCCTTGATGTCTGGCGGCTTTCTTATCACCATCAAGCGTGATGGTGAATCAACTCTTGGATCTTTTGCTCTGGAACTTTCCGAGCTGCCAAGTCATTAGCTGGTTGGGAGTTGTACTTTGAATTCTGGAAACATTTGGCACACCCCTATTTCTAGTCTTATACACAAATCCCTACGACGCTTGAAAGTGGCTTTGGATCTTCACCCAGCAGATCTCATAGTGTCTGAATATGTCCGCTTCAAAACAATTGAAAAATGTTGTGCTCATAAAGCATCTAAAAAAAAAAACAAGTGGATCCTCAGATTTCAAAGAAATAAAAACATCCTCGGTTTATTCCGATAGCAGTAGCGAGCCAAATTTGTCGAAATGTAACAGCCATTTTCCATTTCAGCTCAGTGCTAGCATATATTTGCCGTGACAGCTTTACGCCGTCCTACTTGTTAGGAAGCGACGCGTCCTCGTATGTTTACCATCCCAAAGTAGGTCCAGTGGAGCAGTTAGCGAGCGAGCGAGCTGTTAAAATCATCCATCCCCCGTGTTCTGCTTTTCAGATTCCCGACGTCTTTTCTCGCCCTCTCATCGCTCCTTCTGTTGCCACCTAAACATATACCAGGAAAGAAACGGGGAGGGACAACCTTGCATTCTCCAGGCAGTGACTCTCCGAATAAGTGGAAGGCACACAGGAGTCCGCTGCATAGTTTCTCCAATGCAAACCAGATGTCAGGCACTAATGCATGGCAGCATTTTTTTTTTTGAACTCAAAGGAAGACAAATGTAGGGCAAAAATGCAGCCGGTGTAAAAATAAATTCACGTTCATTCCACGCATCTTCAAACTTGCTTCATGGTGGTTTGACAGGAACTGTAGGATTTGGAGGCCGCCGTGATTGTTATACTTTGAAATTGAGTCCCGGGGTGAAGCGGGATTATGACAAATGGACTCATTCCATGTAGAACTAAATGAGCACTATGCGATTTGTCTTCTGGATACTTGTTTATCTGCATTTTCATGGGAAGAATTGTGTGGTTTAAAAGACATATTCTCTACATGTGTCATTTCTGCTGAGTCATGATTTCTCACTTTTCTGTTCTCTGTCTCTCAAGTTGTCTAAAATGTCCACTAATTATGGAATGAACCATATTTCTTTTTGAAATTCACTTCTGTCAAGATGTCAAGTCAGCTAAAAGTATGTCGGATGGCACAAGCCCGAGGACAAATTACAAAGGACGCTGTGGCATTTTACAACCTCAGGCGGCCATTTTCTTTCCTGTTTGTGATGTCGGCACTTTGTCGGCGGTTTGAGCTTCAGCGCGAACGAGCGTATTGAATATTTCTGGTGATTTCAAAACATTGCTGTCATCTGTTTTTTGTAAATATCCAAGTGGTTTTGTTCCGTTAGCATTAGCAATGTCCAAGCGCAACCACGGTTGACCATTGAAATCAAAACACATTGATGAATAATTTCTCCCTCGTGTCAAATTTCCTCATCTGGCGATATACGCTTTCTGTCAAATAAACGAGACGACGGACTACATTTGACTCATTTTCGGAGGTGGCTGTAAGTGTTGGTTCCTGCACGCCATTTGTCACGCTGAGGACCGTGCTCCCTCATCCTGCTCTGTCCCGAAAAATAATATCCACCTAATCCTTCGGACAGTGAGTCATAAACACACGTTGCGAAGCATTAAGATCTTCTGGTGCAATTGGCGTACTTGACTTTTCCCATTCGTCAGCGCCTGGAACGTCTCCACGCTCATCAAGGAATGAATATCTCCATTCTTTGCGAGGAAGCAACACGTAAACCGTGTGGGGGGGGACGGGGGGGTTGACATCATTCTTTATTTTTTCATGCGCTCAACTCAAAAAGCCTCAAATGATATAGTCCCATGCCCAGATCTGAACTTTCTAGTCAGCCAAAGAAGCTGGACTGTGTTCTGGAAGATGTCCAGGCAGCGGACAAGCGCGCCAAGTGATGGGACGTGTTTATCCTTCTTCTCTGTTCCTTTTCATCCACGTTTGATTTAAGAGGCGCCTTGGGGTTAAAACTCTGGCTTCAGACTTGATTTACCTCCGACGGTGCCCGGCTTGGGTTTCCTGGCGCTCACTTTCCTCCCACTGAGATTTCCTCGCTGGTTCTTTGTGCAGAGTTTGTCTTTGAAGGCAGCAAAATATTCCGACGTGCCTTGGATTGATTCCCACCTGCACAGTCATTTGTTGTGTTGTTGTTTTTTGGGAGATGTCTGCTCTGAATAAGTGACAAGAAATGATTGCATTGCTGTAATTATGGTGAATTAACGTGGAACTTGCACTCACGGGCTTCAGCCTGTTTTGGAATGATTTGCCCGGGGCAATTGTTTCTCGTCGTTCTGTTTATTTCTGTTGTGCAAGGTGAAGGTGATTGTATGTAACTGATAAGAGAACCTGTTGCATTAATCATCTTGTCATGTCCTGTTGAACACATTTTTATTTCATTGAATTTGTATTGAATTCATTTTTTAATGTCATGTTTTTTATTTAATTTAATTGCTTCATTTCATGTTGTATAGATTTGATTGATGACTTATTTCTCATTCTACGGTACGATTTGTGACTTTGCGTGTGTATGGCTTTGGATCCGCAAATGATCTTTGATGGCCAAGTGATTCTTTTAGTCATATGACACATAATTGTGCCCGTGTGTGACCCTCCCGGGAGTATTTCTGGGCGTTGTGTATATTTCTATTTGGCAATGTGGCGGCGATCATGAAACCTTTGTCAAGGCAGAATGGCATTCCAGTAATGGTATGAAATTTGCGCAGGTACTTGCATTGAGCTCTTCAGCGGCCTTGCTATGTTTACGCCAGGTGGTGAAGTTCATCCGGCACACCCATGCGCCGTGTTTTGAGTCTGTGGCCTTCCTTTTGCCTTAAGCACATGTTGCACTTTGGCCTCGCCGCTGCGGCTTGTGCAAAACCAAAAAGCCTCAGCGTGTTATTCCTTCCTCGCGACTCTTTAATTTCGCCGTGAACCTTGCCACTTCCCAGCTTTTTATTTGTTTTCAAATACCCGTCCGTCCGTAAGATAGACGAGAAATGCCAAGGCCTAGTCTAGTCTGTGAAATCCCTTCCCGCTTAGCAAACGGGGGAAAGTTCAGGGCCAATGGGGAGACTGACTGCACGTATGCTGTCGCCGGGCGACTCGGTACGCTCTGTCCGGGTCCGGTCCGGTCCGATCCGGTCCGGTCCCACCGGCGAGCCGGCTAATCCCCGGCAGCCCAAGCTCTTTTTACGCTCCGTTTGATTCCAAATGTGTTTACTCCCTGCAGCCTGGCTGCTCATTCCTCCTCCCCCTTCCTGTTGAATCAAAATAAAAAAGTGTTTTATAAAGACTAGACAAAGCATGGGACAGACAGCGAGCGGCGTGTTGTGTTGTATCAACAGAGATCCTCTTGACCGCAACAGGCATGACTGAGTCCTGCCTGGGAAAACAAAGCCACTGCACTCCACTGTATCGAGTCTCTCAATGGCAAAAAGGCAAAGCACAGGGATTTGCGCTAGGTGGGCGGAGTCTTACCGTTTGCTTCCTGGATACAAATTTTGGAATTCACACCTGTGCTCCAGTTAAATATAAATGAAATGTACAATCTTTCCAAGAAATACAATCACACAAGTTTTCTAGTTTCTCATTCATCCCGTGTAAGCTTTCTTTTTCCAGTCACACATTCAGGCTACTTTCAGTTGTATTTAACTTTCTAGTCCAATACATTTACATACAATCTTCAGGAACACTGTACACATTTATTTAGATATAAAAGTGATTTTAATTTTGACATCCAATCCATTTTAGTTGCATGATTATTTAAAGGGGAAGTCAAGTCCATTTTTGAATTTCAATTTTTTGTTTTATCAGTCTAAACAATATTCTGATTATTTTTTAATTCTTGGAATATAAATGATTTGTTTTTGGAGTTCTTATGTCTTCACATTCATCCTATCAATGTGGATCCACTTGAAGGAAAAGAAAAGCATCTCAACAGCCAGTCACGCTGACCCATATAACTGCGCTCGCTCAATATTTGACTTTCCGTCTCGGATGAACTCTGGCGGGAATCACTGCAAAGAAAGGAATTCTTGGTCCCGAGCCCCGTTTAGCTCGCTGCAATGCTGCAATTAAACTCGGCGTGTCGTCTCGCGTGGACTCCTCAGCTCCGATTACTTGGGAAACCGGTCACGCACGGCTCTGGTATTTAGCAACGTTCCTGACCCGCTCCGAGGTTCTGAGTCAGCGAAGGAAGATGGAGCGTTGCCGGGAAGCTTGCGCAGATACAGTAGTAGCGGGAGATCCAAAAAGCTCTGGGAGGCCTGGCTGGATTCTGGAGTTCACCGTGACCCAGATCCAGCGCCTCAAGGGTCACTGAACCCACGTCAGGCTCCCCCCCGCCTCCTCGCTCTCTGTTTTCGTGCCATCGGGAGTTCATTTAACCCCAGCCTTGGCCAGTCCAACCCAAAATGGGAACAGGTCAAAACAAGCCCTTTTGTTGCTTCTGAAGTAACGCACCTTTACCTATCGGGCTCGGGGATCTCCGCCCGAGACGTTGCCATCGGTTGCTCCAGCGACTTGACAGATACTTCATCGGACGTGATTGTTTGTTATTCTTGCTCAGAGCCGCGTCTCTCTGGGAAGCCTACAAAAACGAGCCGAAGCTTTCTGGCCAAGAAATAAGCCAGCCTTGGGAACAACAGCCTTATTGGGCCTTTCCACTTCCCGTACATCGGGTGTCATGAGTGGAAAACACCAAAAGGTTTCTTGATAGACTTCCTGTCCATTTGTACCATTTGAAAGTTGTAGAGCAAGGCTGTCAAAGTCAAGGCCCGGGGGCCAGATCTGGCCCGCCAAGGCAGTGTTTCTTAATAAAATATCAAAAGTGTAAATTGTCTTACTTTTAATGACAGCGGGTTATTGCAATATTTTTTGGGTCTCAATCCCACTTTCAAAATAAATTTGAATTTTTTTTTATCACTGGATTGATTCTGTTTAATGTAGAGGTTCCACTGTAAGACTTTTTCATGCTATCAAATGAGAACAATATCAGTAGCCTTATTTGCTTAAAAAAAAAAAAAAAAAGTCAGGTAGTTGTCAGCACCCTTTCCAGCTCACGCCTCCTTTGTTTTCATATCTGGCAAGCACATACTGTACATAGCTGCTGCGTGTGTACCTGGCAGTGCTGGCAACTCACTTCCAATCTGCAGTGTAAATCCAGCCTGACACTACTTGTCTTACCCAGAAGTGAGGTCATCATTCCCTGTCCTGCCTGCCGGCACCTGCCGGCCGGCCTGCCTGCCTGCCGGCACCTGCCGGCCGGCCTACCGGCCAGCCTGCCTGCCTGCCTGCCTGCGGTGGGAACGGACCCAACCTGCGGAGGGTCGGCGGCATCACTTATCGCCGGGCTTCTCTCCAGCGGTGCTGTCATGTTTAGGCAAGCCGATACTGTTGTCACCGCCATTGTGCCGCTCGCTGGCTGGCTCGGCGTGTCCTTAGAACGTAACACGTGTTGCTCCCGTGTTACATGCTGACGAGATGGACTGTTTCGAACCGGGGGAGTAGTGACCCGTAAAGCAGTCAGGGCGTGGCGATCCGTTGGACTCCCTCCATGACTTAGCGAATCCGCTTTATGATGTCATGTCCTCGATGTTGTCATTTTCTCTGATCAATAGTCCCGCTTTCCTGTCTTTCTCACGTCAGGCTGACAACCCCAGCGAGCGACGACCCACAGAGCAAGCGACCCAGCGACCGAGCGAGCGCCTGCCCGCCCGCCAGCCCGCCCACCGCGATGGCCGACCGCTTCGACTGCGACAACTGCAAGGAGTCCCTGTACGGCCGCAAGTACATCCAGTCGGACGAGACCCCTTACTGCATCCCGTGCTACGACAGCCTCTTCTCCAACACGTGCGACGAGTGCAAGGAGCTGATCGCCCACGACGCCCGGGTGAGCGAGCGCGCCGTTTAGTTTCTAGCTAGCCGCTAAGTAACTGGGCTCCTCGTATCCCTCCCATAGCGGTGATTTCATTTTGCACTTTTGCCCCGACGATGGAGTCCATATTCTGCCCTTATTTGGAGATGCGTTCTTTTCATTGGCGAGCCATCATAGGAAAACCTATTCACGCCCGTTTTAACTACAGGAAGCTGGTGATTTACAGCTCGCCGAATGGCGAGCCCTATTGAGTGTGCTTTCTTTGAACCTGCGCGAGTTATAAACAGCCGCAGGAAACATGAAGTCGTGGCTATAATTGGGAGCAGCTCGTAGTGATTGGACAATTTACGCCGGGCATAGATCTCATCTAGGAAAGCGTCAATCGTGAATGACGATTTCTTTTCGATCGATCGGTATTGGTGTCGTGGGTGACGCGGACCTGATCTTGTTCCCCTCCTAGGAGCTCTTCTACGAGGACCGGCACTTCCATGAGCACTGCTTCCGCTGTTTCCGCTGCGAACGCTCGCTGGCGGACGAGCCCTTCACCAACCAGGAGGACGCACTGCTCTGCAACGACTGCTACTGCAACGAGTTCTCGTCCAAGTGTGTCGCGTGCGACAAGATCGTCATGCCAGGTGAAGGTCAAAGTGGGGTCATTTGCTCATTTAGTGCTGGCCTTTGGTTCCATTATAAATATATAAATACTCGGTGGCCCGGATCAAAGAACAGTGCTGAACCCGTGGGGCCCGCCGACCCTATTTTGGTCACCCCTGTATTCGAATGTTCACGTGTAACTTCTGTTGTAGTTGCCAAACAGAGTGATGCTTCGATTTGTCATTTTCCAAACATGTCACGCGTACGAGTTTTCCACAGATCGAGAAGAAAAAGTCAGTCCGGGCCTGAAAACCGCAGCGTCATCGTAAGGCTAAGCAGCAAGTCAAATAAGATCAATAAAAAAAACTAGCACCAAAGTGGGAGAAGATGGATTATTCAGTGACACAAACTATGGGGGGAAAAAAATTGCATCAATCCATCCCGTACGGTGGCCAGCCGCCACTTTCCAACAGAGTATGTGCGGCCGGCCTGTGGTCTTTTCATTTCCAATCAATCAAAATGGCTTTTTCAAACATTTCTGCACTTCTAGCACATGATTTAAAACAGCGCAAAGATACCAATGCCCCGATTAGTTGTTTTTGTTCTACACATTTTGCCTGTCCCCCCCCCACCCCTCCTCAGGTACCAGGAAGTTGGAGTATTCAGGTTCCACGTGGCACGAGGGCTGCTTCGTCTGCCACGCCTGCGAGCAGCCCATCGGCTCCAAGTCGTTCATCCCGGAGAAGGACGAGCACTACTGCGTGCCGTGTTACGAGGAAAAGTTCGCGCCACGCTGCACGCGCTGTAAAAAGGTTCGTAGTCGCCTCACAGAAAGTACCCCAAGTTGAGTGACGCTTGCATTTGCTGTGTCCTGGATCTTCTCAGACCCTGGCTAAAGGCGGCGTGACGTACCGGGACGAGCCTTGGCACAAGGAGTGTTTTGTGTGCAGCGGCTGTAAAACGCAGCTGGCCGGCCAGCACTTCACCTCGCGTGACGACAACCCCTACTGCCTCAAGTGCTTCGGAAGCCTCTACGCCAAGAAGTGCGAGGCCTGCAGCAAACCCATCACAGGCGAGAGAGACTCTTCTTGTTAGTACGACCGCTTTGGTGGTCGGCCGTGTTTGTGGACTCGGTGTTTACGGCTGATACTCACAAATGCCGCAAGCTTCGCTTTTAGTATTTGTTAGATGGTCGCGGCCGGCCTTGTTGTCTTTGTATTGCCTTCATGACAGCAACTTGTCCTTTGGGACTTATACGCATATCCCCGGTGGGACGGTCATCCAGAAATAAACGTGTCGTTCCGAACGACCGGAGGTTCCCTGATGGCTTTTCCCACTGGTGTTAAGTTGGGACTTGCCGTGGATACTTTCACAGAGAGCTGGACCTCAGTTTCCGCACTGAGGAAATGATTACATGATGTTTCAAATTTATTCGAAAGTGGGTCACGCTCACTTTGGGATGCTCGGAAAACGGATGAAAAGGAAAAACGTCTCTAAGTTTTCACTTCAAAGTATTTTCCAAGTGTTTTATTGATTGTAAATTTGCGCCGCTAACTCGCCAGCTAGCAGCCGATTGACTGAATGCTATGCACATCATCACTCATTGACCAGGTGTTTTATCCACTACCTAATGTTAGCCTCTAGCTTGCTAACTAGCTACCAACATCTCTGCATATCAGTACGTTTTGCCTTCAGTCGAGGATTGAATCAACTTTAACGTTAACAAGCTTCTAGCTCGCTAACTAGTTGCTACGCAGGTTGTCTGTCATTTGTTATCATTGGCTGAGTGTTTTCTCGATTATTAGCAACCGGAGCCGCTGACCGGTAACCGTGTCCTCACTATTTATCTGCCGAGTGCAAACATTAGTGGCAGGTCATAAGGTCGCTAACTTGTACTTGCTGTTGACTGTTGTGTCCCCCTTTTTCCAGGCTTCGGCGGAGGCAAGTACATCTCGTTCGAGGAGCGCCAGTGGCACCAGCCATGCTTCACGTGCACGCAGTGCTCCGTGTCGCTGGTGGGCGCCGGCTTTTTCCCTGACGGTGAGCGCATCTTATGCCGCGACTGCCACAAAGGCTTATAAAGACCCACAAACTCCCCCCTCTGAATTCCACTCGACTCGTGTCATGGCCAAAGTTTTTATACCCAGCAAGGTCATACAGGGAAACGACAAAGGCAACAAACTTTATACAGTGTAGGGCTTTAAAACATGTATGATAATTAGTATCAAAATAACTTCTTGAATAAATAAATGAATAACATGCTTCCAACTGGGGCTCATTTGAGCGCAAAAATAACACAAAAGTTAACAGTTAAAGAAAAACAATTCTGAGCGGTTTGTTATCATTATGAAAAGTTTAATTTTGCACTTTTTTGGACAATCATGCTACCATGTTGAGTGCACATAAAAAAATAATAATAATACAAAAACATGGCACAAAACCACTTTTTTATGTGATTGCTGAATCTTTTTGCCAATTTTTTTTTATTCTTCATTTTCTGCTAATTGTTTTTGATAAGTGGACCTTTCTTCATCATTTTTCCAAGGAATTCTTTTTAAATCAAGCATGTCCTGTAATATCAATTGGTCCCTCGTAGGATGCTAGCGAGTCAAAAGAGAAGAATTCAAAGGATAAAACATTTCTATGACTTGTGCAATTCGGACAAATTGTTGTCAAAGTATTAAGAAAAAAAAAAATGGTTGCATTGTTTTAATAAGAAAGTATCAAGTGTCACTTTTGGTTCGCCAGCATTCCAAAAAGTCTGACTGATTGTGTCCAAAATATTTTTAACATACAAATTCAGTATTTTCTCACTCTACTGGCCCCAATTTCCCTTTTTTTTTTTTTTTTTCCTCTAACTATTTTACATTTTTAGCATCTGACAATTATAGTCAAAAAGATGCTGAGTATGCATGTCTTATTTTTTTTTTTGATTTTGTTGTATTTGTCGCTGCATCTCCAAATTTTGTGCGTTTATTTTTTTAATTATTATTTCTGCTCCCCCAAAACAGCACATATTTTGATGTATAGTTAACAAAACCCTGTGACAAAAGCTTTGTGAATCATTCTGAAGTGTTTTAATATACGTTTTTTAAGTACATTTCAGTATTTGGCAGGGTTTCTAGTTTAGGTTTTTAGGCTGTTTTGTTTCGTTTTAATATTTTTTTTCTTGAGTTTTTCTTATTTTAAAAACTTATTTGTTTTTTATATTTAGGGTTTTATTTTATATATTGTATTTTTCACTTTTGTCTTTTTCATCTGTTCATTTTTGTCGAGTATTTGTAGGGGGAAAAGATCATGTAATATATAATATAGGGTGTCTCATAATTAAGCAACATGCGGTGAGCGTTGGAGGCTTACATGGGATCACTATTTGGCAAGCACTTGAGCCTTCCCATGTGTTTGCAAACAATTGATATCCACTAAAGAAAAAGAAAAACTTTCATACGGACAAACAAAATAACAAACCAAAACCTTTGACACACAAAATTTGGAGATTCTTGTTGTTCCTATTCATTTCTTTTTTTCAAAGTATTAAAAATACACACACACACAATGATATATAGTATATATTTCAGCTTTGATGCTGGTGAGTCAGAGTTGGCAAATGTGCATTTGTTTTTGTATTGGATGGGGAAAAAGAAGCCATTGTTTTAGTTGTAAACACGATGTTGTGTGGGAAATAAATGAAATCATGTGGATTCTATTGCATGTTTTGTCATTTGAAAAAGGGTGGTGACTTTGGCGGAACACTTTCAACACGTTTGCGTTCTAGCCGTAAGTGACAAGAAGCTTGACATAGTGCACCTAAATATATATTTATGCTGAGTCGACTGTTTCACCACCCCGATGGTGTACACATGGAATAACAGATGCACTCTCCCCACCGCCGTTTGAGATTTTTTCACCAAAAAAGGAAATGGAAAGCTCGGGTGGGTGGAGGAGGGGGTGCTAGAAGTGTGGGAGCGAGCGAGCGAGCGAGGGAGGAAGAGAGGAGGGAGGATGTTCACATCTGGACTCGACACTTTCTGGGGGGGGGGGCAGCTTTTTGCAGGAAAGACAAGACGAGACGAGAGGAGGAAGAAAGGTCAGTGGGAAAAAGCCGCCCTCAGTATGTTGGCGGCACCCCGAATATAACCTTTGCTCCAAGCAGCACAAAATAATCAACTAAGTAGTGGGAGTTGCTTCAAATGTGTCTACTACGCTGACCAAAAAAAAAAAAAACTTGGGCCATTGATGCGTCCTGTTAGCCGTTTTGTGCTGATGGGAGAAATGAGCGTCTCCTGTTAACTTTGTGAGAATCCTTGAAATGATCAAGAAACTGCCGTTTCCAAAGCGGCTGTTAAGTTTCTTCCATGGACTTTTTGATGTCCACCTAATTTTGTGTTGATAGGTGAAGCTAGCTGTTTTGTTTCTGAACTGTGAATGAGCAAACCTTTAGCGTATTTTGTGTTGGATTCAATGTCTTCAGAACGACAGTACCTTGTCCAAATCCCCATGCAAGTTCAACACTTTGGATTGTGCTGCCTCCTTTTGCACACATTCAACACTGCAGCTCCAAAACTAGAATGTAGTGTCACACATAACAAAGGCGAAAATGTACTAGCAAATCAACCTTTTTAGTCCAGTTACAACAAAACATAACTAACTATGTGTGCAATGAAGGACATTCCGGGCCTGCTCGACCCCCTGCACTTTGCCTACCGGGCAAACAGGTGGGTGGACCGACCGACCATGCGGTCGACATGGGGCTGCACTACATCCCCAGGGACGTACGCCAGGATCCTGTTTGTGGACTTCAGCTCGGCGTTCAACACCATGGTTCTCGACATCCTCCACCAGAAGCTCATCCAGCTCAGCTCGCGGTGCCTGTCGGTGGATCGCCAGCTTCCGCTCAAACAGTAAGGCTGGAGACCATCACATCCGACACCCGGACCACCAGCACAGGGGTGGGTGCATACGTCCTCTCCCCACTGCTCTTCTGTGAAGCTCCTGAAGTATGCGGACAACACCACTCTCATTGGACGGTGACAACTCACTGTGCAATAACATCCTGCTCTCTCTCGCCACTTCAATGTTGTTAGTTACCTGAACGTTGTCAGTCGCTGAAATGTTCCACAGAGGCTGAGATCGACCAGAGTCAAATTCCTTGTTTCAATCAAGCTGATTCTGATGTGTTGCAATGGGGATTGAATGTAAATGTAAGTGAAGGACTGCCCACAAGAGGGCGCCAGACGTTCAATATATACAATCACCAATCTCAGAGACGAGCCACAACGCACAAGAAAACTAAAAGTACATTCATTTTCTGATGTTTCTGAAGAAAACAAAAGCGTTTAGGGGTTGGGGTTAGTGATAGAAGTGGGGCATTACGGTCACGGCAGAGTGGCACAGTGATAGAGCGGTTGCCTCGTAACTTGGACGTTGTGGTACCAATCCTCATACCTGGTGACTTTTGTATTGCGGCAGTCTCCCACTGGTAGAATATCTTAGTTTCGTTGGATACCATTTATACAATGGCAATTTATTCATGTTAATTACAGAAGTCAGTTTGAAGTAATAATAATAATACATTTTATTTCTCAGGCGCCTTTCAAGGCACTCAAGGTCGCCGTACAAACATAATATAGCATAAACACTGGCTGATTAGTGTCGGCTAATAACTTATAACGAATCACTTCCTAAAGTGACTCGTTCTTTTTTCAGCTCATATGACTTCAACCAGTAGGTGTCGGTAATGCGCATTGAAGCTGGTGCCACCTCGCCGTAAAACAAAACGAAGAAGAAAATGACGTCACTTCCCGTTCACGAACGAGTCGTGAATTGCATTTCCCGTTCACCAACGAACGAATCTGTGAGCGAACGAATGAGTGAGTGATTCGCATTTCCAGTTCATCGCGCGAACGGATCAGTGAGGGAACGAATCCGGACTTTCCCGTTCGCGAACGAGTCAATGGGTCCTTCCTTCCTTCCCGTGCGTGCATCAACGGATCAGTCAGTGAACGTCCTGGCGTCAACTATGTTAGCCAGAATGTCGATTTACGATTTGCCAAGGAAAGAAAGAACTACTGACTTGTATTCACGTTTTCTCCAAGTTAACGGCTAGCTTTATTGCATGAACGGATGCGCCGTTATCCAATAACGGGGAGATTATGCTTCTCTTTGGGTCATCTTGATTTTATAACACTTATAGTAGTTCTTAAATAACGTGTATGCATATATACGCCTAAATATTGTTATCCAATATATCTACTGCAATTTCACATTAGATTGCTGGTTTTAAATTTACTTTTATTATTATATTATAATGATATTTATATATTATTACCTTTTCGAACAGTGATATATATTGTTTGTTTGTTTTTTATTGTTTTCCTTTAAATCATGTTCGAAATAAAGAGTCAGTCATTATTATTATTATTTTAATAAACATGTATGTTAAAACTTGTCTGGTGTTTTATTCCTTGTTTTCATATTCGCCAATTGAAACATAAAAATCAGACATTTGGTTAACTACTTTATATGGCAATATGTGTAGGTACACCTCAAGGACACTTCAATAGGTACACTACACGAGGTAAAAAAAAATAAAAAAAAAGAATAAATAAAGGGTTAATTGCACAATAAAAGCACATATAAGCATATTTTTACACCTGGGATCGAACCAAATTCTTACCGAGTAAAAGGCCCTGTCACTAACCAGTCGGCTATTTCGACATGTCAATCCGCCCTCGTCTGCACTGTTATGTACTAGTGATGTGCATTCCAGTTTTGGGTGAACTGAATCTTTAGAATCGGTTCACTCAAAATATTTGTTCAAAAGAATCGTTCACCGAATCGTTTGCTATACTGTCTTATTTATTTATTCTTTTTTTTTTTTTTTTTTTTACCTCGAGTAGTGTACCTATTGTAGTGTCCATGAGGTGTACCTAATCACAGGCCACTTCAATAAAGAAAAAGCTGAAGTGAAAGTGAAAAGTGCCACAACTGCCCTCACCCCCACCTCCTGATTGGCTGTTGGATTTGTGACGTCACTTGGACACTCCATTAGGTACACTGGCATTTTCAAGTGTACCTAATAACAGGCCACTTTATTAGGGAAATATCATGGTCAAAGGTCACAGGTGTCAAGCTCTAGTCCTCGGGGCCGCGTTCCAACATGTTTTCCAAGTTACCCTCGTTAAGCGCACCTGCGTGAAAAGTTTTAGCTACTTTCACGTTCAGCAAGAGCTAAAACTTTTCACGCAGGTGCACTTAACGAGGGAATCACACGGACACTCCATTAGGTACACCGCCATTTACAGGTGTACCTACGTCACGTGGACACTAGATGGTGCCACACCCGCCCTCACCCCCACTTTATGATTGGCTGTTGGATCTGTGACCTTCACTTGGACACTCCATTAGGTACACCGCCATTTTCAAGTGTACCTAATAACAGGCCACTTTATTAGGGAAATATCATGGTCAAAGGTCACAGGTGTCAAGCTCTAGTCCTCGGGGCCGCGTTCCAACATGTTTTCCAAGTTACCCTCGTTAGGCGCACCTGCGTGAAAAGTTTTAGCTACTTTCACGTTCAGCAAGAGCTAAAACTTTTCACGCAGGTGCACTTAACGAGGGAATCACACGGACACTCCATTAGGTACACCGCCATTTACAGGTGTACCTACGTCACGTGGACACTAGATGGTGCCACACCCGCCCTCACCCCCACTTTATGATTGGCTGTTGGATCTGTGACCTTCACTTGGACACTCCATTAGGTACACCGCCATTTTCAAGTGTACCTCATAACAGGCCACTTTATTAGGGAAATATCATGGTCAAAGGTCACAGGTGTCAAGCTCTAGTCCTCGGGGCCGCGTTCCAACATGTTTTCCAAGTTACCCTCGTTAGGCGCACCTGCGTGAAAAGTTTTAGCTACTTTCACGTTCAGCAAGAGCTAAAACTTTTCACGCAGGTGCACTTAACGAGGGAATCACACGGACACTCCATTAGGTACACCGCCATTTACAGGTGTACCTACGTCACGTGGACACTAGATGGTGCCACACCCGCCCTCACCCCCACTTTATGATTGGCTGTTGGATCTGTGACCTTCACTTGGACACTCCATTAGGTACACCGCCATTTTCAAGTGTACCTAATAACAGGCCACTTTATTAGGGAAATATCATGGTCAAAGGTCACAGGTGTCAAGCTCTAGTCCTCGGGGCCGCGTTCCAACATGTTTTCCAAGTGACCCTCGTTAAGCGCACCTGCGTGAAAAGTTTTAGCTACTTTCACGTTCAGCAAGAGCTAAAACTTTTCACGCAGGTGCACTTAACGAGGGAATCACACGGACACTCCATTAGGTACACCACCATTTACAGGTGTACCTACGTCACTTGGACACTAGATGGTGCCACCCCCCCTCACCCCCACTTTATGATTGGCTGTTGGATCTGTGACCTTCACTTGGACACTCCATTAGGTACACCGCCATTTTCAAGTGTACCTAATAACAGGCCACTTTATTAGGGCAATATCATGGTCAAAAGTCACAGGTGTCGAGCTCTAGTCCTCGGGGCCGCATTCCAACATGTTTTCCAAGTTAGGTACACCTGTAAATGGCGGTGTACCTAATGGAGTGTCCAAGTGAAGGTCACAGATCCAACGGCCAATCATAAGGTGGGGGTGGCACCATCTAGTGTCCAAGTGACGTAGGTACACCTGTAAATGGCGGTGTACCTAATGGAGTGTCCAAGTGAAGGTCACAGATCCAACGGCCAATCATAAGGTGGGGGTGGCACCATCTAGTGTCCAAGTGACGTAGGTACACCTGTAAATGGCGGTGTACCTAATGGAGTGTCCGTGTGATTCCCTCGTTAAGTGCACCTGCGTGAAAAGTTTTAGCTCTTGCTGAACGTGAAAGTAGCTAAAACTTTTCACGCAGGTGCGCTTAACGAGGGTCACTTGGAAAACATGTTGGAACGCGGCCCGAGGACTAGAGCTTGACACCTGTGACCTTTGACCATGATATTTCCCTAATAAAGTGGCCTGTTATGAGGTACACTTGAAAATGGCGGTGTACCTAATGGAGTGTCCAAGTGAAGGTCACAGATCCAACGGCCAATCATAAGGTGGGGGTGGCACCATCTAGTGTCCAAGTGACGTAGGCACACCTGTAAATGGTGGTGTACCTAATGGAGTGTCCGTGTGATTCCCTCGTTAAGTGCACCTGCGTGAAAAGTTTTAGCTCTTGCTGAACGTGAAAGTAGCTAAAACTTTTCACGCAGGTGCGCTTAACGAGGGTCACTTGGAAAACATGTTGGAACGCGGCCCAGAGGACTAGAGCTTGACACCTGTGACCTTTGACCATGATATTTCCCTAATAAAGTGGCCTGTTATGAGGTACACTTGAAAATGGCGGTGTACCTAATGGAGTGTCCAAGTGAAGGTCACAGATCCAACAGCCAATCATAAAGTGGGGGTGAGGGGGGGTGGCGCCATCTAGTGTCCAAGTGACGTAGGTACACCTGTAAATGGTGGTGTACCTAATGGAGTGTCCGTGTGATTCCCTCGTTAAGTGCACCTGCGTGAAAAGTTTTAGCTCTTGCTGAACGTGAAAGTAGCTAAAACTTTTCACGCAGGTGCGCTTAACGAGGGTAACTTGGAAAACATGTTGGAACGCGGCCCGAGGACTAGAGCTTGACACCTGTGACCTTTGACCATGATATTTCCCTAATAAAGTGGCCTGTTATGAGGTACACTTGAAAATGGCGGTGTACCTAATGGAGTGTCCAAGTGAAGGTCACAGATCCAACAGCCAATCATAAAGTGGGGGTGAGGGGGGGTGGCACCATCTAGTGTCCAAGTGACGTAGGTACACCTGTAAATGGTGGTGTACCTAATGGAGTGTCCGTGTGATTCCCTCGTTAAGTGCACCTGCGTGAAAAGTTTTAGCTCTTGCTGAACGTGAAAGGAGCTAAAACTTTTCACGCAGGTGCGCTTAACGAGGGTCACTTGGAAAACATGTTGGAACGCGGCCCCGAGGACTAGAGCTTGACACCTGTGACCTTTGACCATGATATTTCCCTAATAAAGTGGCCTGTTATTAGGTACACTTGAAAATGGCGGTGTACCTAATGGAGTGTCCAAGTGAAGGTCACAGATCCAACGGCCAATCATAAGGTGGGGGTGGCACCATCTAGTGTCCAAGTGACGAAGGTACACCTGTAAATGGCGGTGTACCTAATGGAGTGTCCGTGTGATTCCCTCGTTAAGTGCACCTGCGTGAAAAGTTTTAGCTCTTGCTGAACGTGAAAGTAGCTAAAACTTTTCACGCAGGTGCGCTTAACGAGGGTAACTTGGAAAACATGTTGGAACGCGGCCCCGAGGACTAGAGCTTGACACCTGTGACCTTTAACCATGATATTTCCCTAATAAAGTGGCCTGTTATTAGGTACACTTGAAAATGGCGGTGTACCTAATGGAGTGTCCAAGTGAAGGTCACAGATCCAACGGCCAATCATAAGGTGGGGGTGGCACCATCTAGTGTCCAAGTGACGAAGGTACACCTGTAAATGGCGGTGTACCTAATGGAGTGTCCGTGTGATTCCCTCGTTAAGTGCACCTGCGTGAAAAGTTTTAGCTCTTGCTGAACGTGAAAGTAGCTAAAACTTTTCACGCAGGTGCGCTTAACGAGGGTCACTTGGAAAACATGTTGGAACGTGGCCCTGAGGACTAGAGCTTGATACCTGTGACCTTTGACCATGATATTTCCCTAATAAAGTGGCCTGTTATGAGGTACACTTGAAAATGGCGGTGTACCTAATGGAGTGTCCAAGTGAAGGTCACAGATCCAACAGCCAATCATAAAGTGGGGGTGAGGGGGGGTGGCACCATCTAGTGCCCAAGTGACGTAGGTACACCTGTAAATGGCGGTGTACCTAATGGAGTGTCCGTGTGATTCCCTCGTTAAGTGCACCTGCGTGAAAAGTTTTAGCTCTTGCTGAACGTGAAAGTAGCTAAAACTTTTCACGCAGGTGCGCTTAACGAGGGTCACTTGGAAAACATGTTGGAACGCGGCCCGAGGACTAGAGCTTGACACCTGTGACCTTTGACCATGATATTTCCCTAATAAAGTGGCCTGTTATTAGGTACACTTGAAAATGGCGGTGTACCTAATGGAGTGTCCAAGTGAAGGTCACAGATCCAACAGCCAATCATAAAGTGGGGGTGAGGGGGGGTGGCACCATCTAGTGTCCAAGTGACGTAGGTACACCTGTAAATGGCGGTGTACCTAATGGAGTGTCCGTGTGATTCCCTCGTTAAGTGCACCTGCGTGAAAAGTTTTAGCTCTTGCTGAACGTGAAAGTAGCTAAAACTTTTCACGCAGGTGCGCTTAACGAGGGTCACTTGGAAAACATGTTGGAACGCGGCCCGAGGACTAGAGCTTGACACCTGTGACCTTTGACCATGATATTTCCCTAATAAAGTGGCCTGTTATGAGGTACACTTGAAAATGGCGGTGTACCTAATGGAGTGTCCAAGTGAAGGTCACAGATCCAACGGCCAATCATAAGGTGGGGGTGGCACCATCTAGTGTCCAAGTGACGTAGGCACACCTGTAAATGGTGGTGTACCTAATGGAGTGTCCGTGTGATTCCCTCGTTAAGTGCACCTGCGTGAAAAGTTTTAGCTCTTGCTGAACGTGAAAGTAGCTAAAACTTTTCACGCAGGTGCGCTTAACGAGGGTCACTTGGAAAACATGTTGGAACGCGGCCCAGAGGACTAGAGCTTGACACCTGTGACCTTTGACCATGATATTTCCCTAATAAAGTGGCCTGTTATGAGGTACACTTGAAAATGGCGGTGTACCTAATGGAGTGTCCAAGTGAAGGTCACAGATCCAACAGCCAATCATAAAGTGGGGGTGAGGGGGGGTGGCACCATCTAGTGTCCAAGTGACGTAGGTACACCTGTAAATGGTGGTGTACCTAATGGAGTGTCCGTGTGATTCCCTCGTTAAGTGCACCTGCGTGAAAAGTTTTAGCTCTTGCTGAACGTGAAAGTAGCTAAAACTTTTCACGCAGGTGCGCTTAACGAGGGTAACTTGGAAAACATGTTGGAACGCGGCCCGAGGACTAGAGCTTGACACCTGTGACCTTTGACCATGATATTTCCCTAATAAAGTGGCCTGTTATGAGGTACACTTGAAAATGGCGGTGTACCTAATGGAGTGTCCAAGTGAAGGTCACAGATCCAACAGCCAATCATAAAGTGGGGGTGAGGGGGGGTGGCACCATCTAGTGTCCAAGTGACGTAGGTACACCTGTAAATGGTGGTGTACCTAATGGAGTGTCCGTGTGATTCCCTCGTTAAGTGCACCTGCGTGAAAAGTTTTAGCTCTTGCTGAACGTGAAAGTAGCTAAAACTTTTCACGCAGGTGCGCTTAACGAGGGTAACTTGGAAAACATGTTGGAACGCGGCCCGAGGACTAGAGCTTGACACCTGTGACCTTTGACCATGATATTTCCCTAATAAAGTGGCCTGTTATGAGGTACACTTGAAAATGGCGGTGTACCTAATGGAGTGTCCAAGTGAAGGTCACAGATCCAACAGCCAATCATAAAGTGGGGGTGAGGGGGGGTGGCACCATCTAGTGTCCAAGTGACGTAGGTACACCTGTAAATGGCGGTGTACCTAATGGAGTGTCCGTGTGATTCCCTCGTTAAGTGCACCTGCGTGAAAAGTTTTAGCTCTTGCTGAACGTGAAAGTAGCTAAAACTTTTCACGCAGGTGCGCTTAACGAGGGTCACTTGGAAAACATGTTGGAACGCGGCCCGAGGACTAGAGCTTGACACCTGTGACCTTTGACCATGATATTTCCCTAATAAAGTGGCCTGTTATGAGGTACACTTGAAAATGGCGGTGTACCTAATGGAGTGTCCAAGTGAAGGTCACAGATCCAACAGCCAATCATAAAGTGGGGGTGGCACCATCTAGTGTCCAAGTGACGAAGGTACACCTGTAAATGGCGGTGTACCTAATGGAGTGTCCGTGTGATTCCCTCGTTAAGTGCACCTGCGTGAAAAGTTTTAGCTCTTGCTGAACGTGAAAGTAGCTAAAACTTTTCACGCAGGTGCGCTTAACGAGGGTCACTTGGAAAACATGTTGGAACGTGGCCCTGAGGACTAGAGCTTGATACCTGTGACCTTTGACCATGATATTTCCCTAATAAAGTGGCCTGTTATGAGGTACACTTGAAAATGGCGGTGTACCTAATGGAGTGTCCAAGTGAAGGTCACAGATCCAACAGCCAATCATAAAGTGGGGGTGAGGGGGGGTGGCACCATCTAGTGCCCAAGTGACGTAGGTACACCTGTAAATGGCGGTGTACCTAATGGAGTGTCCGTGTGATTCCCTCGTTAAGTGCACCTGCGTGAAAAGTTTTAGCTCTTGCTGAACGTGAAAGTAGCTAAAACTTTTCACGCAGGTGCGCTTAACGAGGGTCACTTGGAAAACATGTTGGAACGCGGCCCGAGGACTAGAGCTTGACACCTGTGACCTTTGACCATGATATTTCCCTAATAAAGTGGCCTGTTATTAGGTACACTTGAAAATGGCGGTGTACCTAATGGAGTGTCCAAGTGAAGGTCACAGATCCAACAGCCAATCATAAAGTGGGGGTGAGGGGGGGTGGCACCATCTAGTGTCCAAGTGACGTAGGTACACCTGTAAATGGCGGTGTACCTAATGGAGTGTCCGTGTGATTCCCTCGTTAAGTGCACCTGCGTGAAAAGTTTTAGCTCTTGCTGAACGTGAAAGTAGCTAAAACTTTTCACGCAGGTGCGCTTAACGAGGGTCACTTGGAAAACATGTTGGAACGCGGCCCGAGGACTAGAGCTTGACACCTGTGACCTTTGACCATGATATTTCCCTAATAAAGTGGCCTGTTATGAGGTACACTTGAAAATGGCGGTGTACCTAATGGAGTGTCCAAGTGAAGGTCACAGATCCAACGGCCAATCATAAGGTGGGGGGTGGCACCATCTAGTGTCCAAGTGACGTAGGCACACCTGTAAATGGTGGTGTACCTAATGGAGTGTCCGTGTGATTCCCTCGTTAAGTGCACCTGCGTGAAAAGTTTTAGCTCTTGCTGAACGTGAAAGTAGCTAAAACTTTTCACGCAGGTGCGCTTAACGAGGGTCACTTGGAAAACATGTTGGAACGCGGCCCAGAGGACTAGAGCTTGACACCTGTGACCTTTGACCATGATATTTCCCTAATAAAGTGGCCTGTTATGAGGTACACTTGAAAATGGCGGTGTACCTAATGGAGTGTCCAAGTGAAGGTCACAGATCCAACAGCCAATCATAAAGTGGGGGTGAGGGGGGGTGGCACCATCTAGTGTCCAAGTGACGTAGGTACACCTGTAAATGGTGGTGTACCTAATGGAGTGTCCGTGTGATTCCCTCGTTAAGTGCACCTGCGTGAAAAGTTTTAGCTCTTGCTGAACGTGAAAGTAGCTAAAACTTTTCACGCAGGTGCGCTTAACGAGGGTCACTTGGAAAACATGTTGGAACGCGGCCCAGAGGACTAGAGCTTGACACCTGTGACCTTTGACCATGATATTTCCCTAATAAAGTGGCCTGTTATGAGGTACACTTGAAAATGGCGGTGTACCTAATGGAGTGTCCAAGTGAAGGTCACAGATCCAACAGCCAATCATAAAGTGGGGGTGAGGGGGGGTGGCACCATCTAGTGCCCAAGTGACGTAGGTACACCTGTAAATGGCGGTGTACCTAATGGAGTGTCCGTGTGATTCCCTCGTTAAGTGCACCTGCGTGAAAAGTTTTAGCTCTTGCTGAACGTGAAAGTAGCTAAAACTTTTCACGCAGGTGCGCTTAACGAGGGTCACTTGGAAAACATGTTGGAACGCGGCCCGAGGACTAGAGCTTGACACCTGTGACCTTTGACCATGATATTTCCCTAATAAAGTGGCCTGTTATTAGGTACACTTGAAAATGGCGGTGTACCTAATGGAGTGTCCAAGTGAAGGTCACAGATCCAACAGCCAATCATAAAGTGGGGGTGAGGGGGGGTGGCACCATCTAGTGTCCAAGTGACGTAGGTACACCTGTAAATGGCGGTGTACCTAATGGAGTGTCCGTGTGATTCCCTCGTTAAGTGCACCTGCGTGAAAAGTTTTAGCTCTTGCTGAACGTGAAAGTAGCTAAAACTTTTCACGCAGGTGCGCTTAACGAGGGTCACTTGGAAAACATGTTGGAACGCGGCCCGAGGACTAGAGCTTGACACCTGTGACCTTTGACCATGATATTTCCCTAATAAAGTGGCCTGTTATGAGGTACACTTGAAAATGGCGGTGTACCTAATGGAGTGTCCAAGTGAAGGTCACAGATCCAACGGCCAATCATAAGGTGGGGGTGGCACCATCTAGTGTCCAAGTGACGTAGGCACACCTGTAAATGGTGGTGTACCTAATGGAGTGTCCGTGTGATTCCCTCGTTAAGTGCACCTGCGTGAAAAGTTTTAGCTCTTGCTGAACGTGAAAGTAGCTAAAACTTTTCACGCAGGTGCGCTTAACGAGGGTCACTTGGAAAACATGTTGGAACGCGGCCCAGAGGACTAGAGCTTGACACCTGTGACCTTTGACCATGATATTTCCCTAATAAAGTGGCCTGTTATGAGGTACACTTGAAAATGGCGGTGTACCTAATGGAGTGTCCAAGTGAAGGTCACAGATCCAACAGCCAATCATAAAGTGGGGGTGAGGGGGGGTGGCACCATCTAGTGTCCAAGTGACGTAGGTACACCTGTAAATGGTGGTGTACCTAATGGAGTGTCCGTGTGATTCCCTCGTTAAGTGCACCTGCGTGAAAAGTTTTAGCTCTTGCTGAACGTGAAAGTAGCTAAAACTTTTCACGCAGGTGCGCTTAACGAGGGTAACTTGGAAAACATGTTGGAACGCGGCCCGAGGACTAGAGCTTGACACCTGTGACCTTTGACCATGATATTTCCCTAATAAAGTGGCCTGTTATGAGGTACACTTGAAAATGGCGGTGTACCTAATGGAGTGTCCAAGTGAAGGTCACAGATCCAACAGCCAATCATAAAGTGGGGGTGAGGGGGGGGGTGGCACCATCTAGTGTCCAAGTGACGTAGGTACACCTGTAAATGGCGGTGTACCTAATGGAGTGTCCGTGTGATTCCCTCGTTAAGTGCACCTGCGTGAAAAGTTTTAGCTCTTGCTGAACGTGAAAGTAGCTAAAACTTTTCACGCAGGTGCGCTTAACGAGGGTCACTTGGAAAACATGTTGGAACGCGGCCCGAGGACTAGAGCTTGACACCTGTGACCTTTGACCATGATATTTCCCTAATAAAGTGGCCTGTTATGAGGTACACTTGAAAATGGCGGTGTACCTAATGGAGTGTCCAAGTGAAGGTCACAGATCCAACAGCCAATCATAAAGTGGGGGTGGCACCATCTAGTGTCCAAGTGACGTAGGTACACCTGTAAATGGCGGTGTACCTAATGGAGTGTCCGTGTGATTCCCTCGTTAAGTGCACCTGCGTGAAAAGTTTTAGCTCTTGCTGAACGTGAAAGGAGCTAAAACTTTTCACGCAGGTGCGCTTAACGAGGGTCACTTGGAAAACATGTTGGAACGCGGCCCGAGGACTAGAGCTTGACACCTGTGACCTTTGACCATGATATTTCCCTAATAAAGTGGCCTGTTATGAGGTACACTTGAAAATGGCGGTGTACCTAATGGAGTGTCCGTGTGACATCACAGATCAAACAGCCAATCATAAAGTGGGGGTGAGGGCAGGTGTGGCACTTTTCACTTTCCGTGAACCTTTGACCATGATTTCTGATTGTTTGATTTTTAAAAAATGTGGGGAGGGTCGATCTGTTTGAACGAATCTTTTGTTCAAATGCTGCATCGATGGCCGTATTTCTTTGGTCTTTTTTTACTTAGTGTACCGCTTTAAAACTAAGAAATGTCAGTGTAAAAATATGTTTTTGTTGGTGTGAATATGTTTTTGTCACTGTATATATGTTGTTTTGTGTTTAAATTCAGGCCAATAAATGCAATTGCTATACAGACACCATGTCATTTGTGTCATAACATATAAGTTTCATTTGAAACCTTAGCAGTCATTTGAAAGCCTCATTTCAAGCCTTAACTGTAATTCTGCGCACACACTGAATGTAAATGATATGAGACAAGTGAAACGAGCTTCCTTCTTTTATTTGGACTTTGAATGTGAACAAAACAAGAGCCTCCAAACAAAAACCTTTATGTGTGTTCCCGTAAAGTAGAAGCATGAGGACGTGGTCACATAGTAATGCTTACGTCAAAAAGTCACGACTGTGCAAAAACATCAGAACCCTGTTGCAAACAAAGCAGTATTGATTAGCAGCGACTTGTGCTGCCTTTTTGCTCCAGTCGCAAAAAAAACGCACGCACGCACTCCAGGGCATCAATCCGTCCGTCCGTCCGTCCATCACCTCCGACGATGCAAACCGGGAGCAGATTTCCCATCATCGGACTCCTTGCATGACTGGGAAAAGCTGCAGAGTCAGCATGTCGAAGCGGCCCTACGCAATGTTTTCTCATCAAGATGTCGGCTCAGCTGCAGCGTCATCTCGGGAGGCTTTTCTTGCAGGAATCCTTCCCGCTTTAAGTTACGGAGCTGGTCGCCTCGCTGGGAACGACGGTGGTCCTGCTTTGGCCTTTCCGCCTCCTCCCGCCGCCGCCGCCGCCTCCACCGGGTCCGTTCACCGGCCGGCCCCCCTTGGTCCTGTTCTCTGGGGAGACAAAAAGAAATATTAGTCCCGGATGGATTGCTACACCAAAAATTCTTTCGACTACTTTTCTTATGTTTACATTTCCTACCTACCTAGCGACCTCGCTACCTAAAAAATGTGGCAGTGTAACATCAGTACTTTGTTTTGTTTTTAGCAAACGGTGGAAGATGATTTGGTTGCCACGATGATGAACACAATGTGCTGCTATTATTCAGACTGCACTCGTTTTGTTTATCCGAGGCGGGCTCGCTCGCAACACTGACGGATGTCTGTTATGAAGTGCTTATGGCTCCGCGCACCTCCTGAGAGGAGAAAAGAGAAAAAAAACCGCACACGTGCCAAAACACTGGACAGTGTTTAGTGCGCCATTGACAAAGCAAAGGCCGTCATACAAGTAGTTCCTAAGATTGGAATAGTACAAGTCTAAACAAAAAATGACAACAAAGGCTTTGCTTTGTATTTATTGAATAAAATTCAAAAGCCTCATTCCGAGCTTCGCTCAGCATCAACACCTTGAACGTTTTTACCAGAGGGTTTATAATATTTCACCGCTAGTTGCTTTCCCGAGCGCCGTAATGAAATTCTTTCCAGGGCGAATTCACACGCGACTCATTTGTCAACGCCCAACAGCCGACTTTCCTCGACAAGGACGAAATTCACCGTGTGCACTTTGCAGACGCAATATTGACCTATTGATGCAATTCACCTCTCGGGCAAGGTGTCTTGGGCACGACGCATTTCCTCCTGTCGGTCTGCGGAGGGCACGTCTGGGAGGGCCCGGCGGCCGAGGGGGTGCCTCGCGTGCGGGGGGGCCGCAGCGGGAGTCGGACCCGGGACTGAGTCCCTTTTCGGAATCCGCACGTTTTGTTTCTCTTGACGCACGAACCCCATTGGCTCCACTCAGACAGCTCGCACTCTGGAAAAGAAGAGGCGGGGTAATGACTACATTTCTTTTTGAAAACAAATGAATTTTACGGATATGAGTACTTCTTATTGGCCGTTTGTGTTACTCAAATTATAAGAAAAAAACAATTTAAAGTAACATTTCTCACACTTTCAATTCCAGAATGTCTTTAGTGTACATAGTTCTATTTTTGGATATACAGGACGTTTCATGAACACTAACAAAAGTTCCCTTTTTTTGGGTTCTTTCTTTCTTTAACGTTGTTGCCACTAGAGGGAGCCTCAATATGAAGAAGATCTGTGAGCTCGAGTGCAGGCATTTTGCATTCACGCAATAACAGATGACATTATGTATTACATATATAAAAGTAAAGACAGTTCAGTTGCATTAACTTTAAATTCAACATTCATTTTAGTGCAACACATTTTGAAGTGGAAGTATGGCAAAGAAAACAACACACAGGTGACCTGACCACCAGTGAGAGACAGACATTTGTTTGGAATGTATAACAGTGACCAAGTTGGGGTGGACAGACAGACAAACAAACAAAAATATTGAAAAAATAAATAGAATAAAACAAATCAATCAAAAAATAAAAACGTGAAAATAACAAAAAATACAAAAATACATAAAAACAAACAAACAAACAAACAAACAAACAAATAAATAAATAAAGGGCAGTGACTCACCCACACACTCCATGGTGTCGTTGGCCGGGTGCAGGCCTGAAGGGCAGCTGACGGAACATTTGCCGCTGTTCACATACAAACCCTCCTTGCATTTAATGCAAAACTTGCGTTCGAAACACATGTCGCAGTCGGGTTCGCATTCTGCAAGACACAGATGGAATGTTTCAGTGACTTGCCACCACACACACACACACAGGTGAGCGTGGGAATGAGAAGAAGCTGCTCTCGCTTTGTTTGGCCACCAAACAACGCGCCAAAACGGGCGTGATTCAAAACATGGGACAACGCCGACGACAACGCTTCTTCCTCACGAAGCATGCGTTGGCGTCACAACGCCGGCCGCCGCCACCGCCGCCGCCTTCCGGGAAGAGGGCAGATCAAAAGTTGGGAATCTTGTGATGCCAATTTTGGAGGCTTTGTTTGTGTTTCTGAGATGAGCTTAAAGAGCAGAGCGCTGACTCGGCTGCGTGTGGCTCGCCGCCACAATGACACCGGATCCAAACACTGCGCAGTGTTTAAAAGAGCAACTTAGGTTGAAATGAATGATTAAGTCGTACGTCGCCGCTCATTCGGTGTCAGATGTGACATTTGACGTGAAAAGAAAAATGAAGCTGGGTTTTCAGTGGTGCGAAATTTGTATTTTTTTTCCCACCAATGCATCAATAGACGTTGCTTTTCAATCATTGGCGGTCAGCTCGGACCCTCGCTACCGAGAATAGTGAAAAAGGTAGATCAGGACAATCGTGAACGGCAATAATAATAACACTACAAAACAACATGAAAATACAATTTGTGTGAAAGTGATCACATAGCAAACATAGATTGTGGCTTTCTTTGGCATTTGCTCTTCAATTGAGGGCCAAATGGAAAACACAGATGTTCCCTCCTATAAAAAAGAAAAAAGAAAAACAGCAGTCAATAATACATGTGTAAACATTTGCTTGAGAATTGTGTTCCAGAAGGTAAGCAGAAGCAGACTAACTTGCACGCCCACTTGCTGGCTCACCTCGGCTACAAAATACGGGAATGGGGCCCTCGGAAACTGACCTTTTTATTTTTTTGGGTAGATAAATACCTTTTTTTTTTGCGTGTGTGCAATAACAAATTGACATTTGCAAGAACTAAACATATGAAACGAGCGAGCGGGACTCACGGGAACATCTGTTGTTGCCTCCCTGGATCCTCATGCCAAAGTATCCGGTGGGGCAGGAGGCCAGGCACACGCCCACTTGGCTGATGTTGCTGCGCACAAAGTAGATGAAGAGCTTGGCTTTGCATTTCAGGCAGCCGTTGTATTCGGAGCAGCGCTCGCAGCCTTTCGGGCAGGATGGCAGAACCTCGCCGCTCACTGGCAAGAAAAAATGGTTAAAAAAATTAATGAAGAATAATGCGCAGTCCAATCATATTACATTGAAAGAAAGAAAGAAAGAAAGAAAGAAAGAAAGAAAGAAAGAAAGAAAGAAAGAAAGAAAGAAAGAAAGAAAGAAAGAAAGAAAGAAAGAAAGGAAAACATGTCATTGTTTCCAGTAACATATGAAGCGCTACAATGAAGGACATTTGTTCACGGTCGACCTGTTAAAATAACATGATGATGTTTTCGGAATTTACCGGCATGACAATGCGTATAGCAATAAGAAACATAAGGAATAAAAAAAAAAAAAAAAAAAAAAACGTGCCATACAGATCTGGAGTAAATTATGAGAGAGCCACACAATTGTCATTTTTTCCAGATTTTGCTTGTTATATAATGGAGGAAAATGAACATTTGTTTGATTCTTTCAAATATCGACATAACTCCCAAATCGGTCATTTTTACAGAAAACTAAAAATGCTCAAAATAAAAAAAAATGTTCTTTAATTTTTTCCATAAAACAAAAAAGATAGATTTGTGTAGAAAGAGGTTCTACCTACATATTTTTAGCTCTATCTACATATATATTTAGAAAAATAATTTCTCACCCTTGAAAAAAGTCACATATTTTTATTCTTATGAAAATCAAATATTTCTTTCGATAATGGTTTTAGAAGAAAAAATAATATGGCATATTATTTAAGAAAAAAAAATTGGGGAGAAAAAATATTCCAATTGGAAGAGACTTAATTTTTTCAAGCTAAAACATTACATGCAAAAAAAAAAAAAATACCCCACTAAATAATAGTCACGTTATTTTATAAAATCATGAAAATATATATATATATTTTTTCAGATATATAGTATGATGATATTATGAAGATGGAATATTTTCTTTAAAAAACTGTATGGCATATTCTAATATTATTGAGGGGAAAAAATGTGGCCGTCAGAGTGATCTCACAGTAGTTTTGCCTTGGTGGTTGTCACATCGATACACGCAAGCGTCATTCGGAACCGCCGCTCAACTTTGTCGCGTCTCGCACGTCCATTCATTCATTCCCACACGCAAATATGGCAAACACAAGTCTCACTTGGCAACGGCCACAGACGCTATCACGCCGATGCGGAGCAAACGGAATCAATCGCAGCCCACATCTGTCCGTCCGTCCGTCCGTCCGTTTCTCATAAACAAAGAAAAGCCAATCTGCTGTCCTTACCACAAGGACTTGATCGTCAACAGCTCATTTATCCACAGGAGACAACGGCGATGAACTTTTACGGCTTTCTCAGAACACGCAGTGCTGTTCGGAATGAGATGCGGCGAGCGCTCGTCGGCTGCTCGCCTTGCCGTGCCTGCCAGGCGTCCTTTCAACAAAGTTTGGCCTTTCAACTCTCATATATGAATGAATGTCGGCCTTATCGGCCGCAGAGACGCACGCGCACATCAAGAAGAGAGCTTTGCCAACTCCTCCGAAAAAAACAAGCATCCCCATGTCGTTAAGGTTTCCCCTTAAATGCTTGCGGTACAAAATGTTTTGTCTCGGCTGGCATATTTTCTCTTGAATGTTGGAAAGTCAGCAGCGGCAGCAGCAGCAGCGGCAGCAGCAGCAGCAGCAGCAGACAGGCGACAACGAGCATCAAAGCAAAGTCAGATGTGAACGGCGTGAAATAAAAACAACCATGGCGCCTCAGTTTACAAACAAACAAAACACCCCGCTTCACAAACCAAATTCTTGGCCTAATAGCATAATTGCTAGCCGCGCTTTGGATTTCAAAGATGCATTCTTAAATATGTGGAGATCCCACTGAATGGTTGGAATCCTTCTATCGTATTGTATTTTATGCATGTTTTCTGAAAACATTCAAACATTACTTGTGCAATTAAGCTGTCGTGGCGAACAATTTATCGTCTCGGTTCACAGCGTGCTATTTTTGGATCACGAATAAAGTCTAGGCTTGGACGTCCGAGTAACATTTTTCTTTCAGCATCATTGGCTGTGTGTGTCACACACTGCACGGATCTTTTTGCTCGACATTAGCCCGCAGTAATAGTGTAGCTCCAAATAAATTGAAAACTAAATGGTTGAGGGAGAACTCATGAGAAAGGCGCCAATGTTGCTACTGCTTGTGACGACGCATTCAAATTGAGTTGTCGCCATGTCATGTTACTAAGAAATCTGCTTTGTATAGAACTTCATACATTGGTCCCCCCCCCCCAAACGACGAGACAAAGTACAACATTGCGGCATGGGGTTGTAAATCGCAGTTGGAAATCCTAACCCCAAGTTTAAACTCTGACTTAAAAGCCTCATTTCAAAGCCTAAACCTATCATCCATCGGCTTATTGGTCGAGAGCTTAGTCACGGCAGCGACGAACGGGGGGGGGGGGGGAGTATTACCGACAAAGGCGGCAGATTCAACCAAGAGATATTCCCCATCCGCATATGGTCTTATTTAAGAGAATTGTTTGATGTTGTTTGCTTGAAGAATGCTTTATGGTGAATGTACTGTGTCTTGTACCAGCCAGCCCAAAAAGCACCAGCATCTGGCATTTCAAATGTCTTTCAATGGGGAAAGGTGGGATTTTTCATTCACTTGTCGTTAGCTAATTTTGCTTTGTTATTTATTCACGATGTTGGGACATTTTTTTCTTGCTTGTGTTTTTAGCCGTGTTCTGTCATCAGGGTGGTCACTCACCCCGTCTCTGCCTTCTGGCCTTGAAAGGTTTGGTGACATCACTGTCACCCATGGAACTGAGGAAGACCATCGTCAGCGCCAGCAGTCCCAGCTGCATAGTCTCTGTTGGTTGTTCCGGAAAGGCAAGGTCGCTCGGTGGACGACGTGGGGCAGAGGAATGAGTCCCTTCCTCTGCGAGTTAGGCCAATCCGCCGTCTCTTGATCGATGATCTGCCACGCTGCCACTCTCTAATTCAATGAAGAGGATGACTCATCGTCAAAGTCAAACGGAGCCGGAGGCTGTCAACCCATGAAGCTGAAGGGTTAGGGTTTCTCTTCCTCGTCGGTGGTCACAGGTCCAAAGATCGATAAAAGGACGGAGGCGTGCTCCTAGTGACAAGATGCAAAGGCAGAATTGTTGGTGAGAAGGCTTGCGGAAGACACAGCAGACGACCGAGAACAGGTCGGTTGTGAGGTATGACATCTTTGAAAGGAGGCCAATATTTGACAAACTCCAGTCCCCAACCATCCTTCGTGTCCTGATTTCCGACGAGTCTGATTGGTTCCCGCAACGACCGTGAAGTGAATGGCGTTTCCCCTTTTCAAAGTCTTCCGCCATAAAGTTTTGTAATCAATCAGGAATTTGTGGTTTTCTTTGGTGGGAGGTTGTAAGATTGTCATCTCTTATCAGTGAGCGAGCAGATGCTTAGCGAGTAGCAACATTGGTCAAATACCAAAAGAGCGAGCAGACAATTTGCAAAACTATATTTGGACTTGGATGATGACTGGAGTGTGTTTATGCTCACAATATTAATTGTAATCAAAACACATTCGGGACAGCTTTAGTGGAAAGGTCGAGGTGTATTTATAGCTCGGTTGCGACGACGACACCGAGAAGACACGAGGACCCCGACCGACAATGGGTGGTCTTTACTTATGATAACCAAAGAAAAGGAAGACCATATTAGGCTGTTGTGCTCGGTGCCCTAAACAAACACAGGCACCGAGCGCTCGGTCGTCTCGCGCCGTTTATCAATTAGCGTGGGTCCAAAGACTCGGAGTCCATTAAGGCCGGAGATTTTCAGCTCGGTCTTTAAAAGCGTTGCAGAGTGTAATAAAAGTGAACGCTCCCAGGACCACGAGGCCAAGCAGCTTTTAGTTCTCTGAAGAAAAGTCATTAAATAAGAAGTGAGCCAAGAAGAGCCTTATAAATCAAGGTCAGCCATTGCCTGTACGTACCTAAGCGGATTTAAAGGAAGGCAAACAAGTCACAATGATGTGTGAGGCGGCCATTACCAGTGATAAATCAATGCTAACGGTGACATGCCAGTTAGCCAGGATGACACACGCAAATCAGGATGCATTATTGTCTCAGTGCTTAGATAAGCGCTCAGGGATACTTAGTCGTTGCTAAACGGTGCTTAGTCATCATAATAAAAACACATCAGTGACACCCTGCAGCTCCGCGTTATATTTATAAGACGGAGCCAGAAAAAATGATGCAGCGCCTGTTTGTTACTCGAAAGGAGCTGGCCACCAGCACACGGCTGGAGAAGAACGCTTGAGTAACTCCTCACTTGCGTCAGAACCTCTTTTATAACCCCACAAAAGGACGGACGGCCACTACGACCAAAGGGGCTCCTCCGGCTATCAATTCCTTCGGGTGTTTGTACGTTTATGTGAGCGTAATTCAAAAAAAACTCGTGTTTAAAGACCACCACCACCACCACCACCTCGAGGGCTCGGTCATTCAAAAGTCAGCAGATGAAATTGCCTGCCTCCTTTGTAAAAACCCAAACAGGGATGCATGAATTATTCAATCTATCCGTCTACCTGTGGATGAACCCTTGTGGGTGATGTTTAATCCAGCCACCCCCAACCTCTTTGTGCCAACCAAGGACCAGTTTCCCGTAAAAACACACTGGAGTTCATCCACACCTAAAACTACGATGAATTGTCGGAAATATTGCTTTCTTGGTTTGGGCATCCCAAGAGATTTAGGATTTACAACATTACCGCTGAACTTAGTTGTTGCAATTAGCCCTGTGCTTGTTTCTCATTCAAGTGACGGACGGATCTTTCCTTTCCATCCAAAAACTCCAAAGGCTTTCATTTTATTGCCGGCGGGATGCTCGGTGCGCCATGTACTCGCTGTTCTTGGTGCGCCATGTGCCGAAGCAGTTTTGATGTCTTCATTGCCTGTTGCAAAATTTGACGCTGAGCAGGATTGGTTCGTGCGAATCAATTAGCAATAGAGCTAGATCATCTGTGAGAAACACTGCCAATATTCTTTTGTTGTTTTTTTGGAAGGTTGTTCTTTCTGGAAAGGCACAGGTGGATGCGCCTCATTTTGAAAAAAAACTTTAAAGCCAATTCACAGAACACAAACATATTTTTGTTCATGTGTGGCCGGCCCAGTGGCTATAGCCCTAACCCACTCGACACGAGAACTCAGTGGTAACTATGTCTGCCTCACAGTCCAAAAGTTATGGATTCAAATCCCGTGCAGAGTGTCGGGTAAATTCAAGATGGAAATTTCCCTAGATTGTCTTTTGTGTTTAAAATCTCGCCTTTTAACGAGGAGCGGAAGCATTGAAGACGAAGACTGCGGCATACTACACTAGTGAGTCATCTGTTTGTGACCTTATCTGTGCGTGCTATGTTTCACATTAGTGGCTGGTTTCCAATTATATTAGCATCGTACTCAATACTAAAACGAATGACGCGCGTTCCCAATCCTGTTTTGATCATTTCTCTTGACAATAATACTGGAGTAACCAAAACACAGTCTTACAATATCTTCTCCTCTTCGATCTGAAATTGTTGTGACATGGAATTTTATCATGTGGACAGCAGAAGTGAAGATAGGAGTTTTTAGGCAAGCCAATCAATGAAAGGATGAGAATCCAACATCCCAAATCAAATGGGGTATCTGTGAAATGAAAGCCAACCTGGACCACAAGGAATCAAACTTATGGAAAAACATGTGTTGTCTGTACGGGGAAACATTTTCGAATGTTCTTAAAATCAAATCAAAGCGTGCAACCTCAGTGGTTTTACTGAAGATTCAAAATGAAAGTCTCTGATGTGGCAGAAATGACAAGAACATGACCAGCCTTTCAAGCAGAGTGATACTGATTTTTTTCAAATATGGGAGACCCTGACATCACAAAGAACAAAAAAATGAATAATCAGCAGTCTGTCTCATACTACTTTCAGCAAGCCAAAGAGTTGCTCATGGATAACCACAAACAAAACCAAAGCTGTTGTGACATGGATTGACACCTTATGGTGGCCCAGTACTTTTCCTAGCCGTTAGCTCTGAATCCTAACGCTAATGCTAGTCAATGGCATCTGTACACCCAGAATAAACACAAGGGTTTTGGTGAACCCTTTACCATGGCCTTATTATTGCCTCTATTTCCCCAACCACAAGAACACTCATCATGAACACTAACTTAGCATGTTAGCTTAGCACAAAATTAGCCTTTTTCTACCTCACTGTTTTCATGCTTTCCTCTTACTTTTATCTCCAGTTGAACTTTTCTAATCTTCAGCTGAGAACGACAAAAATATAGTCATCACTCACTTAGCCTGGTAGTTTAACTAGCAATTCTTCTGTCCGCTCCCCTCCTGCTTTTATCGCTGCTCAAATCTTAATTGTCGCATCACTCCATTGTAAATAACTCAAGTCAACTGATCACACATGGTTGGTTCGCTGGCTCACCGCTATCAGCTTCAAGCCGCCTTCGTCCTGCTTTCATCTCTGTTTTCATTTGTAAAATACTCAAAGCACACAATTTGTAACTTTTATGAAAGAATCATTTTTCACATGCTAATATAATAATAATCAAAAAACATTAGCTAAAGCATTGTAGAACAGTGTAAACAGAGAGGTGCTGTAAGGTTGCCTGATTGAATTAGACACATTTCCAAGGACTAAAAAAACAACTTTCAGTATGATTTCGTGTTTAACCACAATTAAGAAACATAGTTGTTAAAGTCTGACAGTGCTAATATGCAACATCAAAGCAGCTTGCAAAATCAGATCGAATCGTGTCATTACACAAGCTCAAGTGGAAAGAAGTCATGAATAAATGGAAAGGAGCAACCCACCTGTGCCAGGGTTCACTCGGTACACTTTACTTTCCTAAAAAAAAATAAAAAAATAAAAATAAAAATGTAATGTCAGAAAAAAGGGTCAAATTAAGAAGAAGAAAAAAATATTCCCATTGGAATAAGCCTGCTTGATGTTTCTCCTTTTGTCTTCAGTTCAATGTGTTTCTATTTCAATGTCATTCGGCTGTGGCTTTTCTATTCAAAGTCGTCGGAGCCATCAGATGCCTCCCATCGCTGCGACTCGGTGGACTGAGTGAGTGAGTGAGTGAGTGTGTGTGAGAGAGAGAGCGTGAGATAGAGGTGATATTTGCATCCAATACTCCCAGCTGCCAGGACCTGCTCTAGGCCCGCCTACAAACTCTGCACTCACAAGAAACGCTGCTGCCCTGCCTTGCCTTGCCCTGCACTGTAATTCAACTACTCGTCCATTCTTTTGTATGGTGCCAGAATGTTTTGTATTTGTTTTAAAACCCATGATTGAATTAAGGAAAGTTGCAAGATGGCATTTGTACCTGCAGTGCAAGTGGAAAAATAAGCTAAGCGTTTTCAGTCGACGGCAAGTGGCAAGTACGAGGCAAAATGGCAGCACCCCGACCGAGATGGATTCAAACAAAATAATAATAAAGGGTGGATTTTTCTGCTTAAGCCATATTTCACAACCGTAATAATAACCAATGGGCAAAAATCGACATTTCCCAAAAGTATTTCTACAATTAAAAAAACGACACTCATCTTTGGTGCATGTCGAGCTACCGCAAAAATATGGCTTGGTAAATGTGAAAGGACTAAAGGCTTATTCACAGCACTATTGAGAAGATTTGTCCAAAGTCAATCCAGAATGTGACATCTATCCGTGCGCCGCGTGAAACGACTACCGCTCCCGCTGATAGATTTATCTTGAGAATTAAGTTACGCCACAGTCCATTTGTTTTTCTTCATCCCGTGGCCAAGCGAGGGGAAAAGAAAAAGTGCATTTTAAAGCACGGCTGCACATCATCATCACTTGATCTCTGTGGCTGCCAGTCAAGCATTTTGATGCGTGCGCTGACAGAAAAACAGACACAGCACATGTGAATGCGGCCAAGCGCCGGAGTGAAATATGACAATGTTTCATGTCGATCATTTTGTCATCCCGCTGTGTGTGTTCGATTGGTCGATATTCGAGCATGGAGCACACTAGCGGTTGGCAGTTGCGTTGAGGGTCTGGGTTCGACTCTGTTGGGTTCATTAAAGACCTAATGCCTAATGTCAAACTCAACCCCAAGAAGACCTTAAAATGAACTCCAATCCCAAAATCAGCTAAGCGCTAATAAGCGCTAACAGAAAGAAAACAGTTCCTCTGAATTTGCCAGCCCCTTTATTATCTCGATAACAACCTGCACGGAGAAGGTCCGCCGTCGGCCAAGAAGGCGTCCCGGAGGAGCCCTGAAGCCGAAGCGAAAGGCTTCTTTCCGTGTCAGTTCCGAGAGCGCTTATGCATGCAAACAATGCAACAAGTGGTCATCATTCCTGCTTTGGCCTCAAAGCCGAGTACAATAATAGGCAAGGAGCTAAATGGAGCTTGAAGAAAGACCTTTACTAATGAGACCGACGGTCCAACTGTTGAACTGTGAAGAGGAATGAGCCAACTCAGACGAGGCATCGAGATAAAACCGTGACTTGTGTTTCATCAGGATGCTTGACAAAGTCTTTGATAATGAACTGTGAAGTACACGTTATGCTTTCCTTGATCTTTATCATTTCCTTCACAATTGAATCTATTAGGACACAGAACAACCTGTGCTTTGGAATTCTAGTTTTGAGCGGTTCAAAGCAAAGCACTTTCAGGTGTTCAAATCTGAGCCCCTTCGCTGAAATAAAGGTGTTACTTGATCAAATAAAGTAAAAAAAGGCTTTCAAGGGAAATATGAGGACACGTGGGGGTAAGAGACAAAGAAACATGAAGTTAGATTTGTTCGAAATGTGCCATAAGGAGAGTGGAACGGTCCAACCTTCGTCATGGTTGTAAAACGACAAAAACAAATAACAAAATGTTCACTTGAATCTCACAGGTGTTGGAATCACTTTGCACTTTCTTGGAAGTATTGTTCAAATCAGGAGATAGTCTCAGCCGAAACTGATCCCAGGCACTTGGTGTGAACCAGGGCTCTATCTCGGGGGCACTTCTCTTCCTTATCCAGATCTATCTATGTATGTACCGTAATTTTCGGACTATAAGTCGCACCGGAGTATAAGTCGCACCAGCCATAAAATGCCCAAAAAAGTGAAAAAAACCCATATATATGTATATAAATCGCTCCTGAGTATAAGTCGCCCCCCCACCCAAACTATGAAAAAAACCGCGACTTATAGTCCGAAAATTACGGTATGTCCCAGGTTTCCACCTTTTCATCATTGTGCCAACCTTTTTCTTTTAACAGAGATAAACTTAGTGGAACCGTGTCCACTCTAGCCAAATCCAGACACTTTAATCTACAGTCTGCAAATCCTCTCGGAACTAGAAAGGATTCTTCGAAAGAGCAGATCGATACAACCTCTTCAATGAGGTCAAGCACTGAGAATATCTACGTACGTTTTCTGATCTGGACCACATGGCGCTAAAAGGCTCTACACATTCCAAAAAAAACAATGGATCTGGCAGTTGTTGAGGCAGTAAACAAGCTGATGATGAAGTTCTATCACCATGCAGTTAGACACCTGCATCCAAAAGTAGGCGCTTGCATCATTTTGGCCTGCAGAGAAAAAAAAAAGCCATTCGGAGTCAGCGGGACCCTAGCTTGTACCAACATTGAACGCCTAAACATCCATACACCCCTGGGAACAAATGTCCTGAATCAAATCCACAGCTACCAGGAGTAGACACAGTGCGAGAGCCAAGGCCTCCATCTGGTGGCCAGACATCTGCTACGAGTGGGATAAGACTGCAATTGTGCTTGGATTAGAAAAAGCCAAATGTGCCAAGAAAGAACATTGGGTGAAACCTGATCGTTGGGGATACTCGTATCTCTTTGCTTTTAACAGCACTCAACTCGTAAAGCAACTGGAAATACATGGAGGTGAACAGAGAGATATCCTTCACCTGCTTTTTCTAAATTTCCCAATTCTTCAGAAGCGGACTATCCATGTCAAGACAACATCATGGAGTTGATTCATTATTAATTATGTGCCAGCCTCTGAATTTGAAAATTGGTCGTCTGCTTAGTCACAGAATCGAAATTGAGAGTATTGTAAAAAAAAAAACTAAGGTGTTAGCTCGTTTATGTTCTCCCACATACTCAACAGGAAAGCCTCCAGTTGGTACTTTTGGAAACTCCATCGTAGCATGTGCGTACAACTCAAATATTCAATATTTTGCTTTATTTGACTAATGTCAGAATATAACAAGAGGGTAAATCAATAATTGTGTACATTCGCAGCCTGCTGCTTTGCGGTCGTAAACATCAGGAGTACAGCATTTTATCGCAATTATTCAACCTCATAAAATCATAAAATGCCAAGTGAAAATAAGATCCCCCCCCCCCCCCCCGCCTTGTTCATTGTAATCATTGCAGTTCCAAAAACAAGATTTATCACGTTTCAAACGACGTGCCCGGGAAACGGCTAACATGTGTTTGCCATATTGGGGCTCATGGACTCGCTATCACCTTACTGCAAGACGTGCTGCTGGCTCTTTAAATCTTGCTCTTAATACATCCAGTCACATCTCGTGTCAAAATCACTTAAGCTCAAAAATAAAACCAAAAATGTGGGGGCAGGTTTTTTTTTGGGGGGGGGGGGGGAAGGACATGACTAATTTGCACTTTGCAACTTCAACGAACATAAGTTTTATTTCATACCAGGTGGAAGGACCTCTTTGTGGACACAAAAGCTTTGCTAGCTGTCATAACATCAATTATTTTGCAGGACTGTTGTTTCACGATTCGGCTCATTTGCATAATACCGACTTCCCCCGCGCCAAGTTTCTTTGCCTATAACATGACAGCTTGCCCGGGCAAAAAAAACAGTGTGAAAGACGCATTATCGTGTCTCAACTATAAAGTAGCCTGAGCTGCAGTTTCAGCACAGATTAGCACTAGCTAACAATGTTGCTCCTGCACATACAGTACGACGACATGTTTTTCTCTCCACTAGTACCGTAATTTTCGGACTATAAGTCGCACCGGAGTATAAGTCGCACCAGCCATAAAATGCCCAAAAAAGTGAAAAAAAAACATATATATGTATATAAATCGCTCCTGAGTATAAGTCGCCCCCCCACCCAAACTATGAAAAAAACCGCGACTTATAGTCCGAAAATTACGGTAATTGACATTTGTGTAACTTGGCCGCTTGGTAATGAAGTTCTGCTTCCACCAGTGAAAATGCAATCGACTGGTATGCATTTCAATCGGGGTTAAGACTGGAAAGGTTGGGTCAGGACGATTTGACTTTGTGTAATTGCGGAGTTCATACACAAGAGATTGCATTAGTGACACAAACAGGTCACATTTAATACCTCATAAAAGATGTGTGGCCTTGGTACGGATTACATTTTAAAACCCTACTCGATCACAATGGCCACGTTTTCACAATTTTTTTTTTTTTACAACGTGCCCGAGTTCTTGACAGCGCATTGCTGCAGGACTTCTTGTTACCCTTATTTCCGCCCTGATTTAAAAAGAAAATCCCTTAAGAACAGCAAAAAAAAAAAAACACGCACATTTTTAATGACATAAACAAAACGGTTGCGTAATCCAATCATAACTCAATTACACTTGTTCCTTTCCTAGCATCCAGCGAGGATTTTTATTGAAGATGTTTTGTTTTTCACGAGATTTCTCTTTAATTGAAGAAAGAGGAAGCCATCCATTTGCCAAATGTGAAGTAAGCGGCTATAAACAGCCCAGTGCGTCATAGACGGACGGCTGTATCAAAACTGGATCCTCTCTCGCTGATTGAAGCTGGCCTGTTCAGATTAGCAATTAGACGTCCCCTATCGCCAGAAAAATACTTTCCTCCGGTGTTGTTTTTTCTCAGCGTCCAATGTACTTTTGTCAGGATGGAACATTGATCCAGACGGGAGAAAAGCCAGCTATGACAGTCCATGGTGATTCGCTTAGTGTTAAGGGATGAAGACAATATGAGATCAAGACTATTTGCAGTTGAACAAAATGCGGATTTACGTCATTCTGAAACAGATTAGAAATCATCTGGGACCTTCTCCCTTGTGCGTGCTCACAAAACAAATGGTCAAGCCTATTTTCTCAAAGACATGTCTGCTAGACAGTTTAAGTGAGTCGGACGTCTTAAAGCTGTCAGCCTCGTGGTTGAAAAATGATGATGGCGTTCATGTATTAAAGACACGTCAATTGTGCGGTCTTGCACGAGGGTACGTTTTATTCAAGACACGCTTTGTTTGACCCAAATGACATAGCCCATTGTAACACGATCGCCGAAACGGGGCTCCTTACACATCAAGATGTCACATTTTCAAGACTTTTTTTTTGAAAAGCGGTTCAGAGTGCAACAAAACAAAGGCAAAAATCTTCACACGATTAATGTTCCCGGAAAGAGCTTATGAGTCACTTTGACTGTCTACAAATTGCTCACAGGCCAGCCAGAAAGGGATTAGTCCTAAACACACACAAGACTCCAATGATTATGTGCACATCACGGTGCCGGTGAATATTTCGTCTAATTTGCAAAAAGGTGCCTCCAGCACACTGTTTATTTAAGCTTAATTAGCTTTTAAAAGGGGAAAAATGGACCATTGCATTCAGCCAAGCTCTGCCAAAAATGTGTTTGAGCTTTTTGTCTACTGTGTTAAAAACGCTTGTTATACATTTCACGGTGTGGCTTCGTCAAAGTTCAATGAGCACGGCCGGCGGTGCCCCGCCTTTGCTGCTTCGCCTTTGCTGCTTCGCCTTTGCTGCTTCGCCTTTGGTGGTCCTCCGACGCTATCTAACGCGGATTTAGTCCTGTACAGGATATAAAAAGACAGAACCGAATCACAAAGCACGCTTCTGAGAACAAATGGGTTGTTTTTAAATGAGGGCCCGATAATTGTGGATTCTTTTTTAGGCTGATGCCGATATTTGTCCGAACGTGGGCTAAGAAATGTCACCGTTTCATAAAACAACGGAAGGCTTCTGTTCTGAGTGACTCCGGCATGAGCGAGCCCATAAATAGGCAAGCGAGGGATGTTAGGCAAAGTTGAACGTAACATTACCCCAGCATGGGAGTAAGACAAGCAGCAGCACCAAGAAATTTATGGGATCCCACGGAGAGACAAACGATCACGGGGTTTGCCAAAAACTCCGTTGCATCCAGGGAGTGACTTTGGTTTGAAGGCAGCAAGTCTAATTTACAGGTCCTCGTTCCCACCGTGGAGAGTGTTGTCGTTGGCCAAATGGCCGTTCTCGTCACCACGGTTAGAGTAGGGCAGATAGCCAGGAAGGTTTACAGCAGTAAATCAGATCACAAGAGTTCACCAGAGAAGTGCGAACCCGTCGAACCGAACCCTCCCCTCGCGTACACCAAACACACAGACCGAGACGACCTAAGAGGTGGACTCGGTCCGTTTGCAAACAATATCTGGTGGGATTCCCGTCACCGCAATCAACGGTGAACCCTTCGAACCTTGCCGTGCACCCAATATAGTCGGACCAAGACACTCCAAGTCCTTCATACTTGACCAAGTGGTCTGTTTGCAAATCAAATTCTAGTGCGGTCAGCTCAAATGTGAACGCGACCAAGACAATCAAATGTTCCGTTCAAACATCTGGAGGGAAAGGTCAGTCATTGTTTGCAGGCGCATCGATGACGTTCCCCATCACCTTGAGGGTGGCCGTGAAAGGACTCGAAACGACTTTGACCCGCACGCACGGGTCTTTGCAGGACCTAATTTCGATGATTAGTCAGTTTTCCACGGCAGTTACCAAGACTTGTTGCCAGGATTTCCTCTTCTTGCTCCAACTTTCGGTCCACTCCGTAAAGCGGTCATAGTGGCCTTCCTTCCAGCGCCTTGCCTCCTCTTCTGGCAGCTTTCTCACAACCACTCAAAAGTACCTACCTCAGAATAGGTCGTGAAAATGAAACGGCCGTGAAAAGTGGCCCGCTGGGGTTAGTTTCCTTACAAATATGCAAACTGGGCCAAAATGGCATTTCTGAGCTGGGAGACCATGAACACCACCATCTGGGTCATTTCTTCTCTCAGCTAATGTTGGTTAGGTGCTCAGGGTTAGAAACAAGGAAGGCAAGAGAACCTTTGACTTTCTCCAGGGTCAACAAATTTGAATTGAAGTCAGTGAGCGCTTGCTCTGGTCTTGAAGACCTGGTCCTGAAGACCTGGTCTTGAAGACCTGGCCTTGAAGACCTGGCCTTGAAGACCTGGCCTTGAAGACCTGGCCTTGAAGACCTGGTCTCAGCCTACGTTGGTCCGGTTCTTACTAACTCTCCCACTCGTCCATTAAGTATGAAGTGAATCTTTGACTTGTCCTATTGTGAAAACGTCGTATCTGTGAGCACTTCCACTGTTTTCATTCGAACTCCTACTACTGTTTTTTGTACAATGCAACGTGTTAAATAAACAGCAAATGTCAGTGTGGATATGTTTTCTGACCGCAAAGGACAGATTGAGTTTGGATCTCATTGGTTTTGTTTTCTGAAATAGCCAAAGAAATAAGTTGACCATCCAGGTCAAGCTTCTCTTGCACAAAACTCTGAAACGGGCCAAAATACACTACTGGCCTGAGCGATTGGAATTCTGGCCCTAAATGTTCCAACACTTTCACTTGCTCTTGTTACAACCCTTGGCAGAATATTTTTAGACTGTTTCCTTTCATAAACATTGGTGCGTTTACAGATATGTTGCAAGGAGAGCTGAAAGAAATACATTTCAAATGGCCTTTTATTTACATTGCTAATTTAAAACAACAGAATGGACCCAAAGCGCTTTCCAATCAACCAAAGATATGAAGTAAAAGTGTTGGGGTTCTTCCTGACTGCTTCGACCATTTATTTGACTTACAATGGCACCAGAAAGTTTCTTTTGCTCTTGAGTGGAGTTCCTTAATCAAGTTGGCAGATGAGAAGTAAAATTGGAAGAGCCTGCCTGTGTCAAGATCCTGAGAAGAGTCAGCTCTTCTTTTCACGCACGTGACACGAATCCGAAAAGGACCGTCCGTCCGTCCGTCCGTCCGTCGTGTTTTCTCAGTGAGATCAGGATGGAGAAGTGGCTTTTCCCACAGACCCTCGACCCTCCGCGAGCACTGTCTGGAGACCAAGACAGGTTCCAGGTGGTCTGGCTTTTGATCCTCACCAGTGCGGATCCCTTGGAAAGATCAGCCGGCGTAATTGTTTGTTTTGTAGGCCGCTCGGGGGGAAACGGTAGCGCCTGGCTTCCCCTTACGAGGCATGACTTCAGCGGTGGCAGCTCACAGCCTCGCCGTGACGCAGACCTCCCCGGCACATAGGCCCATAGGCCTCTCTGTCATCCCTATCTAATCCAAAGGGCAGCAGATAAACGCTGAAGATGGGATGCGGCCAGATAGAGGAAAGGGTGGACACTGGTTCCATTCAGCCAGAGAACATTGTTGGCAAGAGGCGCTCTGGCGCCCAAGCCAATCTTCAACTCGCTGTTTATATTAGCGGCTAGAAATGGTGGGAAGAAAGCAAGTACAAATACTTAAGGAGATTTTTCTTTTTTTCCATCCGTGGAGACAATCGTCACGATTCCCTCATTGTCGTGGTACGGTACACAAAATGACGTAGTGCAGCCTGCAAAATGGTTCCATTAACGTCACTTTAAATGACGGTTGTTTGTGCTATCACGCTCCTTTAATAATTTCCCCATGAGCAAGCGAAAGCTTAAAAAAAAAAAAGAAGAAGAGAGTTTAACTGACTGAGTTCACCTGGAGGACTTGTTGAGGGATTTTCCATAATGAATGAAGTTTTGGTTTTGGAACAGCAGTTGTGGCTCACAGCCTGATGGTGACAAAGAGCTTCAAGAGGTGCTCTGTAAGTCATTAGCAACACATTTTCCACTTAGTCACAAATACGTGCGTGCCTTTATTCATTCTCAAACAGTCCAAGCTTGTTTTTCTCAGGATTCTCAGTGATTTCACAGACGTACAAAATGTACATCATTTCCTAAAAAAAAAAAAAAGTAGAGTATTTTTTTTATTTATTTTTTTATTGCTGTCATCAGCATGGGGTCTTTATGAAAATAAAGTCATTGACATTTTAACATCTGGAACGGTCATATACGTAAATGTGAAATTAAGTTGAGTTTGAATCTCAACCCCAGAAAATCTTGGGTTTTGAGGGAGGACCTGGTCTCAGCCTACGTTGGTCTGGTTCTTAGTCTCACTCTCGACTCAGATCAAAGTCTGGATCTTCATAAACTTGGTCTCAGCCTTCGACGGTTTTAGTCTTGCCCTGGACTGGATTGATCTTGACCCTTCAAAGTCTTGGTGGTCTCCTAGCTAAGTCTTAGGCTACTCGAAACGTCTTCAAGTCCAGATTTGTTCACTTTTGGGGCCGTTTGAAGGCATGTTACAAATTACCAACACATTTGCCGGAAAAAAACATTTTCAATCACTTTATCACCTGTTGGAAAGGATCAATATTGTGGGATCCGTCCTCACATGATCTTTATTTTCTTCTGGGTCCAGTCAATTGTCAAAACGGGCCGTGGTATCTCAGCATAGAAATGAAGAAGACAGAAGCTCCTGGCTGTGTCTTCCCTTTCCAGTGCTTACCAATGGAGGCAAAAATGCCTTTCCAATGACAACTCTTGGACGGTGTTACAAAGCGGCTTTCAAGTTTCAAGATAGTGAAAGTTGATTTGTGATGGTGTTTTTTTTGTTTTTTTTCTTCTTGTGAACTTCCAAAATATTTCGATGAAATAAATGTAGTTATCCAAAATCAGTTTTGACACAATGGTGACTGTCATGATTTCTGGTCCACATCGGTTCTTTAAACGGTTCTAAGAAGAGATACACATGGAATTATTGTTTGATCCCACGAGGAATTTGTATTCATTTGTATTTGTTTGGAAGCCATATAAATGGAGGGATAATTGTTTGATCCCATGCGGAATTTGTATTTGTTTGGAAGCCATAGAATGGAGGAGGAATAATTGTTTGATCCCATGCGGAATTTGAAAGGTTGCTCACTTCCATAAGAAATGAATAGCCTCAAATAACCATGGTTGTTTGTCATCAATTGAAAAAAAGCATGGGAAAAAAAGCACAAGTCATAAAATGGTGACCAATTGACTGACTTAAAGAAGTATTTGAACCCAAATCAAAACATGTGTTTGTACTTGGTGGAGGAAGACTTATTAGCATGCGCAATGAGAGATTTCTTGTACCAGATTTTTGGCACACTCCTCTTTCCATAAAATCTCTAAAGCTGTCAAGGAACTCGAAGCTTGCCACTCCATGCATGACTTACTATGGTTCATCTTGAGCCACTCTTTCAATGCAACAAATTCAGACAAAATGCAAAACTCCTCCAGAGCTAAATAGTCTTCATCAGCTGTCAATCATCATCTGTCTGAGCTCGCCGGTGTTCCCATTTTTTCTTCTAATTTTTTTTTTACTCTGCAAGCGTTGAAATATTCTCCACAAATGCACACAACGAAGTGGATTTCAATGTCACACTGATCTTGTTTAACTTAAGCCTTAGCCACAACTGCGTAGAGATTCCGAGCACCTCTGCCACACAGGAGAACATCTGGATCATCATATGTTTGTCATAAGGTCAAAGGATTTCCAAGCAGATTCCCACTGCAGTAAAAAAAATCCTCACTAGGAGGCATTGCACAGACGGCTGTTGTTCATGATTGTGTACTCGCTGTACATTTGTGGCTGTTTCCTAAATGGTGCACTTGTTATGAAATTTTGCAAGAATGCACTTATCTGCAATATGGCGGAACATATGCGGCGACATGTTTCTGCTGAGACATTTTTCTATACCACTCATTCTCACTAAGAGATCAGCAGGCAAACAAAGCTGACTTTAGAACATTAAAACAGAAGCAAACTTAATAAAGACTTACTTGGATTTGAAGAGGTTTTGTGTTGTTGTTGTTGTTGTTGTTCTCCTCAACAACAACAAAACTTTATAGAACCTTGAAGAAGAAAAGAACATTATAGTTTGTCATCTTGCTCATCTGCCAATTAAAACACTAAGATCAAATAATTTCAGTATTAACATATTTTGTTTGACTACGTTACATTTAGCCTATCCATTTTAGCATTTGGCAGCAAATGCAATATTCTGATGAAATGATCATTGTCAATGGTAGCACACAAGTAACTTACTGCAACAATGGCACATTGTTCCCCGTGGTAAAACATTCAAATAGGATATTGGATTGTCTTGTCTCATCTTGATAGCGACTCTGCTGTTTAATGTAAGCTAGTCATGTGATGCTAACTGTGATTCTCGGTGGGACTGCGACATACTACCAGCACTGCTTGTCTTGACAGATACAAAACCATTACCTGCACCATCTCTGTCCTTTTCTTCATCCATTGGTTTATACTTATTCTTTTGGTACGCCCTGTTCGATACGTTTGCTTGATTTTGTAGTGCTACAGACGTGTTTCCAACAAGCCTGGTAGAAGGGGACTCTCTGATGGCCAACGTGTCGTTGCAATGTCTTTTTGGACTTGTGTCGTTCATAGAGACCCAACGTCAGCCGTATGTCGGAGATGAGGCCCGCCAAACAGCACCGTTGTCCGGTTTCTGTGGATATTGTGGTATAAGAAACATGAATGGGTTTCTTTTTTATGTTACACAATAATTACCGCTTCGATTATATATTTGCAATAGCTCATCGGCGTTGTGATAAAAGCCAAATAATAACAAATTATTGTATTTCTTCTTTTAAGTTGTTTCCTATTAATCATGAATTAAAAAGTTAGCAAAACTCCGTCGGTGTTTTATGGAACTGAAAAAATATGATTTGTATTTCAAATGAAAATATTTATTATTGACGTTTATTGACAGGTTTGCTCGGGTTGGACGCTGTCTGATTGGCCGTCATCGTCGCTCTCCTATGACGTTCTTCCGGCTACACCCGTTTAGGGCTTGTACCGGAGGACAAGCTTACCGGACACGCCGTCCCAATCGCACCTCCCGGCCTCGCCGTCCGTGACAAAGCCGCAAGTCTTCTCGCCCTTTCCGTGCGTCAAGCTGCCCAAGAAGTCGGTAGTGGGTAACAGCAGATGGGCCATGCGTTTCAGAAGTCGTGGTCAAAAGACAGAGATTAGTGGAGTGGGTGCAGTACAACATGTTTCCCGCAGAGGGCGCCAATGCTCTATAGTTGAACATTCTATGACTGTTTCGGTCCTTTCATAGTTTGTGATATTCGATGTTCAATAAAGTGTTAAAAATAGGAGAGTGTATCATTAAAGCTGCCATTTTCCAGTGTACCTAATTACAGAACACTTCATTAGGGAAAAATCATCGTCAAAACTTACCTGAAAGTGAAAAAGCGACACCCCCACCTCCTGATTGGCTTTTTTGTTTGTGACGTGATTCCTGGACACTTTATTAGCTAGACCACAACTGGCCACACCGAATCACAGGCCATTGTATTTGTAAATGTGGGCAAGATTGTGAAAAACATTCAAGTTTGAAACTCAATATCTACTGCGTCAAAACAAGGAACTTTGCAAGGCAAGAACGCGCGTGCGCGCGTGGTTCTATTTGAATGGAGCTTTCAACGTTTACCGTAGGCACACCAGTTTGCTGTAGTGATGTGCATTCCAGTTCTTTTACGTGAACTGAATCTTTAGAATCTGTTCACTCAAAAGATTCGTTCAAAAGAATCGTTCACCGAATCGTTCGATTCACGACATTGTAGTTGAACAGGATATTTACTCAACTGTATTCTGTCAGGGATCATTTATTCTTGTTTCGTGCCAATGAGAGAAATCGGTCGCTAACTTGACAAATATTGACTCACTTTGTCATAATGTCAAATAAATGCTGCCATTAATCTTTGTATTTTGTTGAAAAATAATAGATCAAATCAAAACTGTCCGGTGGTAAAATGAGTCAAAAGCAAAGTGTGCATTTTTAGTTTCAAATTATTCAGAACTTTATTTATAAAGACGTTTGTTACAAAGTATACATACTATGTTTTTTCAGCTTTGCATGAGAGAAGAACATAAACACTTTGCAAGGACAAATTGCAATTAACAACAACCGCCTCATAACCATCACTATGGATTGGCTATGGCCAACCTTCTGCTGGTTTTGTGACCAGGGATACATTGTACTATTTGGCTTCACCCCCCCCCAAAAAAAAAATCACTTAATTATGGCAGCTCTTGGAGAAGGAGATGATGACATCTCTCCTCCAGCAAATTCTTTGGTTAGTTTTCATGACGTGACGGAAAAGCATACATTTCTGAAGGTTAGTTATCACAGGTAACATTCAAAAGCACAGTAGAAGAAAGCTACAGTAATAATCATGTAAAAGTATATTTTTTGACAATGGCATGTGCGGTGGAACAACAATCAAGTTTTAAGGCATCAAAGGCAAACCACGAAGCCGGAGATAATACAGGTCATAAATCTTTGTAAAGGGCGAGGAAATCATCCTTGACATTCATTTTACAGGGGAAGGAAGACCACTTGCGATCCCTTTTGAATCCAAAACCCCCACCAACATTTATCTGCACCCAAAAATAAATGACCTACATAAGCGATTTCTATGAAACTTGGTGGGGGAGACATTGCAAGACATTGACTTTTTTTTTTTTTTTTAAATCCCCAATTTATCGAAGTGATTAACATCTCTCAGGGAGAAATTCCAATTCTGAAAACAAGATATTTTTAGTGGAGGTAATTATCATGCATGTACTAAACACCAATGAAGCTGGCTTGTAAAGATTTCACAATCCACCTGGCTCAAATATTGGTCGCAATAACTTGAATTTTGTCAAGTTGCAAAAAAAGCAAAACATATCAAATGGCCTAACACGCTTTTCGCACATTTTTCCTTTGTTGACTTCAATTGTCTTATCTGAATTGATTTGAAAACGGGGAATCGGATTATGAGTCGTTTACCATTTACACCAGGCTGAAAACCACCACAGCGTAGATAATCAAGAGGATGAAGCCCCCGATGCCGAGTCCCAGGGACACGTGGTTCAGGGTCCTGGCCGTCCGACTGCACCGCTCAGCCGTTTGCCGATCCCCGCTGTGGTTTGCTTCTCGGGTCTGATGTAAAAAAAAAAAAAAAGTCACAGATAGTAATACATAAATAACAAGCAATATGTTCAAGTATGCGGCACTTGTGAGTGGCTGCTGACGTTAAATACCTCCCTTTGACGTCATTCCAAAACCACTTTTATTGGCTCTTTAATATTTCTAGCACAAGGCTTTATCCAACACAAAGAGTTTCAAGGGAGGCTTCAGCGGGCCACTTCTTCCATAACAAGATGAGAAAAGAAATCAGCTGTCAGTGTCATGGTTGGTGTTTGTGATTGACTTTTGCATTCAAATCTGTCAAGCCGGAGGGACAGTACTGGTACGGGTATACCGTGCAACACCAGCAAGACCCCGACGGCCAGATGAAATCAAATGTTGCCCCCACCAAACAACTTCAAGTATGGGTCTTTCTTTAACTGGACCCGCCCTACCACCGCCCTCCCTCCCGCCCTTGTTGCGGTGGTGGTGGTGGAGGAGGACTAAACGCTTGAAATTCCCTCTCAGCAGGGAATAGAGGGATCACATTACACTTTATGACTGTGAAGAAAAACAAGTCCGGCCAACTGTGTTTGACCCAATAAAGTTAGGAAGGACACTCCTTCTTATACTAATACACTTCTGCTTGTGCAACGGAAATACCAAATAATCCTCAATGATATGAATTTTGAGATGGTCTGAAGCCAAAATGGTGGTTCAAATTCCATGAATGGAGCAGCCCTATCATACACTTTGTTACAAGAGTGTAGGTTTTGCTTTGTGGGACATAAGAAGGGGAAAGTGGAAGTGGCAGGGTATGACAATTGCGGAAATCTGAGAGAGAGCTATGTGAGCATATATAACACATGTGCGTGTGGTTTGCTGGTGCTGTGCATAAGCTTACGATTGCCAGCAGCTGCCTTTCTAACTTTGTCGCCACTGTTCAAAACACAATGGCGCTGCTTTATTTACATAACACTGTCCAAAAGGTTGTCGTGCAGCGATTTTTCCACGCGTTGAACTTTAATCTGAAAAGTGATAAAAGAGTCAGGGCCCTCCCTATTTTGGTTGCGCAAGTCTAGCTAGCGCTTTGTGCGCCATTGTGGGACGGAAACTAGACTTTTTTTCCAGCCAATCCCACATCCTGTTCTACATTTGCATCAAAATCAGAGTTGTCAACATTGCAGAAGCAAAAAAAAATAAATACAAAATCACCCTAGGCAATAACTGCTGAAGTCTAGTCTCGTCAATGGACATTGTATTAAAAGCACATGGACCTTTGTGTTAGTTTGAATGGTCCGTTTAGTGAGGACTAGTACCTTGTGGGCAGCCCAAGGGCACTTGATGACAACAGGAAATAGGAATCATATTTTCAGCCAGAGAGAACAAACAGTGGCTGATATTGTCTGGGCTCCTTACTTGCTAAACTATGAGAGCAGGCTGACCATTTGGGGAACAAAGGAGTGTTTGATGACACAGTCACAGGACCCTTCTTGTATGGATACTGCATTTCAAATTTCCTTCCTACTGAGCGATCGAATCATTAGGATTGACCTGTTTGGAGCCTTGTCATTAGAAGATAACAATACACGCACTTGATTACGCAATGATGAATATGATCACGATTGCCACGTACAAAAAGACAACAGTAAGGCCATTCTTGTCATTGTTGACCTGGTTTTGTGAGCTAGTTAGCAGGTGTAGATCTGGATTCAAAAAGGTCCCATTTAGCTCAAGTTCATATACGTACAATGATTAGTTGAACCAAGTATTCACAAGTATGCATATCTACTCGGCAAACTTGTCTTATTCTGAAGCATAGAAAATGTGAAGAAAAGAACTTTGGCATGGAATATGCTAACATTAGCAAAAACATTAGCCAGGATTAATATTGTATGGAGTTCATCGACGGACGGACGAGCGAGAGAGAGAGAGAGAGAGTTCAACGTGAGCCGTGCAGTGGATGAAGAAATGAGACTGTTTACATAAATTGGCGCCAGCAAAAGTCCGAGCGCTGCCAAAGATTGGTGGAGATGTGGCAGGCCCAGTGAGCTTGAGCGAGGGGGGAATTGGACTTTAAGATACCCAAAATAGGACAAGACAAGTAGTTACGAAAGCAAGACAAGCGTATTTAGAAAAGACAAGCTGCTGAAAGTGCCAGTCGGCCAGCCGGCCAGCCAGCCAGCCGGCCGGCTGCTGAAAGTGCAGCAAGCTGCTCATGGCACAAACACAAATATGGGACTCATTTTTCTGAGCGGTTCAGCGAGGGAGCTGCTTTCTATTTGTCTTATCTTTCCCCACTCTATTAGTCACGTGGTATTGTAGAAAGCAATGATGTCCATTTACTTGACAGTATTTCCCTAATGTGTTCCTGTAAGTGCATTACTTGCGCAACGCGCCCCGCCCCCTCCCTTCCCTTTTCTGATATTGGGAGTAGCTGTTTAGTATTCATCACAAGACCTCTCTGATGGTCCATACATGGAATTAAAAATAGCGTATTCAGGAAAATAAACTCCAGAACAGATTCAATAGTAATTTTAGGCTTGTTTTCTGGTGTGAGATTTTTTTTTTGCACAATCTTTTTTCTTTTAATTAATATCTTAACAAAAAACCCTCAATGTAAAGGAAAAGATCCCATAAATGAAACTAATGTGCTTTCCCTTGTTTTCCCAAAACATTCAAACGCATTCTCGGAACTGCTTATCCGTCCTCCCTCCCCCCCTCGCTCGCTGGCTCGCTGGCCAGGGTCGGTCGGTGGAATGCTGGAGCCCATCCAAGCTTACTTCAGGAGGTAATTATGCTGCATGGCTTTGAAAAGCAAAGTGGAAAGATGATGTAAAACAGGCATGTTCCCGCTTTCTACAGTCTGGAGCTTGTCATGGGCAAAGCTTGTTTGTATGAAGGAAATTGAAGGAGAAGCTGTCGCAATGACACAAAAGCTTGAATAACCAATGAGATGGCACTTCTTTATCTTCTTCGGTGCTTTCCTGACTCGGGGCTCTGGGCCAGCCGCTGCCAAGTAAGGTGGAAGAAGACAAAGTCAGCAGGATGGCCCTGTTGCATGGTGCATTGCATGAGACCTCGAACACGGACCATGGAAAGAAAGAAATTGTGTCCCGGGATAGCAACATTTGTCGCTAGAAGAATGGAAGGTGTGTCCTGGCATGTGAAGAAATTGACAATAAAGCAGACTTTGACTGCAATGAGTGTTCACATTTGCCAATGTGATGAAGGGGCATTTTGTTTTTCAGACGACGTTTCGTGCCGCCTGAGTCCATTTCTCAACGAGGAAATATATCTGCATCATCGACACCCACTCAAGTGTGTTTTTGCTTTCCATAGCTGCTGCAGCAGAAGTGGGAACTGAACTGGCTGAGATTTTCATGTGAAAAGAAAAGCTATTCCTTGACATGGGAAACTTTGAATATGCTGCAGCCGTCGTTTCTTAAAACATGAATTTTTGTGGTAATACAGCCCAAGTTTGACAAGATAACATGACTAACCAAGGCAGGGAACAATACACATGACAATGCTTTCCTGCCTGCCTGCCTCTGCCTTCTGGGCTGTAGACACACTGAGAAACAGGAAGCCAGCTCCGAGCGTGGGTGGACCCGTTTCTCGTAAATCTCATCTTCCAAGAGCCCTTGATGAAATCACTCCAGATTCATTTCCTGTCGTGAATTTTTGTTGTTGTGCAAATGCACGCTTACTGGGGAGAAAAGTGGTGAGGCTGAGGGAATTCTATGGGCACCCTTATTCCTTTTGCAACATCATATCATCTCTGCTGTGGCTGCACTTAGACAAAGAGCAGGTCCAGTGGGTGCTAGCTAAACATTAAACAGGAGCTGGGAGTGGCAGTGTCACGCTTCAAACCTGTGCGCTGCAAAACGGGCTCATTGTAGTCATTAGCTCTGGCTTCCTCATTTGGATGATTAAAAAAAAAAACAGCACAAATTGTTGTTTTGTAGGTTCAAGTGTTAATATGTTATTGTGCTCTTGAATTCATGTTGCTGATCAATTGGAAATGATTGTTGTTATTTACTGATATTTATTTCATTTCATTGTTCATATGCCAAAAATGATTCTAGTTGAAATAAGGATTTCATCTTTTTTCCATTTCAGGCAAATTGATGCACTTCAAATTGTTTCTGTTACAAACGAAAAAGTTGATCAAATTATATTTCTAGATATTTCTTCCTTTAACGTTAACTCTTTGAATGCCAAGCATTCTCAGGAAAAAAACAAGCCCTGGATTTTCCCAGCCCATTTTTGACGACGGACAGACGGACGGCCGGCTGAAAAATTGCTAATGACTTGAATTACTCACATTAATGGAGTAGACGAGGGCTGCAATTCCAAGAGGCAGGCAGCAGCAGATGAGCGTGAAGATGGAGTAGCACAGGTGGTCGTTGACAGGGTTCTCCAGCGGCCCACGCGTCACGAACACCGTGGGCTGAACGGTGACCATGCCTTGCTGGGGCGGGTACCCTTGAGCCGCCACGTACGGCTGCTGTCCGTACGCAGGGCCATATGGCGGATGTCCAGACTCCTGGAAGAGCCATGATTACAAGATTCAATTCTACTTCCAATGGAATTGACTGACTACAGAACGGGTCGTGAATTTCACAATCACAGCCGTCATAAAACGACGTTTCGTACATGTTGTGAATTGGAGGCCGCAATTCTCAACTCGACGCCGAGGTCCAAACTTGACCTTAAAAACCGAAAATGTCAATCAAATAAAGGAAATATGGCAGAATATCACCCATTTTTGGTTTTTTTACAAGGTCAGAAATGGTGTGGGGCGAACCATTTGAGAGCTTCATCAAAATGTTGGATTGTTTTCCAAAAGAAAAACAGGACTTTATTATACTCAAATAAAGTAATATACTGTTCGATTGTTTTTCAAAAGAAAAACAGGACTTTATTATACCTAAATAAAGTAACATACTGTTCGAGTGTTTTTCGAAAGAAAAACAAGACTTTTTATTAGATCTAAATAAATGAACATAACTTCACAAAGGGGGGGGGGGGGAAACTCACCGGAGCCTGTGGATAACCGCCGACTCCAGGCTGGGGGTACCCCGGCCCAGGCTGGTTGTATCCTGGGTACGGATTGTCCTGGTAGGGCGGAGGGGGCGCCTGGCCCATGGACGACTTCTCATTCGGCCATTCCTTCGGAGGTCCGCTGGGGTCCATAATAGTCTGGAAAGGAGAGACGGAAAATAGGACGCCGATAAGATCCAAGGTCAGTATCCTTTTGATAGGGGTGGATACTTTTGGTACGTTTACCAAGTTAACCTCACTTTGACCTAGTGATGTTTGAAGAAACGAAGAGGGAGGGCTCGTCTTTGCAGAGCGGTGTCAGGTTGAGCGAGAAAACGCCACGGCTTCCTCACAACACTTTCAAAATAAAAGCAGTCATTTCATCGGCGCGCTCAGACGTGCGTGACGTGGCAGATATCCGCAGCAACTCTTGGCATTTCAAAAATGTGCTCTATAAACGCAAATCATTTTTATTAGATTTATCCTTAGTTCACAAAAATGCCCCCCTACTTTTAACGCTTCGGTCGGTCACGCACGCACGCACACTCGAAATACACGAATGAAAGTGCTTTTCGTATTTATTTGAACAATTCTTTAATTGGGACATGGCAGAAACGGTTTCTGAATGGTGATGGTGACATCAACTGCATTGCTCAAAGAAGCTAAATTGGAAGGTTAAAAGATGATCAGCAATTAGCAATACCACTCGAAATGGAACGTAGCTCATGGATAATTATTACTCGGTGCATTTGATGGATTTGGCATGGATACATGAAACACGCGTTAGGCTGCTTATAGCATAGCTAATGTTTAGCTCTACAATTTTTCTTGAACACGCAATACAGAGTAGTGAGATACATTGACACAACTTCTGTATATAAGAAAACGTTTTGGTAATTGGTTTGTGTAACAGGTCACATCAACTTTAATGAATTCAAGCTTTTAACCCAAAGTGATGAATAATTATGACAAAGTAAAAAAAAAAAAAAAAATGGAATTCAATAACAGTGTGTGTTTTCAAATGCAAGTGTGTGTGTGTGTGTGCGTGTGTGTGTGTGTGTGTGTGTGTGTGTGTGTGTGTGTGTGTGTGTGTGTGTGTGAGTGCCGGGAAGAGCTGGCTACAGAGCAACTGTTATCACAACAAGCCAACATCAGACAACTTCCTGTTGGTTTCCCTAACGTTGAAAATCCCCGCCTCAAATAGGCTGCTGCTGCTGCTGCTGCTGCTGCTGCTTTTTTCGGGGAAGTCGTGTTCTTGTGAACTTCTAGCAATCACAAGCATGACCTGCAGACAAATGGGATGAAAGGGGCGATACAAATGATTTGAATGTTATTATGGATTATTTACGTTTCCCTTCCTGCAGATGCAATTTCTTTGTTCTGCTGCTCTCAAAAGCAAGATAAAACAGCAGCAGCAAAACCAAACAGGCCGTTACCAGCTAGCACGGCTTATCACGGTTTCGGCTGTTTGAATTTCAGCTATTTTGTTTTTGTCTTGCTGGTACCCGATGACTCCAAGAGTACCAGCACAAAACCACAGTAAAACTAAGGGCTAGTTTAATTTGATTTTTGGAGTCCATTCATAGTCGACAAATGAATGGAGTCAATAAAAGTTTAGACTTTGGCAGGATGGTGATCAAATTGTCAATATTTTAACAGCAAAGATTGCACTGTTTCCAGTTGTTGATGTTTTTTTTTGGAGCCACTATGTGAATGTGACTTGGCCAGTTGACATTACCTTGGTCATTTAGCATTGCCTGAACGTTGCTTCCTGTCCTCCTCCTGTCGAAAGATGAGCGCCGTAAGTGAGACAAGACCAATCCCTTTTTCCACACTTTTAACTGTAATCTTATAAGCATGCTTTAGTGCACCTTTTGTCTTGCTTGAACTTGCACCTGCAGTGGCCACCTGTGCCAAGAGAAAAGTGGAGCTTTAATGTGATACGGGAGATGATTATTTTTGGACGGTCCTTATCTCTACATGTCTGTAAAAGGAACTGTGTGTGTGTTTGCATCTTACTGAACAGGATGGTAATGCCAATAAGACAAAGGACCGCTGCAAGGATCAGACCCCCAACACGCAGTCTGTAGTAGTCTGTGGAGAGCGGGATTTCCACAAGATGATACAAAAGCAGGTCATCTCATCAAACAGGTCAAATAAGAGTATTTACCAAAGGTAAATGGGTCATCGTCAGCTGTAAGACACAAAACAAAGTTGGTTTGAGGATCAGGTCAAGGAAATCATGTCAGAAAAGGTCCAGGACTGTTAGGACAAGAGATTTGAACAAATGTTCCCGTTCATTGAAGGCCAGAGGATCCAACCAGCACGTCTACAAAGAGATCCTGTGAACTTTGATTCATTCCGTGAGCAAGAAGAGGCGACAATTGATTTTGTGACAGTCCTAGAACTTTCAGCAGGAACATAAAAGTCAACACAATGTGAAATGAGTGGACACTATGACCTAGTTTTAGGTCCTAACTAATGATTGACCGCCAGTGTCAAGATGGGTTTTTTTTGGGCAAAAATATACACCCAGTCAGGCATTCTTACGTTTCTGTTCTTCAGCAATCACCAGCGAGATGGCTGGAAAAGATGAGAGAAGCACATCATAGGGTGAGGAGACATAATGATTATTTTTCAAATAGCAGCAAAAACACAAGAGTCATTAAAGTATAGATAGTCATGATCATTGTGTTTTTTCTTTTCTTTGAACAAAATAAACATTTGGTTGTGCTTTTATATTAGTCAAGAATTTGATGATTACTTTATTGGAGCCTAAAATGGAACATAATGTCCATCCGTGCAAGCATTTTCTTCACCGCTTAGCCTCACAATGGTCGCGGGTGCGCTGGAGCTTGAAAATAATTCAACATGTTTTTTTTTTCTTTAACATTCACATGCAGGAAATGGCCAGCAGGGGGCGGCAGTGCTTCACTTGCCAACCCGGATTGCATGTTCTTTCGTTCGACTACTTCCAGAGTTCTAATTATTCAGACTTAATTGTTGTGGATAATCTTGGATGACATCGAATGTAATTAATTTGACTCACTTGTCATTAACACCAAAGCACAGATCTTTGACATCTTCTCGCTTGCTCACCTGTACGATAGAAATGGAGATCAACAAGGATGCAAAACACAACTAATGGTGATTATTACAAGCATGAAGTACTTCAAAATGTATCCGGGGTCAGACGGTTTTATTTCTTGCAACCACTTGATGAAATGAAATTGAGTAAATTCAACAACAACAACATTTTGGCCTAGTCCCTTGTTCTCATGTGAAAATATGAAATGACCTTTCACCTGTTTGCCAATGAAAAGATTATTTGGAGGTGCTGCACTCCTGCTACTCCAATGACCAAATGCTCACTTGTGAATATATTAGCTCCAGTAACAATGGTGCCACTAAGCACAATGTCTTCCAATTTGACTGCCAAAGCTGATTTCAGCCAAGACTTTTGTGCAATGGAATCGCTCATAGCCTTCTATGTTTTCAAATTTTATGACATTAAATATGAATCATGTATGTCCCCTAAGAGATGCTGTTTTTACAAATTGGCTTTCTCGGCTGACAGAAAAATCCATGACAACATTGTTAGCGTGCACTAAGCCTTCAAAGCTCCTTCGTGTCCGAATGTTAATCCTATTTTCTAACGTCCTCATATAAAATATGTATTTATGTATGTATGTATGTATGGAATTTCTTTTACGAGCGGTGTATAATTAGATCCCAAAGCATTTCGGGGCGTCTACGTAACGATGACGACACAGCAAAGGGTAAGAAAAACACCTTCTGCATCACTGCAGTGATTTTCCACGAGTGCACTTTTCCGCTGAGAGCGCAAGAGCAAACACACCTGGCCCTGTTTTCTTGCACCCATGACATACGTACATTCACTTCTATCATAACATCTGTAAATGTGCTGCTGCCTGTCGATCTACGGGAACAGTTCATTGATGGTGTCGCTTACTGGTGAGCAAATCACGTTGTTAGTGCACGAACAAACGGAGCGCAGAGTGGAAACTAAGATCTGGAAAACAAAAAGGCTGTGCTGATGGTAGGCTGGCAGGAAAGAGGAAGAGCAGGGCAAAGTGCTTCTTCACTCTTGGTGCTTCTCCACAGCAACCCAGGATGAGGCAGTGAGAATGTGCCGCATGGGAAACAAGCCAACAACCACAAGAGGACGCTTAACCTCAGGAGACAGACAGACAGACAGACAGAGAGAGACAGAGTGCACACATGGAGGGAGGATCATGGTGAGAAGACTGAAAGAGGAGAGAGAAGGGCAAAGAGCAAGAAGAAGAGAAGCCCCAGGGGGGGGCAAACTGAAGGTGAGAAAACTAAAAGGCTAAGTTGGGTGTGTGATTCCAGATACAAGGACAAACAAAGTGCATAGGGTGGGCGGAGACGAATTGACGCCACCGCCGCCGCTCCTCTTGTGGAGTTGAAATGTTAGTTCAAGGTGGAGACAGCGGGAAGCCAGAGCTCATGTACACAGTCAAACCTTAGCGCTTCGGCACGAGAATTTTGCTAAAAATGTATATATATATATACGTATATATGGTCATTGTCGTCGTCATTGTTCCTGTGTGTGTGGGTTCCTGTAGAACACTGCAAAGACAGCTGTTGTTGTGTGGCATTTTTTGTTCCTACATTGGCAGCACTGGATTCCAAATTTTGACACAAGCCTGAGAAACAGACGCTAGTATAGTTGAACTACTTTCATGACAAAGTGAAAAGTTTCATCCTGAAGGAATTAGTGAGTGAGGAAAAGAGAGGGAGCGCTTGTGAAAGGAAGGAGTGACACTGTCAAGAAAGGAAAGGCAAGGAAAGGGGGGAAAAGGGAGTGATACATACTGAGGCAGTGAGTCACATTCTCTTGTCATTGAGGGCCATCAGGAAGGACTTCCCTCCAGAAAACATTTTCCAAAGGTTGTATCAGGTATTGAGAAGGCATTTTTGGATAAGAACATCAGGAGGAAAAAGGTGCAATTATTTCCAAAAATGATGTTAAGAGCAAGAGCAGCTCCCCATGGAGATGCCCTTTCTTGGCCGTTCTTTCCGAGTCCCTTTGTTTCTTTCTGTCTCCAGTCATACAAGGACAGAAGAAAGGAGAGTCTGTCTCATCTCGTCTCGTCTCGTCTGGGAAAGGAAAGATAGATCAAGCTGTCTCTGTCTGGCCGACGTTTGCGAGGCTCGTGCATATTGATTTTGTGTTCAGGGTCGCAAAGACCTTTTGTCGACAGCTGTAATTGTCGCCGGCAGTTTTTCTGGTGACAAGAAAACACATTCAAACTAGTGGCAAATGTTTGTCACTTTGAACCAACCCGAATGAAGATTAGGAGCCGGTTCATGCTGAAGCCAGACACGGAAGCCGGAACGTGGACGCTAAAATAAACTAGGCCAAGCGACGGGAATCACGGTGAAAATGGCCAGGAATTTCTCTCTCTGGCGATTGAGCGCAAAACAACGCTAGCGCTGCCTAAAGTTTAATACTAGATTGAACCTATCTCACCAGATTCAACCAACGATATTCCAAAAAGTGGTCAATCAAACGTCTCATCAGAAGTCAAGCCTGTGATGCTCACACTCGCTAGCTAGCATCGTATTGTGCAATTGCCTTCATATCGAAATTTTGCATTTTGTTTCTGGCACGGCATTTCACACCATCCTTTGGTCATACAACTTTTTTGAAACGAACTTTTATAAAGAGCAAATGTATCTAATCTACGATGAGTTTTTTTCTGCTTTATTTGCAACACACATTTCCAGCCATCCATTTTGTGAAGCTGACTTCAGGCAGTAGGCAGGCGGGGGACACCCTGAACTGGTTACCAGAAGCAAGCACACATTTCATTTACGTTATTGGTTTATAAAACAAAACAAAAATCCTCCAACATCTGAACTGTTCAATTACGAGTAGGTCAAGTCATTCATGAAAACACTAGCACGATCTTGAGGAAATTACATTTCCAAATGATCATGGAGAGAATATGAATCAATACTAAATGAACATTTGAAACCACGACTTGGGGTTGGGAGGTAAAGCACCCGCTATAAACTATACGTCACTAAACTCAATTTCCATTCAAATAGCAACAGTTGATACTTTCATATATTTGATGACATGACCATTATGATATGACTTCTCCAGAATGCGCATTCATTTGAAGGGCACATCTATTTACATCTATTTGTCTAAGTCCACAGAAGTCAAAGTTATCAGCAGTGCGTTTATCAGCTGGCCTTTTTCACACACGCGCGCGCACGCACGCACGCACGCGCACAGAATAGAAAGGCGCAGTAATGCCTGTTAAATGAAATAATCATGTGCATACATTTCGATGGAATGACTGTCACTCATTTCTTTTTGAAAGCTATTGTCCCTCCCTCCCTCCACGGTTGTTGAGTAAGTATTGTGCGAGGTGATTGAAAAATATCAAAAGTCTTAAGCGGTTTTTAGTAAGCACGACACAGAGCGTGTTGTTCTGCTGCGTATTGCTTTGCGAGAGGAAAGGAGTTTAAAGATGCTCCCAAAATGGAGCTCGATTAGCACATATCCTGAAGGAGGAGGAGGAGGAGGAGATGAAAAAAGACTTCTAAACGCTTCGTTTGACTTACCCTCGACAGCCGGGAATCCCCAAAAAGTTTGTGTCACGAAGACGATGGAAGATCACGCGACACAATCGGCGCCGTGGATTCTTGTGGGTCAGCGTCCGTCACCACCCAAACGCCTCCACAGGTTGGCAGGAGTTTGCAAATGGGAAGTTCAAAAGAGCGTGGACTCGTGTTCCGATCCCAAATCGGTTTCTTATGTCGCAACAAGCAGCTGAGGGGGGATGTTCTGACGAACCGGGCTGATTCTGGGTCAGGTCTAGCAATCTGGAGGGAGGGGGAGTGTCGCTCTCTCGCTCGCTCTCTCGCTCTCTCCAGTGTTTACTCAACGAGAGAGAACATGTCGAGTTCGTTCGCTCGCTCCCTTCATTGATTCACCCATCAACCTTTCCGCATTGACATTAGTTAGAAGGCTTTCATGTTGTATTGTCTACAATAATCTATCTTTTTATTTCATTTCTCTTATTGAAATCTTTGACCAAGGGAACGAGCTCCTAAAACATGTCATTCATGCAATAATGCTTGAGCAAGTGTTATTACATAACATTTTGCATTTGCAATAGATTTGCGCTTACTCAGATCTTATGAAAGCACTTGAGACAAACAAGTCTTGAGAAGTCTTGTCTACCTTTTTTTTTTTTCCCCCACCCTGAAATTTGCGGATCAACCTGAGGTGGCGCGTTTCCTCCAATCCCTCTTCTGTCGGTTCTTGTCCCACAAGAAAACCAGTTTGGCAGGTTCCATATCAGATTTCACTGCTGTCATCTTTGTCTTTCCTGCAATGGGAGGGAGGTCAGAGGGGAGGGAGGGAAGGCAGCAGTTAGCTATTTAGCATGGTGGAAAACAACAAACAAAAACCAGACAAACGGATTAGGGGAGGCTGTTTGCGAATTCACTCAATAGTGTGTGTGTGTGTGTGGGGGGGGGGGGGGGGGGGGGGGGGGTGTTAAAAAAACAGATAAATAATCTTACTTGGAGCCTCTGGAGCACTTGTTGTCTGTGAAAGAAAGCCAAGGTCATTTGGTTAAAGGAGGTCACAGATTATTGTGTGATCATCATCTGTGGAGTGACAAGCTTTCATGCAAGTGCAATTATGTCTGAAAGCTCATCACTCATTACAAAAAAAAGAAGAAATTATTATACGACAGAATATTGACTCGTTCCTAAAGAGTGACCCAAGGCAATGTGAAATAATGTCAATCATGCAACTTGAATTTCCGTTTGAGTGTGCGGCACTTACACAGTATAACCGCAAGTCCTCCGAAGAATAAAAAGCCTGAACAGATCAGACCCGCAATTCGAAGCCTTTCATAGTCTGTCAAAAAAAAAAAAAACACCCATTTGACATGTTTAGGGGATTCCCTTCTCTTCCATGTTGATCTAGTTTATAAAAATAAATCTTATCAACTTCATCAAATATGAAATCGATTTTGCATTCAAGCACGTTATATAAGAGCAGACATTTATTTTGGCCAGAATAAATCTGTTCATTTTAGAAATACACAATGAGCCCTTTCAATAGATGAAATTGAAGATGCGTGTACTTACTATAAACAAATGAACCTACACAGCAAACAGGAGAGACAGAAAACAGCAAGGTTACGTTTCTCCACCCACCCACCAACCAGTTGACAAGCCAAGGCAGATGAGGGGGGCCAAAGTTTTCACCTTACCTGCTTCAGTTTCAGCGAAGAGACTGAAGAGTACTACAAGAAGAGAAAAACAGACAATATCTTACTTGTGGAATTGCTTGTTAGCCTGAAGCTAATGGGGCACTCTTACTTTCTTGATTATTTATTGTATTTCTTATTATATTTATTATTATTTATTAATTATTACTATGGAAGGAAAATGTGTCATGACAAGAAATAAATGCTGTACTTGAAGCATACTGTGGATTTATTTTGCATGCTACCTGCTATCACTGCTAGCAGTGTGAAATGTCCCATCTTCAACTCTGTTTGGACAGAAAGGAGAGAGGTCAAAGAAAACATCAGAGTGAAATTGAATAGGACATGCGATTTGGTTCTCATGACTTTGCCCTTGCTTTGGACATGCGCATGCACCAACACTAACACTCGCACATGCACACACGCACACACACTCTTTAGAAGGCACGTCCTTGGGGTGTGAAAGGGCACAATCCCGTCAGCAGGGATGCACTTTGCATGTTTGGAGAATAAACAGCAAAGTTTCCAATCAACTTTCATAAAACCCTTCTTCAATACACACAGAGACAAAAGCAAAGGTCTTACGTAATCAAACCTTATTAAACAAAATCTTGGAAAATAAAAAGTCCATCTAATGTTGTGTCATTTTCCATTTCTATCAACGAGTAGACATTTCGAAACTTTTTGTAGTGTGACAGAAATGTTCTATTCCGAAACTCACCTTTGACCTTGCAAAGTAATGAAGCAGAAGCAAGGTGAACTTCCAAAAGTCAATTTGAAAATGAGCCAAAGCATTTGTTTTTTTCTGTTCTGATCTGCAACGTGCATCTCTTGGAGTTAGCCCACCCCAAATGGAAGCAATGAAAATATAGTAGAAAGAATATTTTGCATCATGACCTCTGGGTCACAGTGACTATCAGCTAGCATGACATTGGTGAAGGCCACGCAGATGTTTGACTTTCAAATCTCAACGATTGCAACAACACCAACACTTACTCTTCATTTCAAACATTTGTTCTTCTTGATATCATTTTGATATTCATTAACTTGCAACAAAACTCGAAACAACCTATTTAAAGAAAGCTGATCACCCCCCCCTTAATGCTTACCTGAGCAAATGGTGCAAATGGTGTGCGAATGTTGCTCAGCGGCAGAAGTCTTTATTTTCAGTACCACCTGTTTTTGTTTCACCTGCTCCTCCTCTTTGTTTGGAGTATAAACCATAGTGTATGTGCATGTGAAAGCATGCGCGTATGAGTGTGTGTGTGTGTGTGTGTGTGTGTGTGTGTGTGTGTGTGTGTGTGCGTGCGTGCGTGCGTGCATGTGTGACATGCAGGGGTGACTTGGTAGCACCTAGCTTGGAGGCAGGCCAATGAAATGTTTTCCCATAAACATCAGTGCATCACATTGTCAAATTGCTACTGAAAGCATGTGATGTTGAATTCTCAACAAAAATACAAATAAATGAATACACAAATAAATAAATACACAAATAAATAAATACATATCCCCATTTCAATGAGCATTTTCAGAACGGCTCTCAATACAGCTATATTGTATCGTGATATTATCATTAATGATGTCTCGGGTGTGAAGGGTGCCCTCTCCTGACTGCATGAAATTATTTTCATCCACCTTGAGGCTGAAATTGAGTCCCGTTGACCAATTGATTGATGGAATAATGGACAGAATCGTCCATTGGATTACAACACTGTTTGATAGTGACAGCCATGAATGAATCTTATTTCATGTGAATATTATTTCATAATGTTCAAAGTATGCATCATCCAACAGTGGCTTTCGACGATAAACTACATTTCGAATGAACACCATGACTGTATTTTAACATTGCTTGTTGGTTGGAAAAGAAAGTCAAGGACAGTAGGCCTAAAGCTACTTTTTCCAACGTCACTGACACACACAGTTAGTTGTGTTGTGCTGTTATGGTGGCATTTGCTGTGTTTGTCTCTAAACAGTACGTGGAAGTGCTTAGAGGAGTTGATCTGACAAGCCCGCCCGCCCGCCCGTCAATCAACTGTTGCAAATCCTAGGTAACAAGACGAACCACTCAACTCTCATTCTTGTACTAGACGCACAAAGAAGTTTTAAGGAAGCAGCTGAAGCAACACAAGAATTCTCTCTCTCCCTCCCTCCCGCTGGCTGGCTGATGTGCGTGCGTGCGTGTGTATGTCTGACACAACAGGTGTCACAACACAAATGGAATTGGTCTTTTTTCTTTTTGGTTCATAATTTGTTCATTTTAAACAAAACACCTCCAAGGACTGTCCCACACCGAAACATCTCTGTAACATTCATTTCAACTGATCATTCTAAGAATGTGTCAATAAAACCTCGGAAAAAAATGGCTGATTGTTGTTTTGTTTATTAATATATGTATATTTTTGGGATATTTTACGATGTCTTTTTTTCCAGTTCATATTGGCAGATGATTGGTTTCAAGCCTGATTTGGTAGCCTGATTTACCGTTTTGAAGGTTATGTTATCAATCCTTCTCCTTTTTCTTTTCAACATCTTTGGCTATAATTGAGAGCACGTCATCTTCATCTTCTTTGCGCCCTGCAGGTAAAAAAAACATCGCAACTTGAACAACTTCAAGTAATTGCTCGCCACATCATCACGTCGGTGCCTCTTCTACTTACGGAAACATTTGCGGAAGCCCTCGGATCTTTGCAGAAATACGTACAACAAAGCAAATACCAGGAGGATACCAAAGAAGGCCCCGATAGCGCAGCCAATGAGGATTGCCAAGTGACTGCCATTATCTAAAGAAACACATTCGACATGGAAGATAAGAATGGCAAGAAATGATGGCTGGAGTGGTGGTCCTCACCATAAATTCGTAGAGTGGCAGTGGAGCGGTCCAAATTATTTGGCAGCTGACAAACCACTCTGGTGTTATTGTCTGAATTGGAGGTTCCTTTGAAGGTCCACACAGCCAGCGATTGTCCGTTTTTTATAAGACAACTTCCATAAAGAGCCTATGGAGATACGGAGAAGCCTGCATGCAATTATTAATAATCACGTCTTACGTTTTTGCTGGATCGTAGTCAATTTCTTGCTTAAAATGCAAGGCAACGGGAAGGCACAGATTATTTGTGCATGCTTCTTCTGTTTTCTGACCTGGGGGATATCTTCCACACGGCCACCAGGGCAGGTGAGGCTGTAATTTCCGTGACCCCCGGATAAATTGAAAGTGACGGCGGGAGATGTTTCAGGCACAGCGCAGGTAAACACGGCGGGGTCCCCCACAAACACCGAGACATCCACTGGTGGGATCAAAATCCCCGCTGTCGTGTTGGCGGATACGGTGCTCGCATTTTGTGCTGCAAGGGAGACACGTACCTCACCAAAGTTAAGGCTTAATAAAAGAAAAGAAAAGAAAATTCAATAAAATGCAGTTTTTAAATGTTGATTTGATTTTTTTAAGCGGAAAATAATCTTCAAAGCTACTGTGTGACAAAAAGTACTTGTTCACCTTGTTCAATGAGGAACTGACACATTTTGGGAGTTCATTTTCACTGACGCCCCCCAAGCCAGACATGCTCACTGTATTATCTTTGAATATTTCCATTTGTTTTACGAGAAATATTTAGGTGTGACATCCCGTGCAAAACAATAAGAAGAAGACGCCACTGTAGAAAGTCAAGATCAGCTGTTTCAAAAAAAAGAAAGCACATACCTGATGAGGGTTGAAGGACCTGGATCAAGATCAGCAGCAGCAGCAGGTTCATGGACTTCCTCATCCTCAATCTGTTCAAATGTGGACATGCTCACTTCATAACAACGTTGACAAGTGACAATATTATTCAGTCCTGTCACGCAACCATGTTTCAGAGAAATGGGAAAATAAATGTGTTAGCAGAATGCTATTTTAGCCTGCTGTCTCCATTTTCAATCCTGCTATTGAGGGTTGCGGGCGCTGGAGTTCTCTCGAGCGTATTTTAAAATTGTTCTTATTCAGTTAAGGCAATTGAGAAAAGATTCTCAAAAGAATCAAACAAAGACTAACGATTTGTGAACTTTCATTGTTTGAGTGGGTCAGAAATAGTTTGTTCTGGTCTTCAGGATCAAGGATACAAATAAAATGTTCATTATTTGAAATGGAGCTTTTCAATTTTCCAACTTCATTTCATACAAATCTGTTCAATATAAGGAAGTGAAGGAATCATAATCAAACATAACTGACCTTGAATAAAATCTTTCCACCTCTTAAACGACGATACCGACACCGCTTTGGAAATAAACCCGATCAATTGATCAATGATAAATTAGGGCTCATCAAACAAATTGATCATCTTCCGTCTTCTTCTTTAAGGTGCAGAGCAGAGGATGAGCGTGAGAGCAAAGTCTAGGATTCAAATGAAACATTTGTGCGGTGGAGAAAGAAAGCAAACAGGTTGAGCTGGCTGTGATTGAGATTTTTTTGCTTTTGCACACACGGCCAAGAAAAATAGAGGCAGCGTGTAAACATGCAAGTGGCTCATTAGACAGCCATGATCACTCCTCAGAAGACTTCCTGTTTTTTGAACTTGCTCACCATTTCAATTCAATTGAAACATTTAGTTTTGCTGAAAGATGCTCAGGCTCTGGAATCACTGCAAGACCTCCAATTCATACATTGCAACAAATAGCTATGCTGCCCCCTTGAGGTGAGTGGACACATGCACATTGGCATAAACATTCCGTTGGACGACTTCTACTATTAGCAACACCAACAAAAATACTTCTACTATTAGCAAGGCTTCCGGAGCAGAATGATCTTCATGGGTGACCATTATGGCTGCTAAAAGGAGAGAAACTCAAGCAGAAACTCACAAGTTGAATGGATACAAGAATTGTGAAGGTGATATCAAAAAGGTGATATAATAATAAAAGTAAAAAAGAAAAAGTTGTGACTTGGCCTGTTAAGATGTTTTTGGATTGAACAGCCACCACGCACCTAGCCCTAACCTAACATTGAAAAATATGAATATTTCGGGGCAAGTCATGTCAGTAAGTCATATCAAGTCATAGAAAGTGATCATCAGAAAATTTGAATTCAAATTGAAATGTCGAAAGCTTTTGTGAAATGAATTCCAATTTAAATGCAGAAAAATGTTCTCTTCTCAAGAAGCAAAAGATAGAGGAGGTAAAAAAGGAATGTTGAATGATGAAAATGAAGTAAGTGTTGATGTCCAAAAGCATTTTGTAAACAAGTGTGCCTGTTTTTGGGAGTCACTGTCCTACTGGTTTCCATCCTGATTTGAGTAGTATCCGTTGACCGTTTGTCTTATCGCAACTTGAGAATTTCCATCAACAAGAAGACCCTGCCTGCTCTCTCACTGCTTGTTTAATTGGATCTTTCCGGACGTAACGTCTGAACTTTGATAAATACATCATACAGCTGCTATTAATAGCATGCCCAGTCACTTGAACGCAAACGTGATTTTTTCGAGACCATACGAACCACAATCAGGAGGTAAATGTACGTTTGCTGTCGCGAGGACATTTTGCAAAATCACTTAAATTGTCGGTGAACATTTTGCAAACGTTTGCAAATGACCACCCCTGCCATTTGCTGCCTCCGATTGTTTCTTGCTTGGGCTTGAATTGTCATGACTTTTTAGTGAATCAGAGGAGAGGTGGGTGGGGCGTTCACAGTTCACACAGCTTTCACTATTGACTTTTTGGGCCTCCTGGTTAGCACAGTGCAGAGGTCACAGTGGCTACTGTGAGGCTTTCCTATGGATACTCTGCTTTATGTATGCTAGCTTGATTGGTCCATGTCAATTGTCCATAGGTGTGGATGTGACTTTGTCTACTACATGGTGGACAGCACACCATACAAATTAACATACACATTTTAGTGGCATACAAAACGTATGCTTTCAAATGATAATATTACCGCATAATAATAGTAAAATAATCATGATAATATATTTGTTATTATTATTAGGTCAATTAACAATTGGATTCATTTGAATGACATGATCAACAAGAAAAATATCTTAATATTACAAGAAACAATTTGCCATGTTTTATTCACACGAAAAGCTCATCCAAAAACGAATCCGTTTTAAAACTCAGTTGTTTAGGTTACTCTGCACTCAATGTATACAAATTGTCTTGTGCGCCTAGTGACGCAGTCGCGCGCGCGCGCACGCACGCACGCACGCAGGCAGGCCCCTCCTCTTTTGCCCCTCACTCAAGACGAGCACTTTAGAACGACGCAACTTCGACTAACTAAAGTCATCCGAAGTCATTTTTCGTGCAATTTGCTCTTTCTGATGGTGTGGCACTTTCTATTGCTAGCTGACGCAAGTGCCACAAAAGAAGAAGAAGAAAAAGCCGACGTCCAAAACTTTTTCTGTCTTTTTCAGCGCTTTGGAAGTCAGGTCAGTAACCTGTGAAAGAACCCAAAGGGGGGAAAGGATTTGCATACTGGGACTCAAATATTTTTGGGTCATTTATTATTATTTTTTTTTACACCACTGGACTGAGGCAAATTGCAGTTTAATTCTGAAGGGAGCTGCCAGTACACCTGCTTTCAGAGGAGACAAGGTGAGCCTACTTGAAAGCTGGATTTTCATTTAGAAATAGAAATAGTTACCAAGCGCTAAGCTTTCTTGAAGGCTTAGCCATTTTGTCCCTCCAAATAATGTGCATATGTAAATGTCAGCAATAATATTATCCTGGCCTGCCTATCTATACTTTGTACATTGCTACAAAACTTGGTTTACTACGTATGGAACATTTGAAACTTTTAGGTTCTTAGCCAGTTTCCATATCAGATCTATCCATCCATCCATCCATCCATCCATCCATCCATCCATGTGTGATTTTAATGCCGTAGGAAATCAAGGGAGTTGAGAGGAAAGCCAGGAAGAGGACATCTATAGTTGTCACCGCTCTCCTACTCTGCAGAGATGTATGCGGAAAAAATTGTAAAAGAGGGGAAGATGGGTAAACGCCACACACACACACACACACACACACACACACACACACACACACACACACACACACACACACACACACACACACACACACACACACACACACACACACACACACACACTCATATTCAGATGCTGCATGTTGTCTGCATTTGGAGAGTGTGCAGACATCAGTCCATTTGACTATTGTTAACTATTAACAGATTTGTTCCAAGCCAACTGCTGCTGCTTTACCTCTGTTTGTCAATTCAACATCCCACAGCAGATAAATGATCTATTTACAACGCTTTGCTCTATCCTCAAAGAATGGCATCAAATGAGCCTTTGTGCTTGCAGCGTTGGACACTTCCTTAACTGGCTGAGAAGTTTGTCTAGTGTGCCTGTGAGACGATGATGATGACGTGCATGAAAATGGAAAGAATATTCATGCCGCTGCTGTATTATAAGGCACTGATGTCTCTTGCCGTTGATTTTTTGAAAAACGTTATCTTTGCTGTCAGGAAGCAAGCCGTCTTTGCTGCTGACACATGAATGGCACGTTTCCTATTTAAATTGGAAAGAAATGATGTTGAATTTAGCTAAGCATTAAAAAAAAAAAAAAGCAAAACTGAAAAAACACGGATGAATTAAAAAAAAAAAAAAGATCTTCCCGGATTTCTAGTTTGTTTTACAATCTGTTTCCCAAAGTCCAAATGTCAGTAACAGGTCACAAAGGATATTCACTGCTGGAATATTTCTCATGGAAGTGAACCAAAACATTAATAGCATAGCCAATACGAACTCTCTGGCACATTTTTAGTGTCAAGAACGAAAGTGAAAATTCCTCCGTGGATTTTTGAAAAGACTTGACGTGTGGAAATGGCACGAGACACACCTCTGGTTAAAAATAACCAATGTATCTATAAGCTTGAATAAAGCAGAAACTAACTCGGCAAGTGGAGAGCCACCACACCATGGCTCGCCGTCCATCTCAGGTAGAGGTGGAGCAGACAAAAGAGTTGTTGTTCTCTCCCTCGGCTGTAATTGCCTCAAGGGATGTCCCGAGGGGGAGAAAGAGGAAAAGAATGTCAAGGGAGCAGAAAGATCATTCGTTCTTGTTCCTCACGTGGCTGCCGTGGATTCTTCGCCCGGCTGTATGCCAGAAGCAACTTTGATGGCTATTGACACTGAAACGTGGGAACTGCTGTATGCCATTATTAGTCATTGTTGTGATTGCTATCATTTCTATGCAGGGAACAGGGGGATCTCTCTCACTTGTGTGTTAACCCCTTGCCGCCTGATGGGCGTGTGTGTGATGCTGATGACCTTGGGAGCCATGGGATCAGCAATCTGGGTCATAGGTCAGATATGTATACAAACATGCACAGTGGAAATTACAGAGAAAAAAAAAAATGATGCACTGCCTTACTTGACGTGACGTACGCTTTTCTTATCTCCTCTGCAGTCACGTACTGCTCTGTGGAGGAAGACACAGGATACTATGATGGTAATTTTTTTGGAACCACTTTGACAATGCATGGCATCTAGCACAAGAGCTCTACCAAATCTTCAAACTACAGCCAGGACAAATGATTCAATGAACACTACTCTCACCAAGTCTAACCTCTATAATACTTGAGTGTCATAGTGGTGGAAATGTTGTGATTGATGAGTGAACATCCAAAAATGCTTGAGATTAAAGGCAAAAAGGATGAAGATTTTCAATTCATCCCAAACAGTCCAAGTCAATTCGGCTGACCAACATCTGAGAGTGTTGGACTCGACTCAGAAGAGGTGGCGTCAGGTGTGTTCGTCCTCGGCCAATGAGCTTCTGGCTCGTGTCAGCTGTGCCGAAGTGGGCTTTGTCAGGTGAGAGAGAGCATTTGAAAAGGCCTGTGGTGTGACCCAAAACTAACGGCGGGCCTTTCTTTCAGCGTGGTCAATTACTCCATTACGTCTGTACAAGACGGCAGCGACGGCGGCTTCTTCTGTGTCCGACCCGAAGAGCTACGCTATGGCAAGAAAATTAAAGACTCTTTGTTCCCATGGTAACGACGTTGACATTTCAATTGGATCTTTTTCTTTCCATCTGTACTTTGAAATTCAGATGATGTCGGTTGCTCTTCTCTTAACATGTGTCACCTACGTATGTTGCAGTGACTGCGAGAGCAAGGAGGTTGTCACATTGCTGTGCCAAGGTAAGCAACGTAACATCGATCTTGATCTTTCCACCTTGGTTTTCCTTTTATGTCAAACGATTGCGCTCACGTTTTGTTCAGAAATCCATTCCTTCTTACCCCACCAGACTGCGGAAGGCGGAGTTTTGCAGCAGATCGCATAGTCGGCGGTGTGGAGGCGCGCCAGGGCATGTGGCCGTGGCAGGTCAGCTTGCAGTATGATGGAGTTCATCAGTGTGGAGGTTCAATCATCTCGGACCGCTGGATTGTCACTGCAGCTCATTGCTTCCCCAAGTAAGAGGCGAGGCGAGGCGAGGCGAGGCGAGGCGCAGCGCAGCTTGATTTCATGCATGACATTGACATCATGGCTTATTGCCATTGCTGACAAAAGGAGTCACATTGTGAATTTCAGAATCACAAGTACAAGTCCTAATTCAACAGCTTTACTATTTAAAAGTAAAAAAAAAATGTACTGAACTGCAAAATCTCATGTCCACTAATCATTGTGATAACTTTGCACAATGAAAAAACAAAACAACCAATTATTTTCGCACTAAATCATTTCCTTCTTTTAGAACTCACATACTGAGAGCAATTGATAACTATTTTATTTGAGATTCAATTTGGTCATTCATGGTAGGATAAGAGAAAATGAATTTTTGGAAGTACTCCAGATTGATTTGGCATCATTAGAATTGAAATCAAGCATTCTTTTCTCTTATTAGCATATATGTTAATTAGCCATTAGATCAGACTGCAGACATGAGAATGAATATAGTGTTTGGTTTTAAATGCTTGACACTCAATACACTATTTATTGGAAAAGCTGTTTTCTAAATAAATGTTGAATTCAAATAATAATATCCAATGTCTCTTTTTTTTTTCTCCTTCTTCACTAGGCGCAATGGCTTTATTAGTCATTGGCGTGTATTGATGGGCTCCATCTACAACAAAGCAGCCAATGCCAACGTGGCGGAAGTGAAAACCATCGTTTACCACGGCAACTACCTGCCCTTTGTGGTCAATAACATTGACGATTACAGCAGCGACATTGCTGTGCTTGCCCTCGCTAAGCCCATCACCTTCAATGGTAGGACATAGACAAGGAACCATTTTCTTTCTATACAGGATGACAAACATGCGAAAACATTTGCTTGAGAGCATTTCAGCTTGGTCGTGTGTGCCCTCTAGTGTTCTACTTTATAACTGCATTTCAATGTGAGGCCCAACATGTCTGCCATTCACATGATGTGTAATGCATGATAACACAAACACCACACATGTGTTTTTTTTCTTTCTATAGATGTGTGTTTTTCTGCTGTTTGTAGAATACATCCAACCCATTTGCCTGCCGGTGTACGGCCAAAGAATGAGAGATGGACAGATGGGCACAGTCATAGGCTGGGGGAGCTTAGGAGACTCTGGTGAGTAAAGCACCTCATTATTAACATGACGTCACCTAGGATAAGACTCCGTGATTACGTCCAGGTCACCAAACGGAGGTTCTGCACGAGGTGACCGTGCCCGTCATCAGTGACGCCATGTGTAATGCGCCTGATTACTACTACAATCAGATCACAGGCAGTATGTTCTGCGCTGGCTTTGAGAAGGGAGGTGCAGATGCCTGCCAGGTCAGTGTATGGTGGACACTAACATGTATGGCGGAGCAAAAAGAACAAACCATCCGTCCATGATTCGATATGAAATGCTCTTTGGAACGCGTCGTCGTCATCATCCAATCAATCAATCAATCAATCAATCCGATACGCTTGGCGCTATTGCTTTTCCATCAGGGAGATAGCGGCGGGCCCTTTATGGCCGAGGACCGCTTGTCCAAAAGCAGCCGCTACCGTTTGCTGGGGGTGGTGAGCTGGGGAATCGGATGTGCCACGGCCAAGAAGCCCGGCGTTTACACCACCGTGTCCCGATTTCTGCCCTGGTTATCTACCGCCATGAGGGTAAGACCTTTGTTAACGTCCAGCTGAGCTGTTTTGCACCTGCTCTTCATCTCTTGTTTTTGTATGGCCTTGCAGAACTATAACAACTCACCGGGGATTCATAAAATGGCACGGACATGACTTAGCACCTATGTTGCTACGCTTATGCTTACTGCTTCTCCCACTACAGAGTCAATAGGAATGTTTTGGAAGTTCTCATCTTTTCAGTTCCTGTTGTTGTTGTTGTTTTTTTTGCTCCTTATGTTCCTTATTTCTGCGTTCTAAATGTGTTTAGTACAACAGCCAAAAAGTCAAAGGCGGGCTGACAAAGTGGTGTCCTCTGCTGCCACATTAGCACTTTTATCAGACACTACAGTAGCTTAATAAAAGAATCCTGAAAAAAGACAAATGCACCCTTTGTGATAGACAAAGCCAGGCTCACGTTCACTCTAAAAAATGAAGCGTCTACAAATGCGCTTCTATTCTCTGGTTCTATATCCTATAGCACCAAATGGGAACCAAATGGGTTGCATTTCTAAAAAACCCCATGGTGCCATGTCCGTACATTCATGCATGATATATAGGACTAGTAATGAGAAACCCTGAAGAAGAAGGAAAAGAATGGTGGTGTGCAATGGTGCTATGTAGAGCCAGGGGTGCTCTATCCAACCAGGAGTGCAATATGAAACTCAGAAGCACCTTTATTTTTTAGAGTGTTATTGGACTTTTTTTTTTTTTTTTGCAGCACAGCAGCAGCAGCAAGTAAAGGTAATTTTACCAAGTTGCTCCAAAGGCAATGATGTTCTTACCACCTCCTTCCTTAACTATGTCTGAAGATTGAGGTTAAACTGCTCATATTGAAACCCGTATTGTGTGCGTTTGTAAATAATGCTTGATGTTTTATGTAGCATGTTTTAGCCATTGTTTTACCAATAAAATGACCATTGAGTCATGAATTATGTTCTCAAATATATTTCGTCAAAGTATGTGCTGTAATTACTACCCAAGTATTTTAGAGGTGATAAGAATTTTGGAGGTCATTTATCCACATTTCCCCCCCACATTCTTTTATGAATATCCAGTGATGTTGCTGTAAGAAAAAAGTTACAACTACCCCCGCCCCCTTTTAGAAAGAAACCCAATGTAAAAGATCCTTGCAGAAATATTTGCAACATAAAAAGATGATTATTGTTACCGGCTGTGTAGCTGCACTGTGTTATGAAATGTATTGATTTGAATGTCATCAAAATAAATACTCCACCTTAATTGAAAGGACTTGTAACTGTTAGCCTGCGTAGTTCCTGTCAAATAAAGAAGTCATCATCATAACAACAAATAAACATTCACAACTATGGTCAATTGGAGTGGAGGGATGAAGGACAAACTCCACGTAAGCACAGCAAGAAGATGCAGCAGACAGGAGCGCCTGAGCTTGTGTGGCAGACTTGCTGATCATAATGGTTTTATTGTGGATGTAGTTTACAATGATTATGACCTCGAGTGCATTTGAAATATCATTTTTTGAGCCTCATCTGTGAGCTAATGACATGTCAACTTCATGAGTTGTACTTACATTTAGTGACAAATGTAGGTCAGTGGTGAAAGTGGTGCGACGGCAGCAGAATGGAAACAACTTTCGTCGACTCCTTTGCTTTTGTGTCGCCCCCAAGTGGCAGCTTTTGGACCTGCACCTGCTCGCCCCTGAAGCAGCAAAAGCATATGAGCTCATGAGCACATCTGACTCGCATCATCATTAGCACTTCCTGCACTTTTGCCTTTCAACAGCCCGCAGAAGAATAAAGAAAGCAAAGAACAACGAGATGATGTCGTCGGAATATAAACGTGTTAACACTTGGGCTGCGTTTCAGATGACAAATGAACGAGTAAGAAAGAGCAGAAGATGGGAGGAGCGCATCAGATAAAGCCAGTGAAGCTAAATACCTTGACAATCTGGAGTCGTGGACGGTAACCGATTTGGAGGCAGGGCTGTGGCTTGGAGCTTTTGGGATTGGAGGAGCGTCCTTGAGAGGAACAATTGCAGGATGGGAGCTGTCACTCAAGTCTTCAGGTTCCTCCTGTACAAGAGAGTGGCTGACGTCATGCCATTTGGATGTGATGCAATGTTGCTTACCTTACCGCTATGTCAGACATGAAGGTCTCTCTCAGCGGCACCACTGGTTGGGTTGCCTCATAGAACATGGTGTCTGCCGCAAGCGAAGGCCGCTAAAAGAAACAACGTCTTCTATAAGAACCATCCTGAATCACATGGTACAAGTTGTCCAAGATCATACCTTGGATGCTACTCCAGCTGATTCCATGTCAACTGTGTGCATGTTCTTACTGTGCACAATCAACAAAATAGGATTGATATCCATATACCAATGTACAGATTGACAATGACTTCCAAAGAGCAATTTTTCAACGTTTTGAAATGATGGCCGAAACGAAGGCTTTGGGGGTAAAAAGGAAAAGGTCACCTAATCATAATGGCCACCGTCAGAGTGATGAGCCCAGCAGACACGCCCACCGCCGATGCCAAAGCAATAACCTTTAGTCGTCCTGGTGACGGAAATGGAGAGAGAAAGAGAATGGGTACACGATACGTGTGATCCAAATAGTTCAGCAGACATCCAAATAGAAAGCGATATGGAAAAAGAGCTGTTTGCCAATGTCTAGACCCGACCGAGTCTGGTCTTTCCCGTTGTGATTTCCAAAGGCAGCTCCCCTTCTTCAGCTGTCTCGCCTCTTGGAGTCATTTTCCACAACACCTCATCTCCTCACGCTCCTCCCTCAGCTTTACATGAGTCACAATGACTCATAGAAACAGATGCAACGCAGTCCAGAGAGAGAAATTGGAATTTTTCCTTGCGCTCATCCTCGCAAACGGAATGAAATTTGTCATGACGTAGCTTTCAGTTTCTCTTCCAAACCTACCTATAGGGGAAAATCACTTTTTCTTTTGAGTGGAAAATGTCGGCGGAATGCGCCGCAATGTACGACGTCTTCCAGACTGGAAATGAATGGGACTCACGTGGACAGTTTTTTGTCTGCTGCATTAGCATAGCGCTACCTACCTAACTTTGTTATGATGCACTTTGGTGCTGTCGAACTTTCATTTCACCACTAATAAAGACTTATTGTAATGTGGATCGGAGATGAAATGCATATCTGAGAGAAAGAAACAGAAAGCCATCTGGCAAGGCCCAAAGGGGCGCCGACCGTACCTCGGACTTGCACCGTAAGGACAGGAGAGCTGTGGACTCCCATGCGGTTTCTGGCCTCGCAGTAGTACTGGCCACTTTCTCTCGGCCCGACCTCTGAGAATGTGAACACGGGACCGGTCCGGCTGCCCCACGCTACCTCAGAGAAGGAAATACATCAATGGACGTGTTCATGTAGCAAACATTTTGCCACTCACTAACATTGCACTGGCGCTCCGTTGTGCGTTAAACGATGCCAAGTGAAGTTGTCCACGGCCGGGTTGGCCTGACTGCTGCAGGTCAGAGTCAAAGGCCGCCCGGCGTCCACCACGCTGGAAGGGCGAGCCAGCACTGAAGTGTTCTTGGGAGGATCTGCGTGACAACATCAAGCCACTTTCAGGTTCTGACAAAGCACTCGTCTCAGCTTTCAGGTTCTGCTTTGTAACATTGAGGTTTTAGCAGTTTTTGTGCCCTCTGCAAGTCAAAAGGTGGCCTTTTCTTTCATTTGGCATTTTCGTCGAATGGCACATTTAGAAATGGGCGTTTTGCGCCGTTGTGGGAGTGAACACATCCTACTTAATTGCCAACCCATCCAAGCGGCTCCCCTCATTCCTTTTCAATTCAGAGCGGAAGAGGCGCAGAAGCAGATGGGACTGGTTGGAGTCTGCGCAGAAGATTGAAAGTGCAAGAAGATGTGAATATGTGGAAAGCTGGCTGCTGTGAAGTGGGCGCCTACCTACCTACCTACCTGCCTGCCTGCCAACCCCAATTGTGCGCGCGTCTGTGTTTTTATCACTTACGACGACCACAATTCAGACTGGTGACAGCTCTCTTTGAAAAGTCATTCTGGAGAGATACCAAGTGGAAGGAAAAGATATCCATCCCGTCCGTCTCCGTGACCTCAACCTCATCGAATAACATCTTTGGGATAAATGACAGGCATCCAATTTTTCGGAGCTGTTGGCTTTTCCAGGATGACTTTGTCCCTGAATGATGTTCCCTCCGTTTTAACAAGCACACATGAAAACAACTTACACAGCACGCTAAGAGTGGTGGTATGAGAGGTTTGATGTCCTAATGGGTTCCACGCCGTGCAGTAGTACTGACCAGCGTGGTGAGCACGCACCGAGGGGAAGGTCAAATTCTGGACGCTTCCTTTTGCTATCACCTGCTCTCCTATGATGCGATACCATGCGTGCCTAAAGGAAGATGCCAAGAATCCAAGTCATTGGTAGGACTGACTCTAAATTCATCCGATGATTCGATCTTAATTAAAGATAAAAAAATCATATTAGAAAATAATTGAAAATAAAAGACAGAGCAGATGACTGTAACGCAAAGTGGCTGGCTACCTGCTGGTAGGTGGCTGGGCATGGCTGACACAGCTGAGGTTCACATAGGTGCCTTCTCCAATGTCACCGGGCGGTGTTATCAGCACACGGGTATTTTTGGGGGAGACTGAAAAGGGACAAAGAACACTCTGTGACTTCACATGACCTTCCAGAGATAAACAGGTAGGTAGGTAGGTAGGTAGGTAGGTAGGTAGGTAGGTAGGTAGATAGGTAGGTAGGTAGGTAGATAGGTAGATAGGTAGATAGGTAGATAGATAGATAGATAGATAGATAGATAGATAGATAGATAGATAGATAGATAGATAGATAGATAGATAGATAGATAGATAGATAGATAGATAGATAGATAGATAGATAGATAGATAGATAGATAGATAGGCAGCCAAATAGATGACGGTTTTTTTTTATTCACAGCCTTTGCTCAATACTTTTCTAGTTCAGGTCATGACCCATCATGGACGGCTCCACCTCAGAAAAATGGTAACGGGACGCGCGTGTTTGTTGACCGTTGAATATTCGGACCCAGTTTGTCATTTTCAATCTCATTGAAAACGGCTGTTGTGAAATCACGACTCACTGAACAAAGAACGGCTCCAATAAATCATTACAGTTCTAAAATGAATTTGGTATTCATGCCCACGATGAGGGGATGTAAAACCTCTGACTGCAACTGTGGCTGCGTCTCATCGATTTTGTAGGATTTGAGATTTGGACTTACATCTTAGAATGAACAAAACACCAACTAAAAAAACAAAAACTATGATTGGTGGAAACATTCTAGATCCATTTAATCAACTAAACATGAATACTAATGTTCTCATATCTTTTAGCTGTTCAAACAGTATTTAAACATCGACTCTTATTCTTGCCAATGAATAAAGTGAGCGTGTACATGTCACATTGAGAAGAAGCGCTTTGGAGCGTTCGGTTCCCAGGGAGTTCCGAGCCACGCAAAAGTACTCTCCTCTGTCTGTGGATTTGAGGTGAGAAAGGTGGAGGTGAGGCCCAAAAGTGTCTGGGATGCTGTCCATCTCCATGTCTGTGGACGACACGTCAAGAAGACATCTGTTGAAATTAGGATTCACACGCTCAGAGAGGCGCTTTGAGATTGCGCAATACCTTTGAACCAGGCAAAGCTCTCTACGGGCGGAGCCGCTTCACTACTGCACGACAGAGTGACCGAGCCACCCTCCGATACCTCTCCCGTAGAAGAAATGTGGATGGAGGTAGAACGAGGAGCATCTGATGGAAGAAAAAAAAAAAAAAATCAATGTAAAGCAATCACACGTCCATCCATTTCCTACTATAGCGGGTGTTTGTCCACGCAGCTCCTAATGTTTCATTGTTTTTCTTAATTTGGTTTTATTTCCCAACGCACATTTTGTTTGCAATTACTTACGGCCAAGAGCCAGAGAGAGGGCCGGGGACTGCACATTCTGCGGCGGGATCGGTCGACAGATATACGCTCCGACGTGCGCTCGGTCAAAGCCTTGGATAATCATCCATTTATCATAGGAACCCAGGTTCAGCCCATTCCTGTATTCAAAGCATTTGTTTTTGCTAAGTTGCACACTCACCGCCCGCCCTCCCGCCCGCCCCTCACCTGTACAATGCGAGGCTTCTTCCTGGAGCAGCGCATCCTGTGGCCTGGCAGCCTACAAACACAGTCTCCGCAAAGCCAAACATGTTGGATGGCCTGCTTGGATGCAGCTGGACCTGGAGGTCTGACACATTCACACAAAAGCAAAGTCAACGTGCTGCTTGGACAGACGTCTTGAATTTCATCCGCAGTCTCCCCGTCCGTCACAGCTGATTCAGCACTTTTAGTTGGCAAACAACAACAACAACCTGTTACGTGGAGAGTGATGGTGTCTGGAGAGGTCCATCTGCCCAGTGGTTGGTCCGTCTCAAACCTGAAGTGGTACTGGCCTGCATCACTCAGCTTGACAGCCCGAATTTGGACCGAACAGCTGGAATAGCTTCCACCAATGTAGCTGCAATGCAAAGGAAATACAAATATTATTTATAAATATATATATTATACTGACTATATAAGACTTATTATATGAATATATACATATATATTTATCAATGAAATTTGATGTGATTCTTCCATGAATTGATCGAAAATTCATTCTAAAACAATGATGTCATCAATTCCAAAAATAATGGCTAGTGACAGCCCAGTTGTAAAATCCAAATGGCCTTACCGCGTGCGTCCGCGAAAAGACAAGCCCATTTGGTTTCCGTCTGTGTGATGGCTGAACTCCCTTTGACCATCTGCCGAAACACGAAACCACATGACCTGCTTCACGGTGTGACCTATGAGGATCAAATCAATGACGTGTAAAAGTGCTCACATTACCAGGTCGAGAAATGACAAAGACATAATGATAGCCGCCAATACAAGAGCTGTCTGATGACATGAGTGACAATGCAATCAAGTTTGATTGCAAACACATCAGAGAGCATTTTGTTATTCCTCGCTCTCAACCAGAATTGATGTGATCTTCGTAGGAATGTCGAAGAAAAAAGGACAATTGTACACAACAAGTGCAAAGCGACCTACCTGCTGGATAATCGTAGCGACAGGGCAGCGTAACAGTGGTCCCTGCCCACACACACATCTCTTTTCGGGAAAAGGACACGCTCCACCTGCCTTGGCCCCCTGCGGCACAATGAGATTGATTTTTCTTCTTTACTCAAAAGACTGTTTTTTATTTTCTCACACAGTTATGGATTACATTTTGATTTCCATGTCATCTCTGTGTGAATATTTCATTTGTCAACTACACTCGGGGAAAAAAAGAAGGTCGTCAATCACATTTGCATCAAAGCATATCGGATTTGGATTTTTTCAAATTTGACTACAAACTGTCAAAGTATCATGGCAGCCATGACAGGAGAAGATCTTTAAATAAAGCTCGCCTGCTCTCGTCTATGCATGGATGACAATATAACCGTGGACACATTTTTTCCTTGGTATGAGAAATGGGGAGTTTTCTGGTTTGGAATACGTGGTGTGCTTCAAGACCAGATCCAGTACGTACTTCATTCCAAAACACACAAGTGAAAATATGTCTCCTTGGAGAATAAAGTGTCAAACAGCATCAAATCAAATGGAAGCCATTCTGTACTGCTGCTGCTGCTGCTGCTGGTGCGCTGCTTGCAGCCTGCAAGCTTGCACAAAAAGACAATCAATACTTATAAATAGGAACCTGAGCGTAAAGGCAAGGGCACCTGGATGCGGGACCTGACCTATGTCAGTCACTCTTCCATTTTTTGCTTCATTTCTGATGAACTAAAAAAACACACTCAAATTTGGTTTATGATATCATTCCAATTCATAAATATAGAATTATTATCCGTCCATCAAAACACACCACGTTCTCTTGACATAATGCAAAAAAAAAAAGTAATCAGTTCTAGAATGTGATGGATTGCAGAAATGTTCACCTACCTGGTAAAGTTGTAAGTATCGTGGCCAGGAGTAGCGCACCTGACAACATCTCTGTGACGTCAAAAAGCTGGAGCAGATCAAAATAATCAGAATTCAACCAACGGCATCATGCTAGTTTCATATTCCAAATCACTCACCGCTAATCAAGTTGAACTGAGATGGGGTGAATTTTCACTGCAATGACACTTGGCTTGCTGATGAGGAGCCTTGCTTGCAGGAGGGGGGGGTCAGTGGGAGGAGTCTTTGTTTGTTTCAGATGCCATTATTAAAAGTACAAGACTATCTTTCCTGATGATACATGTCTTTTTGAATCAACGTAAGATGATCTTGAGTTGTCCCGTGGAACAAGATGGCTTCTCTGCGACGACACCGAGTCGGCCGCTCCACTTTTCTACTATTCTCAATAAGTGTTGTTGGAATTCCACCGCCAACTTGCTGAGCTGTCATCTACATACATATATGATGTGTCAAAGCATTTCTTTTGTTTTTCACTCCTAAGTGAGGGATTAAGTTTGGACTTTCTTGGGGTTGCAAGTACGGCTATTAACTTTGACATATGATCATCTTTTATTCACTTTAACGCATCCACAGAGTAACATTAGCATGCAGCTCAAGTGCTCTTTCTGGCCATCTCATGCAGACACAAATCAAAAGTTCACTCTACATTAAGCTCCATTTTGCTCTTTTTCCCAATCAGCTCCACAGGGAAATACTTCATATTTTACACACTCAAATTGAAATAAAGCTTAACACGCAGAAATTCAGCTTTGATTTTCATCGCTCCTTGGAGAAAACTAACTCACACAGTGCTTGTGCAAAAATTGGACATCAAACTATAAACTATGGAGCCGCTAATAATGAGTTATTAGTTCAAAGTTTAAAAATGACCAATAAATGTTCAAAAACAACATCCACTGGTAGGTTTTTGAATGAAGATCTGACCATTGTTTCTTTTTTCTACACTTTTTTCTTGTCCGCTATAAATGAACGAACAAAGGTAGCGAAGAATCGATATAAATCCATGATGTGTGCGTCAAATTTTGGGCAAGCTCTGCACAAATACAACATGCATCTTCTTATACTAGAAGCCCTAAAAGACATTTCTTTAAATGGAAGGTCATATTGTTTCTCTGATCTAAACACTCCAAGCAGGTGTATGATGAGTACTCGCAATCAATATAAAAAAAAAAAAAGGCCGCATAAAAACGTCTCCCAAAGCAGACGCGGGGAGCTTGAAAGACCTTTCAGTCAACCGTGTCCACTTAGTCTGATGAGTCGAAAAGACTTTCACATTTGGCTCTGCCACATTACAGCCAATTGATGTCATCTTAGCGTCACCATTGGTCTCCGTCATCAAGTCAGTCAAGCTGGAAGGATTTTTGGGGTCATATTTAGAAATGATATTGTGATCAACATCTGGAAATGGAAAGCCTTTGTTTGATGTGTGCACCATTAGTGTTTTAATGAGGCTAATGCTATGAAAGAAAGAAAGGTCTATCATTTGGCTCCGAAAATACATCTGCATGATGTTGAGTCAGCTTGACTTTGAAATGTTAGCCTAATAAGGAACAGAAATTGGACCTTCCAAAAAGAATAAAAATGCTCAGGATATGAGGTTAAAAGAAGAATCGATTCACAAATTGCTACCTTGGTTTATGTTTTGGGATGCCAAATGGGTCGCAGGCAGACGAGACGGCCACTCATCCTGTGAGACTCCACATGACAAAAACGTTGAAGGGATTTCATGTTCCTGGGTCCCCTACTGCATTTGCTGAAGTGGCTTTGAGCTTAACCTGGAACCACAGAATGACTTGCAAAGGATCACGACACACACTAATAGGTCAAAGCCTGATGTAATCTTAATCAAAAGCAGACCTGGCCAAAGCGATGAAGCCAAACAGATGGGTGCATGGCATAAGTGTGTGTGTGTGTGTGTGTGAGTGGCCACCAAGAAAGAGTCAAGCTTAAGTGGAGAAAGAGAGATGATCAAGTAGGCTTGCAAAAGAACTAACATTGCCCCCCATCATGGCCATTTTACAGCACCTCATTGTTGGCCACGAGTGTGAGAGAAGAAAGCAGAGTGAATAGCGTGGACTTTTTTTCTTCTTTTCTTTTCTTTTTCAATCATTCAAATTTGGTATTATCACAGGTGCGCAAGTCACAAGGAAGTCATAAAGCTCATCTTTCAAACAAGTCTCAATTTACTGTTGAAAAAGTGGACCTGCCACTAAATTTCACGTTAGAAGTCAAGACATACAATCTTGCTCTGTCTCAACAACATATTGCAGTGATAAAAATATTTGAAATGGATTTTACCAATCACAACACAAAGTGCTATTTACTGTAAACAATTCAAGACAAGAAAATCAATGTATTTATACTTTCTTTGTTTTCTGAGCAGATCAGGGAGGAAAACACACAAGATTAACAGTCAGGACACCCGAGAAAGGCACTTTTTTTTTGCTGACTTTGCAGTGCAGTCGGTGGAAAGAAATGTGCAAAAAAAAAAAAGAGAAACTGAAATGCTGCATTTTTCGGGCTTATGGATGCTATTTCTATATTTGACACATTTGAAGAGATGCGCAAAGAAGGGACTGTGATTGTCAGACTGACAGGAAAGAGGAAGAAAAATAAAACGTGAGCGGAGCCAAAGTGGGGGAGTATGTATGACAGCGTGCGTATCCAGGCTTTATGGTGGGGAAGGTATCCATCTCCTCACCACAGATGAAGTGTGACCGTCTGGTGGACCTGAAGATTTTCCACTGTTGCAAAACACTTCCTGCCCGCACTTTTCATGTAATGTGACCGCTCGCTGGCTCACTGGCTGCCGTTCTTTATGTTGTGTAATATGTTATTTGGCTGTTATTCCAGTGCCCGCAGATTCGCTAGCGCCCCGGGCAGGCAGGAAGGCAGGCAGGCAGGCAGGCGGGCCGGCCCAATCCACACCAGGCTGTCTGTCCAACATGTGTTAGTCTTCATGCTGAGTGGACCTCTCCATGGGGGAAGTCTGGGCAAGAATGATGAGGATCAGAGCTACAATCACTTCTGACAAGGTGATATGTTGTTTTTGTGCTGCCTTTTAGGCTCTCCACACCACCATTTGATGAGCGGGACTTTGGCCAAGAAAATCAGTGCAGCAAATCACACTGGGGAGGGGAGGGGAGGGGAGGGGGGAAGAGAGAAAGGAGCTTCCTCGAAATGAACCCTTCATATTTTGCCACCCTATTTCTACTCTAGCTAAGCCGAAGCATCAAGAAATGTCTTGTATGAAATGATTGCAATCCCATTCACAAAGTGGGCAGGCAGGCAGCGTTGGCTTTCATTTATGCGTCTGCCAGAGACCTGTCTGTGGCTGCTGTGGTCTTCAATGAGTCACGTCTGCTGCTTATTATGGCTGAGAACGTTTGGCCGCCCCCATCCTATCCCACCCACTTCTATTACGCCGTCTCGTGGCAACAGGCAAAATTACACCTCATCCAAGCAAAGTGAACATTTTTGCTCCATGTCATAAGCAAATGCTAAATGTCCACAATGAAAAATATTGACTTTCAAGTCAGGAATAAGGAGGCGCTCGACTTATCCAAACCCTCAACTGGTTGCCAGTCGATGGCAGGCAGGGCACGCATAGACAAACAAAAATTCACATTCAACTGGCACAGGCAGGGGGAGAACACGCAAACTATTCCTATAATTCTTTTTAGAATGGCATGTTGTTGGGCAGCCCAAAGGGTCCAAAGATGTGACCGTGTATTTTGCGCATTTAGATTGTGTTTATTTGATGATTAGTCAAGACATTGGGTTGAGAGAGTGCATGGGCACATGTTTCATTTCAATGGAATGCACAGAATGCTACTTTTTGATGAATGTGACAATAAAGGGACAAAAATTGAGATTTGTCACACCAACACGTGCTCAATGACTCACACGTTCTCCACATCACTGGGCATTCAGTGTCAAGTTTTTTTTTTATAGTGCAGTGGATCCTTCCAGTCACGAGGGGCTACTTTCCTAGCATGCAGGATATGCTGGTAAAGGTATGAAATATTTTCCTGCTTTGGCAGTGGAGACTTGGATTCGTTCCTATACTGCCTTGCTGAGATTTGTCTCATTTGTTCCCCGCCCCAATATGCTTTTAGCACTTTGCATGCACTTTTTTGAGTAACCATGAAATGGCTCAATTGTTAGTGTTTCTCACAGGATTAGTATCGTCTGTGCAAACACATTTGCCGAGTTAATTGGCTTTTGATTATAACCACCAAGTGTAAAAATAATTGGATAGAGCTCAGATATAAAATTGCTCTGACTACCAGCTGTGAAGTGACTCTGGACAAGTTGAGGTCATCAACAAGAATCAATCGTGTCAATCATCATTTCCTGCAGTTCTCAATCAAGGCAGATGGTATTGTCAAATGTAGTTGGGGGCCGCTCTCATCTATCTAATGATGAAAAATTGGATCTGTGAACGCACTACCTCCATGAGGGGGTGTTCCTGGTCAAGTCAGTGAATGTGAGACTGCCCATCTTCCCACCTGGAATCTGCTCCACAGGAAGTCTGGGATCCAGTTGCAATGGGAGGAGTTAAGTCCCAGGGTCCACAACTTAAGAACACGCTTGGCAGGAACTGTGATATGAAATGCTCCGGTGAAGTCAATAAACATCACTCTCACATCCAGTAGGTGTTAGCCAAGTCCAGGTGGGAGAGGGCGGGCGTGCGTGCGGGCGTGCGGAAACCCAAGACACACTTTGTCTCCATGTGCGCGGGTGTTAGTTCCATTTCAGCCCATTCTTACAACTTCATACTGAGGTGAGTAGCTTCTTTTCAAAATCCCTGCCAAAGAGGACAGGAAAGGAGGGAGGGAGGGAGATCTCCCTGCCTGCCAGCACACCTTGTCCTCTTCTACTGTCCACATTCTCCCAGCTGGTCTCCATCTTCAAGTCTGCAGTGGCACCAATTATTTACCGAGAGCCCCTCGGCCTGGATTTTTTTGAGGTTTTCAAGTCGAAGTAAAAACCATTTCCTGATTGAGAGCGACCATGTGTGTCGTCCGTGTGCGTAAGTGCGTGGGAGTCGCTGTGCTGCGATGCTTTTACCATGTGTGGAGTCCCTCCGTGGGACTGAATAAAGTCGGATATGAAGGAACCTGTCAGGTCTGGGCTACTGTCGGAAACCCCATTACGTCCTCGTCCACCCCCCCTTTTTCCTGTCCATTTGAAGATCCAACTTCAGAGGACGCTGACAAGTGATAAGTCCTGTTTTCACCCATCCATTTTCTCCACATGTTCTTATTAGCCAGCAGAGTTTTGGGGCGACAGGCAAGGGAGACTCTGGACTGATCATCAGCCAATCACAGGCATCCGTGGGGTCCTCTATTTTCATGACGGGATGGACTTGTGTTCCTGGTCTCAAAGACATAACTGGAAGTACTTGGGAAGAAACAAACAAGGTTGCTTCTCACGCCGGCGGGCGGAAGTGGTCGATTGTGGGCCGCCACATGTCATAGGTGAAAATGAGAATTCCCAAAGAGCAAAACCTTGTTGTAAAGTGCAATGAATGGTCACAGCAGTGAAAGTGAATTCAGGCCTATGATTACCACTGACATGTGAATTTATACGCAGCGTAGAAAGAAATGCACAAAAGCAATGTGAACCTCGTCATAAATTCTTCTTAAGGGTCTTTCATTTGCGGGTTATAAAGAACAGCGCGCTTCATACGATACCTTTTAAGCATTTGGAATTGGATGATTCTCTTACCATTTATTTCCTTGGCTTGTAACTCGATGACGACCACCAAAATGAGTCTCGGGGTTAGACCGGCTCGGCTCGGAGGCCGTAACTCAAGGCCGAGCGTATCGGCGTGCCTGTAAATATAGATTGGAACGTACGCATTGTCCGTAGAGGATTCTGTCGGTCCCCGACCGCCGGATGGGTTCCATTACCCGGCCTTGGTTCCAGACTGCAGAGAACGGAGAGAAGTTTTGGGGTTACAAACATGACATACATTCCCTGACACAATGCAAGCACTTTAGCGTCAAGGGCTTTACCACACGGCAGACTTGTAAGTCGAAATAGAGCTGAGCAAAACGACACGGTCACATTGTCCGACTCTACGTCAAAGCAATTCTTTTGTTTTTTATTCGTCAAACGATGACCGTTATTACCATTTCCTCACATCACTCTGCAGGCTTCGATAGTTTTCCAGTAGTTTCCAATTTTGGTCAAATGAGAAATGATTCAGCCGAGTGAATCATTCATGTCTTCAAGCGTTCTATTAATAACAAGAAGAACAACAAAGTAGCTTCAAAGATGATGCAATATTCCCAGTCTGAATGTCCAAATATATCCTTTGGATTTGGATTGTGTTCACTAAGTGGCGAGCCCTGCTTTTGCTTTTGCGTTGTCCACATGGAACGACTCAATGTTGGACTTTCCTGCAATCCTAACCTTAACCCAAAGCCTGTAATTAGTTTTTCTGGAGGGAAAACAGTCGGCACAAGTCATTTTCTGGTAATTGACTGCAAGTAGAGTTTAAATGGTCACAGACACATGTACAAACACATAAACACACAGTCAGCTGCGGTGTGTGTGATAATGAGACAATCCTCATCTGGAATGCCTTATACGTAGTATCATCTCCCTGGAAACTCAATTGGTGACTTTGGTCCGAGTCAGCTGCAGCATGATGTCATCATGCCGCTATAATTCCTACAATCAGGAGGGGGGTACCTAATGACACACGAGTGAGCTGCAAATAGTGCAGACAGATTTTTGTGAAAGTTCATGTCATTGAGGTATTCTTCTAATAGCGATTGAAAATACAAAAAGCAAGACAAATATAAAGAAGAAAAATATTCATACAATGATTCTTGTATTATGTTTTAAAGCCATGGAATTGGAGTCCAATTCGGAATGGTACGACATCAACTTCAGAGATTCTGCTGTATTTTCAACTTGTGCTTTTTTGGCTGCACCATCAATGAGATGCTCCATTTGTAGGATTCAAAGACGTTCTTTTTTTTCTTTCTGTCATTTCTTCTCGCCGAAAGGATATCAAGCTGTACGACCCTGTCAAAAGAGCCTCACATTGCTCAAGTCTGCTCGGAAGTCTGCTCGGTTTCCCTGGCGATAGCTTTATTAAAGACTGGGTTTTTTTTTTCTCTATGCGCTTGTGTGCGTGTTGTGTTTGTGTGTGGTTTACTAGCCGGCTGCGGTGGTTCTCGGGGGCCAAGCCTGTCCAGCTGCTGCTTTACAAGACTGTAACATCAAACAATGGTTCGACTTTGCCCTCACCTCTTCCACTCTCTTGCCCTCCCTCCCTCACTTTTCGTCTGCTTATCCATTTCCCATTCAGTAAGTATGAGTGTGATTTTCCATTGTGTTCTGGTCAGGCGGTGATGACCACTGCTGACCTCACTGTACAACGAACGCACAGGTCCCCTCAGCCTAATAACGTGCATTCGTAGAAAGAATCAAATGTCTCAATTTCAGCTTGTTTTTTTCCTTTCAGTTCTTGGCCGGGCTTGCTCTTTGTTAACTCTTTCGCAGCAAAAATGCCGGAGTCGACAGCAGGGGTCCGGCATTTGCGGCCCGCAGGATGATAATCAATTAGGGTCGGAGGTCGGGCTCATCACAGCTTTTGGCAAATGGAAATTCTCAAGTGACACAAAGGGGAAGGCATCTGTAAGACAGTCTCACTTGGGGCTTTTTCAAATCTACCTTGATGAATACAATCACAGGGGCGTGTCTTGAATGAATTGTTGGGGTTTATCGTTTTTTTTTTTCTTCCCTAACCCTAACCCATTCTTCACCGTTCCTTATCCCCCATGAATAGCGGCTTCCACTCTGCACATGTTTGAATGCAAATATTTACGTTTTTTTTTATGCAGAGAAATGATTATTTTCGTTCATAGTAACCAATTATGGTTCCTCCCCTCAAAAAGGGTAAAACATCGAAGCCACTTATTTTTAGAAGAGTCATTGGCAAATACGAACTGATCTTTGGATGGTTGGAAAATGTCTGTAGCACTTCTTTGGGTGAGCTGCTTGGCATTTGAAGCAGGCAGGCAGCCATGACACCATGGAATGTTCTCAAGCCAAGTAGCGGCCCAAACATTTGGAAAACTTTATCACAACTGATCCTGCAAATTTTTCGTGAAGCAAAGCTCGCCTCGGACAATTAGAAGGGGGCCGCGCGTGAACAACTTGACATTTACATTCACGTGTGGGCCTGCCTGCCTGCCTGTCGGAGCATAACCCAGAAAATGTGAAATGTGCCCATCACCTCAGTGGCGATGCAAGTGATTCCTTCCTCCGGTTGTCACATCTCTGTTAAACTGGACTCGGCCATGTCGATTCGCGCGCGCTCTCTCTCTCTCTCTCTCTCTCTCTCTCTCTCTCTCTCAGTTTTTGTTCCCTGCCATTTGCGTTCCTCCTGCCCTCAATCCAATATGCTGCATAAACTCTGTAAACTAGGGAGTGGTAACATACAGACAGAAATATGAATATAGTAATATATCACTCCACAATTTTTCTTACAGTTCAACTTTGGCAGAAGTCTGGACTCTCCTGAGTATCATTCTAGTTAGCGTGCTGGGTTCAGACAAAGCTTGGAAGCTTGCTCGTCATAATTCAGATATATTTGAAAAAGAAAATCACCTGTAATCATATTCTTCCTTTAGATAATAATATTTGGATTTTGATGATATTTTGAGCTTAACAATGCATAGGTTGCAGTGGTGTAGCACTTTCCATATGTTGTGATTCTTGTCAACCATTAGACAGCTCTCAGAATGATGCTGTATAGCATTTTTATTTTATTTGGGGGGGGTCAACACTTCAATAGAATTGCACCAATGCAATAAACCGCTTTTGTGGCCAATGGATGAGGGGAAATTGGGATGAACAACCATTCATCCATTTTCTATAGTACTGGTGCTCATTTACCATACTTTTACAGATGAAATGATTTCAAATTCCTATTGGAAGCTCACAGAGGCTGAAGCGCATCTACAGCTCTTTGTTTCCTCGCAAATTCCATCTCTTGCCATCGTCAGAGGAGCAGATCAGTAGCCGGTCTCCACACGTGCGATGGCAAGACAGCAGCAAAAGGATCAGAAAGAGGCCTCCGTCCCTCAAATTGATTGCAAGCAAGGACATCCTCAAAGATAAAAGGAAAGAAAGGCAGACTTGAATGGAGCAGCATTTGTGTCATTGTTTGACAGCATGGTGACAATAAGAATCCAACAATGGCTTTTTATGATGTGTTTGAACCCAGTGCACCACCAGCGTGTTTGTGAGAAACTCTATCACTCCATCATAAAACGGGATATGAACGGAAAAAGCTAAAAGAGCGAGCGAGCGAGCATGGTTTCAACTGATGTCTTCCAGTTGTGTGACCTCTCTTTCCTTCTGCCTCTTTTTTTTTTTCCTGTCTCTCTGGCTTTAATAAGGCCAGCTGTAGAGTCGGTCGGCCTCTCTGGGGGGAAGGAGTAGAGCGTGGCTGGAGCTGAGGCTGGAAGTGGTGGTGGGGGTGCAGGTTAAGGATGGGGGCGGGGCAGGCAGGCGGGCGGCCGGGCGGGCGGGCGGGCGGGGGCACTTCCGACCGTTTTTCCCCCCATGCAAAATCCCATCAAGTCTGGTGCTTTGGCAGCCAACTCTCCCCCCATTTGCTTTTCTTTACCTCCCTCTTTTATTTCCTTCCATCCCACTTTTATTTGTCGGTCTTTCTCTCTTTTCCCCCTCCTTCCTTCCTTCCTTCCTTCCTTCTGCTCAGCTCAGTCCATGCCCGCCACGGAAAGTAGACATGTGCTTTTGGACTTTTGGTAATGAGCCTCTCAAGACGTCTGCTCAGTGGCACCATAACAAGTCCAGAGTCTTCTTCTCCCCCTTCCTGTCCGGCTGCTGTCACTGTCAGACTAAAAATGATTGTCCAAGGAGCGCGATATATTGCTCACTTCCTTGGAGACCCTTTCACGCAGCAGACGCCTGCTCTGCGGTACCGCGTCGGGTCCAGACCTGCTTCCCAGTTCCGACAGGTCCCATGACAGAAGGGCTGAGACTGCGGGGGTGATACTTGCGCGTGTGTGTGTGTGTGTGTGTTGGTGGGTGTTTTTCATCAGACTAATGAATAATACGTCTGAGCTGCAAGAAGAGTATCAAGCGAGAGGAGGAGAAAGAGAGAGAGAGAAAGCTAATGACTCTCAGATGGTCTTCTACTACTGTGCAGCTGCTGCAGCTCCAACTTTGAAAGGGGAACACTACGAGATTTATAAACTAGGATTATTATTTTAGGGATATAATCATAAGGCAAGAGTGCTCATGCATGAAAATACCTTATGATTTGCTGTGCTCATTTAGTCTGAGATGATCAAATGAGCCCAGAATTTTTCTTTTTTTTTTCGTATTGCTTGTTATTTTGTAGCATTCATTCAGATGTGACATTGCTGAAAGAGTTCAACGTGCCCTATTTAGGTTGGGCGCAACTTTGGTGCCAGTGCAAGCTCGATTGGGGCTGGGCTGCCTTCGCTCATCTGGGTGTGCCTGCCTGCCCTGCCCTGCCCTGCCCTGCCCTGCCCTGGACGCACTTGCTAATTTGGTGACACAAAGTAGTCTGGGCTTGCTTAGCATCATCATTTTTGTGAGGCTTTGTGAATTTGATAGATGTGCTACGCCTTACTGGGCATTTCGGCTTCACTCACCAGTGCATCTGCTAATTTATGGGGGGGGAAAAATATAGTTGGTTTTTCTTGTCTTGATTAATCGCATAAGGTCTGTGATTAATCACGATTAATTAATTCCTCCCCCCCAAATTAAACATGGCGTTGAATAGGATGAATTTCAAGAATCCCAAGCGCCATTTGTTAGTCATTGATTCATCAATAAGCAACAGGTACCCATGCTATACGATCATTTAAAAGACTATCTCTACAATTTGCCCAAATTTTAAATAATTCCGTGCACACCCCCCCTTCAGGCAATTGAACTGGGGTCAAGCTGTCATGTCATTTTATGCAAATGTACCAATTACTACGCTGTAAATCAAATAATTTCTTTTTCCTACATTCTTTGGTAAAATGCTGCCACGTGTGGTTGTGAAAAGCCCCTGTTATGTTATGTTTTCTGGCCTGCAGGCATCAATTCAGGCAGAATTGGATACTGTGTGAGATCAGAGCCACACATGGGAGATGCAAATCAGAGGAAGTCAGGATGGACCACAGCGACTCCAGCACATCTCGCACTATTTTATTGCCCTCAGCCGCTCAGTACTGTGAAATACACTGTCTAGGTTTTGAACGCTGGATTTGTTCCATGAGTAGAAAAGCCATAGTAGGCACCGCTACTAAGAATGACCGAATCACTCTTTTTTTTCCCCTCATCATTCTACATCAGTATAAAATCCTGAAATTTGAGATCACATTTTGGTATTTGCAAAAGGGCGCCTTCTTCACAACAACCCTGTGCAAAACATTTGAATACGGAATCTTATCAATGGGGAAAAAAAAAAGATTACGAATAGAGGTGCATGATGGTATTATTCGCAGTCATCACCTGGATTGCCAAGCAGTACAAAAGGGGCCAAATCTGAAAAATTAAATTGAAATAATTGGGAAAAACAATTGCAGGAGTAGCGTCGTTCCCCAAAGTCAGCTGGGAATAAGCCATGAGTTGTACAGTCATGCTTGATAAAATCCCAAAGTCTTTCAGTAGGCTAGGACAAGAAAGAGGCAATCGTTTGCAGTGATCATCAAGACGTAAAAATGTCCAACAAGACACCGATTCATTTAAATAAATGCTAACGCTATGTATAAAAAATATTTGTCTCTTCTGCATGATTTAGAGAGCCTGCATATATATATATACATAGACAGAGCGAGAAGTCTTCTCATATCACGGCTTTTACTAGCCATTGCTGGATAATTATCCAGTTCCCGGCTTCAGCCACAAGCCCCGACCGACCGACCGACGGATGGATGGCCGGCATCCAGTTCTGTGGCTGCTGCTGGCCGCCAAGCCTGCTGCTGTCCAGAGACATAAACAACATCGAGTGGAGTGCCGAGGGAGGAAAAGATGATACAGGGAAAGGCAAACTCTGGGCTTGTCAATAAAGTGCATAGGCAACATTTTTTAATAAACAAGCTCCACTTCTGGATATTGCTTTGGAGTGTCGTTAGCAAGCGTGGAAAAACTGCACAGGGTCTTTAAAGCCGACTTGACACTGAACGCTTCGAATTGATCTCGAACAATCTTTTGCCAACTGCAGTGGTACACTACTTCAAAGTTGCCATGCTGTCTCTTAATCGGTTGATAGCATCCAATTTCAAAGACTCAAGCAAACCTTGGGGCTACCTTGGTAGATGGATGGGTGGCTGGCTGGATACAGATGGAAGGCAGGTAGGCAGAGCAAGCAAAGGTAGCATCAAGGTTCCAAGGAAATCAACAATCCAGTGAAGGTAACTCTGTATGGGTGACTTTTCCCCAGTCCAGTATTGGTCAGCTTTCTAATGATTTCTGAATGGTTTCGTACGGGCTTTTCAAGAGCTGTGTGACCACCAGGTCCTTCAAACAATTCAGTGATTTTGCAGGTGTGACTTATGAGGTTAAAGGTGACTGGCAGCCATCTTGGCTCTAAGGTACTTCATATATATATATATATATATATATATATACACACAGTATATACGCACATACATATGTCTCTCTATATAGTCAATGGGCAGCAAAAGCAATGCAGCTCGTGGGTGGAATCCCCCCTTGAGCCTCTGGTGTGCCGCCAAAATAAACCCCTGCCTATGGTTTGCCTCTTGCCTCCGATCTCTCTGGCCTACTTGTGGACGGACGGCAGCAGAGGGACCCGTCCGTGCCTCTCGGAAGGAGGAGCAGGGGAGTCTTTTGGCCCTCCCACCGGCTATAAACCCCGAGGCAGACGGAAACACTCAGACAGCAGGCACACGTGGAGCACAGCGGCAAAGAGAAAGACAGAGCGAGCGAGAGAGAAACAAACTGCTGCCACGGGCGGTGAGTCATTTTTCTACTTGGGACCCAAGCCACCAAATTGACTTCAAGGTCACTCGAAGCAAATCAACAACGCACGAGTGGAGACTTGAGTGTGCCATTGTCACTCCACTTTCTTCCAGAGGATTTAAGTCAATGACTAAAATGATTCTTGGGATGTGAAGAGAAGAAGCAAAGAGGATCCTGGAAGCTGCAGCCGGCCACCTGTTGCACTTTTAGCATCCATCGCTCGCCAGACACGCACGCACGCACGCCGCTGTTGCAAGTTAGAAAAGCAAATCATCTGGCCCATTATTTTGTAGCCAATTAAGTGTCTACAGAAAAAAAAAAAAAAGAGTCTCCAGGGACCGAGTGGCGAGGCGGCGGCGGCGGCGGCATTCAAGATGACCTTCGCCATGCTGCGCACGGCCTCTCCCGCAGGCCGCTTCTTGTACGGCGACATCGCTCTCCTCTCCGATGACGACGACGACAGCTCGGGCTCGGGCTCGGAGGAGCGCTCGGGCAATTCTGCGACCTATCGCCTGTCGTCGTCCGCCGCCTTTCACATCAAGATGAGCAGGAAGCGAAAGCTGTGCATGGGAGCGGCCGGCACAGCGGCGGTGGAAGCCGTCCTGGGGAGGTTGGGCCCTCCGGGCTCGTCTCCCCCCACCGAAATCCGTCAGAGGACGGCGGCCAACGCTCGCGAGCGGGATCGAACCAATTCGGTCAACACGGCCTTCACGGCGCTCCGCACGCTCATCCCCACCGAACCCGCCGACAGGTACGCCGACCTCTTTGCCTTGCATTTGATGATTTGATCAACGATTGCCGTTTGATCGAATGACCAGGAAACTGTCAAAGATCGAGACGCTTCGCTTGGCCAGCAGCTACATCAGTCATCTGGGGAACGTTTTGCTCCTGGGCGAGGGGCTTCACGACGGACAGCCCTGCCACGCTCCGTCGCCGCCGTTCTTCCACGTCAACTCCTCCCCCGGCCGAGGATCCGACCAATCGGGCCAGCCCAAGCACATCTGCACGTTCTGCCTCAGCAACCAGAGAAAAATGGTGAGCTGACAAAGAAAGAAATAATGTAGCATCTACGCAAAATGAGCCTTTTTGAAAGGCACCGACGTCAAACGTACGGTCACGACGTTTAAGGTCATTGGCCGTTTCAAGCTGATGTGAGATCAATAACGGAGCCTATAAACCGTGGTGCTTTCCAGAACCACCGCACAAACCTTCAATTGAAAATAATGGAAGAAAAAAAAGCAGATCAACACAAAGTTTCTATCGGAAACAAAATGCATTTCTTTTTTTTGTTTGGTCATTTAAAGGTGGCGCAGCATCTAATTGCTTAGCTTATGCAGACTTCAATTCAGGAAGAAGACAAAAAGAAAGAAAATATCCAAACAATTGACAACGTTGATAGAAACGCGGCCAGATAGAGAAGAGTGTGACTTGGCCAGGCCAAATATTGAGTCCATTTGTACAGTGCTGGTGTGGTGATCTCCAGTCCAGTCCAGTCCAGTCCAGTGCAGTCCTTGATCATTGAGCAGAATTTATGAGTAAAAAGTTGCCATCTGGCAGAGTCCCCCCCCCCCCTTTGCCTAGCAGTGTGTGAAAGGCAATACTCTCCTTACTGTCTAAAGGCAGACAACACACACACACACACACCTCAATGTCAGTCCTCCCTCCACCAGTTCAACTCATTTGGAGAACAGTAGCCTTCCTAACACCAGTCAAAGGGATACTTTTCATAAGCAAAAACGTTTTGGGATCTGCATTTTCATTGCCGTTACTTTGAATTTTTGTTTTCAAATATTTGAGTTGTCACCATCCGTTGCTGTCAGCCCAAAGCATTTTTTTTTTTTAAAAATCAATTGATAGTTAAGAATGGTGTTGCGTAAAACATTGCTTGCCCTCCAACCTTGCGCTTTCTTTTCATTTGCACGTGCCTACTTGCTCCCCTCCCTCCCTCCTTCCTTCCCTCCCTCCGTTTCATTTGTCTGGTTGAGGTCAGTAGGAGCTGGGTAATACTATCTGCTGCTGTCAACTGGCTGCTGCTGCTGATGCATGATGAACGTGGAACTGCATGCTGGGTAGAAAACCTTTTGGAGACTCGTGTGTCTCCCGAGCGTCGGCCTCAGCTACGTTTTTCTGTTTCCTATTAGCGTTTTTGTATGCTTAACGTGCACTTTGTGTGTGTGTGCATGCAAGCAGGCAGGCAGGCAGGCAGGCAGGCAGGGCACACGCAAAAAAAAAATGGTATGGTGGCTTTGTGAATGTCAAGATAATTACTGACAATATGGGCAGAGGTTATTTTTTGATGGCCATTTATTGGTGAGTTAGTTCATTGGCAGGATGAATCAAAAACTATGATCACTAGACGTGTATTTGAGTTCAATTTTGATCTATAGTAAAGATTGAGATTTGTTTTTTACATTTGCAGTTCGATTGGGGGCAGTAAATAACGGCGGTTGTCGTGAAAAAGGAAAAAAAGAGATTTCAGGTCGCTTGGGTAGCTTTCTGCATTAGCGCCACCTATGGACATTGAGTGGAACACTATCTTATAATTTGATCATCATTTGAGGATCAATATTTGGAAGATGAATGAATGAATGAATGGAGGAGGAGGCTCTATGCTTTGACTGCAAATGAACCGTAATGTAAATGTTGTCATGTATGTTGTCACAAGAAAGACATGATATAAATCCAAGCAATTATTATTATTACGACTACAAGTGATGCATGTGTGTGATTGAGCCCAGAACATGGGGAAAGTGAATGATCTCTTTCTGTGGGTTTGTGCGTCAGGCCTGTCATTTCAGTGAATCACGGTGACTGACTATTGTTGATGATGACACGCAACATGTACCGCCACTGAAATTTAGAGGCAAGCTTGTACGGCACGCACACACTCACACACACACACTTGCTCGCCGAGTCTGGAAGTCATTGGTGGTGCAGAGCAAAGCAACAAATGAGCTAATTGTTCTGAAAATGATTTATCCCGCGCTCAAGAGTGTTTAATTCAGCTGCTGCTATTAGAAACACATTGACGTTAAGCTTTGATGGTGACGTTAAAGAAGGCTGGAAAGAGCTCTGTTAAAAATAAAAAAAGAAACTCCCTCCCCGCTCACACCCTTACACACACACATAGAGGGCAGTGGGCACGGTGCGGTGCGGCACGCAACACACTTGATCAAAAGCATGTCATTCCAAGTCTCCTGGTTTTTCTTCCAGAGCAGAGCCAGACGGCGGGCGGCAGTTCACTGCAGCTTTGGAGACATTCTATATGATTACTCGCTTAAGGAGGCCTGCATCGCGACGGCCCTTTCAACACGTTCTAACTAATGGCGTGCAGGAAGTTGTGGAAACAGACATAGAGAGAGAGAGAAAACAACGGAGAGAAATTGCCACGGACTCGGTGGGATAATCAGCCTGCCATTTGTCCTACACTTTGAGTTTTTTTTTCTTTTACTTTGCTTCTTTATGGAGCATGCACGGACAGACAGCACTTTTAGAACACACTAATGATTGTGGTTTACACTCATTTGGTTATTAGTCCGTTTTGGCTGGAAAAAAGCATGACATCATGTGAAAGTGGACATTTCAAGGTCATAGATGAAAAGTCAATTACCCTCATTTGCTGGAATTTTGGAGTGATGCTAATGAGGTGCATCCAAGGTGGCTAATATAGGAGGGGCCTGTATTTTCACATCCAGTCTTGCCCACCACTGGCAAATGTGTGTGCGTGCCTTGATCCGCGCGTGTGACTGGGTGCCGTCATGCATGCTGGACCTGCCTGGATGTTCTCAGCTGCAGCAGATGGAAGCAGTTAAAGGCCAATTGAACAGAAACAGATGAAGTCGGGTCATATAACTAACAAAATCGATGAGTAAAATTATCATCACTTTTTTTTTTTTACCTCACCTCCAAACAACAGCGGCACACCGGTTAGCACGTCCGTCCGTCCGCCTCACAGCGCAGTTGTTGTGGGTTCAATTCTGGCTTTGGCCTTCCTGTGTGTGGAGAGATGATACGAGTCATATGATAGCGACGATGGCATGTGAATTCATAAATAATGACATCACATAAAAGCGTGGTGGATGAAAGGTGTTTTTCCGAAGCCATGAGGACGCACGCTTCTTTGCAAAGCGTAGAGTGTGAAATGCATGTCAAACGGCAAACTGAGCTTTGCTCTGTTCACTTTTGATGTCGACTTTTGTGCGCTATTTGAACAGGAGCGCCTAATCTGCTGTCAATCGGATGAACGTTTATGGAGGCAATTACAGTGTGTGAGACACCCCAGGTGCTATTTTCTTTTTTTTTTTCTCTCTTTTCTGTACTATCCCCCGCTCTCAGAACTAAAAGGCATATGAGCAGTTTTTCTGTCATGCTTGAATACCAATCTCCATATATGATTTAGAGAGAAATGACATTTTCCAAGTTTCCTCTCTTTTTGCCGCCAGGAGCTAAATGAGATGTTTGCATTTGAAAGGATGGCTTAACACAGGGAAATAGAGCCAGAGCATGGAAAATCCACAAAAAAAGCCGAGGGCCCTGCTTGAGTTTCACAGAAAAAAACAATATCCACCTTCAATGGATAAATAAATGTTTTCTGTCGTCACGGTAAGTTCTTTCATGGTGATCGAACAATAATACGGGCTAATATCATCATATTGTATCTCAAGTAAACATCATCAGGTCATCATATTAGCGTGGGTGGAACAAATGGCTCCAATGGGAAGCTTGGTGAGAGAGAGAGAGAGAGATGAATGTCGTGTGACTTTGTCCGGAATGAGTCTCCGAGAGATTGTTTTGACTGCCCAGTCAGCCTTAAAGTTCTCCTCCCTCCCCCTGTTTTGACGGAGCAATTCGCACCTCCCCACTCGCAGCTGTGGCACCCACGAGTGAGTGGAAGTGATGGCGCTCAAAAGTCAATTGCACAAATTGGAGCGTACCATCCGCGTGCCAACTTTCCCACTCGCTGCCCATAATGTTGTCATTTTAATTGACGCTTGAAGTAATTCAGTCCAGCTAGCAACTTATTTGGTCATTTAAATGGATGTTAAATGGAGCCACACGCACCTCACTCACCATGACGCAGTGAATTTCTCCAAGCCAATCAGTGAAGACATATTTCCATGCTGGCTCGATAGAATATGCAGACGTGTCAGTTATCTTTCAATACAGCATAAAAAAATGTTGGCTGTGATTTTTTCTTTCCATTTTTTTAAGGTTCATTCATGTGATTAATTAAAAAGTACTGCATTAAACTGTAGTGATAGTGTTGCTTAAAAAAATGCAATAGTAGTTGATCATGAAAACTGCTACTTTAAAGTTAACCAACTCTGTGCAATTGGTTTTCTATTAATTTGAGTGAGTGAGTGAGTGAGTGAGTGAGTGAGTGAGTGAGTGAGTGAGTGAGTGAGTGAGTGAGTGAGTGAGTGAGTCTGCTCCATTTATATCATATGAAAAATCAACTTTACCAATGAATGAGGATTTAAAATACCGCACCAAATTAATTTGGAATTGTAGCAATTGTCCTAAAACATACAACGATCGGTATTAATAAAAAAAAAAAAAAAGTTGACCCAGCAAACATATTTGTGCTTAACGAAATACAATTGTATTTTTGAGTGCAGCAATTTCAAATAATATTGCCTTAGGCAACAACGACAAATGAATGTTCCTTGTAATATAATGAAAGCCTCTCCTGGTTCACTTGGCAAATATTATTATTACGTATTATGCGGATTCATGTACACTAAATGATTGTGCAAATTGTCAATTTGAGTGTGTACTAGATATCAACTAAGCAGTCTCACCGTGAGTTTGTGCATTGAGCCACCTGAATGAAAGAAAGATTTCTTCTAAATCACCTTAGTGAGTGGGAGCACAAATTCCAGCCTGAATCCAATCATCTCACCCCCTCATTCTGGCCCGATATCTAACATTCACCCACCGTCCAAGACGTCGTCCAAGACGACACCTCCACCTTTTGTAGAGTCTAGAAGGAAATGGGGAACAGGTGTTGCTTGGGCTGATGAGTGGGAAGCCAGGAGATTGGCTCAAAGCCAGTCAGGAGAAGCTTTGCTGACGACTAAAAGCTCTTTTTCATCTTTCACGTCACCTGAGAGAGAGCTAGAGAGAGGATAGTTGTAACCTCTGACCCCGCCGCCGCTACTACTACTTGAGTGCACTTGGAGCCTAATTAAATGAGGTTTCTCCGGATACCATTTCATATCTTTTGTGGGCTGTGAGTTAATCTAGGAAACATCAGGCCTGAAAAAAGAAAAAAAAACAATAAACCAAGCAGGGATGATGTGTTGCGTATCACTCAGTAGTCCGTTTACCGAAATCCCCCGAGCCTTACTTTTTGGTTTAATAGTAGCCGAGGAGGGAGGGAGGGAGGGAAAAAGTGATGTTATTTTCCTGGCCAGATAGAGAAGCAGTCCAGCCAGCCAGCCAGCCAGCCAGCCAGCCAGCCAGCCAGCCAGCCAGCCAGCCAGCCAGCCAGCCAGCAGCCAGCCAGCCAGCCAGCCAGCCAGCCAGCCAGCCAGCAGCCAGCCAGCCAGCCAGCCAGCCAGCCCACAGCCAGCAAATCAAGAGTGCGCTGCTCTGATACCACAGATAAATACTTTGCTGTCAAATGCCAGCTCGTGATGTCACACATTCAATTCGACTGCTACCCATTTTCAAGAGTTAATTCTGCGCTCAAAAGTAGAGACAGATAACATTTCTACCTTTGAATTTCAACCAACATTAGAACTTTTTCACTTTTATTTCTTGACAGCCAACCAGTGGTGGCGTTCTTTATTTGTGAAGATTACAATTTGTTATCCTCATGTAAGCATAGAAATGTTGAAATGATCTTTGCAAGTCATAAATCATTTGACGTAGATAGCCACATCAAATTTCAAATGACGCGAAACTCATATTTTTTTTTGCCCATATTTTCTTCCTTGATATTGAATTCCATTGTGTCTGAGATGGGGTGCATTTGAAAATACTTGAATTTTCTAGTATTTGAGCTTAAGAAATGGGAGATAAGAAGGTCCGCAAAAGTGCATGCGTGATTCCATTTTTTGGTTTTGTTTTATTTGATTGACGTGCACGTTGATCTGAGAGTTGTTTTCTCTTCTCTTGCAGAACAAAGACAGAGACAGAAAGACGGCCATCCGAAGTTAACAACCCAATCAAGAAAAGGTCATTTATTGTTTTTCAATGCAGTAACTTGAGGACTTTTTTTTTTTTTCAAGTACTGCAGCACAAATTTTACAGCGTGTTTGTCTAACTTTTCGCGCTTAAGGAACTTTTGGGGTGTTTTCACTTTGGGGAAAAACAATTTTTTTTTCTTTTTTCCCCCAAACCCTCTTTGACGTGCATATAAAAGCCATGAAGAGCCTTTCATTGTGGGACTTTATTAGGTTATTTGCAAAGAGCAAAGAGCCCGCCTGACCGCCCGCCCGCCCTTAAGAGCCCTTGGCACATGATCACAAAAACACACAAATCCATGAAAGACAAATTTGTATCCATCAAAAGCTGTGTAAACTGTAATATAAATGTATATTTATGTGACATAACATTCTATATGAAACAATGTTATTTAACAAGCATATCAATTTCTTGAAAACGAATTAAGAGTGGCTTGCACAAAATATTGCCTTTTGTTGATGGCATGACATGCTGGAACTCTTTTTGTTGTTTTTTTTCCTTTCTGAGAATATATTTTGGTGTTGTGCTGGAAAAATAACTCCATGGTCAATAAATTGTTTTGTATCCACGAGCACATTGATATTTTGTTGCCGCAAAACTCTTGTCAAGTTGCAATGTTCGTATCTCGTGGAGAAATGAACAGAGCGATCAATATTCATTCAAAAAGAAGAGAGGGGAAGAAAAAAGTATGGAGCTAGCCTTTTTTTTTTTTTTTTTTTTCCAGCTCGCTCCAGTCGCATCCACGTAAATTCTACTTGCAATTCTCCGCTTCCTGGCCTTGTGCTTGTGTCTCTTCTTTCCTTTTCCCTTTTCTGCTCTTTGGGGGCAGGAAGATCAGAGCTGAGGGAGACACAAGGATGGATACAGGATGAGACAGACGGAGGAGCACAGAGGAATGTGAAAAGGGGGGATGAATGGATGAGGTGGAATTGAATCTGCAGGTATAGCTTCTTGGACAGACATCTGCCTGTGTCCCTTTGCTGTCCTCTTCTTTACCTCTCCACATGCTCTTTCTCTCTCCGCCTCCTCTTTGCCTCTTCCTTCCTTTTCCCCGGAGAGCCACTGGCTTGGTGCTGATGACTTTCCAGGGTGTGGAGCCTCACAACACTTGTTACCTTGTTTTCTTTCTATCTGTCTGTCTGTCTATCTGTCTGTCTGTCTGTCTGTCCATCCATCTATCTATCTATCCATCTATCTATCTAATTGAATTGAATTATGTATATATTTACATAATGATGTTTTGGCTGAATGGCATCGGAGCGCTATTATTTGTTGGAGGCCCAAAGCCTTGTTGGCACCCCGCGGGCGAGCGAGCGACGAGCCATCCAATGTGGACTGAGCGTGAGTATGCGTGAAAGACAGCCCTGATGTCTAGTGCGTACTAATGACTCCTGGTTCAGTTGGTCTGACAGTCTGATCTCTCTAACAGGCCGCCCGGTCGGCCGTCTGTCTGTCTGTCTGTCTGGGCAGCGGAAGGGGGAGCAGTTCCTCCCTCCCACACATAGACCAGACCAGACCAGATCAGATTCCCCCTACGCCTACACACACATAGACATGCACGCAGATGAAAGTTTGCACGCTGATGACAAATAAGTGGACACATGCGTGAATGTGCCGTCATACACGCTTAACAGGATCTGCCATATAGCTTAGCTGGCTAATGATCTCTGATTTTTACATTGATGAAAACAGATCAGCTGTTGCGTCTTTCAGTGGGCGCTTTTGGAGCAAGGTGAGCCAACCGGGGGTGGACCCTTGGCGGCGGGCAGGCAGGCGGGCGGGCGGCTCAGCAATAAAATGTTCTCTGAAGAAGATGCCCTCATGGAAATCTGGCCGCTGAGGAAGTCAAAGAGATGCTGCTGCTGCTGCTGCTGCTGCTGCTGCTGCTGCTGCTGCTAAGTTCATCTGAACAATATTCCAAATATTGGATGGAAAAAGTGCCACCAATCCAAATGATCACATGTTAAACCGATACATTGAATCTATAATGCACCATTGAGAGCTTTAGGTCCTTTTTCTTTTTTTCTCCAACTATCATCTGACACTCATGGAACTTGTCTTTGGAAAAGCCTGTCAATGTACTGAAGCCAGACAGGCAATAAACATAAATGGTAATTGTTCCAGCACACAAATTGGAATGTCTAAATAGATTTGTTCTGGTATAAACTATCCGGGATTTCAAATCCTAGCTAATGTTTGCAGTGTTGCATGCTTGTGCTCAGCCCTAGATTGCTGTTTCAAAAGAAAATGGGAACAAATGGAAATCCACAATCTATAGAATAAGGATGTTGTATTTGGAAGCTCAAAGTGTATTTAAAATGGATTTAACCAATGGTAGAGAATGAGCGCTTTTCAAATGTATATGAAGGAAGAAAAAAACCCATCTGACCCCGATTCTGAATTCAAAGGATGGAAAATCACCATGGCAAGAATGAAATCAAATTGACAATGAAGACAGCGGAGGAGTAAGAAGTCATTTTTGTCGAGTAAGCTATATGAATGAATGATGTTCCTGGAGCATAACTTTGGAGCATCCATTTCCTGGGGTATATTCTCCCGCTCTGTCCAACTTCCTCGACCCGTCTCAATAAACCAAAAAGAACAAAGATATAAAACGTGCAGGAAGGAGGGAGGGAAATGCACCTTTAGGAGCATTGCTCTTTCTAACTCAAGTGGGATGAGAGCTACGCAAACACACCCACACCAAAACACACACACTCCAGACACACGTGGTCGCTCTCAGCGGGAGTCCAACCAAATGCTCCGAGAGGGAGCTGTGCTGCCGGCCGAGGGCCGGATGAAAGGAAACACTAAAGCTACAATGAGCCAAAGACAGGTGGCCACTTTGGCCGCTCTTTCCTCTGCAACCCCCCTGATGTGCACACCTGTGAAAGTGCCCAATCCATGACTTCTCCAGCTTTCCCCCAACTTACACTCACAATTTCAGCTTCTCTCTCGTCTCACCTTTCTCCTTCTTCTCGTACCTTGAGCAAACATTTTGGTTGAAAAGACATGATGAGGACACCACCCTGTAAGCTGCGACTTGGGCTTGTGTGTGCGTTCAGTCAGTTTTGGATTTATGCACACGTACATTCCTGTTAGTGTTTCTGACTCGTATGCTCATCAATCATCATAGTACGCATTGCAAGATGTCTTGTTCCCATTTTTTTTCTCCACTTGTTAATAATCTTTTCATGCAGTCGAGCCTGTGGTTGAAGTTCATTTGGCCAAGAAGTGTAGCAAAAAAAAAAAGTTGGTGTTGTCAAGTGAGCCAGTGCCTTGATTCCCGATGCTTTCATACATTGCTTTTCCACATTCATTAGAATCCTCCAATTGTCTAGACTCGGATTTAATGTCTGTCTGGAAAAGACGTTCCGGACAAAGTCAAATCCTATTTCAATCCAATCATGACTAACAATAATAGTTTTTTGTAACTTTATTAGCACGTCCGCCTCATAGCTGAGATGGTACGGGTTCGATTCCACATGCCTGGGTGGAGTTTGCATGTTCTCCCCCTGCCACTCCAAAACTATCTCGTGGTAAATTTGTTTAAATCTTATTTCAAAAAATAAATAAATACCGTGACATTTGGATATGTCTGTTTCTTCGTCTTGTAAATTCCATCAAACAAATTGTATATGAATTTGAATGTACTTTTTAGCTCAGGTAAGTGCTTGGGCTAACGTTGAGGCCAGAAGCGCTTAGGAGATCATGCATCTGCATAAAGGCACTCCAATGCAATTGCTCACAAAGTTGCACGCTTCTTTTTTTCTTATCCACCACTGATGCTTTGATTGTAGAGACAATCCAAAGCTTGAATTCGGAGCAAACTCATTATTACCGTGTGGTCTAACATGCTGAAATTTCTGGGGGCTATCAAACACGATGGTGCAGGTACAGAAGAGAGAGAGAGGGAATGAGGAGGATTGCAAGAGGGGCCAAGCCTTCCTTGCTTCCTTGCTTCCTTGCTTGCTTCCATCAGTAGCAAGTTGCCAGAGAATTGTTGTGCTTCGCCAGGTCCCTCTGCTCTCCACTCTGTCCTCTCCAATAAGACCCTTGCTTTAATGCTGGAAAATTCTCTCAGAGCTGTCAATCACCCAGCTTTAATAAAAACAAAGTATAACATTGCGCTCCCTCCCACTCGCTCTCCGCTCCCCTGGAGAATCAGAAGGCAAGGTTTTGTCTATGGAACCCGTGAAAATCTCCCCTGCTTTTATTAACAAGGCCCTGGTTTGACCAAAACTCTGGAAAGATCTGGCCACTCTCCACCATCTTCCATCTGGAATGCATTAACACCAGCCACCTGGACCCAAACCAAACCTGGGGGGTATTACAGAAAATAACTCCACATCCAGCATGTATACACACAAGCTAGACGATGGACTCGGAATTTCCGGGTCGACCGGTGATCATCTGACGACTTGCGTGAATGTGGGATTCGGCAATCCACGGATGAACAGCACAGCAGCTAACGTCCCTGAAACGTTTCGACTGCATGTCAACAACCACAACTTGCTTGAAAGCTCCGTAGAAATTGGTTCAAAATGTTCAACGGAGTAAAAACCTTTTCCTCGGACGCATGAGCACATGTTCTCATGGCAGGTGTGCCAGATAAAGATGTTTCCAACTTTGCAAGTATTTTTTTCAATGAAGTAGAACGTATGTGCACGAGCAAATACGGACACACACACACATGCACACGTGTTGAATGCCAGCTGGTTTGATTCCAAAAGCACTCACAGCCTTCTTAAATCACCAAGGTAAAGCATCGGCAGCAGAGGCGGAACTAAATGAAAAGAAAATAAACATGGCTGAGCAACGTTTCCAATCCAGAAGCCAGTACGGATAGATGGGGCTCCTCGCTGGCTGGAAAACACACCGTAAATCACAAACCATCATTTGGAGGAATTTCAGCAAAAAGAAACACGGCCCACTCCCACCCAAAATTGCCCAGGTGATTTGTACGACTGTGAGAATTTTTGTCAACTTCTGTGCCTGCCTGCCTGCATGTGTGTGTGAAACGGAGAAAGAGAGAGAGAGAAAAACTTCGTTTAGTCATGGAGAGCATTTCTGTTGACACTTTCCACACTTCATGACAACTGCATGGCCTTCGTGGATTTAAAAGCACATGTGCTGAGAACTTGCAATGACAACAATTCAGTGAACTGTATCATTCATTTTTAGTTTTCATTTAATTGCTCAGTACTTCTTATTTTGTCTGCCACCATTTCATTATAAGGACTTAGGCGCGGAAATTGCTGCTGGATTTGCAAATAACAGAGGTGGCCAACATCTAATTCTAGCTTATTTGATCTGAGCACGTGTGCCTGAAGTCTGACTGTATGATCTCAAACATGGGCTCTTGATTTTTTTTTCTTTCCTAAATGAAACACCCGCCCAGACATGAGACTAGAAAACAATCTTAATTGCAAAGAAAGTGAATAAGCAAGCAAGCAAAAATGTCATTAAATGCATGAGGCACAAGTTCCTTCACAGCTTCATTGTGGTCACAAAAGCATTTCATCATCTCACGTTTGAAAACACACAACCGAATTGCTTCTTAATGTTTTTATAAGACGAGTAGGATTGTGTGCTGTGGTTGGAAAAATAATAAATAGGACACTCAGCACTTTCTAGGTCACTTTCTAGCACACTGACGCTCATCTCGTATCTCACAGTGTACTGGAAGCAAGCGTAGGTGTGTACATTTTTCCGTGATGAGCGGCAGCAGAGGAGTTCCTCGGGGAGCCTCTTTACTGGCATCGCCGTGTGTGTGTGTGTGTGTGTGCGTGTGTGCGATTACCTGGCTGGCCCCTAGCCTTTAACAATTGAGCTGATCTGCAGTGACTCAGCTCAATTGGATCACAAATTGGGATTTGATTGGTGCGAGCAGAGAAAAAGCTGAAAATCACTTTGGAGTTTCTGACCAAATGGAATACGGCTTGAGCGTTGCGGAAAGACTTTTCTGCATAATATTCATCACCCCCAGCACAAGCATGAAATCCAAAGTCAGAATGGGCTCATCATTTCCAGACACTGATTTGCGTTTGAGTCGCCCACCAAAATAGTCAACAGGAATCCAAAGCATAAGGCAGGCGGGCAGGGTGAAATCCAAGACCATCAGCAATTGTCATCTGCCAAGTTTGTGAGCTGCCGGTGCTCACGTCCATCACACGGCACTCTGTTTATTTTGAAAAGCTCACTTTGCTCTCTGGAAAGATGGAGCATAATATACGTATGTGAGGAAGCCCATCTAGTCAACGAAATGCAGGATACGCCCTTCCCTGCCCTGCCCTGCCACACATTTGTAGCCACTTCCACAAGCAGCTTTTGTGGTTATGCTGGAGGTCAGGCTGTGCCTGCCTGCCTGCCTGGCGTAAAAACAAGGCAAGGTCAGAGTTGTTCCCTCTGTGTGTCCGTTTTTGTTCCCTAATAACCCCACCAACGATCTTCCCACTTGCCTGGATAATCCGTACAGTTGGGGTCACCAACATGCTAGCCACCAAAAGATCACAGGCCTGTTCTAAAAAGAACACACCAGTGATGGGACAAAGTGAAATCCATCTCACAAAGTACTGTTGTGATTACCATTTTATTGATTGGAGTTTGGCTCACCAGCCAAATGTAAACTTTGCTTTGGGTCAAGGTGAATTGGGTGAAAAACTTGACTTGCCTAGCATGTGAAATTTGAATTTGACTTGCCATGGGTTGTGATGTCATTCAATGTGTCTACAGTACACCGTATCCGAAATCCAAGAGAAAGTATGCTTTTTGTCCTTTTGATATTTTCTCTTCATAGGCATCAGAGCACTTTTCAATCCTACTAAAATCAGTGTATATTATATTTCACCGTATATGTGCTTCTTTTGTGTTTCATGACGAGAGGATATACACTATGTGTGCATTGGCCCAACATCAGACTTTGGATTGACGACAGGGTTTCCTTTTTTCTTTTCTTTTAATGGTGCTCTGCACATCCAAAATAAAAATGTGATTTAAGGGAAGAATTTGAGCTTTTACAACTTTTGTCTGCCTATTTCATAAGACTCAAATGACAATATACACAAGACCGAGAAGAGACATAAATATGCTCACGTTAAAACGCACCTAAAAAAGTTCCGATGCTAAAAGTGAGCAGTATTAGGGCGGCCACACACTGCACTGTGAAATCTGTGCCTGTAATATTTATTTGATGTTTGGAAGAAGATGTGGGTAAGAGAAAAGGAGTAGCTTGTGTTGACATTCAAATGAAATGACCCAGGCAGTTGCAGGCGGGCAGGCAGTTGTGGAATGGAGCTTCTGCCACTTGTCTTTGTACGCACCATAAAACAATCCCTCCCTTTCTGCATGCATGGACAATGAAGCTCCTTGTGAAATAGCAGCAGTGATGATGAGGCAGAATGAGAGGAGCCTGCCAACAGAAATAAAGGAGGAGAAAACGGAGCTCTAAAGAACAAATAAGGTCTCCCTTCCACTGTGAGCCATCAATCAAGCGTGGGCCTCTCTCTACCAAGAACAAATTAGAGAAAGAAAAAAAAGATCCTAAATATATTTTCCTCAAATGAGCATTAGCCGGTGTGAAATTGAAAAGAATGGCTCAAATGAAGTTTCAGAGTCCATTTCAATGACACGATTCTCTTCCAAATGTTTATGGACATGTCATAGCTGGAATGTGCCTCAGATGATGTCAATTAGAAGTCCAGTTATGTCTGTATTTTATTTTTTTTCTTTCCCTCTGGGGTGGCTGAGGGACTTCCTTTTGGCTGAGCCTCAACACTCTCAACGTACTGTAGCTCAGCTCCACTTCAGCTATTACGTACAGCAGCGCTGATAATATTGCCAGTTAATCACGTCAGATTTTTCTTACAGTATCGATATATGCTATATCAAGAAAGTGAAAAGAAATTTCAACAAGGTGGCCTACGTAGCCAAAATTGCTCAGACCATCTCACAGTCACAAAGCGGAATTGATTCATTCATTGTGTTATTTCAGGATGATGCTGGCAAAGGACAGGGAGGAAGAAAATACATCAGTTCTGTGTGTCTGAAATTACGCCTAGTTTTTTTGTTTTTTTTCTTTCCAAGTGAGTTTTAGCAAAACCATTTTGGTATCAGTGCTGTCTGTATGAAATGCAGTCCAAGATCCACAATCCAATCATCCTTCTATTGAGGGATGTGTGTAAAGCCAAGCTGACCTGGCAAAAAAAAAAGCATCTGTCAACCCTGCCCAATCTGGTCAAGCTGCCTTTTTTGGCCTGAATGTAAAATTGCTACGCTGGCGAGTCATTACGGAAAAAAAAAGTGAGCAATGCATGACACACTTTTTGATCAACGCATAAAATGCATGATGCAGCACTTTAACATGGCCAGAGGTCAGCAAACATTTGGTGGAAAGTGCTCCAGGCCCACTTAGCCATCATCTTTTTCCATTGCGGTTCAACCACGTGCAACACAATGCCTGAATGGTAAATATCAAACGGATGACAACCTGAAGTTCAAAATATATAAGGCCGCTTTTACTCGATGTTATTCTTTCAAGCACCGGTTGAATAATCCAAGAACACGCAAGAATGGAATATGTTGGTTTTGCCTTCAGGTGCTAATTTCAACTCCAATCATCACAACAACCATGTTTTTGTTTTTTCCTTCATGTATCACCAATTAGCAGCCTGCAGTCATTGTAGAGTTTAACAGCAAGGGCTAATAGCTTAACCTTCCCGAAGCAAATGATCCGTTCCTCCCTTTGAGGTTGGCTTCAAACCTTGGAATATGACGTTGGGGCACATTTAGGGCTGGAAACCGCCACAAGTGCTAAAAATACCACTGCCAGTCTGCTAGCCACGGGCCTCCGTCACACATTCATTACCGCACGACCTGAGGTTGAGAGGAGAGGACCGAGTAGGGGATGTGGTCAGGAAAAAAAAAATCCTATAGCGTGTGTGCGCATGTGTGTGTGTGTGCGCATGCTTAGACAGTGACAGTAAGAAAGTTTGGAGATGTGGTAAAAAGAAGAGAAATGGAAAGTGAAGCTCTGAGGTGTGTGTGCGTGCAGAATCAAGAATGGTTGTGGTCAGCTCCATTAACATTCTATATTTCCTCTGGTTTCCTGTCATGGCAAAATGACGCCACTCATTGCCGTCTACTGGCTTCTTATTGAAATCTTACATCAGGTCCTTTGTGAGGAATGTGGCTAATGAAATCAATTTTCGATGATCCCCCCAATGTCCCCCCCCCCCCCCCCACCACTCTGGCCTCTCCCATCTCCCCGCTTCCATCCAGCGTCCTTCTTGCGTCTATGATTTATTCCCTTGCTTCTCTCCATCCGTCCGTCCGTCCGTCTGTCTGCTGTACTCTGTTCCAGCTGCAGAGTCCCTGTTGGCCCATCAATCGTTCTCTTCAAGCCGTACCTGGCCTTCCATCAACAGGCAGACACACATTTGTGCACTTGCATGCGTGCATACTTGCTCCATTTTTGCTCCTCTTCTTATTTATGATGTTATTTGTTTCTTTATTATTGATTCATCACTCTTATTTATTCATTGTTTGTGCCTTCTTGTTTTATTTTTTGTGTTGTTTACTTGTATGTACATATATTGTGTACTATGTCTTGTCACCGTGGGATAGTGGGAACGTCATTTGGATTTCTTTGTGTGTCTTGGCATGTGAAGAAATTGACAATAAAGCAGACTTTGACTTTTTGATCTACGTGTGCACGCACGCAAGACACCAGTGGGGCAACCTGATCTTCAGTCAACCTTGGAGTGAAGCACGCAGATGGAGCTTCCAGGTTGGGGTCCCAATGTGAAATCAAGACTAACAAGGTGATCTGTGGCTGCGCAAAGTCAGGGCCCGGCCAGCCGGCCAGCCGGCCGGCCAACTGGTGTTTCTTCCCTGGGCTGCCCTTCAGTCTGCAGCAGCACAGACAACATTGGTTTGGAAAGCAAACGCAAGCTGGAGACTTCGGCAAGTAGCGCAGCGACGAACAAAGATTGCCTTGGACCAATTACACACACGGAAACTATTTCATTCAAATGTGAAGAAATGATTGTCAATATTTATTTCAGAGTGTGTAGTTTAAGGTAAGAGAAGAGTATTTAGAGGGGCAGGCTCTAATGACTTCCTCCTCATATTGTATAAGCAATGTGGAATAATTACGCATGTCTCGATCTGTTATTGTTGGCCGTTCCGCGGTAAAACTCGAGACGTACACGGGCTTAAGCTTTAATTCAGTCTGGTATTCAGTCATTCCCAGACTATAAGCCGCATCCGAATATTAACCGAAGCAGCTAAAATGAGAGGAAAATCCTGTTTTGTTAATACATAAGGCGCACTGGACTATAAGCCGCAGGTGGTTTAAATCAAAAGTCCTCAATTCTATTCCTATTCTATTCGACTCTGACGCAAAAAAATGATTTGAAGCACGAGACGTATCCGCCCCCACACACACACACACACAACTGAGGTCGTGCTCGTCCATCTCTCAAAAAAAGAAAGATGTCGACTTTTGGGGGGGTGAGGTGTGCCAGACCCAGGTTGAGAATTTCAAATCAGATTAACAGACATCCTTCTCCAACCTCCAATGACAACAAAAGTCGGCCGTGATGAGATGACAGTTCCGAGGCGGCCCACGGGCCAAAGCAAATACAGGAAGGAGGAAATGTTTACAGGTGCTACAACAAGGTTGGCAAGGGGAAAGGTTGGAATCATCATTCTGCCCTGTGTTTGCTTCGAAAAGATGTGTCCATCCATCCATCCATCCATTCTCTGTACTACGTGTCCTCACCGGGTCCCTATAAAGTGAAAATAAATGTCTGGTAAATTTGATACGCCACAGAGTATAATTAAGAAAATTGCTCAGTATGTCAAATGAGGCTTGAAAATGGTGAGAACCGCTTCAGCCTTCAATGCTGTCTGTCCACTGAAAAGATGTCGACAGATGGACTTTCCAGTGCCGGCATCACCTCCTCGCTCAAATAGCAACTCTCTCTGTAAATGGTGACATCTTTGGGAGTGGAAGCATAGCTAGCTATAGCTAACGGCATGCTATTGTGTTAAAAATAAGTGTCATAATAACAACAAAATACTTATTAGCCTCATTGTCGTGTCTATTGCAAAATGGTTGTATTTTATTATTTTTTTATTGACAATTCATAAATGTATTTTCCACTTATTTACAGGATTGCTTCAGAAATCTCAGTCGAGTTTATTTCACCAACTTCATTCACCTTGTTAGCCGAATATATTCCCAAATCACTTTTGCGGTGTTTTTGAACATTTATTTCATGACACGTTTGCTGAGATTTTCATCTATTTGAGTTCAAATAAAAAACTGTTCGGAATCCTCAAGACAAAAATAAAAGTTTTTTTTTTTTTAGTCGGACATCTGGTATGTCACTGTGAGTGCATATCTCACTCATTTTATGGAATCTAGCATTCCATTCAGTCCGTACTTCAAGCTGAGGTTCTCATTGTGAATGTTGTTTTCCATCTCTCCTATTCTCTAGCCGCAGGCTTTCTTGACCAAAAAATTCTGATTAATGTGCGCAAAGACAATTCACTTATTCTAAGCAGACAGGACCTGCCTGCCTGTGCAAGAAATAAAGCAAGCACAGTCAAAAGTAACCCAAAATAGCAACTCTTTGTGGGTCTCTGTATGAAGATTATTTATTCGACATTATTTGCATCTTTCATTGCATTTTCCTAAATGGCGTTCTCCAAATAATTGTCCTGATGAATGTCTGAACGTGGGCTCAATCCTCGCCCCCAAACATTTTTGAGCAGACTTTGCGGCTGAATGATGGAAAGCAGATCTCGCTGCGTATCGTTTAGTGCCCCTTTAGATGCTTCTAATTGGCCTACGCAAATATTATCCGAGAGCTTTGCCTCTTCGCCTGAGGGCGGTCAAGGGGTTATTTTAAGGCTACCAGTGTTTGAGCGTATTTAATATCTGCTCGAATGCAATAAAGCTGTAAAGAAACACCTTTCAAATGATTGGTGCTATGTAAACATGTAAATTGAGCTTAATGATCCAACTTTGAAAGCACTGACAATAATAGAGCATGTGGAATTGATTGCAGTCGTTGGCGCTATCATGACAAATGGTTTGTTTTTCCAATGTTGGAGATGAAGGAAATATGTTCACATCTGCACAAGCATATACTATATACACACACGCCTGGGCTCAGACTGAAATTTCCTGTTAAGTAGTGGCGGGAGATGAATATGAAAGATTTGTCACTGGCCAAGTGGCTCATTTCAACTGGCAGTTTACAAAAGGAAGCTTAAATATCAATAAATACAACGTACATACGCGCTTGATCCTTCCAAGAAGACGTCAACTAAAACATTAGTTTGAAATGGAAATCTGCTATAGGGTCATCGTGAAAAATTTACCAGTAGGTTTTCATTCTTAATTAAATGAATACATTCGATTTTATAAACAAAAAGTGGAGAAAAGTTTCCAACCTGTGTATTTTGTTTGTGTTGCTCCATGACTAGGTCATGGTTTTTTTTTTTTGAACAATTCCATTTATTGACAGTATATGTTTGGTACAGTATTATTTACAGTGTTGTTTCTAATCATTTGGTTAAATATTTGAGCTACTCATTGTGCTGATGTATCTAATGAAGTGTCTATCGAGTATATATTCCATGAATTAAAATGATACGGTTATGGGGAAATGATCAAAAAATATTTGTCAGGTGAAGAACAGTTTTTTAAATATGCTTTTCTGTTTGCATTAAAAAACAAAAAAAGAATGAAGTCATGTTGACAATTGTGTTTTTCTTGGAGACTTAAAGATAAATAATTGGTTCACCAAAGCCACATTTTGAATGCAATAATACAAAAGAGAATTTCAATAACTTTGAAGAGAACGCTCAAGACAAGATCGCCCCCTATTGAGCAAAATAAAAATAGCATGAAGTCAGTAAACCAGGGAGGCAATGTGCACTGCTACCTATCACAGGCTAGGGGTCACTCATTTCATTTCTTGACAGATGACAGCTGTTTCTTGGATACTGATTCATGCTTATCGGTTTGAAACAAATATTGTGAAATCATTCGAAAGAATCAAACTATCCATTCCAGTGACGTGTGGTGAGGTTCGTGCACTGACTCCTTAAATTGTACAAACCCCAAAAAGATAGCTTATTCAATTGGCTACTGGCTATTTCATCAGCATTCTATGCACGCACACAGTTTGTGCTCTTACCTTTCTTTGTAGATGAAGTCCTTGGCCAGCGTGACTTGGGTGGAAGAGTCCTCCTTATTTCCCTTGAGTTGAGGCCCATTTGCATGAAACTCGGATGCGGCCATCACAGCAGCTCAATCATATGTTGGAGCTTCTTCTCCAAGCCTGCCTTCCTTCCATTGTCTCTCATCATTGGCAAAAAGGCCTCCTTCACAAAAGAACAGAGGTGTGTGCTTTGCAGGTGACATTTCCGCTCTACCTCGACAGCAACAAATGGGGCAGCGTTAATCACCCCTTGGCTCACGTACGCCCCCCTTCTGTGCGGCAGAGTACTTACTATCTGCCTCAACCTGGGCCTTTTAAGTCCCATCAGCAAGGCAGGGGTCAGTCACGAAGTCCTCGACAGTATTTTAGACATCTCCCTCCGCCAACAGACCTTATTGAAATCATCAGGAAGGTTATCATGATTCTGCAGAGCTTGCCGAGGATTTGATCATTAGGTGCGTTGAAAAAGGGAGACATGGAACACATTGTCGAGGCCCGGAGTTGGTGACCTCTGCATTAGACAGAGATGCAGTCCCACTCCTTCCACAGCAAAGAAATCCTGACCCCTGTCCCATAGTCATAAAATAAAATAAGTAGGAAGGAAGACACGAGTCCAGCTCCGTCTCAGTACCGTGTATTCACGCTGCTTTTTTAGGAAATACAAGCACACGTGACACGGGCATGCTACAGGTGAGGGCTGCCACAGGGTGGCGCTGCACGTCAACACAATCACCCTGCAACAACCAACTACGGGTGCAATCTATTGTGCTTGACTTTTTCACCACGTGTCCGGATGATAGATTTGTCCAACAAGCTTACGTCACGACGGTCCAAGATGAGTCCCACGTACGCTCATCATGGTCATGGTCACGAAACACAAATATACCTACTGACCAAAGCATTAGGGACACTTGCACAGTCCAATCATAGCAGATACAAATGTTTCCATCGCCAATGCCAGGAAGGTATTCATTTGACAAATTGGATGTATTTCACTCACACACACACACACAGTCCCTTGCTGTTCTTATCTTTGACCATTTGAAGGTCAACATGATGTGCTGTAAAATGAGCGTGCATGTGTGTTTTATGGTTCTATCTCCTGCGCAACGTAAACGGTGTGCCGTGCTATAGTGTTATCGACTTTCTAGTCATTTGTCCACGTTTGCTCAACCTTTGTCAATAACATTTCTATGGCAATCTCTTGGTGCTTATGGATGTCAAATTGGAGCAAAACAATAGACGGACGAAGAGCGTTTGAACGCCTTGCCTGGGATCTGTTGATGTTCATTGAGATGAAATGAAGTCTTGAATTAAAACTCGGCTGGCTGCCGGAATTGACATCAATACACACCGTGCGTGCATGGTCTCTGTTAAAGCTCCCATTATAAAATGATGCGGTTTATATCGTAGCTGCAAAGGTGATAGGCCTCTTTAGTCCAGCGCACTGACGCTTCCAAAGGATGATGTCAACTATGGCACCCACGCATGGAGAATGCATGGTTGTGTTGTGTTGACTTCCTGACACTTGTTACTATGCACAGGCACGCTGCACATCAGGCAAAGTGGCAGGCAGGCAGGCAGGGCAGGGTATGGGTCACGCTCACGCTCACGCTCACGGCACTTTGCTGATGTTGGTCCTTGGTTGGAGCCCTCTTCACACAGCTTCACACAGCTGCAGCTGCTGCTGCACAACAATCGAGCTTCATTCCATTTCAACTAGATGAGGCCATCTCGTCCAGATGCTTTTCACTCAATCGTGGCTCAAAATTCCATTTCGATCAAGTTAGAAACAATAGCGAGATGTACTGGTTAGCACGTGGTAAGCGGTGACTTGCATTTGCTTCACTTCCTGCTGGAGGAGGATCCGACCGACCCAGCCTTTCTGTTCAACTATCACCACCTCACTTGGTACTTGAAACTGAAAAAATATCGGAAACTGGAAAAAAATAAAACCTCCATTTTCAAAGGATGAAAGCGAAAATAAATCGTTTATTCAAAGGAATGACCAAAGTGAAGGCAAATTATTTTCAACCCGAAAAAAACTTTCCTACAATTCTTCTTCTTTTTCAACATGTTTTCAGTTTCAAGTTGAAAACCTTTGACCCCAGTCCTTACAACAACTCTCCAATACACTATTAGCACAAATTCAGTTGAACATTCAATCCAGTGGAAAGCATCATCAAGCCACATATTTAGAGCGCCACTCAACAAATCATTTCCAGTCCATTTGCGCTTGAATACATGTGCGCTTGATCTCATTTGAAATCGTCAGTCAACAACCAAAGATGTTGAGTCAACGCAAAATAATACAATATTTCCTCTCCTCCCTTTATTTCCAGGTCATTGACTTTCTGTTGAGCAAACAAACCGAAACATGCTCTGCATCACAGACGACGACATAGTGTGTGATTAACACGAATAAAAAAAAAAAATTCAATCGTGTTAAATGGGATTTATGGCTCCGGGCTTGTTTACTAATAAGCTTCACCCGTTCTCGCAGGAAGCCATTATGCTAATAGTCTGTGGAAATTGCAGGTAGCAATGTGCATATGTGTGCGTGTGTAGACGATGTAGATGATGATTATTAATCATGTCAAGAGGAAAAAACAGGTGCATGTGAATGTGCATTCCTGTTCTCAGCACTGTGTTGGAGTGACTATCATTTGATATTTCATTTCTAGAAGGTAAACACTATCTTGCTGCAAGCGCATCTTATTTATTGCCTTGTTCTTTGCTCACTTTGGAATCCAAAAATGCTTTGACTTGTGGGCCTGCTCAGTCACGATGACTTGCGCGTCTGATCAGTTGAGATGCTTTTTGTCGGCAAGTCTCGTCGGAGCGATCTTAATGCTGTCGTTTGAATGGAATCAAAGCAGTTGCACTTTGACTACAGCTGACTGATGTGATGACTTGCACACAAAGCAAGCGCCAATTGGGTTTTCTTTGTAATATGACCAAATACGGTCGAATACTTCAATTAGAACACAGAATTGCAATTGCTATCAAATATTCCCATAGACATGTCATCAAATTGTTGTTGATTCCCAAAGGACGGATTTCATTTGTGTATTTCACATCAGCCCTTTGTAAATGTGAAAAAGTTGCAAATGACACTTGGAATGTAAGGCCACAATGGTATTGTGACAAATCAGCGCTTAGTTGGCGCGCGGCTAACGATTTGTGCCAGGAGATTACATAGCCGGTCGGTCGGCCGCTAATGGCGAATCATAATCCATCATGGAAGCTGTCAGGTGGCAAATGGAAGTACATCATGCAAGAACTTGTGGATTTCTTGGAGCCCAAGTTAAGAGAGAGAGAGTCAGTGTTTGTGCAAGGTAGCAGGTAGAAAAACATTCTTTTGCCTGAAAACATGTCGATATTATTTATGAATATCATTTGTCAAACGAGATCAATCCAGGGTGATGCATGACTTTGGGGTCTCACCCTCTTATATGAAGTAAGATCAGCAAGCAACATATTACAGTGGGTGCAATTGAATCTACCAGCACACGTGGCTCCGACAAAAAGACACAAGGCTTCCTTTTCCTTCTTGCTTTCTTCTTTCTCCCCAAACCACAGATTGGTGGTCGTAGTTGTTGTTTCTTGCTATTGCTGGAGGATGTCCAAATGCTATGAATCCATTTGGTTTTGTTGTGGCAGGCAAATTTCAATTTGAAGCAATGAATGAAGCAATCTAGCGTTCTATTCAGTAGCAATGATCATGTTTGCAGGGGCAGCACAGTCAAGCAAAAATGAAGAAAGGGTTGGAATGGCTTGGTGTTATTTGAAATGTCTCCTCTTTTTCATGTTATGACCAGGACGCCATGAATTAAGGTCATGCGTCACACTTTTCGACTTGTATCAAAAAAGGGATACGTATACTTGGTCTTATTGAATTTGGTTGTGGTTGAATTCAATTGTGGGCAGACTGAAGACAATGAAAGATATAGTGGAGCAATTCCGCGGCTGTAATATTACTTGAATTTGTCACCCTGCAATGAAATGGCGCTTACACCACTGTCCTCAGAAGTCGGATTGCAACACTTCAAATCCCTCCTTTGAAACCTTAGTTTAAAAGCCTAGTTTGAAATTCCTTCCAGAGTGGAAGCAGGTCCACTTCTGCGTCGTAGGCCAGATTAAATCGTGAAAATGTGATTTTTGTTTTGCTCCAATCAATAGACTGAGACACAAAAATCGGACCAAAAAGCTTTCCTACATTTGAGGCACAAGTTGAGCAAAGAAAATGAGTTTGCTGTAAACACAATTCATTTAGGAGCCGCCTCGGCAAAGTGAATCGTCTTCATCTGTTGCGTCTGAGCTTCAGCCTTGCTCGTTCATCTCTGGCCTTCCCTTCCTGCGTGACTTGGCTTACTTTGTCCATGTGTCCCTTGACTAACTGGCAAGCAACCAGTTTCGACATCAAAGCTACACGAACGGACGTCCTGAAATAATGGGCTTCTTTAGAATGAGTGCTGGAACAAAGTTGGTGACAGGTGCCATTGACAGCATACCTAGTTGAATGAGAGCAGTTGCACATGACAGGAAGATTCAGCTCATGTAACATCCATAACACGCTTGCTGTCCATGGTTGAAAAGGTTGGAGCTGCTCCAGAGCACCAGTACAATTGGAAAATGGCTTCACCTCACACACATACCGTGCAGTCAGAAGAGATGACAAAGAATACAAATGGCCTGTAGAGCAATAGAAAGTGAGTGAGTGAATGGTGTGACTAAAGATGTCAGGCATTGATTGATGCTTCAGCTCCACCAGTCACTTGAAAGCTTTTAAAAACCAAACCCACGACATCACATTAGGACACCACCAAAAGCTGCCGCCGCACTCTGTGGCTTTGACCATTTGACAGGCAAGCCACTTGTGTTGCCTTCTGCACAACAAGAAGAAAACATGTCCAATTTGGACAATGACGCTTGCAGTGCAGTCAAGCGTTTTGTTGTGTGCGAGCATCTGGAAAAGGATTCCATCTCAATTCACTTGCATTTTTTTTTCCCCCCCCCATTGCAGTCACATTACGTTGGTCAAATAAGATGATTTTGATCTTAGGAGCCGATTCAACAAACACACACACACAGCTTACTGGAGACAATCTCTGTGAGCATCCGACACAGGAAAAAGTTCCGATTCCAATTGTCTTTGGCTGTCTCATTTGGTCTGAACTTAAATGAGTGGTAGCTCAACACATGAATATATTTGGTTTATGACACAGCAGAGGCCACGTGGTGGTCAGCAATTCCCTCATTGGCCCTGGGGGAAATTGAAAGGGCAAACATTTGGAGGGAGGGAGGGAGGAAAACAAATTGAAGCTTCAATCCAAGACCTGATTTATGCCCTTTTGGCGTGTTCACATGCGTCACTCGTCTTGGGTTTGGGGGCCAGAAAGGCTCCTCCTACTTGCCTTGGCCCCACCTTCCTTCCTTCCTTCCTTCTTTCCTTCCTTCCTTCCTTCCTTCCTTTGTGTGTGTGTATAAAAGGTTGCGTCGTCTCCGTCATGCATTCACAAGCGCCGAGGCAAACGTCTTGGTCAGCAGATATGGCTGCAGGTAAGTATCGCAAAGACATTTCTACGGCTGCACAACAATATTGATGTCAGCTCTTTTTTGTCTGTATTGCTCTTTTCATTTATTTATCTTTAAGTTGACATGACACATTAGTCATATAGAAGCATGGCGAATCCTTGAATCTGTCAACATGAGCATCATGTTCCAATTGAATTGAATTCAAATTCACTCGAGGTATTCAGATTGATTGCATTTTTTGGAAGCATAGAAACAAATATTTCACAAGGATCTATCCATTTCTGATTGGTGCTCAACTTCTGAATCTATCATTTCTGTATTTTGTTGTACATCACATCTTATTAGTTAGTGATTGTTTAAAAATGTCGATGGAGAGAAGAAGAGGAACGTGAAGAGATTGGAGGACTTCTGCACAGAGCAAGCCCACCTTAACAACCATTTGAATGTGACAGGAATAATATTAGCATTGAAAGAATGACTATTTACGTCATCACCATTGTGTCACGTAGAAAAGACACACAAGCTTTGAATTTCATTTCCATGTTTGCAATGTTTGAGAAAGAGGCAATGATTATCTTTTCATAGATCTGGAATCGATAAATCCCTCGCTCCAAACTATCAGACTGTTTAGCATTTTCTTCCTATTGATTAACTAACTACTAATGTATCCCTGTCAAGGATGACATGATAAATATAGACAAAGAACACATGAGCAAATGAAGGAAATATAGATTCTTGGTTGTTAGGATTCTGCTGACACTGCACTTTACATTCTGCGTATCTGTGCAATAAGATGACCTGATAGTTACTGTTTTGCCCTCACTTCTTGCCTGCAGGCATGAACGTCATCATCTGTGTGGTCGTGTTGCTGGCTGCCGTGTCCAAGGTCTCCCTGAGTCTTCCCTCACAATCCCTTGTAAGTCACTCAGCATCAGTATTAAGACCTCCGGGCAGGTGTGTTGCTTTTCCTTTGTGGTGCTGTCACATTATGTCTACAAAGGAAAAAGAGAGATTTCTTCCAAAAGGTCAGTCAATATTCTGGTGTTCTGGCTTCGGATCTTTTGGACTATGTCAGTCAAATGAAGAGTACGCCAGAGAATTTGAACACATCTCATTTCAGAGAGAAAGTTGCATTGGAATGGAAAGGCGCACACACACACAAAGCACGTATAGTGGAGTCTGCGCCTCTCTTCCCATCTCCAGATAACAGCCGACAGATCTGACGGCGAGGCGGCGGCGGCGTGGTACAACGGCACGCGCCAGCGCCGCTCTGCTGGAGCGCTTCCCCCCGTGGACCAGCAAGCCAACTACAACATGCAAAGCCCACACGAAGAGACGGAGGCTTCCAACACGCTCAGCCAGCTCCTGCTCAGACTCCTCTCCAGAAAAGGTGCGAAAGCGCTTAGAATCCATGCCACAAGAGGGCGGCAAAGCACTACTTTCTTGGATTAGACAGGGCTTTGGCCTGCCACCATCGCAGCTTCAAAAAGCCCAATCACTTTGACTTCCTGCTAGCAGGAGTTCAACATAGTTCCGTTTTGTTTGTTAGTCCATCAAGCGTTGACACTTTAGACAAGCGTGCAAGCTTTTATAGCACTGCTTTCCATTTGTACATCATCTAAACACGGACACATTTCACACTTTTGTTTCAAGGCGTGCGTGCGTGAGTACGTACCTTGAGATTTTTCTGTCTGTCTTTGTAACAAAGGCACCAGCAGCGGACGGAAGTAGTGACTTCATGAAAGCCGTGTCAAGTTGAGCCACGCTCTGTTGCTTGTCTTCTAGGCATGCTCCACCAAAGCAGATCCTCCTTGTCCAGCAGAGCCAGCGGCCTCGCGGCTGAGCACAGGATAAAAGACCGAGATTACGAGGGCTGGATGGACTTTGGGAGGCGCAGTGCGGAGGCCTTGGAATATTCCTAAAGGCACGTCTCACTCTCTCTCTCTCTCTCTCTCTCTCCTTCCATCTGTGGCCAAATGTGACACGGGCATACACTTACAACCAGAATGATTCACACTATTGCATAAGATGAAGATTTGAAGTCAATGACAAGATAGTGGCAAAAGATGCTCCCAAGTTGGCTTACATTTGCTAATGGACATAATTTGCAATATTCGGTGTTTGGTTGTTGTGTTTTACTTCATAGAAAAGTCATCCTCGCCCTGATTTGGGATGTGATGATTATTTGGATCTAATCTTGAGCATTCGAATCATCAGAATGAATTGATAACATTGGATATGGTTGTTTGGAGAGAAAAGAAATAGAAGAATGAAAACAATAGCATCTATGCGTGTGTAGCCTATAGAAAGACTCTTTTGCCATTGCCTATTTCCCAAATCACTGTCAGCCTTTGAAATGATTTTGGCCGAACTGTATATTGATTGGTGTAAAAGCCATTGAATCAATAAATACTGCTGCAAATCTTGAAGCACTTTTTTCAACACAACATAAAGCCCCATAGCTTTTTTCAAGATGCAGATCTTATGTATCTTAATATATGATCATCTCATTAAAACAATTTGTGTCTTGTCTCTGGGTTCCTTCCAACTTGCTTCTTACTGCTCTATTTCGAACATTACACAGGTCATTTGACTTGTCACAGCTCAAACTTTTATTGCTCTTGGCAATGGGGGAAAAAAAACTTCAAATGGACATGGTCACAGCACAGCGCGTCTCTCTATTCTTTTTATTGTCTTGCTCGCTAGTTCACTTGGCCAACTGGCCGGTTTATTTTGACAAAAAGCTGAACGTAATGTCCGATATAATATCTTGTAACAATCCAAATGTGAGTGTCAGCAACCTTATACAAAAGAAATGATACAATTACAATACATCTCTTGATTTATCTCTTTATTTATCGTGTCTTATCGACACTATAGATACTTATTATTACCTATTAACACTGTAGACGTACCTCTCCCCCCCATCCACACAGTGAGCCATTTGCAATAAGACATGATGTAATACACACAGAAGCAACGTTGCCCCAAAATGTACATAATATAATGAACACGAAAGGCCATATCGACATCATTTCTAAGCTACTAAAACAAAAGACTCATTCTAATTAGCGGTACATTGAGCCAAAAAGTGCCTGAAGAAATTGCTCAAGTGCTCGGATAGAATTAGCAATTTTCAGTTGATCATAGGATAAGGTACAACCAGCTGCACATGTAACACGGAAAACAAAAATACATTCACTGTCACGTAGATCATCGAATAGAAATGTTGTGAAAAAAGACATTTTGGCACAAATGATTCAGGCAACATTAAAGGGTTCAGTGAGCATTTGTATTTTCTCTCGGAATGGGGACATTTGATTGCATAGCAGGAGCCATTCTCAAATGTCCCTTAGCTGCTGCTATATTACAATGATTGAATGTGCCGGAGAAATGAAACTTTATTAAAGGAGATCATTCAAAAAAAAAAAACACACGCGGCATTCAGTGTAGGAATGGAAGGAATTGTTCACAACTTTAAGGCCAAAGAGCCAAGTCAAACAAAAGTTGACACATGTACATAACCAGGTGATTTGACGACAAAATATAAAAGTCAAGTCATGTGGAGACTTGAAATATTCTGATATGTGTTCTTTAAAATAAACACGGGCACGCACTTTACCAAACACGCACACACATTCAACAAAATCTAGTCCCCCAGACAATATTTCAAGAAAGCTTTTGAAATTCTTATAAACATAATTCTTTATATTTATAGTAAAAAAAAGAAATGCACGCGCGTGTGTGACAGGTATACGTCACTGCCATGCCTCTGCTACAAACTACTTACTATCTTTGGTTGCTAAAATACGAATCTAGCAAGAAATGAACACTTGTTATGTAGCATAGGTGAAGTGCGGTGAACACATGTCCAAGTGCACATGACTAATCGCGCGAAAACATGGGACTGGTTTATGTTGCCGACTACTTGCCAGCAATTTGGCATCAGTGGAAATGTCCCATGGCCTCCGCAGCCTTCACTCGGACCACGGGGTCGGGATCTTGGAGCAGCATCACGAGGCCTGCAAAGTCAAGCCTCAGCACATTCAATTGAAAAGACGCATGTGAAAGCTGCCTCACCTTGAGTGACGGTACCCATGTTGAGGTGAGCGTAATGCTCATCTGGAAGGTTCCCCAGCAGAAACCCTGAGAAACACATCCAAAGATAAAGGCTTCATTTCAAGAAAGTGAGTCAACTGCTGCAGCCGTACCGATGAACATTGCAGCTCCTGCTCGGACTTCAGACCAGTTGCTCTTGAAGAACTGGAGAACGGAGATGTGGTAGAAATTCAGCATGCCTGGAAAGTCTTGGATCTACAAAAATACCATGGCTATGAGCAATGCTCCCCAAACAAAATGGATTCCTCAAGATCTTCTTGTGTGTCTGCCTCACCAGATACTTGGTGAGATCATTGATGAACTCGCCATAGTGCAAGCTCTTGTCCTCATGGAGGTGGTTCTGAAACATGGCCGTGATCTGCTCCGAGCCCACCATGGGCGCGCACACACGCATGGCGTACTTGCATGCCTGGAAACCAAAAGACATTTGTAGGACAAATTGTTCTGCCTTGCCGAGAGGCAGCTTCTCGCGAAGGCTTGCAGACCTTGACCACATGTGCGTTGGGGTCAACCAGGTGTAAAAGCAGGCTGACCAGAACGTTGTGGATCTGGTCCTTGAATATTGGCTCCCCAGAGCCAAATTTGGACAGTTTCCCCATGAGGTGAATGGAAGCGCAGCGAATGTCATCATTGTCCTGGATGGGCGGGCGCAAATATAATATTAAACAACTCACGATACCATCTGATAGACAAAGAAGACTCAACTCACACTCTCTAAAAACGGTTTGATCTTCATGAAAATATAAACCACGAGTAGGTGGACATTCTTCTTGTCCAGGTAGAGCAGAACTTTGGACAGACCCGACATTGCCTCCAGAATAATCAGCTTGCCTACGCAAAAGACAGCAAAATCAAAAAGCAGACAAACTGTGGTTCAGTTGTTCAAATCAACAAATTCAATTTGGATTTTTCACAGCCCAAATGGATGGATGTTTTTTTTACATGAGCAAAAGACCAAGCTTAGAACAGAGAAGAGTAAAGCGGCCATCCTGTGAGGTTGTGCCACATAGCAATCACCTGGGTCATCTTTCTCCTCCATGCCTGAACTCATGGCTGCCAGCAGTTCTTTGGCATACTTGTTCACCTGCAGAGAAGAGCGTGTCGACGAGTGAACTTCGTTGTAGCAGCGGCGGTTTGCCGGACGGCGTACCTTTTCAGGGGATCCGACAGCTATATTGCCCAGACCTCGCACGGCCAACATGCGGACAGTGCAGCAAGGATCCGCTATCCTTTCCATCATGTTATTCATTAACACGTCGATAAACATCAATTCCGTCGCCACGTGATGGTTCAAGAGCTGGCAAGAGAGAACAATTTGCATCACAAGACAACTTGGCATAAAAATGCGCATAGTACGGATGGACAAGTAATCTATCACCTCAGAGAAGAAAGCCGTGACGGTGATACGCTGACACTCGTAAATGTTGTTCAAGGAAGGGCATAAACACTCAACGATGGCGGGCAACCTGGGACCGGCATGTTTTGCCATCGCCCTGTTGACAACGGAAACATATATTCTTGGGCAGAGGTTGTTGATGACATGTGCTAAATAAAGCTGCCTTGCACAAGTGCAAACCTGTCTCCCACTAAAAATGCATGGCGCAAAAAACGATTGATGAACAACTGAAGGTGTGCATCATTTAAGAGCGGGAAAGAATTATACGAGCAATACAGGAAATGTGATATCACACAGTGGCAAACATGGGCCTCTCCTGGCTTTTTTTTTGTTTGAACATGTTGCAAGCACCAATTTCAAAAGAAGTGACCCCCATTTCAACAGTCAATTTCATGTATTTGGTCCGGAAATAGCGCTAAAACATGCAATGCGTGTTTACCTTGCTAGTAGCGTCACTCCAGTTATATGTGCATTCTGTTCCCTGATTGCGTCCCAAGCTTTCTCCTCATCTAGTCTTTTCAACACCTCATCCAACTGAGCTCTCGCTAGCAAGATTCTCAGCGCGTCAGCCGCAACTCTGAAAAGACAAAACAATGAGTCACGTAGGCGACAAACACGCGGCGACAAATATGCTAACCCTGCAACGTGGATGGCGGCGCTGCGTTTGGTGGCGTTGTCCTTTGGCGCAGAGACGCCGACGCTCGACGCCAGTCGGACAATGAGACAGGAGAAGAGCTGAGGAAACTTGCTTAGCGCTGGCTCCTGGCTCTGGCCATTTAATAACAATTCCTTCAGGCCGCATGTCATCTGAAAAAGAAAAAAGTCAAATTTATTCATATTTGAAACGCATGATGCAACAACGTGTTTGTCACTTACAGCTAGTGGCTTGTTAGTAGCCACCTTAGTTGTTCCTCCTCTGATCATTGACTCTTTCTTGTCCACGTAGGGTGCCATGACGGCAAGTTTCTCCATCACTATCTCCATGATTTGATCGGCCACTATGGGGTCTGCTCCCAAAGCCATCCACATCTCGCTGGTCCAGCTGAAAAGACAGGAACTACAAGTAGAACAAGGCACTGACAGCAGCAATGTGAGGGCTTGCCAATTTGCAAGAATTCTTCCATCGAGTGACCAAAATTGGTGGACTACCTGTCATATGGTAGTGGTTGGTTAGCTAGTGTATTAAGAACGGTCTGGAGATGTTGGGAGGCCATGATTAGCACCGTCTGCCCAACTGCCACTCTCACCTAAACGCATGTACACATCCACATCATCATCGTCGTCGTGCATAGCATGCGATAAAAGGTAAGAAATTGCCTTGGCCTACCTGCTCCTCAGTGATGCTTTGCAGTCGCACACGAAGCACCTCCAGCATCTCTGGTACCTGGGCACAAAGAAGACTTCGTCAGAATTTCAAATGAACTGCCTGCAAGCATGAGACTAGCTACCATCTCTTGTAGTCCCCCTCCTCTGTTCTTCAACAAGGTGTTGAGGATGACAGATGAAGCTCTGCAACAGTTTGTTTGACTGTCAACCAGGCCCTCAAACAACATGAACACCAAGGTGGTCATCTGCTGCTGAGGCAGACGCTTACTCATCACCTGACGAAAACATGGCGCATTTGTTACATCCAAATGCATTTGATTGAAGCTGCAGAGTATGCTGCTGCTAAGTGCTGAGACGGACGGCGTACCTTGGTGAGCTCAAAACATGTCTTGTAGAGAACCGAATGGTCCGGGTTCTCGAGTTGACTTTTAAGGGGCAATAGCCCTTCCACAGCGCCATCTTTATAGTCAAGAGCAAAACCTGAATTCAGAAAATGAAATGAAATGAACAATCATATGATTACACCCTAATCTCGACCATATCAATAAAGGGACTTTTCATCACCTTCATAGCGTAGTTGGATATAAAGCAGTAAGTATACACAATCGATAGCGGTAGCGCGCACAACGAGCTGAGGGTCGGAGCAGCGTGGAGACAGTCGACCCAGCAGAGCTCCGAGGTTGTGGAAGGACATCATGTTCTTGACAAGCAAGCGAGAAAAGTTACGTCATGCAAAAACAGGAATGTGGTGCAATAAAGCCTGCTCACCTTGACTGTCATGTTGTCCAGGTAGTGATTCAGCAGGTGGGCAGTGGCCGAGATGGCTCTCTCTCTCTCGTGGTCCAGTGTCGAGGACAGCCCGCATTCCACGTGCTGCGGAGAACATAACGTGACGACGTTAAGAGCTTCAAGAGAAACAGGCGAATGCAAACCTCACAGCATCCAGCACATTTCTTTTGAAATTGGAAAGACTAACGATCACGAAATTGTCTGGGTGACCCAAAACTTTTGAACGCAGTCCATTCCCCATTTACAAGTGGCAAGATGTTTGTAAAAAAAAAAAAAGGAATGTCTCACAAAATTGCTGCCAATATATGTTGGAAACTATCTTGTTCCTAGAAATGGATGGATATCCATCATTTATTCAGAGCACAGGAAATCAATAAATCATGTTTACGAATACTGGCTATGGTACAAAGTAGAGGGAGAGGGAAGAAGTTTAAACGAGTCCTACCTTAAATACACTCTGTAAAGCATCGGGCGTGGGCTCCTTGCCCAGCACACTGCTCAATAACTCGTGCAGTGAAGACAGCGTGTCTTTGTACAAGGCCTGCAGACATGACATGTTGACAAAAATGGTTGTTGTGTTTCGGGGCTGACAACTTCACCTTTCTCTGTTTGAGGTCTAGGACTTCTTCGTCTTTTGCGATTTTCTCCGGAGTGTGCGTCTCGGGTGGAAGGGAGAACACGCTGCTCACGCACACCTTCAGCAAGTCAAAAGTCTCATTCTCGCTTAGCGCTGGGTCCAGAGGCCTGAAGCGCGAAAAGGTCAAAGGAAAGACACACTGTGGAATGACAAAGCAGTCAACTCAATCTCACACCGCTATGTTTCTTTCAACAAAGCATGTTTTTTTATTTGGACCAGAAATGTCAATAGCTAAGTCTACTTGGACAAACATTGGAGGATACATTAGGTGGGCGCACGTTCTCATCACCAGGTGGCGCACTGACGTCCGAAGGCCATCGGCAGGTTCCGCCTTAATGAAATCCTGTCCAAGACAACAAATCAAGCAATCAAATAGTGAAGGTACTCTTCTACTTTGTTGTTGAGCACCATTAGCCCAAACGGAAAAAACACTCAAAATGAAAAGTTTGCATGTATGAAAAGCGTGCAAGGAATGCCATGCTAACCACATGCTCCACTATTCATCCATCCATTCATTGTTAAGTGTTGCTCACTGACCTGGATAAGAGCGATGAGTTCTTGTTTACGAGAGAAGACGTAGCCTTGTTTCTTGACGCACGCACTGATGGCTTTGGCAACCAGGCCAACACTCTGGATCAAACTTAGTTTCATTGTCAGATCCTAACAATTTCAGGGACACAAAATGGAGAGAAAAATGTGAGGGGACACAAATTTACAGAATGAATTGCCAAGACTGAAACGGCGTTTGCCGCCACCACCAGAAGCATCGTTTACAAACAGCAAAGCAAAAGTCAATTCTCAGAATCAAAAGCAAGCTAAACGATCTCAACATTAGGATTGATTTGTCATTGTTGCAGATTAAGAGATGATACATGGGCCCTATTGTGGTAGACAGGCGCAAACATGGCCGCAGAGTCCTGTTCCACTTTTGCGCTTGCAACCAAAATAGGACCCCAAATCAGTGTTGACTAGACCAGGTCAGTTAGCCAGCCCTGCCTGCTCCAGAAAGTCAGGATAGGAGGTTTGTTAGGAGTGAAAAAGCCGCTTGCTCGCCATTCAGGGAGCTGAATTGCAATTTTAGAATTTGAATGAGAAAGCAGTGACGGCAAAAGTGCTCTTGTTCATCCACAGTGATCCATGAAGGAAACGGATTGTTTTGTGAGCAACTGAGAAAAGCTTGAAGCATTTTAGCAACCCCAAAAAGATTGCCCACTGACAAAATGAGAGAAATGTGTTAAAAAGTTGCATCCAGATGAAAATGCCACAAAGTTATTCTGCCTTTAAGGCAAGCGTTCAAAGTCAGCATCATTGAAAAACGGGTGCGCACCAGAAAAGGGAAAAAGACCAGCAGCAAAAGTAAGAAAGTTCACTTTGGAAATTGTCCCTCTAGCCCTGTGCTGACGATGGATACCTTGGTCGCTACTTTAATTCCCAGAACCTGTATGAAATAGAGGTAGGTCATATAGTCACAAGCCCCAAAAATAAAAACTAGATTTTGCTACTATCTTAGAAAAAAAAGATTGATCAATGCATGTGTGGCGACACTGACACTTCAAAACCTTTGCGGATACAGACAAAGTTAGCATTTTGCAGCACAGTGTTGGTATGACCTTGGTGTTGAAGTGTTTACTGATGCAGCCAAGAACATCTTGATCAATGCGATTGAGGATCTTCTCTGGAGGAGCGTGCACAGCCACTTGACCATAACACAAGATTAAAGTGCTTTTGACTTTCTCCAGTTCGACATCATTACGGTCCTGAAGACAGAAATTGAAAATTCACCTGATGACTTTATCATTTCAATTGAAATGAATAGAAAAGTTCTTTTTACTTTGAGAAGATTGAAGATACTTGGGGATTTCTTGAAGGCATCAGACTTTCCAAACTCATCAAGCTTGGCCAGAGTTCCCTCTAAATGGCTGTTGGCGCACAATCCAATGGCCAGAGCCACACCCTGACCAAACAACAAAGCAAATCAGGTTCAATTTATTCAGATCCAAATGAGGTCCAGAACTATGTTATTCTTTCCTGCTCATAGATGACAAAACCGATTATTCCCAAATGCATTCATTCAAAAAGAATATTCTTTTTTCTCAGTGGCAGTCTTTTGATTATAAATCTGATTTATTTATTTTTTTCTTCCCAAATGTGCTATTTACTCCATTTTTAAGTATGTTTATTGAACATGACAGATGATTGAATATATCAAGTGGCCATTGAGCCATCATTTCAGCTCAATGCTTCAACTCCACTGAAACCATCGTCAGAAGTCAATTGAAAACATCTCATGAGAAGAGAATACTTGCGTTGATGGTACCTGTCTTTCAAGTGCATCGTTGTGTCGTGCAGTGAGGAGGATTTCTTGCAATTGTTTTTTAACAAAGTCCTTATTAAAAGAATGCTGGAGGGTCACTCCGATACACTGATACAGGAAACTCTGTCAAGAAAAGAAAGAAAAATATCACTTGATGTTGCAATCGTTTTGGCCTTTCATAGCGTAGGTCGGCACGTACCTTCTCCTCTAAAGCATTGTTATAGGTGGAAAGGTAACTCGTTGCTTCTGCTGCAAACTGGCATAGCCACTTGTCATCGTCAACAGCCACCAAAGTCTTAGACAGGAACTGGAAAAGCGTTTCACTCAAACTTAGGTTTGTTACAACAATATTGACAAAGGATCATCATGGCGGGCATCGGCCGGACATCTACAAAACATTTTGGACAATTTAGATTGGTCAATAATTTGTCAAATGGGGACTAACCAAGAAAATGAAGTCAACCGTATTTTGATGGAAGCCGAAAATACACCTACAATAGTTCAAATGGAGACAACAGATTTGAGGAAACACCCGAATGTTGTTGATTTCTCGTGTTCAACTTGCTGTGGTGTACATAATATCACAAAAATAATTTTTAAAAAAACTCACCTTCAACAGATTTTCATCCCAACTTATCTTGTCAAAGCTCTCTGCAGTGGACTCTGAAAAGAAAACAGCGAAGAAGACAGAAATTCAAATAATGCAAACAATTCAGAAAGAAAAAAAAACCCCACACATTCTTCATCTCTGAACAAACAAAATGATTTTCGTGGAGCGGGCTCAATTTGTGCTCTCAGCAAACACGTTCCCACCTTCCAGTACTGTCAGGAGAGGAGGGATCTCTTGGTCCCAAACAGCTTCTGTGTTGCGGTGAATATTGACAGAGAGGATCTGGAGCAGGGAGAGTGACGGAGCTCCATGACCTCTGCTATTGAATGGAAACGCTGCATTCACCTAAAAGCAACACAACTAAATGTTACTGGGCTAAACAACAATTTAAGATGAAACAATTAAAAGCAAGAATGTTAGCTTTTTCATTTTTCATGTGGGCTTGTACTTACTAGCAGTTTGACCATCAGTGTTTGAGGAGAAGGAAGATTGACTACAGGGGAGAAAAAAAAAAAAAAAAAAAAGATTTCACCAGCTATCAAGTACATAAAAACTGCATATGTAATAGAAATGAGAAAGATTGATCACTGATTACTAGGATATGCCAAAAATGGTGGCACCTACCCTCCTGTGAAAAGTCGATATTGAAGCTCGCTTCCTTGTTGTCTTTTTTTTTATTGCCGAGTACAATCAAACTCTTACACAGTGGAGTGGTGGCATTGCTGTACTGGGGTGGGCTCATGTAATAGAGCAGCTTGGGCCAAAGCACCTACAAACAACAAAGTCAATCAAATCAGCCAGCGACTCGCTCGCACCAAACATCACACGGACGGACGGAGGAGCCACTTGTACATCAGCCAGACGTCCGACAGTTGTTGTCAGCAGATGAAGAGTGCTGTCACACATGGTCCTCAGCGACTCGTTGGTTACCTCTTCTCGGTCTGCTGCGGCTTTCTGTCCATGCGACAAGAACACAAGCGTTGGCCTTTCACGACATGAGGAATCAAACCAAGCAAACATTCAAGATGGAGTCTCCTTCAAAAATATTGGAGCGGCAGCCTTTTTTGTTGTTGTTGTTTTTGTTGTTGTATACTGAGGATATTTGGCTTTCAGCTCAAAAGATGAATAGCAAATCCAATTTTAAAATTCGCGCTTTTATTTCATGGTATTTACATAAACCGTGTTAAACAACCTATATAAATAAATACACACATTTGTTATGTAGGCTGGGGAAAAAAATAAATAAAATGGCTTCCCCTTCTTGAATAAGCAGCAGCAGCCGGCGCCACCACATAGAGGAAATAGTCCAAATGTTTCAAGGCAAAGCAGTTGTACCTGATATGTGTCCGGTAATGCACAGTGTTGAACTAAGAATCGCACTAGTAACTCTCCTCCATCCAACTCCAGGTAACCATGATGGGCCATGGCACTGATAACCTGGACCACGCGCTTCTTAACCTAAGTCGAGAGACACACTTGACGCTTGTCTGACAATTGACTTTATCAATGCATCTACACACACACGCACGTGCTAGCACCTTGTTACTGTGGTCAGCCATTGGTTGCCTAATGCTGGCTAGAATAAGAAGCTTCTTACTCTCCATCATGGACGCTGAAACACAAACGCAATAGCATCACATTTCCAAACGCAGAAAATGTTAAGGACACTGCAAATGTTGAATAAATAAATATACACACACTCACTGCTCGAGTTGATGAGGTGACGCAGGACAGCCAGGGAGCCAAGCCTACTGCGTTCATTGCTGTTCTCCAGCCTCTGAAGAACTAACATGACCAGTCGATCTGGGAAGGCCTTTGCTAGAGAGAGAGAGAGAGAGAGATTCAACCATCAAATTCCATAACCAAATTAGCTTAGATGAAAAAAGTGTGGCCTCACAAATAATACCATTATCCTCAACACTGGTTGGCTGACGTATGTATGTATATAATGGATTGGACTCACGTTACTGTTCTTGTGACTCCATCGAAATAAAACACAATATCTAGATATCGAGCCAAAAACTTTCCGCTACCTAACAGACTGAAGCAACGAAGAACCTCATTGTGGTTCTTGACCGTCGGTGGGTTACTGTAATCGATAGAGGTGGACACCTGAGGGGAGGAAAAAAAACAACAGAACAAAACAAAATCATCTTGCAAAAGTGTACTTATGGGACATTGAAGTTGCATTGCGGTTCAAAAGAACGCTGTTACAAAGGAATTCATTCAACTCATTGAATCATGTTTTGTTTTCATCACGGCCAGACACAAAACGTTCGATGGTTCGACACTGCAGTGCAAGGAAATGATAGTGTGGGTCCATAAAAGATCATATATAGTCAAATTGAACTTGAATTGTCAAAGTCAGTGAGGTGAACTTTATTTCCCCTAAGCACTAAAAGGCTTTTGTGAACAATGTACGTACCTGCTGATGCAGCGCAAAGAGGAGACTGTCCAGTTGAGTCTCCAGCACTCTGCTTCCCATGTTTACAGAAGCATCAAGAACATGGCAAAGACTCTATCAAACACACAACATGGAGTAGAATGATGATCCACATCAATTGTTATGTTCCATGCAGTGTGGAATTCTTAAACAGCAACAGATGACAATTAGGGATGGATCCCTTTAACATTTCAACCCATTTTGTTCCGATTCCCGGTGGCTTGGAGGCGATAGTTATACGCGACATCATGCAAAAGAATGAAGATGCTTGGTAATAAAAAGTCTTAGCATTCCTAAGCCTTGTTGTAAAATGTTAAGTGAGGCAAGTTGGACTGGTGCTCACCTTACTGATGATGTAGTGCTCGTTGGTTTTCTTATACAAGGACAGAATGGCGGGGATGAGCTTGGGAATGTGTTCCTCCAGTTTATCGCTAGCCATCAGATGGCACATTGAGCCCACTGCCTCAGCCACCGTTAGCCTCAACTGATGGACACATACAAAACGGATGTTTTTGGAATATGGAAGATGAGGAATCCTTTCCTACCTTTGATTCTCTGCTTTGTAACCAGTTATTGAACAGGATGTCAAAGGCGGCACAGATTTCATTGGAGAAGGTGTCCTGCCTGACCGTGGGATCCGGAGCCTTGTCCAGATTGGCAAGGTACTCGGAGATACTGTCGCTGAAATGGCACAGAGCTGAAGGAAAGCCAATTAGAGCAGGGTTCGTTTGAAAGATGCAACTTTTGACCAACTTGCATACCTGAGGAGAAGACCCACTTCATGTTGTCTTGTTTGGTCAGGCTCAACATAGGCAACATGGTACCGAGAATGGCGTTTAGGAAAGGCACCATCCCATAAACTAGAGAAAGGTGTGGAGAAAAACATTTGGAATCATGGCATGACCTCAATCAAAGTCAATTGACAAAAATGGCCAGCTACACATTGACTGGTGCGTCTGAAGAAAAGTCTGAAGGGGTCGAGTTAAAAAAAAAAAAAAAAAACATGCAGCCCAAATATTATTATTGCTCATTAAAAAAAAAAAAAAATGCTGAAAAACATCCAATAAAAACATGATTGATCAGTTGCGAAACATATGATGCACTTGACTTGGTTTCCTACCTACCATTGGAATCAGAGAGGTTGGCTAAGGTCTGGACCACAAAAAAGTGAGGCAAGACTCCAGGTTGAAACTTGCTCAGTATCTCCTCCATGATGTCATTGATGTGTTTGTTGCCGACGGCGACCAGGATGTTACTGGCTGCCTGCTGCCAGTCGGGGACAACTTCCTTTGGGTAACGCAAACAAACGCAATTGACGATTGACTTCAAAACAAAAAAACCGTCACCATATTGGTCACCTTTGATCGTGTCATCTCATCTGAGGCCAAGGAGATGATGCTCTTGATTCGGGGGTAAGAGATGGCGTCTATTCGACTGCCAACAATCAGCTCAATTGTTTGAAGAATCACAACTCTGTGACTCACCACCAACTGGTAAGACAGAAAACACCGCACCATTGCTGTCCCTCCAAATATGATACAGATGGGAGTCAGGTCAACATGGCTCCAAAACCAAAGCTGTTTTGGCCGCACACATTCAATTCCCGAGTTGTTTCACCGCCAATAGTGGATGAATGCACATCCGTGACATTGATGCTAATAGAATCACATGAAGCACAATCCAGATCAAAAAGGAACATGCAAAATAAAATGAAGCTATTACTGTACTATTTATTGCATTTTTTGTGACCTTTCACAGATTACAGAAAGACAGTATTTACGCCACAGATCAACTAATAAGCATGTGATTGGGGCCACTTTCTGATCATGTGATTGGATCGGGACTAGAGATGCACCGATCCGATATCTGGATCGGATATCGGCCCCGATATCAACAAAATTGATGGATCGGGTATCGGAAAATGCAGCCGATCTGTGAGCCGATCCTTTCCTTAATCTATTGGGACGCGGGCTACGTCATACGTCAGCAGCACGTGTGCCGCGGGACGCGGCTACGTCATACGTCAGCAGCACGTGTGCCGCATGCCACGAGAGTTTTCTAAACAAACGCAAACATGGAGCGAACGAAAGAGTCAGCTGTGTGGAGGTACTTTAAACTGAACACGCCAACTAGCTCGACGGCAGTTTGTAATGTCCGCAAAGCTAATGTTGCCAGGGGTGGTGGTAGTACTGCCAGGTATAGTACTAGTACTAAGCGGAGCTTGTTTTCAGGGAGCACTTCTCATTGCTGCTTAAATGAGCATTTAGAGCATCAACAGGTCATGAGTGATGTGGAACGGCACCTAATGTTTACATGTTTACTATTTATTTTAATATTTGGTTACTGTGTGCTTGATCACCCTTTCTATATTTGCCCAGTGCAGTTTCAGCTGCAACATTTGTATTTTTTTTTTTTTAAGAAGTTTGTATCCTAATTTACTTGAATTTAAATGCTGATACACTTTATTGCTGCTGTTGCACAATTTATGTTACAAATAAATAGTTCATTGCATGAATCTGCTTTATCTTGTTACATTTTGTCTTAGGAATGAACTGTGTAGTCATGCCTGATGCCATTGCCTTTAGTCTTTTCTGTTCCACATGTAGAGGTATGTAGCTTGTTAAGTCAACCATAATATCGGATCGGTATCGGGTATCGACCGATACGCAAAACCACGGCATCGGTATCGGTATCGAAACTGAAAAAGTCGGATCGGTGCATCTCTAATCGGGACATCCTCACTTTTTCTCTGCACATGCCACAACTGAAATATTCGAATTGTCTCCGTTTGTTTAGTCAGTGGGGGTGTGCATCGCTTCAAGAAAAGACAATTCAAAACATACGGCAATTGCACGAGGCGCAATGACGATTCTATTTGAAAAGGGAACAAACGATTGGGCTCCATTCAGTGGGATTGCCATTTGATTCAAAAGGTCTGCGTATAAACTTGGCGAGCGGTTTGGAAATGGTTTTGTAATCATGAAGCTATACTATCCAGTGTGGCGTTACCTTGGGGTGTTTTAGCAGGTAGTCCTGACACATGGCAAGCACTCTGTCAGGCTGTTCATTTCCCAGAGTCAGCATCGACTTCCTCACCTGAGCCTGGACCTCAAAGTCTTTATCATTGGCCGCATCGAGCAGAGCCAGGGTCACCTCTGGAGTCAAATGCAAAGCTTATCACAACATTAGAAAGGCTTACAAGTGCATAAGGCAGAGCTGCAGTCGGAAAGAAAATGTACAATGAAGAAAGCTAATTCATCGAATTCCGTGAGAGAAAAAACTCACGTTCCACATCTGTCTCGCCCATGGTGGACAGAGGGCTGGTTTCCTGGGCTCAATGCGACCTGCACACAGTGGAGTCCACATCAATTGGCATTTCACGATATCCCTCCCTACCAGCATTATACATGACGATTTGCAATTGCCTTTAATGAATTCGTGTCACAAGTGCAATTGACATGAAAAAATGATTTGAAAGATAGTATCACGACATGAAGCGAGTTGGCAACAATAGATCGAAATCCGACACAATCTACAAAATTCAAAAGCGTTTGTTTTCACATGTAAGGTAAAAAGAAAAAGAAAAAAAGCCCACCACCTCCTCCTATTAGCTTTAGCTGCCGCTACGGAAGAGCCGCAAACGTCCTTAACACAACAACAGAGTGAAACGCGGAGCCTGTTTAATAGCTTTACATACCAATTGTGAAGAAAAAAATCTTGGCTTTGGCCCGTTTCGTCCTTCTCCAAGTTTGACAGGAAGCGTTGTGTGTCTGTCTGTCTTTGTGTTTGTGTTTGTGTGTGCAAGTGTAAACACGTCCGATCATGTGCTTCTGGTCAGCAGGAACAAATCAGCCCTGTGACGTCACAGCCACGCCCACAAGTGCCACTTCTTGGCATAGCGCCGCCTACCGTAGGAGTAGGCGTACTGTATCTGACTTGCAAATATTTTCCTCTTCAATTTCTACCAATTGGGCCCAATGACTGACTCATTCGATGTGCCTTATTAGTCTTCTATGGTCTCAGGTTTGAATGCTAAATTGAGTGTTTGTGCTCTGACGCTATAGAAGGGTGAGAAAAAGTTGCTCTACATAGCCAAGGCTACAGAATAATAGAATAGTACAGAATACAAAGAGCGACTTCAAAACGTGATGTGAATACTTTTACTGGATATAGCACAGACACTAATAAAAACAGACATATTTACAACACAGCTTATAGGACTTGCATGCATGAACAACTTTTTGGTCAAGTAAAAATGCTGCTACATCAGAGTTTATTGGTTAGGCAGACACAAACTAGCCTAAAAAGTGAGCAACTTTAAAATAGCCATGTTCTTATCGCCTTTGGAAACAGTCCTAGCTGAGCTAAATGTTTAACGGCCTGTACGTGAGTTGGATATTTGCTCCACAAGAAAATCAGTGATAGCAGCCTCAGCACAATATTTATAAAAAGTTCATAACAATTTCCAATTGAAATAATGTTACCGTTGACAAGCACGTATTGTCTAAAGCAGTGGTCCCCAACCACCGGGCCGCGGACCGGTACCGGTCCGTGGGTCACTTGGTACCGGGCCGCCAAGCCGCACAGAAAAAAAAAAAAATGATCGACGATCAATTAATTCAGGTCAAGACACTCGTCCCGGTCACGTGACATGTTTCCCCAGTCGAGCCCGCAAAGCTAATATGTGGCGACAGGCTAACTAACCAGGCATTCAAAACTGCTTCAACACATGGAGACCAAGCATCCTGCAATAAAAGACAAACCTTAATCACTTCGGGTGTCATTGTCTCCGATTACGTCTAGATGGGACCGGCTCGTTTCTGAGAAACAAACTCAGTGCTCCCACTAATTCAACGTAATGGTGAGTTTTATTTATTCATTTGTACTTGTTTTTATGTCAGTCGTATCATTTTATTTCATCGTATTTATATATTTATTATAAATGTATTATTTATTTATTTATTTATATAAATGTATTATTTATTTATATAAATGCCGGTCCGCGAAAATATTTCTGACATGTAACCGGTCCGTGGCGCAAAAAAGGTTGGGGACCACTGGTCTAAAGCGCTCGTCCTATCCCAGCTGACTGGGAGTGAGCGGCCCACTTTGTTCTGTACTGCTCTACCGACAAATGGCTGGGCGCATACAGGAAGAAACAAACCTCGGTCTGTTTGTAACATTCATATCATGTGAGAACATTGTCATTTCAAGAATAAATTACAAAGAGCTATACCCTGTAAAAGACCGCTCACAATATTACCTTTGCATGGATGCATGACAGTTTCCATTCAACTCATCAAATATCACTTGTGACCTTTGAGTGTCTTCATAGCAACTGGAGATGGTCAACATGCGTGCTGTCCTCACAAATCAGCAGCACCGACCAAGGAGAAATCTTGTTTACACACTACGTAGTAGTATTGTATTGATGACTGCTCAAATTGATGCTTGGAATTGTTAGCAAATAGTTTGGGTTGTCTTGCTTTTCATGCGTCTGTAGCAGGCACATTTCGGTCTGGTTGAGATTTCCTGTGGGGGGGGAAAAAGCCATTTCACTTTGCACTTCCCGAAGAAATAGCAGATGAAAACTAGTGAGTGAGTGAGTGAGTGAGTGAGTGAGTGAGTGAGTGAGTGCACATACTCGTGTTTGGTGAGAGAAGCTTTGTCACAGGTGACTTCTGTGAGTGTGCCCTCTTCTTTTGAGGGAAGTGTCTGAACTTCCATATGGTGCCTTTGGCCTCTTGGAGTGGACATCCCATTCATTTTCACTTCCCTAGATCAAACAAATGGGATTAGAATCATCATCATCATGTTATGTCTACAAACCTCCACACCTACCCATTCGTAGCCCCGTCCCCTTCTTTGAGTTCCGGAACCTTCTTTCCAAAAAGTTTCACAGAGATGGACATAAGCAGGCCGCAGCGGTTTGTGTAGCAGCATGTGGCATCCACCACCAAGAAAACCAGCAGGAAGATCACCATGACGATGCCTGCCACGCCGCCTTTGGTCATGCTGCTGCGCACTGCGGGACACACGGACGGTGGGGGGGTGGAGTCAAATTAGAAAGATTTGCTCATCTTTTTTCAGAGTATTACCGGGTTTGGCCGCAGTGGTGAAGTTGAACGTTGCCGGGACGGAGGAACCGTTAGCGTTGACCGATACGATTTCCAATTGATAGTCGGAGCCAAAGGTCAGCCCTGTGAGGCCGACAGAGTTCACGTCGGCCGACAGCCGCTTCTCTTTCCACTCGGCCCTATCGTTATCCTGCACAAAAACAACAAGGATGCAACCGCTGAAGGTAACGCCGCTGGTTGAGCCCCACCCACCTCTCGATAGCGCAGATTGTAGTGCAGGAGAGGAGTGTCGCCATTATCGGTGTGTTTGAGGGGGATGAAGAAGGAGTCGCCCCCTACTTTCATCTCATCGCATAACAAAACGGGGCTGTCTGGTTCACCTACATGCCAAGGAACACACGCATGCATTACAACACGCCTCCTTGCTCATGAGCTAGCTTATTGTTTGTGTCTTACCTCCTAGAGATGGACAATGGGGGGGGGGGGCAGCAAACATCATGATGACAAGAGATGAATCATACAGTGAGTGACAAGAAAGCATGTGTGCACCAGAACCATATTCAAAAACATTGATAGGAACATTTTCACCCGAACATTAACATCTCTATTTATAAATACGTGTTGAGATGGCACTGAAATGGCACAAAGACTACAATGTGAATTCGACCATAAAATGATGCAACAAATAATTGATATGACACCCCAATAATCTTGGTCCCACAATTAATGTCAATGCATCATTTAGTTCAGTCATATTTTTCATTTCAGGAATTGTACATGCGATTGGAATGTCGTCATGTTACTAAAACTCACGTATTCCTAAGGTCCGGACAGTGTTTGTGTCTGAGAATTGCCCCCGTCCTGCCGCATTGACGGCAGCCAAACGCAGCGTGTATAATGTGTAAGGCATCAGGGAGGTCACAGCCAGGCCATCTAGCAGCACACACATCAAAACACACTTGTCCAATGATTTCAACTTTGATAGGTCCACTTGCCTGAATTACCTGAAGCCGGGACTGTCACCTCTTGCCACTGCACGTCTGCATTTTGTCTCCACTGCAGGACAAAGTGGCTAATTGGTGTTCCCCCGTTAATGGGGAGTGTTTTGAGGGAGAAGAGGACTGACGCAGGTCCAGATGACACTGACAGGTAAGGCGGAGGACCAGGCTGAGCTGAGGAAAAAGAAGATGCTTGAAATTAGATTTGGAATGAAGACACAACAATCTGGAGTTTTTTTTTTATTGTGGATAAACTTCAGCTACTGCATGTGTCTTTAAAGTGTTTTATTTTTTTCCTCATTTGCATGCAAAGATGAAGCAAGCTGTGACTTACTGTGAATTGCAACGTCTCTTGACGCATTGCCAATGATTCCAACAGCCATGCAGGAATACAAGCCACCGTCAGATGGCGCTATTTCATCAATCACTAAAACACCGCCCTCAACACGGATCCGACCAGAAGGGGAGTCCTGAAAGGTCATTGAGAACATCAAAGTAGCACTTTGAAGCTTTCCACTGTTAATATTGATGATTGTCGATCTCATGTTATTTTCGAATGCACCAATTGGACTTGAAAAGATTTTAGAATTGATTTGACGCAGCAAAATCAGATCAACTCAAGCGGCATGGTCAGCTGCTCTGAGAATCTGGACGTGTGTTTCGTTTGGCTGTATGCTTCCTCACTTTGTGACATCACAAAGTGTACTTAGCATTCCTACCTACCAGTGCTTGTCCGTTGTGCTTGTTGATCCAGCGCAGGTCAGGCTGAGGAAGTCCGGAGACGTTACAGGCCACTGCCACGCTCTGGCCCACGCTGACATTCTGCACTTCGACAGACAAAGACACTTCTGGGGCCTCTGAAACAAAAGCGCACACACTTTTGTAATATCCATACTGCGCGTGGGGGGGGGGGGAGTCAGAGGAGAGTCAAACCAACCAACCAAAGACATGAAGCATAGCGGTAGCGCTGCTTTCGCCCATCTTGTTGCTTGCCGTGCAGATGTACTCGCCGTGGTCGTCCCTGACGATGGACCTGATGGTCAGCTGGCTGCCGTCAGAGTTGAACTGGTGATGCCCGCCGGACTCATATAATGCTGGCCTGTGTGTGAGAGAGAGGAGCGAGTCAATCGCCATTATAAGGCGCTTCACCTAGTCGATCGTCTTTTCCTTTTTAATGACATGCTCGCTCCATTCTACTGCAAAAGAAATCAAGATCCTCGAATCAAGTCTTACATGCTCCAGGTGATATTGGGCTTGGGGTGCCCGTCGACCAAACACAGCAAGGTAACGTTGCTGTCTGGTCCAGCCATGACTTTCTTCACCTCTTCCTTCATATGTGCAGTGGGAGGAGCTGTTTTCACAGGTTTCACAACAGCAATTGGGTTGAATGCAAATTGAAAAGGATGCTCTGCTTTCTGTCGATTGCTGACGCAACGTTGGCGTACCATTGACAACAATAGATACGGAAAGTTGCTTGGAGACGGGCCTTCCTCTGATTTGGGCCTGGCACACGTACGTCCCGGCATCCTGTCGCTTCACTTTTTCAAAGACGAGTGTGTTATCAAGCAGCTGCCGTATATTTTGTCCTGAGAAATAAGAAGAAGGGGAAAAAAACAATCAGAAAATCCCTCCCTCGGAAATGATTTGCCAAATGATCATATGGAGATGAGCTTGCGCTCGCTTACCTTGAGACGGGCTCTCCTGGCCGTATAACCAGCGGACCTCCACCGCCGGCTGGCCCGATACCCGACAAGGTGCCGCCCCATCTGTACCCTCCAAAAACTCATGATAGGTGGCGGTGCTCTCAAATGACGGACCCTCTGACAAGAAATACCAGAGGCTTCTAAATTCTTCTCACAGACCAAAATGCAGCAAGCAACTGCTTGTCATGCAACCGATGATGCGCTTCCATACCATAAACGTAAATCTGCGTCTGCACATCGTCCTTGTGACCGTTTTCAAAGTCACACAGGCAGGTGTACCTTCCCGCATCCTCCAATGTGGCGCTCTTGATGACCAGCTTCGAAGAGGACTCATCTACACTTGAAATGAACTCTTTGTCGATGTCTTCGCCATCCCGTTGCCATGTGATTTGTCCTTCACCCCCAGCTGAGAGAGCAAGTTACGTGTTGATGAGATGCATCAAAGTCAGCTGGATTTCAAACGACTGACCTTTACACAAGAGCAAAAACTCATCTCCGACTTGAATGTCCTGCTTGCTGGTGATGATGTCCATTTTGGCATCTGAGAGGCAAAGAGAGGAAAGATACATTCTTTCATTCTGCAAATGTGACACCTCAAATGAATGAGTCACTCATCTCTCATTCAACTTCCATTGACTTTACGAGAGAAAGAAAAAAGATCAAAACAATCCAACGCTGTTGAGATGACATTTTCTATAGCTACAAACAACAATAAAGAACAGAACTGACCTGTGCTGCACACAAGCAGAAGCAACAAAATGGTGATCTCTTTTGTCATGGTCACCGCAAAAATCTGGTCAGAGGGATGGGAGGGTCTGCTGCGTCCGTCCCAGGCTTTATAGGGGATGAAAGGAAACAACAAGTGGGTTGGCTCTCATCTCCTCCCGACCTCTTCATCATTTTCTCATTCATGAGCAACTGGCAAACAAATGTCTTCAAAAGTTAGGATCAACATTTTGTCCAAATAATGAATGAGTGAGTGAGTGAGTGAGTGAGTGAGTGAGTGAGTGAGTGAGTGAGTGAGTGAGTGAGTGAGTGAGTGAGTGAGTGAGTGAGTGCCTTTTGGTTGAGAGGTCCCAATGAGTTCATTGGCAAATGATCCAAAAAATGCATTTCACATTCTGTAGGTACTTTCTGCCCATGATCGTGCAGCATGGATTGGACTGTGCATGCCATTACGTACATGGATGACTGTTGAGTAACGGCCAAATACATTTCATGCTCTGAATGATTGTTCTTTCATCTTGGTAGATAGAGTGAGTGGAAGTAGCTGTTCCCGCGGGTCCTATCATTTGCGTTTGCTGCCCCTCCCTCCCAATCGATCAGTATCTGCACTCCAGAGAGCAAGCAGCTAATCAAAAGATAAATAGTCCCTTAGGGGTATCTATCAGGTTGACTATCAGGAGGTGCTATTATAGCTCATTCAATTGGAGCGTGCTCCAAATGAGAGCCATTAACATGGGTGGGCATCCACTGACCATGGCAATATTAGCCTGCTTGTCAGAAAATGCTCGAAATTTCAATCAAAAGAAAAACCATGCAGTCTCAAAGCTGGCTTTTAGATTGAACGGTCATTTGAAAATGGACAAGCAAATCAGAGCAGCTTTTGCCATCCATCCATGCCTTCATGTTGGGACATGTTGGAATGTGACATGAAGTCCCACCACTTGCTAATTGCAAATCTGTCTTTTCTTATTCCAAGTCTTTTGGATCAACCGCTCCTCTTGCATGTCTTCCAGTAATGACAGACAATACATGACAGACAATACATGACATCCTACGATAGTAAATATACTTCGATAATGTAAGCACAGATTTTGGAAAACTGGAAAAACTGTTGATACAAACAATGGCAGAAAAACAATGAGAGGACAGTGAAGACATGATGGCGAGACAGAAGGAAGTGAAAGGATGCTGGTGATTGGACAAAAGATGCTCCTCTCACTCAGTGTGTGTGCGTGTCTGTGCCTGTGATGGCCACAGTTCATGTTGTAGGTCATTGGCCGAAATATGGAATGAAAAGGAAAATTGTTGAAAGGTAAATAAGGAAAGCGCCATTGTCCTGCCATGCTGCAATTGATTTAACTGTAGAGGTAATGGTAACCAAATACAAATGTACATTGCACTTTTCACATTTCAACTCACTTCAAATGTTGAAAACAGCACAATGATGCGTTTGTCAGGAAGAGGATGTTAAGAAGAAGCAAACTGCGGGTGCAAATGAAGAGGCCGCAATTCCATGACATAAGCCAGAGTTTGACCTCATTGTCTGTTGTTATCAGTGTGAAAGCGATGGCGACGTTGCTCTCTATATTTATCCGCATTATGCTTGTACACAGTCAAGACACTGGAAGGTCACGTCAACCTTTGTTCACAAAAGCCATTGTGTCGCTAATAAACAGAAGCGTATTCTACTTTGTCCCAAACTGCACATGCACAACTCCGGAGCTGTCCAAGGTTTCCACATGAAAACAAAAAAAAAGGATTCTTCCTGTTGTGTGCTTCTGACTTGATGACATAAAAGGTACAAATTTAGGAACGACATAAGCATGGTAGCACACAAAGAAAGGATTTTTCAGTCAAAGACACGTCACTCGACTTGGTCGTTAAAACAATCCAGACTGGTGCTTTTCATTCTTTCGTGAGAGTCTTAATGCCAGCGAGCAGCCACAACATTGAAAGCCGCGCGACAAGCGCCAGCTCCAGATTGTGCCATGCTGCGACACGCACGCATCCGTCCTTTGTCGACAAGCTACAAACCTAATTGCTCACCACTCACATCTTTCTATTCTATTCTTTTATTTCATTCCGTTCTATTCTTGGATGAGTTTTGAATGGAAAACAATCAACTCATTTGTTGTAAAACAGGAACTTGGACACTCACATGTTTGTTTTGCATGCCTTCATACGTGAATGGATCCATGTCCAAACATTGCAGTGAAGGATGTCATCCTCCAAACAGAAACCAAAATAAAGACATTGCCAGAAGCAATAAACAGCTTGCGTTTATTTATTGTATTATCTTTAGCAGTTGTGTTTTATTTGGAACATTTAAGCAAATTCCTTTTGTGATTTGGGAGTGCTCTTCCCCATGCCAAGGTGTTTGGGCTACATTTATTTACTCTACCCTTGGTGACACATGACCTGCTATATCAACAACCTTACTAGATGCATAAATACAATCAGAGAAGCTGCAAAGAGTAGAGAGCAGCATCCTCCCCTCCGTCCATCCGTCTGTCTGTCCTTCCGCCAGCCTGTCTGGGTGCTGAGCGAATGCTACGTGACTGTTGTGTCTGCGCTCCATTCAGGGATTTCTCTTGTTTGTTTTGTTGGATCACTTTGGGGCCTCCCTGACCACATCCTCAAATTACAGAGTAGAGCTGCTACACTTTTAGTTTACATTACAATTCTTTTTTAGTAGTTTGAAATTTGACCCCCGCCCCCCAAAAAAACAATTTACTGCAACTGCCCATACACAATGTTGTCCATAAATTAAATATTTGAGGTGCAAAATGTGTTATCTCTGACATTGTACTGTACTGTGCCTTAAATTTAGTCTGCCTTAAATGTTGAAGCGCACCTCCCCTTTTTGCAAAAACCTTATATATATATATATATCTATTTTTTTTTTTTGGGGTATAAATGTTTGAACAAATACATGTTTACTGTCTACTCACGTCATTATCCCAATTCTAGGTCCCTGAAAAAAGCAAGGCTGATCCAAAATAGGCTCCATGTGTGCTTCAATGCGTGCAGGAAGTGTTGCTCAAACAATGGACACTTTACTGCTGCGACCATAAAACAATAGCACACCTTTCAATGGAAGCAAATGCAGTTTTAATCGGACAGATTCATTATTGTTCACCATCTAGCAACTAAAAATCCCAAGCAATGTATTTTCAGATTGCTCTCTTGGGGCTGGCTGGCTGGCTGGCTGGCTGGCTGGCTGGCTGTGTGGATCCGACAGTTCTCCTATGATATTTGGGGCATCTTCTCCCCCTCTTTTGCCGTCTGTCTGCTTCTAACCCTACGTGACCGGACCAGAGCCAGTCAGTGCCAATGGAGGCCGCCATGACGCAGATAATGCTAACTAGCTTCCTGCTATTACTGCAAATTGCCCCACAGCCCGGAATTCAGCAGACACCCTGGGTGGGTCGTGACTCTGAGTGTGTGCGCGTGCGTGTGGTTGAGTTCCCGTGTGTGTTTATTGGCTAATTAATTCCTTTGAAACAATATGAATAAGAAAATCCAAGTGGGATCCAAATGATGAAGTATTACAAGTTTTGCCCAATTTGATTTTGTTTTACAAGCAAGGAGGAAAATGATGCTGGAGAAAATTGCTCTCACCTCATGTTTTTAACACCATCCCCCAATTTTTAACACTGCTCGATATGCAGGGTCTGAAAAAGAGCAAGAAAAGTCCAATATTGACCTTCACAAAGCAAAGCAGGCAGTTGTGCATAATGCGGTGGTGGGCGGTGTACATCATGCGCTCTACACATTTCACCTTATCGCTCGACAGTATTCTATATGACCCTGGGGAGGGAACGCGGCAGCCTGTACCTATCTAACAAAGGCATCAAAGACACACGGGCAATTTAGCAAATGAGCGCGACAATGAAACGTATGTTTCCCAGAATGTGGATGAACGACGCTATTTCCCACGCCCGCCATCGCCCACGAGACAGGATGTCTTTAATCGTGGGATGAATCCCACTTTGAGTGTCTAGCCATTTTCTTTACGGCTTATTACTGCGTTTTGGGCCACACTTAAGGAACAAAAGTCATTTGGAAACATTGTTGAAATCGTGCAATTGCAAATGGTTCCATTTGACAATAATCCCAGAGAAACCTGTTGTAAACAAACGAACGGAGCGATCAAAACATTTTGTTGGCCTAAAGTAAACTTTTGGAACATCAGATAAATATGAGCATGTCTCCGGGTAGACTCAAGAGGACTCGGTTAGCTGAATGACCTTTGGAGCAGTGTGTGTGCGTGCGTACGTCTTGATGAGAGGAGGCATCAAAGAAGCCAAGCATCCTGTGGGCAACCCAGGGCAGGACCAGTGGGCGCAAGGCAGTGGCAAAGTGGGTGTCCTTGGGTAGGCACCACCAGGTCTGCAATACACTCACATGCATGGAACACACACTTGCACGCACACACACACTGACAAAATGGGCCTCCATGTAATTGATTGTAATGATGTAGTGTCAGGACTCAGGGGACAGATAAGACACACGCACACACGTGCACACACACGCACGCACGCACACACACTCCTTGCCTCCAGTGCCGCTCATACGGTTGTTCAACAAAAACATTTGAACAAAAAAATTAGAATGACTTTATTGTCATTGTCGAATGAAATGAAGCTATTCTAGCAAGGCCTTGGTGGTGGCCGGTTGTGCTGCCACGCTTCAGTCAGCTTGCACCAGGGCGGTTTTCACATTCCTTTCAGAGCCATGTCACTTTTAAACTGTATATAAAATTGGAGAATTAGAATTCATTGATTAAATTAATTGACTGACTCTAGACTGGTCACCAGTCAACAAGCACTGCCAGAGTTTCTGGGTTTGTGAAAAAAGAAACACTATTGGTCCCTCCGCATCAATGCTGGAAATAAAAAGGGAATCAAATTGTGATTGCTTCATTTTGGCATATGTTTGCCTCCTTACTGATTGATCAGAACTAGACTGAGCATTATTACAAATGAGGTGTTTTTTTCTGATACAGTAGTACAATACTGTATGTGTACTTCATTGCGTTCAGTATTTGCGTACGTGCATGTATGTCACTGAAATTCATTGGACGACGGTCAAATGTGTTCGTTTGCTGCCACCTATTGGTTGCCTATGGAAGCCAATTATCACTCAGTAACACGTCCTTTTTTTTTTGTCTTTCTGTCTTTGTTTTTGATTAAAGTGTGTAAGCTTGACTGCTTGTCGTTATATTGGCATGCATTTCAATACTGTATCCACATTACAAAAGCCCTGCACTAAATAGTTTGACATTCATTTATTCTGCCACTTTGACAAACACGATTGTGGGACTAAATAAAAAAAGTGAAAAAAGCCAAACAAGTAGTTCCTGAAAATCATTTAATGCTGTGATATGTAGCGCAATATCATGTAAGGGAAGAGGGATCACACTTGTGAGATTCAAAACATACACCGTGATCAATAAGAATTATGCTTGTTAGTATGGCAGGATGCACTGGTCGGGGTTCATATCGTTCTTGGATTGGGTGCCATTAGTACGCAGGGAAAAGGACTTTTGAGGATTCCATAACTTACTTGCGAATGTGACATTTCTACGTTTGTTACATCTGCTACGTCAAGCATCGTCATCTAAGTTCCACGGCAGGGTGAAGCGCTCCCCCTCCAGCTCCTTGTAAATCACCGAGGAGAAGTGGGCCAGTTGCTTTGAACTAAAGTGGTTTTTCCAGTCTCCAGCAACACCTAAAGCACAGACAAAACAGCGAGTGAGTGAGTCCAAACAAGAAAACGCAAAGAAAAATACACCATAGAGTTGGCAATTGCAGGTCGTATTTTTTTCACCATCATCATCATCATCATCCATGGCCAGTTGCCTCACCTTTCCTAAGGAAGTGACACTTGTCAGAGTCCATGTATATCTTGGGGACCAAACTGAAATTGGACATAATGTTGGCTTGCATCGACTTGAAAGAAGAATGGTCGGCTATTTTCTCGATGACGTCGTCATTCAGGTTCTTTCCCAGAAAATCGGACATAAGCCGTAGAGCTGCAGGAAGATCCTGCAAGGTATGAATGTTTCTTCATGAAGTGTGTGTGTGTGTGCAGCAGAGGGAGGATTGATGATACAGAAAGCCTTTTTACTTGAATCATTTGCTCATATGTGATAAACATAATTCTGTCTCCCATGTCTGCGTGCCTCCAGCTCTTGACATGGTCGCTCCATTTGCCAAACATCACTGTAGACAGACAACACACACACACAATCCTCAACGGATACACCAATTTGGTCCAAAGTATACAAACAATCTGACATGGTTATTTCTATGATGATTATTTCTTTTGACAAAAGGATTGTTTTTCTAAGGAAACCTCTGCCTTCCAGGAACTTGTCGATAAATTCATCCCAGGTTCCAGGGTCTTCGAGGAAAGTGGCCATTTGGTGGAAGTAATAGGAAGACACAACGACATCCTTGGGGTTCCTCATTACATAGATCACCTGACGGAGGGGGCTCAAATGAGTTCAAGCCAGGATGAGCAAGAAGATACAGCACTACTGACCTTGGCTTTGGAGGAGAAGAAGGACTGTGGCATGAGTTGGGAAGGAAAATGTGTGACCAGTGCTCGTGGAGAAGTCAAGTGATCCACAACGACTTGTAATCTTTTCTCCTCCAGCCAGGGAACTCTATCCCAGTTGGGAATGGTTTGGATGGGTGTCAAGTCCCCACCATTGAGCAGCAGCGGGAGGATCTCTTGCATCCAGATTGTACCTGCGGACGAGACAATGCACATTACTCGATGGATATACATTGTGGGACAAAAGTTGTAGCGTCGTCATCGTAATTTGGGATTGTCCTTTCGTATGCATGCATGATGAATGTAGACTAAAGAAAAGGAACAAGACGAGAAAAGCCAAGCAACTAGAAAAACCAAGAAGACATGAGACGCAAACAACCCGACAGGGTGTGACGGTCACGCAGACAGGACTTAAATACAAGACAGCTAACGAGAGGCGGGTGAGGGTGATCACACTGATCGGAGCACAGGAGGGGAGGAGAGGAGCACACAGACACGCCAACCTAAACTATGACAACATTAAAACAAGGAAACAAACTGTGACAGATCTTGACATATTATTTTGAATGAAGCTGTTACATTTCATATACTTCCAAGAATTTCTTTCCCTGTCTGTCCAAACCTCCACTTATTTTGATAACATCATTTGCCTTAATATTTTTGTCTTTTTCTTATGCCACCTGACCTTAGTGTTTATTTTTGAGCGACTTGGACTGCACCATCATTCAACATTCAGTCCTGCACGTATTTGCATTGACTCCATTCATATTGCCACAAATGGTCTCAATCTGTGTATGTTAAAGGACAACGTGGAGAATCCATGACTAGTGTGGAAGGAATATCATCCGAAACTCAATCAACACTGACCTGACTTTGGGTACGTGACGGCGATGACGTCATCGTCTTTAAAAGTGAAATCCTGTGCAACAAATGTCAGGCTTTCTTGAGAGTGGGTTTCCTTTGGCAACATAAGTCCATGGCGCAAAATATACAAGTCTTCTGCAGACATTGTGTTTGTTCTTCCAACTATCCAGGGACGAGCCAGGCGGAACCGCTGAGACGTTCACGTCCGCGTAAATACGTCAATATACTTGACCAAGTTGGGCTTTTCAAGATATTTCAGACAAGCCTTCACGTGTATGATTGTTTTCGGAAGCTCGAAAAGTTAATGCCAACAACCAAGGTAAACAAGGAAACGACAAAAGTATACACATGACTTAAAAATATGCAGAGGTCCGAGGGTACGGGAAGTAAGCACAGAACTTCCCAGCCACCACCAATCTAATGGAATGTTCCCGGGGGTGCACAATAACGCAAAACTTAACAAATGACATTTTTGTGGTGCTTTGAGGGTGTTATCAGTTGTAAAACAACACGTTCTCCTACCATTGAAATACAAAGTATGCGTAAAGATGTGAATTGATTGGACGCATAGTTCAAATGTCCAGGTAGGTCCATTCTGCCACTACCAATAATTAAGGCATGTTGCATTTGATTATATTAAGCTTCAGACTTACAACAACTCCTCCATGTTCTTCAAAGGGGAACTCAAAAGAGAAAACGGTGAGTTCATGAATGTACCTGATTTGGGATATGTCACAGAAAAGACATCGGTGTCCTCCACAGAGAAATGTTCTGCATATTTCAAGCTCTCCTCGGAGTGTGCCCCGGGTGGCAGGGCCAGGCCGTGGTACTTGATGTAGCTCTGCCAGGACATAGCGACTGGAGCTCTGCTGTAGGACAGTCACGCTTCACTCCTTAAGGTAGACGTCAGCTGACGGGGATGGACCACTTCTTCCCATTTGGAGTAACTGCAGTTTGCTGATTTTTCAGGAGTACAGGAATCAGTCAAATGTATGATGTAGCACTTGGAGGAAAAAAAAAATCTGATTGGGTTGGATTTGAGTGGTCGTGGTGATGCCAACTGACACACATTGTTAAGACGGTTTCCTGCAGCTTGAGATGGTGGCCCTCTGCTGCCAGATCATACTTCTTCAATTGACTGTGGAATGTGCAAGGCATTATTCTTGCATACAGCAGCCACAGTGTATCAACAGAGAAAGCAATGTGTGGCATATTAGCAAACAGTCGTGAGCATTGACAGCATTCCACCAAGACTACAATCCGGCAAGTGGAAGATGATATTTCATCCAGAATCGAGGAAGAACCACAAAAGCATCATTTCTTCTTTTGAAACACGTCAAAGAGTGACATTTAAGAAACGATGGGTACGCGTCGAATAAATGACCAGGGATACCTCTGTTAGTCGTAAAACATTTATCACATACAGATCAAATTTTGTCTTGATGAAAAATCAATTCTTCTCACTTCGATCATGACATGCATGTCAAAGTTGGAAAATGACATCTCTAGTGTCCACGCTAAGCAAATATATATACAGGATCAAAATGTGTTGTTAAATGAGTCCTTAAAAAGGCAGAACATGAATGTTACTTGCAACGGCTTCATTTGAGATCAAAATACAAAATAGAGCATTTCACAAAATCTCAGTCGTTGTAAGAGAGAATGTCTTTTCCATCGCAGGCCCGCAACTTCCACAATTTGGGGAGCAAAAAAAGAAAAAGCTCACTTGGCGCTACCTTAGTTACTGTGCACCAAGGTGACAAAGAGAAAAAGTGAACAAAGAGAGATGGCGCCAGTCAGCACAGCCTTCACCAATAACACGGTCCAGCTGCCCAACAGGAAGGCATGGATAAACAACCTGCACACCCACATGGAAAAACAACTTTAATCAGATGTTTTGCTCATTCCTGCAGCTCTGATGCTCTCTCTCTGTGTGTGTTGAGGATGCACTTACTCCATTAAGAAGGACTTGTAGACGCAGAGCGCCAGCAGCACGGTAACAGGGAACCGAAAGCTTTTGGGAAGGTCGTAGCGCGTAAACATCCACACCACTGCCGCCATGGCGATATAATGTACCTGGAGACACAAAAACACGCTGACCATCTTTTCAGACGTTGACGTGACTGCAAAATGGAATCCTACGTTTGTGGTGCCGGTGCTAATGTGAACACAAAAAGGAAGGAAGGAAGGAAGGAAGGAAGGAAGGAAGGAAAAAGACACTCACCAAACTGATATTGGAGTCAAAGCTCATCTGGATATATTTCCAGTCAAACTCGATCCCTCTGGCCCCGACCCAGAGAGGAAGACATCTGACAAGCAGAACATTTGACATGAACACTGTTGATGAGCTTTAAAAAAGGAAAAGAAAGCTTACCTTGACATGACAAGTTCGGCGGTTGCCCAGCCCATAGCGGCCACCATGATTTTGTACTCTCCTTTGCCAGCATTACGTGACATGACGAGATGGAGGCCCAACAGATCTGCAAGGTCCACTGTTGCTTTCATAAATTCCTGATACAAACACACAGTCAGATCCATAACACACTTGCAAATCAAGCGCACACACACATGTGTGTATACCTTTGGGTAATTACATTGCATTGGGCTCATTGAAGCAATCAAGTTGGTCACTGGAGGTCACATCAACTTTTGTTTTCAAAATGATCTCATCTAGCGTATGGAGTGGCTTCATGTCACTTACCCCAACAAAGTCATAAACTCCAGCTCCTCCTTCCCAGGTGGGGAAAAACGTTGCAAGGAACAGCATCTGACAAACAACAACACCAGGGTTCACATTGTTCTCATGGAGCAGTACCCAAGGGAGAAAAGTGCGGACAGGCCATTTAGCATCCACTAGCTTGAAGCTCGCTCGCTAGCTCACTCACTTTGCAGAGCTGGACAAAAAGGTAGGTAGCTCCAGCCTGGACACACCTCCAGAAAGCGTTGTACTCAGAACTAACAATGGGACACAATCATTATTAGGACAAGAAAATAGGACCTCCAAAGGAAGTGTCAATGTTCCTTTACCTCCTACAATATGCTCAAATAAAAGCAACAATTGCTTGTCAACATGAAGTCCTACCATTTGTAAAATACTAAGAGGATTGGGCAGACCCTCTCAATGCGCTGACACGACTAAGCTGATTAGCAAACCCTTTTGTTTGTTTCGGAAATAGCAACTCATGTTGCATGAAAATAATGGGAAGCGATTCTTCAAATCACCAACACCTTTGATGTGATACTATTTCAATATAAATGGACTTTTTCTTTCATACATCATTGTGAAAACCTGCATGGCATTCTAAGCACCATTTATTTCAAACAAGGCTATCATTTCCAGATGACTCTGGATACCGTACCTCAATAATTTATGTTTTTTTTTTCCAACGTTCTGAGCTCTTTCCAATTAAACAACTGTAGCAATTGTTTTTTTTCTTCACAGACCAATATCATCATTTTACTTTCATTTTGTGGCTGTCTTAACAATCGTTGGAGACAAAAAAAGATCTACTTACAGCCCGCTGCACTTGTATGTTATAAAGTAAGGAAAATAGGCCAAAGCAAAACAATTTCCAAAATGAAACAGGGTCATGATGGCTGCTCAGATAATCCGATGGCCTGTGGAAAAAGATGTGCACGGCATTCATCGTGTGTGTGTTCACACAACTGGACTGACACAATATAGATAGATTCACACACACATTTGTCCTCACAAACATTTAGCATTGATATTCGTGAGACGTCACTTACAATGACAAATGCTGGAAGGGAGAGGAGGCAGAAAGTCGACAGTCGGTACCGGAAGTTAAGGACGTGCAACAGTCAAATCCCTCCGACAGAGTTTCCGCTAGGAACCCAGATTGTTCCTCAAGAGCCGGCCGTCTCCTAATTATGGTTTTCTTTTTTGTGTACAATTTGTAGTTTTGAGCTGCAATGAGATTATGTAACCTGTTACCAGACAAAGCCCATTTAACAGACTTGGAGGCACAGTATCATTTTCAGTCCAGCAGAATGAGCCATCACCTGATCGATGGAAAGAGGTGCAGAATTATTAGGCAAATTGGATTTTTGAGACTTCATTTTGTTTTTCAATAACTACAGTGCTCTCGTTCAACCAAAATGTGAATCAACCTTAGACTTGAATATTGAAGAGTGTAAACGTGAGATTCTGTCTTTCTTGGGAAAATTAACTATTAGTGTGCAGAATTATTATGCAACTTAAGTAAAAATGGAAAATTTCCCTTCTCATTCATTTTCATTTGTTAAAATAAGAATAATAGACGAACAACACAAAATTTACAAATTAACATTTAAAAAAAAAAAAATCTGTGACCAATATAGCCACCCTTCTTTTTAGTAATAGCTCTAAAACTTGCATCCATGGAGTCTGATAACTTCTTGATGTGTTGACGATCAACTTTTTGCGCAGACGAATTATCTTGCCTCCCAGGCAAGATCATTTTGACTTGCCCGGTAAACCTTTATATGGGCCACTTCTTAAACTACCTTACTGGTGATGGGACATCATTTCCAACTAGTGCACTACTGGAGAAGTAATCATTTATACATGTTAACTTGGATTTTATGAAGTGGGAAGGGCAAGTATGGCGTATTCATATTTTCCCTCGTGACAACGGCATGATCATAGTCTTCACAGGATTAATAATAATTTGCGCAAATATGCAAGTAGTGGCAAAGCTCAATACCATGTCAGAGTATCCTTGAGCAAGATACTAAACCTCCACTTGCTCCTGACGGGTAAATGTGGAGGTCCGTATGATGCACTTTGAGGGCCTTAACAGGTGGAGAAGAATGTTTACCATTTGACCCAAGAAGTAGCCATGAATTTGAATGTACCCTTGTTTAAAAGACTGACTTTTTAGGTGACATGATTTGTACCAGTATCATATTGACAAGAGTCCACGCATCATCTCTACATGTTCATCTGTATGTAAAGAAATGAGAGATAGAGACAGCTTTATGGGTTTCAAGTTTTACTTTTTGTTTCATTACAGTCATTCTGCCCTTCCTCCTTCCACTGGTGATAAGCCTTGGAAATACACCAACATGGAGATGGACACAGCCAGCAGGTAACGACAGTATTGAGCCATAACAACACTTCTACAGGGAGGGGCAGGGAGCACACAGACACAAATACTGTCACCAGCCAATCAACTTATATCGTTAAATGGAAAGACAAGATTAAATCAGAACACTGAACACATCATTTTTGCTCTCTACTTGCACAGAAGAACTAATTGCCAAGGAACTGTGGCATGATTTTGACAAGGTGATGGGTGGTGCCTGTGCGGAAAAGAGAAAGGAGGAGGAGGACACCAGTATGGTGAGAGAGAGAGAGAGAGAGAGAGAGAGTGGTCCCTTTCTGGATGTGCTTTGGGCATCTACTTGCTGTGCATGTACAACAGCAGGTCAGCAACACGGTGGCTGTAGCCACACTCATTGTCATACCTGGAGCGCCCAACAAAGAAACGACAAGGTCAGTTCATAAAAGCAAATGGTTTTTCTTCTTTGTCCGACAATTTGATTGGCAAAACAACTCACCAGGAAATGAGCTTCACAAAGTTGTCACTGAGGGAGATGCCGGCGCCAGCGTCAAAGATGGAGGAGTGGGTGTCGCCGATGAAGTCAGAGGACACCACCTGCTCAGAACAGCACAGCCAGCCAGTCAGTCAGTCAGCGTCTTCCAACTCAACGGACCACTATTTGTGTCACCTGATCCTCGGTGTAACCAAGCACTCCCTTCATGGGCCCGTGAGCAGCCTTCTTGACAGCTTCCTTAATCTGAGCATAGGATGCAGGCTTGGACAGGCGGCACGTCAGGTCCACCACGGACACGTCGGCCACGGGCACCCTGAAGGCCATGCCTGTCAGCTTACTGGAGACGATGGAAAATAAACCCCATTAGTATTCATTGGGTCACTTTGCGCACGTGTCCGCGTCCTTTACCCGTTAAGCTCGGGGATGACTTTGCCCACGGCCTTTGCGGCGCCGGTGGAGGCTGGAATGATGTTTTGGTGAGCCCCGCGGCCATCACGCCAGGCCTTGGCGCTGGGTCCGTCCACGGTCTTCTGAGTGGCTGTGTAAGCATGGACTGTAGTCTAGAAAAACCGTCGTTAAATGAGTAAGAATGGATATCGATGCAAGGAGAGCAATTTCCAAACAGCTTTGTCGTCCGGTCTTACCATGAGGGCCTCCTCAATGCCAAAGTTATCATGAATGACTTTGGCCAGGGGGGCCAGGCAGTTGGTGGTGCACGACGCATTGCTGTTGAAACAAACGTTGATGAGCAATTGTGCGTCACGTCACGTCGCAAACCTTCCACACATTACCTGACAATGGTCATGGAGGAGGGATCGTATTTGTCCTCATTGACGCCCATGACAAACATGGGGGCATCGGGTGACGGTGCCGACACCACCACGCGTTCGGCCCCGCCGCTGATGTGAGCCTACGGCCGCCACGGAAAGCCGCCGCGTTAGAATAAAGACATGAGACGTGCATGCACGGACTGGATGCTCGTGTACATACAGAGGCCTTCTCCGTGGAGAGGAACACTCCAGTGGACTCCACCACGTACTTGGCACCAGACTTGCCCCAGGGGATCTCAGCTGGCTTCATACTAAACAAACCAAAAATAGTTCAGAACGACTGCCTTGAAATGATGGATAAAAACTCTATTTGAAAAAAGAGGGCGACAAGAAAAATGGCCCCAAAATCAGGCCTACCACTGGAAGACAAAGATCTCCTGGCCATCGACGACGAGTTTGCCATTCTCTGCAGACACCTCACCCTTGTAACGGCCGTGAGTGGAGTCATACTTGAACATGTAGACCTAAGCGCACGACATTGTTCAGTATGTACGTACGCTAGCTAGCTACACACTTTGGAATCAATGATTGGACGCTTCAACACATGGGCCCAAACAAAACACATTTCCGTGATTGTCTCACCATGTACTGCAGGTCAATGAAGGGGTCGTTGATGGCCACAACCTTGATGCCCTTCTCAAGGCAGGCTCTCAACACAAGGCGGCCAATACGGCCAAAGCTACAAAACAGAAAGAAAAACATTCTTAGTTCCCTTTCACAGTCACTGTGGATGCAACATGAAAGTGTGCCTCATACAAATTGCACAGATCAGCATTGTTAAGACTTTGATTGAGATAATAGCAGAAACCGTGATGCCATCCATCCATCCATCCATCCATCCATCCATCCATCCATCCATCCATCCATCGCCAACCTCCTAAAAGCAAATGTGTGTTTGTAACGCACCCATTGATTCCAACGCAGAGCTGTGGCATGGTTGCTGCTTCTTGGAGAGTACTGGATTACCACCTGGAGTGGGGAAGACAAAAATAAAAAGGAGCGTTTCACTGCAGGCAGGTTTTGACAAAGACCAGAGTGGTGCTATCATGTGCACGGACATGTTTCGACAACAATGGCGCCCATGAGAAGGCAGGAAGAAATCCAGGAAGAAAGGCTTGAATAGAAGCCTGCAATCAGATCAGAGCAAACACCATGGCTGGCTGGCTGGCTGGCATCAATTCAGCTATGCGAGCCTCCTCCTCCTCCTCCATGGCTCGACTTGTTTTTTTCATTTGGGTTGAGTGAGTGCAGCCACATCGTCCTGTGCTTAGTTGGGACTTGTCCCTCCACTTCAATAGAAGCCATTTGTTACTAGACTTGCTCTTTATTAGAAACTGTTTGGAAAGGCTGAATCCTTTCTGAAACTTCCAACTCTTGCTAAACCAGCAGCACAGGGATGTTTGATAACTCAGACAGATACCAGCTCGTACTTTTGATATAGAACATTTGAAAATATGAAATACTGCAATTTTCCTTAAAACGGCATGATGATGATGTCTTTATTATTGTCATTTTGTGTCATTTGATTATTAGCCTGGAGCGTGCGTGGCTATTGTACGCAAGCGAGTGTTTGTCAGGTAACTCAAGGCGCTGCAGGTTGTCCTTGACACTGCTCAGACACCATTTTGGACTGCTGTAATCTCCTTAAGTGCGTGTCGTGTGTTTCACGCACGGTAGACAAGCTGTCCAACCTCATTATGGGTACACGGAAAAGAAAGAGAAAACATTCCTCAAAATGGTCAAGTGAGAAAATGAATGTCACTAGTGTGTCGAGTACGTGTTACTACTTGAATTGAAATCTGCTGTCCACCATTTTGTGTAGCTCTAGAGGTCATTGAAGGAATATGCACGTGTGGCTGGCTCCCTTATTTCTCTTCTCCGGTGACATCATCTTTTGTATGTTTACTAAACTCAGCAATCACCTGACCTTGTCTTGACGTTTCCTTCCTGGAGGACCCCGCTCTCAATAACTATCTTTTGAAAACAAAATGGCCTCTTTGCTGATACACGAAACCCAATTGTGAGCCAGCCTAGCAACACGACTTATAGCTGCGTCAAGCCGAGAAGATGCTGAGCATTCAAAGGGCTCGTGGAGCGCTCTCACATACCAATAGTTATGTCATCTGAAAGTTTGTTGACTGCAAAGTGCACCTCAAACTCAATCCAAGGACCAAAGGACAGATTGATGGTGTATTCAGGACATTGGCTTGCTTGCACATGCTGCATTGGCCAGTGCACAAAGGCTGTATTGTGCAAAGCCAAATGTTGTGAACAGCAGCTTCAAATGGACATTGATTTTTCTAATGGGCTTCATCTCTCACTCCAGAACTTTCTATCACAAAGGAGCCATTTTCTTTGCTGTACATCTGCTGGCCACCAACCTATTCCTTTCTTTTGAGTGTTCTTTGTCAGGCCTGTCCCCCCCCCCTGAGCTGTGACCCATTTAGTGAGGAAAATGGGTGAGAAGTGGAGGGGCCCCGGCTGGGAAAAGGGGGTCATGCCAAACCACATTCTGAGACTACCAATATAAATCAGCAGGAGATGCTTTGACAGACACCTGGCTTTTAAAACTAATGCCACTCCCAAGTTTTTTTTTTCTTCTTTCTCTCTGGCCTATTCATACGCTCACCTTGTTTTCTATACCTCTGCCGCACCCTTTAACCCCAAAGTACTTTTCCATTGCAGTAAGCTAGCTGGCTGTAGGCCATAAGGAGCATCTCATTAGGGCATGTTTTCACTGGTGGCCCACGTCTTTGGTGACCGTTCTGCACAAATATGAACTCTCACTACCTTGCCCTGCCCGCTTTCCATTAGTAGCAAATGTCGTCGAGCTGCCAAATTCTTCTTCAATCCCCCCCAAACACATCGTCAGCACACTTTCCCCTTCCTGTGGACAGCGACGCACAATTGAAATGTCTGCTCTTTGTGTCAGTGACGTGCTTGATCAGCAGCTACCAAAGACTTAGCTGTTGTTTGGCCTTCTGGCTTTTAGTGCAAATGTTTTGTCTGGCAGTTTTTTTCCGGATGCCCTCACTGAAACAACCCACACATTGTTCCCTTGCACACCCCGTCAGGTTTTTACAATTAGGATAATGTTGTATTAAAAAGCCACACATTGATGTCCAAGTGAATGAATGCGCACATGAATAAATGAAAGGTGCGCCTGTCAGCGGGCACAGGATGCAATTGCAGACGTCATGTGATGACTCTGCAGAGGAGGTGCAGGTAGGCAAACACCGCCAACCCCCCCTTGAAGAAGGCTCTCAGAAAGCAGCACAAGTGCAACAACTCATTGTATGATTGCGAGAACTCGTATTACATTTAAAATGAGCTAATGATATGTTTTCAAATAAAAATAAGCACTGCAAATAGACTAATATGAAATTGTATTTCTTGCAAACATATGGACCTAATTGAGTGTGCTTAACTATCACTAAATAGCCTGTACTATGGATTCATTTAGCCCACCTTAACTTGATCTGAAATGAGAATAAATTAGCAGCAGCAGCAGCAGCAGCAGCTGCAGGCCTGCATTGACCTTCCCCTGTCGGAGCGATGACCTTCAGCCATGAGACAAGGCCTGACACGGCTGCATCTGTATGCCACGCCTACCTAGCTGACAGTTCTACTTCCCAAGACAACCCAAACGGGTATTGCCCGTTCAAGTTTCAAACATGTGCTATGTTGCTTTGCGATCATTCGACGTTCAACTCATTTGTGCACTAGCATCAAACTGCAGGCTTCAAGAGCTCTTTGCGCACATATTTCGACCGACCGCAGCCAAATGACGATATCTGAGATCAATTCGGCACATTTGAAAATCATGAAAGGATTGCTACACTCAACGGGAACATGTGGAGTCTGGTAGGTTACGTAACACGGACGCCGAGTCACTTCCGCAAAGATGCAGCAAAAGGAAGTGGCCACCGTCACGTAGCAGTCCTGCTCCTGCCTGCTCCTGCCTGCTCCTGCATCACGTACGCCCTAATACACTCATCCAAACCACAGATGACACTCCAAAACCCCTTTAAAATATATTTTTAAAAAAAATACAAAAGAATCGAATGATGCAACTACGCATGGATTACACAACACGTAGGCCGGCGCAGTAACCGCATCCCCTCCCTCCCTCCTCGGGTTTATCCTCCATTCCAGAAGGAAGTCAGCTTTGCCCCAATCAGAACGCAATATTGAACGCTCTTTATGTCCCCACTCATCTTTTTGCAGCGCTGTGAACTGATAATGAAAAGAACTAGCGATGGGATGGCGCTTCCGTGAGCATACAAAGGACGTCGTGGCCAGCCAGGCAGGCAGGCAGACATGACACGTTAGCGTCGTCGTTTCTTCACAGGCCACGCCGCAAAGCGCCAGTCTTTTCGATGACGTTACAAACGTATCGTCCACATTCCCCAAACGCTCTCGAATGTATTTTGCGTGTGGAGGAAGTCAAGCTAAAGCAGGCTTGTAGCTTACCTCAATGACTGATGCTTCCTCGAACGAGAGAGAGTGCGCAGCTTAGTGGAGCGACTTCAGCCTTTATACGTGGCACGTGACTCGCTGAGCTGGGTTTCCCTGGCGACGTGACGTCATGCCATCCTTTGCTGCCAGCGTCCATTCTGGACGAGGCACTTTGCACACAGCCAGCCGCCGCCGCCGCAGCATGCTCACAAAGATGATTACATCTGTTCCAATTGTAGATACAATGGAACTTAATCGACGTCTTAACTGAGTGTGGTGCATGATATAAAATGGGTAAGATGACTGGAAACGAAATATCAATGCGGTGTTGTTCGTTCCAGGTAGTTTATAGAAGCAATTGACTGTCTGCGGTTTGTCACGTTCTCCTCGCTTGCTCAATTGTCACGTGACACGTTTGAGCAAGGCTACGTGCAACAGGATGCGTGCATGGAAAATCCCAGCAGTGCGACATCCCTTGTGCTCACTATTTCATTTCCAGAGAAAGAATTGGGGACAGAATTGGGAATACCCCCCCCCCCCCTCTGTCCGTCCCTATTTCTGCTATTCTAAGAGACTCAAGTGGGTCTTTAAGCGTCTGTTAGCAGCAGAATGACTCGACTCTTGTCTCTGAACTCGAGCGATGACGAATCAGAACTCCAATAATTAAGCGATGGCGACATCTGGTGGACATGGTAAAAGTTTGCAAAGGGTTGCAATTGATTGAGGTTATTTATCAGACATGTTTCGGCGTGTGCTTCAGCCTTTATCAACGTTCAAGAAATAAAGATGCAAGTCCTTTGACATATTCACATCTCTTTGATATCCAGCAAAATAAAAGACTTGCTTCTTTTCCAAAGAATGCACACATACATCCATCCATCTTTTGTATATTAGTCTTTTATTTATTTTGAATCCAGAGTGCAGTCATGTAAAATAGAACACTCTGTCCCTGAAAATAGTTTGCTCTCCTCTCTTAAAATATATGAACTTCTTGATACTTCTGCACATTTCATTTTTTTAAATTAACACGAGTCAATGAATACATTCAGAGCAGCACACAGACATGACCTTAATATTCATTTGTCATAGCTTCCAAAATTGGCGCCATAAGAACACATTGCACACTTGAAAATAAAAGCACGGCCAATTTGAAGTCGTGTGCTATTAAACAGAAAACATTTTGGAAATAGTTCAGACAATATTCCGTTCATTCAATAGACAGTGATTGAAATGAGAGTGAAAACTGTACAACACATTCTTCAGCCTTCTGACACGAGTTGATTAAATACTTCCCTTTTTGTCATGTTTTACAAATCAAAGTGTTATGCCATGGATGAGTTGTCATTTTTTTTAGGTTTTATTTCAGATGTACTGCTGAAGTTTCTGGAGCACATTTCAGAATGGAAGGATTTTTTCTACAAAGAAAAATGGCTTCATAGCACATTAATTTGAGGCATAGTTTAAAAAAAACAAACCTACTTTACAGGATATTCAAAAGACATAATGGCTACACAGCACATGATCTTCATCGGGTCTACCTGTTCCCGCCAATCATGTTTTACAACAAACAAGAGCGCAGCCTTAATGGAACAAATTTCATGTGTTTGGGGGAGTTCTTTTTCCATCTTATGAATTATGATGTAAAAATGCAAAACAGTATTAAAACTAGGTTAGTGGTTTTAGGCACAAATGAACATTGCATCCACATTAAAGGAGACTGCCAGGAAGTCACTTGACAATATTTTGTCCTCCAATGGCAAAGAAATGCTTACAGCACATTTTTGTCCAGCAGTGTGACATATATGCTCACAACTACCATAACGGCCTGAATGGAAAAATGACATCATTGGAATAGGCAAGCATTTTGATTCGGGTGCACCATTTGCTGGAGGGTTGAAGAGAAGAACACTTTTAGGATTCAAATCCCTCATTTTGCATCTTCCACGTCATTTCAATCTTACAGCTAGTGCAATTGTTCAAGTTGAGCAGGTCAATGGGGGAAATCAAACATTTTTCTTATGCTTTGCCGGCCACATATTTGTACTGAAATAATATATTGCACATGTCATGGATGTGACAGCAAAAGACACACTAGGTACAGTTGCCACAATTTCATTTGCGTCAATGAATATTGTTGCCAAGGTTATATGGCTAGTGGGGATATTCACACTCTAGATGCTGCATGGTCTTGAAAGTAGACCGTAATGTTTCATCATGACTGTCCATTGCGCATGGAGTCTTGCAGCGATGAGACGGCGGCGGCATCCTGCGGCTTTGTCGTGATGTCGTGGCTGTGCACTGCCGCCTGGGCTTGTGGGCCTTGCATGGAATGCGGGATGAGAAGGTCAGCCGTATGGGGATCCTTCATAGCCATACTGGCTCCTACCATGGCAGGATAGCTTGGATTCCTCCTCAGTCCGGTGTTCAGACCCAGCGTGGCGCTCCCAAGTCCAGGAGAGCAAAATGGAGCCAACAAAGTGCTTGCAGGCGCCATGGCGGCGGCGGCGGCGCTGTGAGGCCCAACAGTGGTGCGGAAACTTTTAACTTTTTCCACAAGTCTGAGGTTCAACATCTCTGTTTGACCTTGGTCGTCTGACTGGGCGCCTCGCTCCCTCTCCGTCTCCCTCAGGATGATGCGCGCCGGTTTAGAGGCCAGGAACGTGTCAAAATAGGGTGGGTCGTCATCGGAGGGGCTGAACTGAAAATCTTGGCAGTGGGGTGTGGATCTGGCGCAAGAATTTGGTGGCGTGGATGGCCGGAGGAGAAGGAGGCTGTCGGGGCGTTTCTTCATCAGCCTGTGGTCATTTCCCTCGGCGGCGGCGACGACGACACAGGACGCGGGCGGCTCTCCTCGATCCCGGCCGCCGGGCTGGTACGGCGACGCAGAGATTCCGTGCTCCAGCAGGAGGCGTCCCAGCCCCAGCGAGCTGCTGGTGACCTTAGTGGAGTCTCGAAGGTTGGTGGCGGATTCGGCCACGGAGAGGCGGCGCCGTGGGGTGCAGCAGGGCGTGTAGGAGGGAGTACGCGAAGCACAGGAGACCGGCGGAGTCGTGCTGCCGCTACTCTGACATGACGACAGAGCTGAGCTGGAAACACACCAGTGAAAAATGAGAGCGGATTGCGGTGGGATGGGCGCATGGACACAAACAGGATCCGTAGTTGGTGTGGAAATGTAGCAAATTGAACCCAATTAGTTATCAAAGCATTCAAGTAGTAGAGCTTTCAAACTTTCCACACACCATTGAGTTGAGTCAGGCAGGCAGGCGCCACTCAGTAGACCGACCACTCATTTTGTGCAGCGACTCATATGTAACATGCTTTGATGTATTGTATTGTAAGCATCAAATCTTTGCCATTGATCAGCGTGAGTCAGTTAGATGTGCTCATTTGGAGTGTTCCATCCCACAGCAAGACACTGCCATCCATCCATGCCTTCCCTCACCCACATTGCACTCATTGGCTCTGCTCTATGACAACCATATGATACAACTCCACTTCCTCTTCGTCAACGCACGATCTGCCGAGGGAGGCCAATGAAATCACAGGGACAAGGTACATCTTTGTGAAAAGCGCCTGCCGCGCCGCCGCCGCCGCCGTGATTGGACACACAGTCAAGTAAGTAAGCTTTTGTTTACCTGGAGCTCATCTGATCAGAGGGGTGGAGAATCCTGCAGGTGGTCAATGTGTAGGTGGAGCTGGTGTGCGACAGACACTTGCCTGGGAAGTTAACTATGGCAGAGAAAAGGAGAGAGAATACATGAGCAGGCACCCAAATGGAGCTACAGAAAGATTGAGGGGGGAAAAAAGCCCAACGTTCACAGCAGAAACCCAAAGTAAAAGCAAAAGCGTTTGTCAAGGTCAAAGTGCATCAACAAAAAGCACAATGACACACTAACGAATATGGCCATGGGTTGGAGGAGATGTGCTGGAAATTCACCAGTAGAGCAAAGTCAACTCCAATATTAAAGCGCGTCGTGCCTTCCTTCCTTCCTTCCTTCCTTCCTTCCATCCTTCATGTGACTTGGACAGCTGCTCCATAACACCACCTGATATGTGAGCTCGCGTGACCCTGAGCAGTGCCTGAGCAGTGTCTATGTGCTGAGACTGTTTTTAAAAAAGCCAGATCGTTTGACAGTATTGGAGTTTTACATGAGACTGGATTTGTTCCCAGCACAGAAAAGGATAGAAAGGTGCATTGACTGGTCACACCATTCTGTGAATGAGATGGAGAAGTAACACAGGAACGGAGCAGTCAATTGCATCTCTCTACATTCACATCTTTGAAATGGAGATGAATCGCACCGCGACGACAATCCGATGAATTAAGATACCATGTCGATGATCTTTGGAACTGCCCTAATTAGTAGCAAGCAACAGTAGACCCCATGTCACCAGTGAGTGCAGAGTCAAGCATTGCATCGGAAAGGAAAATAGGAAGGAAAGAATGAGTTTGGAAAGTGAAGAAATATAGATATTAAAAATAAAAAAAAGTACTCGGTTTTGAGGGTGTTCAACAGCAGCACATACTGGAACTGTGTGGGATGGATGGACGGACACGTGTGTGCAGATGAGTGACCATGCATGATGGCGTCTCACACTGGGATGTTGAGATGTCCACTTTTCCCTCCCTCCCTCCCTCCCAACCATTCGACTCCACCCCAACCCCGTGGCAACCCCCCGTGATCCAAGGTGGCCATTATTGTTCTGTAACAGCAGCTAAGAGGCTACCTCACCAGGCATGTGCTCCAATGTGCCGACTTCCTTGAAGTCCACATGCCCGTTCATCATCTCAGAGGAAGAGGGGGGTGCATCTTTTGCTTGAATTGTCCCTGCTCTTTGGCAAGGCGTGCTTTCCCACTGGCTACTGGCATCGTTCTTGGAAAGCGAAGAAGCGGAGCACTCTCCCGACGAGCCCGCCGCGCACGAGTCACTGGAGACCTCGTCTTCCTCTGGCTGGTCCAGTTGCCAGCCATCCGCCTCGTGGTGCTCATGGTGCTCACGTGACAGAGTGCGGAAGCCCTTTGTGACCACGCCGGGCCGATCGTCCAGCAGAGCGCCCATGTGGGGTTGCGCCAACCGTTGCCATGCGTAGAGTGTGGCAGAACCTGCCAATGAGAGGGGGGGGGGGGGGGGGGGGGGGGAACAAAACGATTTGTCATTTGCTGCCAAAAAAAAGACATTGTACACTAGATGGCGCCACATAACAGAAAATGGCAAAGACTGGGATTGTCTTTGTCACGGAGCGGGGGACTCGCTCACCTTCTAGCGGCTTTACAATCTGCAGCTTCTCCGGGAGGTAGGATCTGGCGCTGAACGAGTAGCCCGTCCACATGCTCCCCAACGACGGATGCGAGCAGAGAGAGAAGAGACTCTCGGTGGGTGTCCCGGGGCCTGGGCTACATTGGCTGCCTTCCTTTTCCTCCCCCTCCAGGAAGGCCAGCTTCTTCTCCCTCTCCTCGTCAAAGAAACGTTTCTCCGAGAGGTAGTTGTCGCGGCGGAGGGACAGGCGGCGCAAGGCTGTCTCCAGGTCCCGACCGCCAGGGGTGCCCGGGGTCCCCGGGGGCCGCTTGTTTGAGTCCTCGCACCTGCACCGCCAGACAATCCATCGATAAAGCGGAATTGAAAAGAGGACATTTGGCCTGACGGCACGAGTAGCTATACCAATATGGATGTGCAACCTAAGTCATGAAATGATTGGTACCCACCCGTTATCCGGGTTCTCCAGGATGCAGCTACTTCTGTTGTCCAGCGTGATTCCACTCCCTGTTTCGCTGCCGTACACCGAGTTGGAGCGAGGGGTGCCCACCCTGCTGGAGCGCCCCGAAGTGATACATGAAGACTGATTGGAGCCCGGGATGTTGAGGGGCGAGCGTTGCTGCTGCTGCTGGCGCACAAGGTTGAGGTTCTTCACAGTCTGGAACACACGCTTGGGCTGCAGTCTAAGGTGAAAATCACAAAACAAAATTACAGCTGGCATTTGAGGGAAAGCAGCTTTCAAATTCTACCTTAGCTCCTCAACATCTGGGTCATCCATCTGAAGTTCTTTCCTCATGGTGCCTTCTATTTCAGCTGCCAGAGAGTCCTAGGAAGAAAATGTTAATGTTGCCGTGACTTCAAATATCACAGTAACATCATAGCAATTGATAAAAAAAAAAAAAGATCTGCATTTCCTTCACAGTATTGGTGTTTACTTTGTGAAGCTCACCATTGGGAACAAGCCCAGGGAATGAAAGCGCCTCTGAGTGTTTGACGGAACGGCTTTATTTCGCAGGTTTTTCAGCTCCTCTTGGGCCTCATGGAGCATCTCCATGCACTCCACATACTTGTCCTGCAACTCACGCAGCTAGCACACAGACAAAGAAGGGGCCAGTTCAAAGTAAAGCTAAATATAAAACACGTGGGGGGGGGGGAAGCTGACCTCAGCAGTCAGTTGTCGCTGAGCATCTTTGGCAGCTCCTAGGTGCTGTGTGAGTTCTTCATTCTCCACAGCGTGCTGTCAAATATACAAACAACCTGGTCAATAAAACGTATATATGTATACATGATATCAAAATAGAATATTGTCAAAGTGCGCACCATCTTGGCCTTTTTCTGGAGGTCAACTATCTGGGAGAGAAGATGAGTGATCTCCTCCTGCTGTCTGGAAGCATCCTCAGACTTCCTGGCCAGCTCTTCAGCCAGAGAGGAGATTTGGACATTTGCCACACCTGGCAACATCACAAAGACCAAATTAGCAAAGTGGTCCGTCTCCCCAAACTGCTGAAATACTCACCAAGTTCTTTGACACAATCGTTGACCAGCTGTTGCTCTTTTTCTTCATAGCACAGAGTTTCTGTCTCCAAGTGGCTGGCCTAGAGCATGACAGTGGACATTCAAGCTGTTGGAGTCTTTTGGGATATTTTTCTTTTTCAAGCGCGCATGTCCGTGCGTGCGTGCGTACCAACCTCAGAGCGTAGGGATTTATTTTCCTCTTCTAGATCTTTCAGTTTCTTCTGCAAGGAGTCCAGGGGGAAACAAGTCGGTGTCGACACGTTGTTCTCGCTCGCTCGCACGCTATTTAAGCACATGCATGCAAAGAATTAGCAACACTCACTGTGTAGAAATAGACAAATACTACATCATGGAATGAGGTGAAACTAGTTGAAATGCAGAAATAATTCCATCCTGTTTTGATCCCAGGACTTTTCCAAATGGGCCCGACAAAAATGTGGTTGTGAACGAGTTCATCGGGTAAAACCGAACTGGACTAAAATGTGCTGTATTTTGCAGGAGTATGGAATTGCAATGGATCACATTGACTTTGCTTGTCTTAGGTCACTAAAGAAGGCTGGAAAAAGGAAAAAAAAAAAAAAAAAAAAGTTGTGTACAGAAGTTTGACACTGCTCCTTGTTTCCCAAATCCATTTTCCTCCTCCAATTCGAAATGCATTCACCAAGACAACAAAATGAAAGGAAGCTCACGGTGTGGAAGTGACGGACTCCCCCTCGCTTTCCTCAGCGGCGTTGCTATAGAACTGCAACAGCTCATCTTTCATGGACACGTCATGGCGTAACTGGGAGACCTAAATGTGGCCAAGAGAAAAAGCAACACTGAAACCAGGCACATCCTAGCATTGCTGATGCTGAACATTAGCTATTCCAAAAATGCGTCCGGATGGCAGGCACGCTCGCTCGCCCGACCGTCCGGACCCACCTCCTCTCGGATGTGCTCAACTTGCTCCTCCAGCAGTTCGTTTCTCTCGCTCAGGGCCTTGTTTTTCTTGAGCAGTGACTGACCGATGCGAGCCGCTAATTCCAAGTCGCGCTCCTTCTGCACACCATGCGTCGGAAACCGACAACAAAAGAGTGACAGAGTTCAAGACAAGTCCAAGCCTTCTTTTGAAAAATGCTAAATGACAGTTGATAAGACAAATAGAATGTCCACGCTCTGATTGCAACACTCTTTGGCTCAATCATGAATAGGCCTGACATCAAGCAACAACATTAATGAGGAGGTTCCTCAGTGAAAATCCATTTTTGGTTGAAATGTCAACTACTGTTGAAATCTTGGAAGTCATCGGAGTTGTCATATTGTTCAAGCGGTTGAGTTGCTGATGTGGACGAATTGGAAAGAAAGCATCTCTCTCACCTCTTCCAGCAGTCGAGTGACGGCGTCAATGTCACTGTAGGTCTTTGTCATCTGTCCCACTCGATCGGCGCACAGCACTGCGTGAATGAGCAAAGCTTTACTAACCCTAACCAAATGAAGCTCACTCCCAAAATGCAAAACACAGGTGGACAATGCAAATCAATGATTTTCATTTCCTCCTGTGCTGTGCACAGGTAGGCCGGCCAGGAGCAAACGCCAAGACAATAATCAACAGATGGATACTAAATACGTACAGACAAAGGCAATGAAAACATATCGGAGTTGTCCAATTGCATAATTCTTGCCAGTAGAGGAAAGGTGCATTGGAAATGTGTGCACCAGTGGTTGTGCTATGCTAAAAGTGCATAAGGATTGTGAGATACCTGCAAGTCAGAGTCAAGTGTATTTGTTTTGTTGAACATGCTGAAAACGTGGAGTCTTGTCATACAAACCCAATTAAAGAAGAAACTTTTACACCGAAAAGTTGTTTTACTGCAGGACTAATAGAAATATAAAAGACTTGGCTTATTTGTCCTCTTTACTCCAAGTTGTTAGACACGTGCGTTATTGAAGGGACGGACGGACCTGTGACCTGAATTCTGTCGGTGACTGTAATTTAATACGTGGTGTGATAAGGGCCAAGCCTGCTAATCCAGATAGCATGAAGAAGAGATGGGATCACAAAGGTTGATCAAAATGCTAACTGGTCAGCGTTACACAATTGACTGCTCATGACATGCTTAGCAGTGTATTTCACTTGACATGAAATTCAACAAAGAAGTTTGAACCGATAAGCTAGAAAGTGGCAAAATGCAAATATGATACATTGCACAGATCATATCTCTTTCAAGCAAAGTCAAATGGGAAATGCTTTCTCAGCTACAAATACACGATTCCACGTCAGACCGACATAGCGAGAGCAAAGACCAACGAGCACAGTCGAGTCATTGAAGCCAGGTCCAACCGAACACGAGAGACTGACTACCTTGGTTTGGAACTTGATCCATTCTATCCACTCCCACCAGCTGTTCTAGCTCTGTCTGACTTGCACAATCCATTTCCTCCTCTTGTTCCGTGCTCCCTCGTTGAGGTAGATGAAGAAATTCGGTGACATCCTCTGGCCAGCCCTCGGCTCCACGGTCACCAGCGTGAAAGGGAACAAGTGCCATTCGCCACTCAAAAGCGCAATTCCATGGCACGGCCGTAACAACAACCAAAGAGGAAAACAAATCTATACTGCATATTTGTCATTTACAGAATTGTGGTGAGTCAATTACGGTTGAAAAAGTGGATTCATCAAAAAAAAAAACATCATCTGAGAGTTCTTAAGCTGGTCTGTGTGTGTGTGTGGTGTGTGGTGCTAGTTGTCGCTGAGAATCAGACAACCTGACTCCTCCCTCCCTCCCTCCCCTTCTCTGCGATTTGTCACTCAATGACTCAGATGAGGTCAAATAGCATGCACAACGGGTATTTTATTCCGTTGTTAAATGCTCAAATGATTTCAAATAATCATGACATCTTTAGGCACACTTTGGTGTGTGACATATAATACCCCCCCCCCCCCCCCCCCCGCCCCTCAGGTGACTTGGTACAGTCCTGTGGAGTCTCCCTGGTGCCGGCAGACAAACAAAAACAGTTGTGCACCTGTTTGCAGGGTGTGGCCGGCCGGCCACCAGCCACAGCGTCTTTAGTGGCCCGTAAATGAATGTGGCTTGTGTCCAAAGAGCTCAACTTTGTGCTCATTAGTGGCTGCCAATCACAGAAATTGCTTAGCAAGTTCCCTCTCGCTTGAGTAACTCCACTCAATGGCAGTATGATGCAGGACTGCTCAACTATTTGTGCACTGATTCACCTTAGCATATTAGCAAACTTCTAATGCATTATCATAATCTGCCTTCTCATGCTAGTTTGGTTATATCCCAGACAAACCTACATCGGTCACAGAAATAACTTGAATGTGACAAATGTTTTGAAGATATTACTCTTGAATTGTGGCTCAGCACTTCAAAAACAAGACTGGGAAAAAACGAAGTTTTCAAATCATTTGATCATAGAGACGTGTGAACTAAGGTGTGTCATCGAATTGAGTCTTCTGCAAAGCTGAACTGAATCATATTAAGCAGCTTACATTTATTTAGGGTGAGGGGAGGGGGCTGCAATATGTCCAGCTGTTATGTAACATCTTTTTCACACGTGCAACGTTGCGATTCTCCTTCAAAACAGTCGAAATATTTCATGGATCAAGAAATCAACGATAAAATAAAGAATCAATATGACCACGTAAAGTACTGCTAACTAGTCTCCTGTCTCCAACTGAGGGAGATGGATGGATGGATGGATGTTTTTAGACAATATGCCCACAGAGCATCCACAGTGACTCAGCTGCATCGATTGAGAAAAAGAAACGGTCTGAAATTCTGCTACCAAATACAAAACACCCAGTTTGTGCAATGATCGGGGGGACACCATTAATCCTGCTCTGTGCCTTATAGAGTTCACGTGGTTATCAAAGAGCATCATGCCACACATGCACAAAGGGCGATCATCCACTGACAACCCCAAATAAACAAATGAGTCACCTCAACTCTTGTGCAGTATAACTTGTTCTAGTTTCTTACCATCAGTACACTCTTCATAGTACCAGTCCAATTCATAGTAGTCCGCTTTGCCAACCCTCTGAGCCCGTCTCTTCATGGTCGCTGCTCGGAGACGCGCTTGGATTGGATGGCCTCCGACGGCCAAGCATGCTCCGAGATGATCAGCTGGGCTCCAGCGGTCCGCTTCACAGTGTATTGGCCCACCCTCCAATGTTGTGCATGTCCTTTTTGCTCCCACACTCATTAGCAGCTTGCTGCCAGGCTATTATTGTGCTCCATATTGTTTGTGGTGCCATGCTGACAACTTCCCAGGACTCTTCTTCTTCTGGTCTCACATAAGTGTCAGCATCCCTATTATGCCTTTTTTATCTAGCGAGTCCGGACATCTTTTTGATGGTTGTTCAGTATCCTTTCTTGTCCCCATCCATCAATGCTTTCCTGTGGATTTATTCTCCAGTACGCCTAATAAGAGCAGCATCTTGTCTTTTGCTCAGTCCCGGCCGTCCGGCACTTGCTCTGCACGAGGAGCACAGCATCCTCCTTCACAGCGACTCCAGAAATCCAAAGCTGCAGAGTGTGCAGCAGTCACGGGTTTTGCAGCAGAAACCATGACACGGTGGCTGGAGTGTGCAGGGTGGGCCAGTTGGAACAGCCAATGAGAGGAGCAATGCTATCTGACTCAAGCTAGTACGTCAGCAAGCTCCACCACACACACACTCCCTCCCTCCCTCCCTCCCTCGCGCTCCCCTTTCCCGTCCTTGCGAGTGGTTGCCATAGCAGCCCACGGCTGAGCAGCATGGAGTTGGAAGAGATGACGTGGACCACATAGGAACTCCATCATGACGTAATAAGATTGAAATGAACATATGATGTTGCAGTTGACGACATACAAGCCTAGAACTTGGACCACTTAGCAGACAAAGTCGTCACATTAAAAGGATGTCGCTCGGCTGCAGGAGACCGGATGTGATGACCCCAAACATGTGCTTGGTCCATATTCTGTATTCAACAGACTACTTCTTTCCTGGAAACTTCCAATCCATACTAGACAGCGGCTATGTTACAATGCTAGTTGGAGTCAGTCCTAGGCCACCTCAATGGAAAAATGAGCAAAGAAATGAACGTTTGGGTGGCTACGTGGAAACAGATCTTGATATCTGACCATTTGTTTGAGGTGCAACACGACTCCGACAGGGATCCAAAGAGCAGCACAGAATGGACTCGACTCGAGTTAATAAGAACAAAAGCGTCAGCTGTTCCCTTGTCGTCAGTCAGAAAGAAGAAAAGTAAAGTCAATTATGCGCATAGCTATGCTGGCGCGCCTCGGAAAGACTGACTCCGCTTTTGATGGGATTGCTGGGCTAATTATAGAAGCAAATCTACACTCTTCAAGTCGACGTGACCCAAAAGAAATGATGAAAGACAAGTGGGTGAAAGTGAACAAGACGGACAGACAGACAGAGCCAGACAGACAGACTTACAGAAGTACTTGAGGGTCTCCTCTATCTGTTCCGTGGTCAAGTCGAGGGAGGAGTCGGGGTCCACCAGAGGCGTATGCAGCCAGTCATCTTGCTCGTAGCCGAAGATGGTGTCGGCCCTCAGCTTGTAGACTGGCAGCTGCTCCTCCAAAAGGCTAATAATCTCAAGTTCCGGCAAGTCACTATTGTTACACACATCTGAAAGACACGCGCACAAAAAGTCATTCTTTCTCTTTGGGTTTGTATAAGTAAAAAAAGTACAGAACTCATCAGGGATATGACAAGTTGAGGGCATTGCACGCCATCTAGTGGTGAAATGCTTGCATAAAGTGAAGGCATTTATTTCTTCATTGTCATTCTTAAACAATGTTTACTTTGGAGTTTGTTTCGATTGTAAGAAAGCAACAGCGTCATTCAGTACTTTACCTCAACTATATTAACAGCCGCAATATTACCTTTTTTTTATCATTAGGATCAAAAGAGTTATTTTTGGAAAGGCAAACTACAGTCTACAAAGTCCGTCGATTTAATCTGGCTTCTGTCACCTTCATTTAAAATGGGGGAATGGAGAAGAATTAAAAAAATAATAATAATAAGTCAGACTGAGCTCTGAGTGAGGTGCATCTGTTCACAAATCAATTTACTGTGTTGTTCAAAATATAAACTGAACCTGCTTATCGAATTGCCACTACTCTGTCAGAGTTGATTTTTTTTTTTTGATGGTGGTCTGAAAAAAGCAATACTGTTCCAATGTATGTGGAGGCTAGTGATTATAATAAACAGCCTTTGTTGTGGCACAGCTTTTGACTGTCCTTTTCCTGCTGTTCCAGTGTCCTCCATTCTGTCTGTGGACGTCATTCTCTCGCTCTCATGAACAATACCGTCTCTCTCACACAATTTGCTCATTCAGACTGAAAGCCCGACTGTGGTCAAGAAACATACACACAACGGACGAAGCCTACAGCAAATGCAACCATTTTATCAGTGTTTTCATCCCAAAAAAAAATCTTGAATGATGATTGCTCAAAATGTGCTTTGATGGCAAACGTAAGAAGCAAATCTAGACAATGTAACAAAAACAAGGCTGGCTTTGGCTTGACACAAGGTTATCATTTCACTCCATGTTCCACTGTGGTGGACAACCTGGAGCATTCGTAGCAGTTTATAGCTGCACCAACAGACCAAAAGTTCAAGTTCAAATGTAAGAATAGTCACACCACAGAGCAATAAACAAACACTGGAACATACGTGGGATGACTCTTACAAATGGCAAAAGTCATTCTGGAAGTTATTTGACAAATACATTGGCTTTCATCAAAAAAATGCAACAGCTGAGAAGACTTTGTTGCCGTGAGACTTTTCCGCTTGATTCAACTCCCACTGTCTATGTCACGTCAGTGGAATCTATTTTCTCCAACAGTAGGGGTCAAGTCGAAGCGGCTAACATGGCTGCCCTCGATAAAGCAATGCACAAAACTAAGAGACAACTCCAGAACTGTTTGGGAACTTGAAAAGGTTAAAAAGTGACGAGGAAACAAACCAGACTATTGGCGTGTCATCATACGAATGGGAAGGACGACAAAGTGACAGAAAGGAGACGGGGGAAAAACCCAGTGACAGGGATTGTGGGGGAACCAACGTTCCGTTCCATATATCCAAAATGTTGCACGCACAGCAAGTGAAAAGAGTAGAAAGACAGCAATGTACTCACTCATGTTGCCTTAAGCCTGAGCAAAAACCTGGAGCCCTTGTCCTATCACATTTTCCACAAGTCCCAAACAGGGCAAGGACAAAAAAGACTCCACAGCAAGAGAAGAGAGAGAAAAAACATTGGGAGGGTGAGACAGGAAGTGCAAGGCAGAGGGTGCAAAAAAAAAAAAAAAAAATTGAAGTTGGAGGGAGGAGTGAATAGGACACGAGGGCTGACACCATGCCTCGCATGCCAATGACGAGAGCCACAAGGACCGCCTCGCACTAGCGCTGCTGCCTCTGCTGCCTCTGCTGCCTCTTGTCAACTTTCATTTGAAACATGAGGACTTTTGCATCAAACTCTCATGGTCGCAGAGTTGCCAACCAAGTCCAGCAATTTGGATTCTCTTTGTCGACTGACATAAGTCTTGCAAAGCTTCCTGGACTTGAGACTCAAGTCTTTGCATCCCAGTTGGCTCGGTTACTCCGGAGAATGGAGGCGGCAAGCAAGCATGAGCCACACCGCACAATGACAATTCCCATTCAGCTCTTTGCTGCTGAGAGGAATTAGTCACATTTGACACTTGTGAGCACCCAAACAAGACACAAGTGTCAAGTTGCTGGCTGGGGCTTCAAATACAATATGGGAGAAAAATGCTCTTGATTTTCTTTTCTTTTTTTTCAGCCAGTAGATGGCAGCAATGCCCTTTGAGTACAACCTCATTGAATGATTTGCACTACAAAGCCAACATTTGAGATTCATCTTCAACTGCGTACTGCAATTGTAAAATCAAGATGATTAAAGAAGTGAGGAAATGTAAATATTGGTAGCGCCAGCAATTCACTGGTGTGTGGAATGCTGGTGAAGCACAATCAAAAGCAATCAGCCATTTGTAGAAAGCAATAAACACAATATTTGACACAATAAAGGGAAGTGGCTGCTGGAATTGGGAGGGAGGGCCTTTTCCTCCAAATGTCTTTATTCTTAGATCCCGTCCGTGTGTTTGCGCTTGCATTGTCGCCTCCATGCTAGTTTGTTTTAGGATGGGGACTGAAATGACAGAAGGTCGTCCGTCGTCTTGTGTGCGCTTAGATGAGGGCTTTGAATGAATAGCCATTAGCATGTCAGCATGATGTGCCTATTTGGAAGCTCCATTTGGGCAGGCTGAGATCCCCTGGAGCGCCTTTACTAACAGGATGTGACATAACAACGGTCCCACTGAGGAGGACTTTCTCACAGCATCCAAAAGGACCCGCATTGGTGAGGAGGGTTCAAAGCCACTGCAATGAAAGAAAAGATGCAATATTACGTACCAGTAATGGTCTCTGCATCTCTGTAGCCAACCATGAAGCCATTGAGCCGTGCCTCACTGACATACTCTTCTTCCTCGTCGTTGGCCAAACGGATAGCTGGCTCGGAGGCGCAGGTTAGACGCCGAGACGGGGCGGAACAAGTTTGGGGGGGAGGAATCTTCGGGTCCAGCTTGGCACCGAGTAGCTCCCGCTATGAGGAAGGAGCGGCCATGGAGCGGCACAAAGTCTGCACTAACTGAAATTTAGCCCGAGTGGAGGTGAAAAGTGCTGCAGGAGAGCCCACCACCATGACGACACACGCAAAAGTCTTTCACCTGGAAGAGAAGGAAGGACAACTTAACTTCCATTTTAGAAGTATAAATGCAAGGCCATAGAATGCTTTTCAACGGCACTTTACGTTTGTTCAGGACGCCAGCTTTTCTCTTCTCTGCTAAACACACTCAACGTTTGTGCAACATTTGAAATGCACAACTATTTGGGATGGCACTTTTATGATCAATGAATGCAATCAATGCTTCCTGTCTGAGTGCTGGTCAATCATTAACAAGCACAACTGCTACTCCGGAAAATGGGGGCTGGGTAGGTAGGCTAGAACTAAAGATGGTCATCCATACCCTAAATTAGGACCATGTGACGCAAATATACTTGTATGGAAATGACCCGAAGGTTTCATGATGGGTCAGGGGAAATAGCTGAAATTGCTAAATGCAGCCTCAATTCCACACAGCAAGATCAGAAATAGGAGGTCAATCAAGTGACATCATTTTGCCTGCTGTGGTTTCAGTCGGAGCCGTCGTAATCCGTTTGACAAACCAATACATGGCCAGTCTTTGCCATTCTTCATCTGGTTGCTCACTTCGACGATTGAGTCTCTTGTCTCGGAGATTTCTTATCAGCAATCACATGCAGTAGTTAACAATACTCACAATGTTGCAAGTCTGATCGAGGTTATTTTGCATTGAATAGGTCCAGAAAGTTTCTTGGACACTTATTGGCACCCAAAAGTCAGCAAATGTTTCATGGATCATGTGCTATTGACAGCAAACAAACTGAAGTTTCGCTTGGCTTCCTGGCGGTCCAATCCAACATTATATACGTACGTACTTCAGCATTGATAAGGTCGTTTATTCCTTGAAGCCTACAAACCATTAAGATACAACTATATCTTTTGGATGGATGGATTCAAATGGGAATAAACTGCATTAGAATGAAAATAAACAACTTTGCTACAGATAATAAAACAAATATGGAAGTCATTCATCAATACAATTCAAAAGGGTGTCTAAGTACCTGAAATGAAAAAGATCACTCATTTAGTGGACGGATGACCTCCACGTCTCCGTTTTCGCTCTGCAATTGTAAAGAAACACATTTTGCACCTGCTCGCTCCACTTTCAGCAAACTATGAACAGACAACATAGGACAAACATTCATCGATACTTCTTACCGTTTTTGGAAGAGAGCGCAGATGATCAAATAAATGATCATCAAATCAATCCCTAGCTGTTCTCCTTTTCAGAAACCAAAGTTTGCCACCGTTAACTACTATCGCGGAAGCAGCACGGAGAAATACTGAAAGACTACGCAAACATTTCAACTTGAGTAATCTCGCTGACTACAAAAATAAAAACATGCATAGCAGCTCAAAACAAAACGAAGAACTAATGCCTTTTGCCTGCCTGGGCTCAATTGGAGTTCACTTGAGTCTGCCACCGCAGTTGGAAAACGTTCAACGAGAACAAAGCAAATGCAGCGAAATTCGGTCAGGTGCCGAGTGATGACTGCAACTTCCGTTGTATTTTCAAAGTAAAAGCATCGAATTTATGTCACGTGACAAATTAAGACCTTGACTTCCCTTTTTCAAAGTAAAATAATCAAGCGTTTTCAAAGTAAAATGTCCGTTTTCCACACCGCTTCTCCTGTTCACTGCGGGCATGTCTTAAATGTGATTATAGCTATAGTGATTGTGATGTCATATCAAAGCCATTGACTTTTGTCCTTTGAACTACTCTCATAAAGCTTGAAAATCCGTGGCCACTGCTTTTTCTCTCTGGAATATTGAAATTGTGTGGGAAAAAAGAGGAATTGAAGAGTCATTGGAAAGAATCCAATTTACTTTCATTGCGGCTCTGGCATTTGCATGCTATGCCCTTCCGTGGGTGCTTTGTCGTCATCCGATGGAGAATATCAACCTATATGAGGAGCTGGGAAGAGACTCCACATCTGTTGTCTACAAAGGAAGGAGGATGGGCAGTCTGAACTATGTGGCCCTCAAATGCAGTGACAAAGCCAAAAGGCCAGAAATCACCAACCATGTAGGTTACACTCTCTTCCTCCGTAGCTATTTTTCACACGCTTGCAAGTAGCTTCCAATGAAAGTGTGATGTTTGTTCGAGATGATTAAAAAGTCCACACAGCCATTTGTTTTCTTTCTTTGAGCTTTCTAGGTGCGTCTATGCCAAGATCTGGATCATCCAAACATTGTCCGTTTTTACGAGTGGTACGAGACCAGAAAACACTTGTGGCTCGTGGTGGAGCTCTGTACAGGTCAGTTGCGACTCTCTCTCCCGCTGAGTCATTCTTAATCACCGTTTTTTCCTTCAGTTGCTTAGAACAAGGGTGTGGTCATGTACTAGGTGGTACCTTGGAGTCTGTGATTATTCGGGATAGATGCCTGCCAGAAGATGTGGCCAGAAAGTTTGGATGGGACTTGGTCCAAGGACTGGAACACATCCACAAGTTCGGAATCATTTTCTCCGACTTGACACCTGCTAAGGTTTGTCCATCTAATATTCCAATATTTCCTCCATCATTCCTGAGCACTCTGACTGACTGTGTCTCTCCTACAGATCCTGCTGGATAGTAGTGGCGTGTTAAAATTAGGTCATTTCTGTTATTCCAAGATGGAGACAGACACTCTTGAAGGTTTCCTTTCATTGTGTTTGGCATGTGAAGAAGCAGGGAATAGAAAAGATGAGAGAAAACATCAAGACATTGTGGTGAAAAAAAGGTTTCAAGGTTAGTCGTCAATATCTATGGATGATTGCAGATTCCTGAATGGAAAATCAAGTCAAGTTGATTTATATCCTCCCTCAAAGGGCAATTATTCGGAATACTTCATTATCAGGTCACGCACGACATGACGCAAATGGTTTGCAGGCTCACCCACTTATCTGGCGCCAGAGATTCTCCAGGGATCCCAAACGACCAGCATATCGGACCTCTGGGCTCTGGGTTGTGTTCTCTACTACACATACACTGGTACGCACGCTTCCAAGCTAGCCAGCGTGCAGTACAGTGGCTTTGAAATCAACTCCTGAATTTGCTTTTCAAGGTAAACCGCCGTTCTACTCCAGTTGCTACAGTCAACTCAAGGAAATGATTTTGGGTCAGGAAGCGGCAGCTCCAACACAGAAAGGTTCCTACGCTAACACAGACATTGAAGGGCCAATATAGTATTTTATCTTCAACTTTGTGCTTTGATACAGTTTCCCCAACAATTCCTCCAAGTCAGGAGTTCCAACATCTTCTGAAACGTTTACTCCACAAAAATCCTGAGAAGAGGTACAAACATGTGATCAAATGCTGTGAATCCTGGAATATTGAACCATTCTAAGCTTTTTGTTGTTGTTATTCTAAAGAATGAACTTGCCAGAGTTACTGAAGCACTCTTTCTGGACAGCCAAAGACAAGAACTAGAGAAAGATGAACAAGAGGACCATGTCTTGAGGGTGTGTGGTCATAAACGTGGATCATAAAACTTGATCGATGTGCTCAATGTGTGTTGCTGCTGCTTTTTTTCTCCAATGAACATGATTTGACCTCTGAAAAGGTGCACCTTAAAAGGAGGACAATTCATTTTTCAAACAATGACACACGTACAGTGCATGACTCATGGAAAATGTACGAGCGCACTGACGTCCTAAACTTTTGTTTGGTCTGTATCCATGGCAACGCCAGAATAAACCATTTCTTCTTTAATAGAATACCAGTATTGTCCAGCAGGTGGCATTATTAACACTGAAATGCGGCAGGCTTCTCTCTCTCCCTCCCTCTCTGAATAACGGTCACTCACTTGCCACTTAAAAGTATGGAAATGTTTCATCAGTGCTGCCTTCACCCAATGCCGGTGAGATTCTAACCTTTTTTGAGTCATCAGAAAAAAAAATCACAGCATACTACTCAGTAAAAAGATTCACAAAAAGTGAATATTGCTTATTCTCTTCTCGTCATCTAGTGATTTGAGTATTTCATTCTTTTGCCTGTTACTATTCATGGATGGCATACAGTAAATAAAAAAATCAATGTTCTGAAGGAACCAAAACTCAAAGATGACGGCTCCCCTCTTTTCTGAGATGACCTGAGCCCTTTGGCACGAGATGCAAAATGACGGATGAGACACATCAGAAATGCTTCATTCATATTCCAAACACAATATTAATTCCGTGTTGAGACCAATGGGGCTGCATATTGCCCAAAACGTTTTGGACTTGACTTCCTCTTGAAGATGCTAAGTTGATTTTGTCAAAATGTTGAACCGCCGCCATGTGTGTTAGTGTGTGCTGTTGCGAATGAAAAATGTCTGAAGACTTTTTACTCTCCCCACTTTATCTCAGGACGACAAATCTTTGAGAGAAGGACAAAGCGGTGAATTTCAACCCACAGTTGTGTTTCTGTCTCTCCATAATGGTACACACTCAGCAGGGGTTCTCTCTCTCTCTCTATGTGTGTGTGTGTGTGTATTTTGCTATCATGATGTAAACAGATGACCAATAAAACAGCACATACTTGATTCATGTGTGTGTTTGTGTGTGTCTGTCTATCTGTGTGTATGTGTGTGTGTCTCAGCAGGGGTTCTCCTGCTGCAGTCCTGATGATTGGAGTGTCAGGACTGGGTTTAGTTACTATGGCAACAGTGATACAGTGCCTTTCGATCCCCCAGCCCAGCCCAGCCCAGCTCAGCTCAGCTCAGCTCAGCCTAGCACGTGCACACCCAAGTGTCTTCTCACCCTCTGGTCTATTTGTTTTGGTTGTCCCCTTCTCCAGATGAAGCGCCCATTCGATGTTAATGCTGCTGCTGCTGCTGCTTTGTGGGTTAATGACATGCAATTTTGGGAAGCTGGGTCTTTGCAGCAAACAAGATCTCATTTTCCTGTTGGCTCCTGGAGGGCTTTAGCCTAAGAGGCTGCTTTTTAAAACTGGGGATACGCAGGCATTCCAAAAGTTCACAGTGCTGCTGTAATCTGAAAGCGGATGAATGATGCCGCTGGAGCCCATTCGGAGGGGAAATGGAAAAAAAAAATGCTCTAAGCGCACGGTGACGTGTCCGAATATCCTTGAGTATTCCTTTTGTAGGGAAAAGATGAGCTTGAACAACAAAACATATTCAAGCATTTGATCAACAAGTGTTGATCCTGTTTTTCGCTGCACTGGTTGACATTTTGCAGATTGAAATTGACTGGACATTTCTCATTGAACATTCTTGATGGTATTAATCCTCTTTCTGGTTTGTATTGCCATGATTCAACATCCTGCTCTGCTTATTGTGAATCACAGCAGCATCAACTTTCCACTTGACTAAATAGCAAGCAGCACGCTTGCTTGCTTGTAAAAAAGCAAGTGCTGACACTTACTAAAAATAGAATCCACAACAAGTTCATATGGAGTGCATTGCAGTGCGCTCCTTAGATCAACTTTTTAGTGTAGAAGTATTATTAGCATGCTGCTGTGCAAGGACCATCATACTCACACTTTGGGGGATTCTTTTTTTTTTTAACTTCTTTTTGTTTTGCAGGTTTTCTCATTCTAATACCGTTTTTAATGTTGGTGTGGTCCATTTGAATGTCTTTCTTTCTTTCTTGCAATCAAGATGTCATCCTCCTCCCCTGTGGACTTGGCCCTGTTTCACCTTTTTTTTTCTTTTCTCCCCTAGCTTGTGTACAGCAGGAGCAGCATCATCATGTTGCCTTCCCCTCACTTCCACTCTGCTCCTCAACTGGGCCGGCAGCTCCAGCACCAGCAGCACCAGCAGCAGCCCCCCCCCCCCCCCCACCAATGCTCCATGTGTTCCTATGACTGTATAGTAGGAGAAGAGAGGCTCCCTCCCCTAACCCTCCCCCCTCCCCTCCCCAGAGGGCCTGTGGTCGGCTCCCGCTGCCGCCTACACCAGCTTAATGAGGAGCCTGCGGGAAGGGGTGAGTGTCTCTGTGTATGTCTCCGTTTGTCTATTTTTGTGTGTGTGTAGCTGTGACTAAGTCTCAGTGTGTGTGTGTGTGTATGGGATCCCTATGAAGAGTAATGATGAGGCAGCTGTGGGGGCCTAGAGGCATGCTTGCCAGCCCAGCTGCAAGTCAAGGGCATACACAGCAGTCACATACGTAGCTGCATCAAACTGAACCTGCACTGCTTGCTGGCCTGACCTCACCTGACCTCACCTCATCTCAGGCCCCCAGACACATCAAATAGGTGGCACAGGCAAAAGATGCATTTCATTTCCTTACCTTTATATGTACACATTTGACATTCAAATGAAGACAGTCTTGTTTATTCAACAAGAACAAAAAACTCATCCAACAACATCCAAAAATGTCAGTGCTTTTGAGATGCATTGGCTGGACGGACAGATGGACATCAATCGACAAGATCTGGATAGAGAAGGTTGATGATGCGGTCATATGCTTATGCATTATTTTGACATGCACGTGAGCGAGTGAGGAAGGAGGCACAAAAAAGGGGTCTTAGTGGGGTGGCCCACCAGCGCACAATGAATATAGATGAAACTCTGCTCTGCACACTTGTCAACTTGTAGCTACTGTTGCTTCATTACCACTGGGACGGAGGGACGGGCGGACGGGCGAGGAGGGGGTGACAGGAGCAGAGAGATGGCTTGAAGCCAGGAGAGGGGAGCTTGACTTATTTATCATTATTGAGCTGTGAGAGTATGCTGAGGACGCACACATGCTCATGCAGACCGACATCCTCAGACTTATTTTTCTCTCTCTCCTTTTCCCATGAAAATACATTCCTTCATTTTTGTACTGTTGGGCATGGCAGGTAAGTTGGCGACTATCCCGGCAGATAGCTGGCGTACTTTCTGGACCTGCCAGGGCAGACGCATATAGTACGGACTGGATATGCCAAAAAGCGAGAATGCGGTGGCCCGATTAGAGATGGGAAGGCACGATGGCTTGATCCATGGGCTGCTAAGTTTGGCTTGGAGGTTCAAGTCAGTTGGTCGGAAAGGAGTATTAAGTAGAAGCCAGAGAGTAAACACTTGCGGATGGTCAGCAAATAACCAGAAATAAAGAGATTTTTACATTTGTCAATCTAAACTGAGCATGACTATTCTGTATATCAGCTCATGAGGTAGAAATAGTGTGCCGCACCGACCATGAATTTATATGATTGGATATGAGTGCTAACCTAATTCACATGTGAATGTATGCATTTCACGGCTGGCTATTTATTTGGAGTGTCTTATGTTGACGTATGAGCGGCAAAACGTCCAATCCATTTAGTAGATGACAGCAATGAGATGGAGTGCCAAGGCCTTGTCGAATGCGCTGCAGGCAGGTAGGCAGGCAGGCACTGTGCTTTTCATGGACTCTTTGACCCAGCGCATCACCCTTGCCTGGCCCCACTCCACTGAGTTTTGCTCATTTATAAATAAAGCAGTGGAGAGCGAGCGCTATTGTGCTGGAAGGGCACCCGTCCAAAGACAACATGCTGCTTTTACCAGCGGATGCCAGGGAGTGACAGGGGGAGGAGGGGATGCCAGAGAGTCACACAGACTTCCACTTGGGAGTGAGTGAAAGGCAGCTTTCCAGGCCACACTCACTCCAGCTTGTTTAGGAGTCTCAAATGCTGCAAAGGATGGAAAGTCGCCGTTTCTTGGCCCCTGAATGAACACGTTGACAAAGCAACGTTTGCTTCACCTGGGTCCAAATTATGAAGGAGTTCACCAGCGACAACAGCTCGCTCATAAGTTACATTTTGGAAGTCATTTGCCCAACAAATGACGGAATAATGCCCAAAATTCCTGGGCTGAATTTTCCCATCTGTCTGCTGGCCTCTCTTCCTGTTGCTCTCGGAGCCTGCCTGCCTGCCTGTCTGTCTGTCTGTCTGTGTTTTTCTTTGAGGATATTAGGTGCGTTAGATGTGACGTGTGAGGATGATAGATGAGATGATGTGTGTGTTGCTGCCAGGTGCAGTGTAATTACGCAGGGAGGCAAAGCGCACGTGTTTGCACATGCACAAAGCTAGCATCATTTCATGTGATGTGGCGTCGCTCGCTGTGATGTGCCTTTCCTTCCTTCCTTCCTTCCTTCCTTCCGCCGAGGTGCAAAGACATCTGCGTGGACAGACAGTATGACGTAACTGCCACCGTGGGCACGTCTGAGATGAGGACATTTGATCAGGCAAATTGTGTCTGCCTTACAATAAGATGCTGCTTTGTCCTTGTGAAAGCTGCCAAAATCAAATATGACCAGATTAAAAAGTCAAGGTGAGGCATTTCATATGTGAACATTTTTGTTCAAATTAAAAGTTGTGTTCGGGATTTGAGTGAAAGAAGTTGGACGGGAGGTTTGAAATTAATGAGAGGTAATTAAAAGTGTCCACAACACACCTCCAGAATACTCCACTTTTTCTTCTAAAGCTAGCTGCATGTTCTTTTTATCTCCACCAATTTAACATGAATGAGATGCAGATGCAGAGAAGCACAATTAACGACACACACACACACACATGCAGTGTGCGTAGCTTTTCAAAAAGTCAACAGATCACTCAGCTCCAAGCACTGTAATTGACCATTTTTTTGGGGGATTGAAATCGCGTTAAATTGCATTAAATCCAAACTCCACGTAGGAAAGCTGAGGCCCGTGGTTCAATTTTCTCATTTTCTATGTTAGCTCAAAGTATGAAATCATGAGCCAAGTTTGATGAAATTATACTGAGATATAATGAGAACCATTCCCTTGTTTCTCAACATAATAGATAGAGGCTTCTTGCATGAGCCACTTACTTTATGTCGTGGCTCACTGCTCTTTTCTCCCTCTCTCCGATGTTCTCTCTTTACATTTCCTTCCTTCCTTCCTTCCTTCCTTGCTTCCTAGTTCCTGGCAGGGAAAGAGTCTATTAAAGCCACACTCGGTCGGTGGGTCCACGGTTGTCCCCCGTGTGCTCATTAGTGAAGTGGCCTGCGTAGCCTTGGGAATGGCGGAAAGGTCCATTGTGCTGCCTCCCAAAGGGGTGTCAGCGGAATGAAGATGTAGTGCGGCATCATCCCTTGGTGTTGATTACACAATGCCATGGCCTTTATTGGCTTAATAGGTTGCTTGTTGAATCAGTTGCGCCGCCGCCACGGCCGTCCGTGCATGCGTTAATAAAGATGGATGTCGGGCTGGCAGAGGCATTGTAGAATGTCAGATATGCTTAAGCAAGCTTTCTTGACATGCTTATTGTTTGATCGAGGTCCCGTCTCAATTTCTTTGAGTTAATCCCAATTTTTTTCAAACAGAACATGTCCAAGCAAGCATTTATACGACTTGATTTGTGCAATGTCGTGTCACTGCCAAACGTAAACTAGCAAGAGCAGCCTTGTCCAACCATTGATGAATGATTTGACTTTGCGTGTAGCAAATGAATTTTGATGTAAATCTGCAGCGCTTCTACACACAGATTGCTGCTCAGTGTTTTACACTCCCTCCCGTTATGCTTTGGTGTTTTTGGATCATAACAGCTGCATTTCCCATTTTGCTGTTCCAGCCAGTGCTGAAAAGCGGCACGTCGATTCAAGCAATGACACACGGACGGATGGACGGACGGACGGACGGCAGGCACCATTGGGCTTTTGAATGGAAAGTTGAAATTTGCCGGAAACAAAAAGGCTGCACTTGTAACAATGTGTCATTTGCCACTATACGTGTCACCATTGTGACGATCCAAGTATTTTGGAGCCTTTCCAATGGAGTATTGCAACAGAATGCAATTAAGGGTGTGTGTGTTTTATGAATAGACGGAGGGAGTCCTGTTCAAGTGATGTAACGCGGTGAAACACATTAAGAAAGTGACAGATAATCATTGCTTTGCTCTTTGCCATCTTTCTCCGCAGTGACGCTCCTGGAAAAACTCGTTTCTTTTGCCTCGGGGATTTTATTAGTCTGACCTCATTGTCGGAGCAAAACGCACATATACTAAAATGTAGCTATCCATATTATCCATAGATATAAATGTTGAAAATGCCTCGCTCTAGCTCTGTGACCATGCAATGTACGTACCCAAACAAACAGGCCATTTTTGTGTTCCTGGAAAAGTGACTGGTTTGGAGATGCAACAATTCTACGCCTGTAACTCTAAACTCAAATATTAGGCCCTTTTGATGATCCATCGTGTGATTGTATCTTGTATAGAGTGAACGTCAACTACCGGAGCATCAAATTCCAAAATAACAGAACACAAGTAACAAAGCAAAAAAAAAATGCACCCCTTCACTCGGTGCTTTCTTTCTTTCTTTTTTCTTGCCTCATTGTCATTCTGTCTTCTGTACAAATAATGAACTAATGTTGAACTGCGCCAGTGCTGAAGTGTGCAAAAAGTAAATGTCTGTCAGCACTTACTTATTTCATTTTTTATGAGGCAAGCCATCCTGTGTGCGCGCGTGAAGCATTAATCTGTCTCGGGCGGACGGGCTGAAATTGATTTGAAGCTTTTTAACTCTGAAGCTCGCCTTGGTAATTGACACTGAACTGAATTTATTTGCATTGAGCATTTCCAATTTGAGAGTCCAAAACAAACTTAGTACTTCAACTCTGCTCTAATTATACACTGATATGCATTCACCCCCTTCCCTCTCCCTTGGCACAAAGACAGGCAGGCGCTCCGTGAGTTTGTTTACACACAACATAGTCTGTGTGTGTGCGTGTGTGTATCTATATGTATGTGCGTGTGATGTGCAAGAAATTGTGTGCATGTTTTAAATGCACATGTACAGTGTGTCACTATCTGGGCTAATTGGCTGAGTGGATGCGCCCGCCGCAGTGTTGTAGCTCAGCAAAGCATTATGGGTAGCGGGGAGGGAGGGACTTATCAGCAAGACACACATTACTGGCCTTTCTAATGAATTAACTCGGGGTTCTTGCACCATAAACACAATTGCACGCACACACTTTTGCATGGTGTTGGCGAGAGCCAGCAAAATTCTTTCCAAGTAGTTATTGCGCGGAGTGAGTGGATGTAGCGTTTTGAAAATAGAAAGCCAGTCGTTGACAAGAAATCAACATTTTTCGTTCTTGCTATTGCTCACCTTACGTTGCCCTAAAAGGCTTGATTGTATTTAGACCAAGGCGAAGAAGAGGGTGGAGAAGAAGAAGAACTCACTGGTCCAATTTGCAGGAAATGAATGTCCAACATTTGGCACAAATCATGGAAGAGTCCAGAAATCCCAGACGGAGTCTGAAAAAATGAAAAAGAGGCAAGTCTGGTCAAGCTGATGAAAGGTTTCCCACCTCCATTTCGGACTTTGCTGGGATGATATTTAACAGAACATTCATTGTCTTTCTGGTGCGTCATGCGTGTTATCTTCAGCAGTCTGATTTTAAAAGGAAAAAGAAAATGCTGCCTGAGGTTGTTGGCGAGGCACTTGTACTTTGTGTAACCTTTGCGCTAACTAGCACAGCAGCTGTGGGAATGATAATAGAAATGTATGTACCCTGGACATTCATTTTTTGCTGCTGCTCTACACTATGTTGGAAGTAACTTCAAATGCTTCATTAGTCGCTTGTCCCGCGTTTCACCCCTCGCCCGCCCGCCCGCCCGCCTGCCGACTTGCATATACATTTAGCCACTGTATAGACAGCCACCGCTTCCCCTGCTGATTTCGGATCCGCAGGAACAAGATGCTCTACATTATTGACATCTAGATCCTTTGTTTTTTTAACACAGTCTGTCTCTTCTCCTGCTTGACGCAACATGACTGAGATAACCAAGGTCAAAGTTCCACGCAGCTTCTCCCGACTCCATTTTTTGGGGTGGAGCTATACGGCACATCGCTTACAAATGTTTCATGACTCGCACACATTTAATGGAGCTTTTCTTACTTTCTTTTTGCAGTCTTCTAGCCGTCAGAGTTGACCTGCCCGTCTCTCTCCCTCCGAGCACCCAGTGAGACGAAGATACGCACGCACCCACACGCTTTCCTCACTTCTGCGTTGTGTTAAATTAGCTCCACGGTGGCGTGAGAAATGGGGTGTGCGTTTGCGTGATTTTGTCAGTGTTAGATAAACTTGCACAAGACTCGGTGAGGAAGTGTTAAGATTGCCTTTCAACACTTGCGGTCACCAACGCACACACGTGTGGAAACGTAAATACACGTACACACTTGTGTTTGGTGTGAGCACTCCCATAATGACTGTCAGAAAGGTGGCAAGTTTATTTTTTCAGGAGTTCCAAAAATAACATTGCAGTGCCGAGTCAAATGAGCCAACATGGCTTGGTCATTGCAATTGTTTCTAAACACAAAACAATGTCAGTCATTAAAAGAAAGCTCACTTTGCGTCACTGACAATCTTAGTTGACAATTGCTGAATGTGGCCTGTCAAAATCTCTTTGCATGCTGCACTGTGTGCGTTGTGTGTCTGCGTGCATGTTTGTATTGACCTTGCTGTTGTGCCCTGAATGAGCAAATGATTGATTGTTGTCAATGCACATGAATAAGGTGTGCTCCAGCACAAGGCCAGCCTGTTTTTTCATTGCCACTCTGCATTTTTGATGTCACACCGATTGTTCATTTTCTGAGCTGAACAATGTTAGAAAAGGTGGAACACTTCCAAATATTGACATTTAGGTACCATCATTTGATGATCAAAACTGTTACAACCTAGAAATGTGTTGCTTATCATCAATGTGTCTGATTGTGTACCTATGCAAAGCCACAGGCCTTAGAGAGCACCTTAGCCAATCAGGATCAGTGTCTTATTATCATCTGTTTATTTGAGGAGTACTGCACCACCTTCTTCTGGGTACAAACACACACACACATGCGCACACACAATGAAACATTATATTCATCATGTTGTGTGTGTGTGTGGTAAAATATTCAAATCCAATATATTTCTAGGGTACTAAAAACTAAATCCATTCATTTGTTTCCTTTGCCAGAGGACATTTTTGAAAGCAAGGCATCATTGGAAGGAGACAGCCATCCATCCATCCATCCATGCATCCATCCATCCATGCATCCATCCATGCATCCATCCATCCATCCATCCATCCATGCATCCATCCATCCATCCATGCATCCATCCATCCATCCATCCATCCATCCATCCATCCATCCATGCATCCATCCATCCATCCATCCATCCATCCATCCATCCATGCATCCATCCATCCATGCATCCATCCATCCATGCATCCATCCATGCATCCATCCATCCATCCATCCATCCATGCATCCATCCATCCATCCATGCATCCATCCATCCATCCATCCATCCATCCATCCATCCATCCATCCATGCATCCATCCATCCATCCATCCATCCATCCATCCATGCATCCATCCATCCATGCATCCATCCATCCATGCATCCATCCATCCATCCATCCATGCATCCATGCATCCATCCATCCATCCATCCATGCATCCATCCATCCATCCATCCATGCATGCATGCATCCATCCATCCATCCATCCATCCATCCATCCCTATTTCAGAGCAAACAGCTTGTGTACTGCTAGCACTTCCTTCATCACGGGTAACAATGACTGAACGGCCTTTCCTTGTAATATTGTAAGTTTTGTCCATTTTGTTTCCCTCAGCATTCATCATATAGTGTAGCCACGTAATTGCTATGCTGAAAATGACCACAATTGTCTAAACTCACACAAACTGAAAAATATATATCAAACACGCAATGCATTTGACTTGAACCAGGTGTTGAATACTCGCCTGAAAAATCCAATATCCCGAAAAACAATCTAAGACGAGCGCCGGTGGCATCGAACAGTATGAAATAAAGAAATGAATAAATGTTTCACTGTTTGTCTTTGTGTCCAATAAAGCTGTCTGTCTGCAATTAGGCAAGACGCTAAGCATCTATTGAACCGACCGACATTCATCACAAACGTGTGTGTGTGCGTGCGTCCATGCGCATGCGATGCGGCAATCAGATTGTGTTTAATGACTATTGACGAATGGAAGTGAATAGCTGCAGGAAGCAGACGGGATTGAGAGAGAGAGAGAAATGAGATGAGGAAGAAGAATAGAAAGAGGCAAAGATGTTGCTGGTCGATGGTGCAGGATGACATTTTAATTACCACCAGCCACTTTTATTAGAGGACATTTACTGCTACTCAGGGCTATAGATTGTGCCCATTTTATTTATTCCTGAGCTCGATTGCAGTCAGGGGAAGGAATTAGTCATTGCGCTCTGTCTGACAAAACTTTCTTTGACATATTTAAAGTCATGGCAAGTGAACAAGAATGGAGGCATTTCTCATCTGCTGCAAGTTGCATTTTGACGACATTTCGGAAAAAGAACACTGCAATAGCTTGTTGTTTGCGTCGCCACTTGTATCATCTGACAAGACAAACGCGGAGAGATTTGATTGATTTTTCTCAATAACAAGTCAAGTGCAACCAACAAATAACACAACGCTTATGATTTCTACCGTCTTATGGTGTGACATTTTCCCCAATTTAGCACAATGAAGGTATCGTAAGCTATTTGCTAGGTGTTACGATGTGCAAATCTATGGATGCATGGTGGAGCTTTAATATTCCGTGCTTCAGTTCATGAAGTGTTTGATGTCCTGGGAGGTTTTGCATTTGGCCTCAAATGAACCACAGAAGATGTTATTTGATGTTTCTACGGAAAAAGAGCATTTCATACCTTACGACAAGTAGGTTCTACTCACTGTGGTCAATGTCTTGATTTTCAATTGACTGACTTGCACGGACGGACGGGCCTTGTATTTTTAGCACAATGTAGTCACTTGTGAAATGTGCCGGATTTGCATATTTTGGTCTGACTTGATAGCATCCATGATTGTTGACGACTAGTAGGCCTCGGACAGAATTTAAAGTTGCACCTCTTATCTATCGCGAGTAGCCCACTCACATCTTGAGTTTTCTCTCAGTTGGCCAAATACTTTCCTTATCAGTAATAGTGCTAGCTTTTGTCTCCATCCCACTCTTTCTCTCTCTCTGCTCATCAACTCATTTCTTGACACCAGTAGAGTGACGTGAACTTAGCAAATTGGTGTCAGCGCTCTCCCATCTAGGTCTGTTTTGCTCCCGCTCGTTATTGCCAGAAATGATGAACAATATTGAACATGTCCCCCTTTTCCGCTTGTTCTCTCATTTATTACGGCGAGTGGGCACGTGACTCGTCGTGGGTGCCCTCTCTCTGCAACTCCGGCTCCATCTCTACGCTTATACAATCAGAAATTAAATTGCCTGGACCCGGCCGGGTTAGATAAGTGTGGCTCTGAAGCCAGCCGAGTGGTAATTAGGTGCTAAATTGGGGACATTAACGTCGGCGAGGCTGCCTGCTGTTTCTCTCGGCATTATCACAGCCCAGACACACCTTCAAACAATTACATTTACTCTGACCTTTAGCCAAAGAATCACATGCTGCGCGTGTGCGTTCATTGGCCTTATCTGCTCCGTGCGAGTGGCACACAGAAAAGCATGCACCATTTTGATAGATGAACTGCCGTTTTAAAATATGCTTTCCCAATCTTATTTACAGTCGCAGATAGGAGGAGTGGCTTTCATTTGCAATGGTGCAGAAGTTCAACGGCCAACAAACAGTGTCCGCACGTGTCCGGGTGGGCAGCATTCAATTTGTGACAAAAACGGCTTCTTTTTTTTTTCTATTCCAATTTAATCATGAGTGTATTTTTTAGAATGCTATATATAGGTATACGATCTGTAATGAGCTTTCCGAGGGGGCTATTTATTTGATCTGACCTTTCCTGCTTTTGTGCACGGACAATATACTCATTCACACATGCGCGTCGGCGTCGTCACTAAATAATCAGCGGCCGGGCCGCTCGCTCGGTCGGTCGGCTTTGTTCCGACGAGCCGATCGGGAATGTTCAACGCTCCCAGAGCCCCATTAAGTCCTTTCTTGATTGTTTACCCGTGTCACGTCGCGATCCGGCCCCTACTTGGATTGATTTGCATTGGCCAAATGACTCTGATCTGGATTGATTGTAGCCGTCGCTGGTAATGACAGCAGCCCCACCCCATGTGGAGAATGCTGCCTAATTGTATTTGTCCGGATGATGAAGTAGTTCTCTTGCAGACATGAAAGGGCCTTGCAGAAACTTCACATTTGGTTGGCTGGAGTGCCCCGAGACACAAAACAGCATTTGGAGTTGGCTAATGTGATTGATGCACAGCGACGCCGATGTTCACTTTCCAATGTACAGCCCGGCCGGATTTATCATTATTATTGCAGCCACAGTGTCGTTCAAGATTCTCCTCCGTGGCTAAATTAGCCGATCAAAACAAATGAGCTTCGTCTTTTGTCCTTCCTGACGGTGAAAGTGCTTTTAGGTGCGACTTGATGTAATTGTAGTAGCGCTTTTGCAAAAGGTGAAATGGATCACTGGACTATGTCTATGTATTGATATTTAGCGATATAGGATGGATTATGTCATATTTTATAACCAGAGCCGTGTGTACACTGTTAACGTGTGCTCCCTTCCTTCCTTCCTTCCTTCCTTCCTTCCTTCCTTCCTTCCTTCCTTCCTTCCTTCCTTCCTTCCTTCCTTCCTTCCTTCCTTCCTTCCTCCTCAACTTGGCACTCTTCTCTCCCTCCTCTCACCTGCATTGATGGCAAAGAAGAAGGGAGACACCAAGCAGGAGGAGGGATGAGGAGAAGTGAGGAAAAGTGTATAATTGGCTTTTTAAGGTGTGACAGAGTGGGGGTGAGGGTTAGTGTATGTGTTTGTGTGCTGGGGAGCAATCCAATAGAAGGTTGAAATCGGAAGGTGCTTGTGTTGTTTTAGCCACTGAGGGGACCGACGCAGTGGCTGCACCCAGGACAAGCCTGCTGCATGCGCGTGTGTGTGTGTGTGTGTGTGAGGGAGGGAGGGAGGGAGAGAGTAGATGAGGCTTATAATTGGGCAGATTTGCCTCTGACTGAGATAATACCCCCTGGGGAAGGAAGACAGAGGGACTAAAAGGGAGATGGATGAACATGTGGAGGAAGAGCAGAGGCAGAGGAACAGAAAGAGACACAGAGAGAGTGAGAAGCTTGGCTGAGCCAGGAAAATGAAATAGGAGGTAGAAAGAAGGGATTATTGGAGAGAGAGAGGTGACAGGGAAGAAAATGGAATATACAGTGGAAGGATGTATTTAAGGGTAAAAAAAAAATCTGGTTAAATTGAGGAGCAATCATTTAAGATTGACACTTTAGGAGAAGGCAAGCAAACAAACAAGTGAGTGACGTTCTCTCTCATAGGCAAGGCTTGGGAAGAACTTTTTCAGTGCCTCCCTTAGACCATCTTTCAGCTTGAACCATCGCTCACCACGACTGGCAAGTGCCGAATCCAAGTTGAAAGTGTACTCCTAAGTGAGCCCAGTCCAAATTGCTTTCATCCATTTTTCGGCTGGAATGGTGGATGTAAGCAAAGCAAACAATTGAAATTGAAGTATACTGGGACATTTTGTGTTAAGCGCAAACATTTTCTTAATTTGGCTTCTTGCCACTGGTTCGATTGACCCGCTGCTTGTATTTCACCTTGCACTATTTGATGCACATACACGCATACAGGTTGTTGCGAGTGCCCTCTCAGTGGTCCACCTGGATGGAGATGCTGCCGGAAGGAAGGAAGGAAGCAAGGAAGCAAGGTCAGCCATCTTGTTTCGCAAGCCCTCCACAACAGCCCTCATAATGTACAGTGACCTTGAATTGTCGAGCTGTTACATGACGGAGGCCGGCATTTTAGTATTTTATTCTATTTATGAATGATGCTTTGTCATTTGGCCTTCATGGTATGGATTCATTCACTTCTCTTTCCAATTCCACAGACAGAATCACAAAATGACTTCTTCAATGGTACGTCCTTGTATCCCCAAGGTCGCGTTTTGTGCGTGTGTGTGTGTGTGTGTGTGTGGGCACTGGAAGCTTGCAGGTTTAACCAAGCGCAATATCCAACTTGTGGGGAAAAAGGCAATAAGGCCATGAGCCCCATACTCTACTCTACTCTACTCTACTCTACTCTACTCTACTCTACTCTACTCTACTCTACTCTACTCTACTCTACTCTACTCTCTCACACACACTGTCTGGTTCTGTCCCTGCGGCCTCATTATCACCGCTGGCTTTGTCCTCAGCTTGCCTCCCTGCACACATTCACTTTTGCTCACACACACACACACACACACACACACACACACACACACACACACAGAGAAAACACACAAACACATGCACGCACGCACGCACACACCAGGCAGGCAGGCAGGCAGGCAGGCAGGCCCCAATCTCCCCATAGTGTGCACTCCAGCCCAAAGCATACATATTAATGCCTGGACAGGGAGGCAGGCGGTGGGGCTAAAGGGGAGGCAGGGGGAGAGAGAGAGAGAGATAGAAAGAAGCCTGGGTGGAGGGGAGAATGACACAAGAGGGGAGCGGGAAAGAAGCATTGAGCCAATGAAGTGAAATGTTTGCTGAAATCAATTCGGCAACAATGAGAAGGAAACAAATGTACACAAACAGCATTCTTCCATGGAAATGTCAAACAACGGCATGAAAGGGAAAATGTCTTACTACATTTCTTCGGTTCGTCAGTGTGGGTTTGCATCATTCTGTCAGAATGTGTCTTGGCAGCTCTCTGGATCCATCATTATTGACTGTCAAATCTCTATAAAAGATTTAACGTGCGTGTGCTCCGATGCGTATTTGTGTTTATGTGTGTTGCACGTGTCTGCATGTGTGTGCGTTTGTGTGTAGAGCCAGAGGCTATCTTGTCCAACGGCAGAGAGGCTGCTCTTTGCCTTCACGCCCCTGAGCCAACTCGGCACACACCTCAGCAACATGGTGAGAAGGCAGGCCAACAGTCACAAAGGCTTGTTGCATGCATAAATGATGTTTTTGACATTTGCGTACTGTAAATAGGAATGTTTTTTTTCTTATCTTGTTTCTTGGATGTTAAGAGCATGAATGTACTCGTGGCACGGTTAGCTCACAACAAACTAGTGAGCCGAGTTTGAAAACAGCAGCCTCAGCATTTCCGCCTCACGAGTTTGAAATCTCTGTTCAGAAACATGATGCATGTTCCGCTCTTCTAAATTTGACACGTTGCAGAGAAAAACGAGTCTCCCGAATTTCAATCAATACAAACAAGTGGTGAAAAATCTCAAGCTTCTCTCCTTTCGTCGACACCGTCGAGACCACTGAATGGACTGAAAAGTAAACATTCAGCTGTCCCTCCAAAACATCTGTTATATATCCTTGTTTTAAGCCTTTGCTCACTGGAATCTAGTATCTCACTGAGACCCTGCAGGACCTTTACATGTCATGATGAAAGGAGCTAGCCAGCAGCTTACTTTGCGGGCTAACAGATGTCCCAACCAACCGGCGGCCAACTCCTCTAATGCCGAAATAAAGGAATTCAATTGAATTCAAATACTCGGGGCGTCGTTGGGACTATTTTTTTTTCTTTGGAAGTAGAGAAAGCCCTGGTCATTTTTCCTTTTCCAATTCCAATCCATACTCTATTCTATGTTTTCCATGCTTGCTCCTGCAGCTTTTAGTGGATTGTACATTTGATGCGGAACATGCTAGCAGTCAGTGGGAAGAAAATAACCTGAAGAATCATAAATACTGAATAAGAAAGGTTTTTTTTATCACTACTGGTAAGAACAATAAGTTAGCTCCGGCCCCAGCCCGGCTAACAGAGGAAATTTCATGTTAAATAGTCCGTACTGCATGTGAAGCTCCTTATTGGTTAGTTCACATAAATATGACGCCGTTTTTTTTGTTGTAAAAAAAGGTTATCAAAAGGTTGACTATATTTTGCATACAGCAAATTCCAACGTTTATGCCGTTTCAAACTCATTTGACCTATTTCATTATTCAAGCATTGCTTGCATTTATTCATATGATAATTGTAAGGTCCTCTATCATTAATATTCCGATTGGCACCTCATGAATAATACACACATGGATGCATACACGTAGTCATCTCTGTATGTCCGATTCACATTTTATTGATAAAGACCAGTGAGAAAATTAGAGCTGTCATGATTGGATGGTTTTATGATGGATGATCCGATTGATTTTTTCCATTGAATAATAATCGGATAGATTTACGTCAATGAATGTTTCTCACGCCAAAACTTTTTATCTAAATTCATTTGTTCCAAAAAACAAAGATCTAGTTATTGAGCAATACGTCTGCGATTGCATTGATGGCCGGCCCACTGGACGCTTTTCATTTATTAATTGTACTCACTTTCCCACAATTATCACACCACCCTTCCCTAAAAGCTACTTTATTGTGGTGGAGGGTTTTGTGTGTCCCATTGATCCTAGGAGCTAAGATGCCAGGGGCCTTGTGCCTCGGGCAAGGTCACCTGGAGCAAACAGGTCGCAGGTGACAAAGTACGCTTAACCTTATGAAAATGAATCTACGTGGACATGAGGCAAAGCTCTCCTTTCCTACCATGGTCACGAGTTGTAGACCTAATGAAGAAGATCCTACTTGAGCATTCATTCATCACAACGCTGCACGGAGAATTAGGCTTGCACGTTCAACGGTGTTTTTATGGAACGTCATAGTTTGAACACCTCTGCTCCGACGGATTCAGAGGGTCAACGCTTCTTTGTTTTGGATGTCATTTATGCAGGTGGTCATCATTGTGTGTCGTACTTGGACAGTGGCCATTTTATAGACAGACAGCCAGCGCCTCTGCAAATAAATCAGGGGCAAAAGTTTTCAAAGCACTTTTAATTACCAATTACAAGTTCTGGCCCAAAAAGAAAAATGGACGTGTTCTATTTGGACCAAAGGCTGTGTTTTCTCTAATCTTATGATCAATCGGTGAGTTGACAATAGACATTCATTATCAGCAACATATGCATGCGCACTGAATTAGTCCCAATGCCTCACACTCTCTGACACCTGCACACTCAGAGAAATGCTTGCCCTTCAACAATGGCTTTTTAATTATCTTGCATTGATTTCAGGCCTTTGTTCATCTAAATCAAACATCCCACTAATGGTTGCCAAAAAAAGGGTGGAGGGAGTTAGTTGGAGGCGGTGAATCATGTCCGAATGACTGCAATTTCCATCTCAGCCTTTTTTGTCACAACTTGCGAGAGATGTGAAGAGAATATTAATGAAAGCAAAAGGTAAAGAGTAAAGAAACAAACAAGTCATTGGACTGTTCAGTTCACTTTTCATTCATGACTTCCATCTTAAAGTACAAGTATGGACCCAAAAGGATAGCTTATACAATCGGCACATAGTTTATGCTCTTACCTTTCTTTGGAGATGAAGTCCTTGGCCAGCGTTACTTGGGTGTAAGAGTCCTCCTTATTTTCCTTGAGTTGAGGCCCATTTGCTTTCATTTGCATGAAACTCTGATGCGGCCATCACAGGCAGCAGCTCAATCATATGTTGGAGCTTCTTCTCCAAGCCTGCCTTCCTTCCATTGTCTCTCATCATTGGCAAAAAGGCCTCCTTCACAAAAGAACAGAGGTGTGTGCTTTGCAGGTGACATTTTCGCTCTACCTCGACAGCAACAAATGGGGCAGCGTTAATCACCCCTTGGCTCACGTACGCCCCCCTTCTGTGTGGCAGAGTATTTACTATCTGCCTCAACCTGGGCCTTTTAACCTGAGCGCTTTTAAGTCCCATCACCAAAACAAAGCAGTTCATCGTTGTATTTGAACAGGAAATATGCAATTTCAGCAGTTTGGACTATGAAAATGTTCAAAATTAGTTATACATGGAGATCTGTTGACAAATATGCATTTTATGTTATTTTATTTTTACTTGTCACAATGACAGGTGAGGCAGAGCCTGCCCTGACAGCACGTCCTTGCCTGCCTGCTTATCTATCGATCTATCTATCTATCTATCTATCTATCTGGGTCAAGCCAATGAGAATGGGTTAACACATTTGCGTGAGGTCTCTCTCTTGCTCTGCTGAGATGGTTCCCATTTTCTTCCAACAGGTCAAAGCAATCAATAAAGACGCTCATACATAATAGCTATTGTTGTCTGTCAAAATGCACTTAAGTCTTTTACCCTACTATTGCTCTAAAAATGGAGAAATAGGTGTTTTTTTGGCCCATCACTATTACTCTGTACTTGTCTGGATGCCCTGTGGCAGGCACCATGCTGCCTCTCACAGGCCAGATTTACTATGACATCTGGGTTGTGTCCAATTGTCAGTGGAGAGAATGGTGTTCAGTGCAGCATGCACGTTGCCACTTTTCGGACACGATTACGAGTCTGTGTGCTTCGGCATCACACTGCGTTGTGGTAATACTACATTGTCCAACAATGCTTGAAGAAAAGGATGCGAGTTGAATAATGAGTCCATTTTATTGTTTCAGAACACAGCAGGCTACAGCAACCACCACCACCAGCACCACCACCTCCAACTACAATACCCCCGCCCCCCCTTTTTGTAACAGACTAATAACAGCCCTCCCTCCCTCCCTCCCTCCGTCAGCTAGGCCAGCTACACCCCCTTTGGAATAGCAGAGACACCTTAGTGTCCACCTTTAAAGCAAGAAAATAGCTCGATATTTGGACCACAACTTCCAATGTTTTATACAAAAGCTACACAATGTTACAATGCAAATGATTTACTCTAGTGTTTTGGACACCATTTAAAATGTGGTCATGTACATTACTTGGATGGAGCATTATCACCAAAAACACTACCCGAGACCAAAAAAAAGAAAAGAAAAGATAAAACTGCAAACAAAACAAATGAGTCTAACTTTGAATCATGGAAATCAATGAAAACAAGCTAGCTAAAAGCATTTTGTACCATTACAGATTTCAGGGCTAAATGTAAAAACAAAGAATAAAAATGGAAAAGTACATAAAAAGGGTATTTCAAAAAACAAAACTGAGATCCAAATCCATGTGTGGCATCAGGATTTCAAGTCAACCGACCATCCTCTGGTTAAAACCAGAAGCGAACTTTGTCCCAATGGAGCCCCTATAGACAGGATGGGTCATCGTCAGGCACTTTCTAAACCCCGCCTCCTCCATGTGGGAGAATCAAGATGCAGGTTCATCCAGATCACATAATACAGCTGAAAAGAAAGGAGATGTTGAGTAAGATGTTACAAAGACTACTCGAGCAGCACGCAAGTTGGCCATTAGGAGCGCAGCGAGAGGGAGGGAGGGAGGGAGGGAGGGAGGGAGCATGCAGCAGCCTCATCTAGTGCCGTCAGTGGGTCGGCTCAGGTCAGGCTGCAGCTTACCTAGTAGGAAGTGTTGAGTTATGTTGGTCTTGGTATTTACAAGTCTGTGTCAAACCAGGCCAGTTGGTTGGAGTCACCAGGTGGGAGGCCTTCAATCAGTTCCTGGGAGTGTCCCAGGTCAGGAAGCCCCTCTACCGCAGGGTAGTCCTGACCGGGGTGGTGGCCCCCGCCCAAATCATGCTCCATCATGGGCTCCATGCCCATCGAGTCTGCGCCGTAAGCTGCCGAGTGGAAGGAACGGTAGCTTGGGTCTGCTCGGGGGGGAGGCCGGGCGGGCGGGCGGGACGGAGGGAGGGAGAAGCAGAGCGGCTGTTAGAAGCATGTTAACAAACCAAGCGCTCGCTCACACAGCAAGTAGTATGTACTAGCAACACAGCAAAAACACCACAAGCACACGCCCACGGCTCAACGACCACTGTTGCGCTGACTATCTATCTATCTATCTATCCCACTGAGCCACATATACTGGGCAAGGTAAAAAAATAAAATAAAGACTTTTTTCTACCTGAATGAGTCAGCATCTAACTTCTCTAGCAAATGTTGTGACAGTCGAGCGATGGGACTGAGGTCATTTGAAGAGCATTCAGGTGACTTACCTTCTTGCCTGTAGGCCAGAGGCTCTCCCTGAGCGCCGATGTCCAGACCAAGCTCTGCAGTCTGCAGACGCAGGAGACTTGCATAAGCCTTATTACACACAGATACGTTCAACAAAACACTATCCCCCCCGCTTCCTACTTCGTTCCAGGCCATTGGTTCCGTCCTGAAGAGTGAGCTGGTGAGCTCGACTGAGAGGCGTTTCTTGTAGTCTTGAGGTTTGTCCTCTGACATACGGAAGAGAACCGCTGCTGCGTACGTGGCTGAGAAGAGATGGCAACAGGTTATCGAGGTACGGTATTGGTTCACCGTGCAACACTATTTTGCAGGTATAGTATGCGAGAGTATTGCATCCCCTCAATTGCTCCATTATATTTATTCAAGCGGCACTTTATCTCAAAACACAAAGCAAATGTGAGCAAGCGACCGCTCCAAAGTTGGAGCACTCCTAAGTCCCTTTATAATGGAAATGAAAAGGACGTGCGCGTGCGTCGGCATTCTTTGGCGGACGGAAAAGCCATCATTTGGACATACCGACGCCTTCGTTGCGACTGTGCAAGAGCTCTGTGAGCGGGGCGGTGGCTCCCTCCGCCTCGATGGCCTCAGCGGCTTCTTTGTCCTGAGCCAGTTCGCACAGGACGCCCGCTGCCACACGCTGGATGTTCTCGATGGGAGAATACAACAGCTGCACACAGAGAAATGAGATCTTAAAATCACCGCCAGGCCCAGGCCAGGCCAGGCCAGACAGCAACACAAGTCGTGGAACTTTTCATCTCACCTGTACAAAGAGCGGAATTGTGTTCAGCCCTCGGACGACTATTCTGTTGTGGACATCTCTGGCCAGGATGTGAAGGGCTCCGGTGCAACCCTCCACGATCTCCTCCATGCGAACTCCCTCCTAACAATACAAAACATGCCGTAAAACCTGTGCCGCGCTTTTCCGCGAGTAGACAGAACAGCACGACTGGGGTTGGTGACGCTCATCTCGTCGTGCTTGCGTGTTCAAGCCGCTCACCACAAACTGCTGCTGAGTGCCACCCATGCTGGTGCGTCTCTGCGTGTCCTGGTGCGCTCGGACCAGCAGCTGAACCAGTCTGGGAATGGCTCCCTGCTCCCTCAAAGGCGCGTGGTTGGCAGGGCACAGCGCCAGATTACGGATCAGACCCACTGTCGCCTGGGTGGGGGAGGAACGCTTGCATGTCAGATGGCTTTTAAAGACCAAATCAATCTCTCCCAGTGCGTACAATGTACCTACCTTAATGAGTGGCCAATGTGACGGCGGATGCAACAATTTGACCACGACTGGCAGGCCATAATGCAGCCTGACTGCGTTCTGGGCCATCTCGGCATCCTGGTGTCGCGACGTGAGGTGACGCAGGGCGCAGATGGCCGGTTCTGTGATATCCTCCCTGTCCCCGGCCCGAAGCACAGTGCGAACCAGAGCCTCGATACCGCCCACCTAACAAGATGAGGAAGAAACGCATTGATGCGTTGAAGGCAAGGTATCGTCAACAACGGGCATGGAAAAGCACCAAGACATCTCCGCCGTCTTCACCATACGAGCGAGCGAGTGAGTACCAACCTGGCAGACCATCATCTTGTTCTTGTAGTTGTTGCAAGTCAGGTTGGACAGGATGCCGGCCGCACAGGTCACCACATTGATGTCGTCGCTACCAAGGAGTTGCACCAGGGTCCCCAATAGACCCTCCATTCCCTCCTGAGAGAGAGAGAGACAAATGGTCCCGTTAGCATGAGAGAGAGAATTCAAGAAAAGTAGAGCAAACAGCAGTGTTGTCCAGGCTTCTTCACCTGTTTAGTGGCAGCATCCGATAAGTTCCTGAGAGTCCAGAGACAGTTCTGGACCAGTCTCTGGCTTGGGTCGGTCAGGTGGAGTCCCAGAGCCTGCATTCCTCCTGAGTAAAAAGACAACCATGAAAATAAAGTGCAAAACACATTTAAAAAAAAAAAAAAAAAAAAAAGATGCTAGGCTAACTAAATATATTGTCAGTGTTTCCACAGCCTGCTGGTTGTGAAAATGTTCCTTGTGAACTCAAACATACCAGCTTCTACAATGGCAGGTTTGTTGCTGGAGCACACCGACAGGACTTTGAGTACTCGACTTGTGGTCCACAACAACTTCTCGTAGGTGTAAGTCCTCATGATGTTCACCAGTGCTTGGGGCCCCCCACTGGCCAGGATTATTAACTAGAAAAAGCGCAAGGTTTGGAGTGAGCTCGACGTGATCGAAGCACGGCCGAGAACGACGGGAAGCCGGCCACCTTGCTTTCTTGGTTTCCATAGGCCAAGATTTGGAGACAATCTGTGGTGATGGCTAGGAACTTGACGTTTGTCTTGTTGAGCAGGGCCACCATTTTCTGAAGCCCGCCGGCCAAACGAACCGCCATCTTAGCTCCTTCCTGGTGCAGGAGGAGGTTGTGGAGGGTGGTGATGGCATAGAAGAGGACAGAGTCCACTGGTGAACTGCAAAGCAGAAAAAGGATTATTGGATTACAATACATCTGGGAAATAGCCTCCGGATTAGAAATTGTTTTCCTCTCACCAGTGACACAAATTGCCAATTAATTTGCCACTTTTGCAAGCCTACATTATTCCCTGCAGTCAATACAGTTGCTTCTGCTTTCTGGAATTCTAACAAGTCTCTATTGCGCAGCACATCGCCTTGAAAAACGGAAGCGCATACAAATCGGCGTAAAAGATGAAAATGGCGACGTTTGAACGAGATCAAGGATTTTTAGCCGGCGACAGCGATCGGCGATCGTTTTGCACCCCACATCCAACTTGTTCGAAGACGACAATAAAGCCTACGAGCGATTTTTGCACACACCCAAGCATTTTGACAAGCGCTGGGATTCCTCCAGACTTGAAGATAGCCAGCAGCCCCTCTCTGTGATGAGAAAGGTTGTGGAGAGTCCCCGCGGTGCAGCGAGCCGTCTCCACGTCGTTTGTGTTCTGCATTGTCCTGACTATGGCTGACACCATCTGAGGGGAGCGCATGATGGCGTGGCGGGAAGCTTCTTTTTTCGATAGCTGGTGTACCATCACCGCCGCTTTGTTCACCACAACCTAGGAGTGAAGAAAGATTGGCGATTAGCCACAGCAGAGCGGTACGGCGCCACCGCCAACGACCGCCAACGACCTGGTCCTCGTCGTTTAGCAATTTGGTGAGCTCCGGTATGGCTCTGGTTGCCAGCTCGGCGTCGTCCTGGTAGTTGATCAGATTGACCACGGCGTGCTTGAGCATTTGGGAAGGCTCCGCTAGTCTCTGGACATTGGTAGGATTTGCCGTGTCGTATTGCGTGGAAGGAATCTGCATGCCCTCCTCCAGGGTCTCCGGGAACATTGCCGCACGCACTCGCTGGGCACGGGTCATGGCATATTGACCATCCAGGTCTGCAAGAGATCAGAGGGTTTGCTTTTTTCCCCTCCCCAAATCAAGCTTGAAAAGGATTTCAGCAGTGAGACTGAGATTCACCTTGGACTTGATCTTGGGAGAAATTCTGGTTGAAGCCCTGCTCCCACTCATACATGACCTGGTTGTTGTCGAGGTCGTCGTCTTCGGGATTTCCTTTGCCGCTGAGGGACGGGGCTGTGGTGGTGGCCCCGGAATGGATGCCTGAATCCAGGTAGGACTGTTGCTGCCAGTGGCTGACCGCCGCCTTCCGATCTGGCTCCATGGCCATGTCCAGCTCCATCAAATCAGCTGGAAACGGGAAACACAATTCAATAAATCAACTGCTACATTTGGCTAATCTGGCACGTCATTAAGAGTAGATGTTTGCATTTGAAAATGTATTATTTGTGCAAGTGATGGAAGTTTCAACTCACCCTGGGAAGCCATGTTCCTTTCCTCAAACCACAGCCGTCACAGCTTCCTGATCTGAAAGAGACAGGAAAAAAGCATCAGCCTCAGTGACCTCTGGCTTCCGCCCGCCCGCCTCATAACAATCATTAACAAATGATGACACCAAAAACAAGTCACGCAAACGGAATGCGTCCTGGTCTCTGCCCAAACGAGATGACTACACGGGCGCCATCTTCACGTCTTAACCTCATTTAGTCCCGTGTGAAGTCCACCCATGCAAATTGCAGTTCACATACAAGGAAGGCCCACATTAAGCGTGCCAGCTAGCTTGTACTTATGTGGGGACGGAAGGGAGGGTGGGAAGTGGCTCACTTGGTGAAAACAAAATAAGCTGTGGGAGAGAAAGGGCGTACACATTCCTCTACTGCATTTCAAGTGCAAATTTACACTGCAGCCGAACATTTTAGATTGTGATGCTCAATCTTTGTTTTTTGTTTTTTTGAACAAATCCCCAGAGTCAAAGACGTGCAATAAAGTTTACCTGACCTCAAGAAGTCACCTGACACTATCAAGTTCCATTCAAAAGGGGCTCAGCAAGAGAGGAGAAATAGCGGAGCACTCTGGCTTCCTTACGAGCATTCACTCGGCACTTTGAAAGTAACCACTTTCCGACCGCTGTGGGAAATTGTTTCAAAAAAAAAATAAAAAGAAGAATTTGAGATGTTGGCTCACTCAATGTGTCACATGCACATGTTGCATCTTTCATGCAATTTTTCCATACATGGCTTTCCGCATTCAAATTAGGGTTGCCCGATGACACAAATGTTCATCACCGTTATTTTGGATAAATGTTGATTACACTACATTGTTCAATCACAGTCATTCAACATCTCTCTTTGCAGCACGACTTGCTCCTGGTTATGCAGGACAGCTCAATAAAGCGCTTGATTAGATGTGCTGCTAGCAGAAGCAGCGCCTGCATTTTTTTACATTTCATTGCGGAGGCGGCAGCCAAAATTAGAAACAATTTGATGTATGATGCGGCTCTAATTCAAATTTAATAACACGACTGCGCCGTTTGTTTGAGACTTCATACATATCTACAGGGTCACAAACTATACTAACCCCTGCCGAAAAAGACCAGCATCTCTCAATTACGCAATTTAATCCCAAATCCAGGTCATATGCTAAAACCAAAGTAGCAAAATGAAAATGTCAAGAGCCCTGTTTGTAGGGCAGTGTTTTGATCCAAATATTGGCCACCATTTTTTGTTCTTGTGACACCAACAAACCTATCCAACACCAGCAGCCACATCAACTCTGATGCATTGTCGTCATTAAAATATCATTCTTGTGCTAAATGACGCAGCTGCAATACTAAAACAGTCTTCAGTCGGGCTGTGGGTATGTGGTTGCATCCCACAAAAAAACAAAATTCTAATTCACTGTTCACACGGCATCCTCGCAAGCTGGAGAAGTTGGAAGTGACTTGTGCCAAAGCCCTTCTTTAATGGGAGCCATATGCTAAACACTGGACAAATCAAAGCACATCATTCGCACCGGGTGGAAAAGCAAATCTTTGCATCCACTTTGGCAAGATGTGCCAAGAGAAGAAGCAAATGGCAGCCTTACCTTCCTCAAGCTGAACGGACTAAACCATGAACCGAGTCAAGGCAGTACAAGTTCCAACAAAAACGGAATGAATGGGGCGTCCTTTGAAGCCAGCCAGATGTGAAGTCTACAATTTGCTGTCTGCTTTCGACTAGAAACCATAAAACAGTCCTTCGTGTCTCAACACAGTCAGACTGCATGAAAGATTGTCAATCAGTTGTCTACTTGTGTTAAAAAAAAAAAAAGTGTTCATTTATTTGTTGGCCGTTTGAATGAACTAGCAACAAAAAGGAGAATTAAAAAAGATGAATTCTGCCACAATGCTCTCAACTACAGAATCAATCGCCTATAATGTCCCTCACCTCAGATTTCAAGTGTAATCAATTGTCTAGTATCCTTGACCTGCTAAAAGGCATTTAAGAAATGGACTGCTGAAAAGGGCAAAAAGTGCACAATAAAAGGGTGGAACTAAAGAACAGATCTCAATTGCATGGCTGAGGTGTTACGCCAATGATTCCAGTCAAATACTCTCATTGTTAGCAAAAACGTGCAAAAAGCAAGACCGTTTCAACAAAAACAAATGTAGCACATACAAGCTGCTTTTGAGAACAGCTTCATGTACAATGGTTGAGTGTTAACCAAGCAATGTGCCGGGTCAGCACTGGCTGCCATCTTATTATACCGTACAATGAGCTCAACGGCTGCAGCCTCTGCAACGGCCGGCCGTCTCGGGTGCAAGATGATGGATGCCAGACGAATACGGACAGCTTTACGCATTCTTCAAAGATAAACTACATATATTGGAGAAAATGCTAGCAGACGTTTTGTTGGTAAACTACAATGCAGGCCACGCTGCAGTCTTTTCAAATTCATATCAGAACATCTGAATGACTTGAATTAAAACAGCGCCCAAAGACCAAAACAGCTTCACTTTTAATGCCGTTAAATCGAATAGAAATGAAATGGCAATGCAGATGATGCTTGAATTGGGCTTTAGAATTCCAATGAATCATTGAAATTCAAAGCAGATTCCAGTCATAGTATTCCACTCAAGCCAGCCGGGTTGAGCTTCTCACCACTTTGCCATTTTACAAAAATCAAAGACTTAAATGATCATTTACGCCATTCAACTAAATATTGTTGTTTGTTCGTGGCAAAGTGTGAATGGCCTTTTGAACGCTCTCGAACGTTCGGCCAAGCCTCGAAAACGGTAACTTTGGTTGATGCTCCGTCCACGCTGCTGCAGCCGCCCGTCAGTCCGCCCGTCGGTCGGTCCGCCCGCTCGGTCGCCCGCCCGCCCCTCTCCCACAGCTGCCGGCTGGCCCGACTTGGTTGCTTCAACACTCCTGACTCGAATTTCACACTCAGGCTCCACCTCGTCTTTCTCCCAAAGCAACAACGGCAGGAAAGAATGTGTGGGGCTTTGTTTAAAAAAAAAAAAAAAAAGACCGACATGAAAACACTGCCATTAATGGCGCATACATTTCAAATGTATCAGTGATGGATTTCGCTTTTCTTTACTTCAAAAACGGCACACGTAGCAGTTAAACACGAACAAATGTTGGCTGAAACTTCTTTCGACGACCGTTTGTTAACTTTGTTACGTCGTGCCCACGCATAGATTAGGAAATGCGATACCAAGATACCATGGCAGCAAAACAATTGTTTGGGGGGAGAAAAAAAGTTTTTAAAAGCATGAGTCACTCAAATGGAATGTGGCCAACAGTCTATGTTCAGTTGACTGCTTGCTGTTGGCCACTATCGTAACATCAAACATTGTCGTTTATGCGCTCGATCGAAATTCCTTCGACCGGACTCAAAAAATTAGCGAATTCACTTTAAAAGAGTGACAGCATGTCAATAAATAGCCATTATCCCCGCGAGGTGGTGCCTGTCGTTTCCTAAACGCCGGGAGCCCCGAATGCAGCAGCAGCAGCAGAGTCCCGACCGGCTCGTGTGAACAGCCGGCACTATTCCAGTGAGAGGCGGACACGATCAGTGTAGTTTACGGTTGTTGCCTACCCGTGTTATAACGAAGCAAATTCTTCCACTTGGATTGAGATGAGGGCGGAAAATCAATTTGTAAATAGTAGAGGAAAATGTGACGCCGAAAATCAGCGGGAGCCCTCGTCCGCTCCCTCCGAAGTCAATCACGTCTGGTCCAGATGGGTGCCGACTAGAAAATGGAAGATGGCGACGGTTTTATATAGACCGTAGAACGCCTCGCAGTGGGAATGTATCCTGCAGTCTGTTACGATAAAATTGAAACTGAAATCGGTAAATCTATCAATTTGATATTTTAACGCATGAAGAGTAATAATAACACGATATAAGGATTGTGTAGGTTTTGAAATGACGCCAAATATAATGGAAACAAGCAAAAACTATACGCTCTATAACACGAGTATGAATATATGCTTGAATGAAGTTCCGGTAGACTGGGGGAGGAAAAGTAGTCCCTGAACTCAAATCACTTGAAATGCGTTGAAAATGATACTTTCCACTTTTTTTTTTCTTTTTTAAAGAAACGTAGGTTTAATAAAACATTTTACACGATTATGTTAATTATAACAGCTGCCGTTTTGTGTTTCCATTAAAGTTGTCGAGTTATTAAATGTAGACACAAAATTACAGATGTGCGTCATATGGGACTTTAAAAACAACAATACTGTTGCTTACTTTTGGTAGTCAAAAATTGGGATCGGAGCTATTCTAATTGGAAATAAAGTACCAACTGAAATACCCATTTTACTGACAGACATTGAATCTCTAATCTTAAAATGCTGCATTGATCAGCTAATGCCTAAAATGGCTGGAATTTATGTTGCCATCTCTGAGAACATGTGTCAATTTAAATGTGTGTGTATTTTTGCAGGAAATACTCAATTTTCCAGAAGTGACAAACGTTTGAGATCTGTGAGACAAATAAATTGTACATCCAATTTCACAAATACTACCACTTGCTCTGACGGATGTGTTCCACTGACAGTGTTTTGGATTTTCCAGGTGTAGTACATGGAAGTCGCTCCTTAACCTTCCCGTCGGGTGCCAGCAGGGTTCTGAGACTGTCCCTCCATTCTTTTTTTTCCCCCCAATTTTTTGAATTCAGTTTTCAACAAGCAATGCAAGTAAAGACATAGTGGCCGTGGCCAACATCCGCCTGGAACAACAACAAGTGTGACATCAACAGCACCTCCCATGGTGCTTTGACATTGTCCACCTTGCCCGGCAAAGCGACCTTGCCACTTCAAGGCATCCTTCTCCCTCGGGCTCACAGAGTGGACCATTGTCGGAGTCGTGTGGGGTGCCTGATGCACTTCAGTAAGCTTTGATTGCCTCAATTGGTGAGGACGCACCACAATCTCTTGATCCCATCTTGCGCAGAAGACGACCCTGTCTTCTCTTTGGACCTGATTTCCAGGGCCGCCTTGTGGACTGCGGGTACCCCCGTCCGTCACTGTGGACATGACTCGGGCTGGGTCAATGGTCGTAGCCTACTTGGCCCCTCGTCTTTTTTTGCGCGAGTAGGCTGAACCCGAGACTGGCCGCTGTTGGCTCCCACCGGGACTGAGTCCGTCCACCCATCTGAATTTGACTGGGGGGGCTGTAGAGGTTTCCTCCAGCCACTTTATTCTTCAGAATGCATTTCATGTACCATTTTTCATAATTAAAGAAAATCTCTGCGCTTTCTTTCTGCAATAGCGCTTAATACATTCCACGGTTGTCACAAAGCTATTTTCGAGCAAAAAGAAATGGCTAAATCCCGGGAGAACTCCACACCACACCGCACCGCACCACACATGTGCACCAAGGCACCAAGGGGTGTGGTTCTTTTCTCTAGCTGTGAAAGAGAGGGGCTGGACACAGCTATACACTGGCGCAGACCAAAGACACGTGCACGCATGCACGCGCAGACACAACGCATCAGGGTAGCACTTGGAAGGAATGTTTGTTTTGGACGGATACGCCTGCAAAGGGCTGTGGCTAAGTCAAAACAGAGCACAAATGCCTTTTCTTTTAAGATAAAGATGCATAAAGCATTCTTTTCAATCACTTTCAAAAATGCAACAAAATGCACACATTTGGAAACTAATACTCAGAATATTGCTAAGCAAACATCAGTAAATCAGTTGACAACTTTTTTTTTCACAAGCAAATTCTTGACCTTTTTTACTTTTGACCTTTTGTAAAGTTGACAGTTTCATGGGATCGCTAAAATACGCACTGTTGTCGATGAGTCATTGATTTTTGCAAATCACTTTGTCTTCTTATTTCTGTTTTGAGCATTATTTCTGGACAGATAGATGCCTGGAACACAAATCAAATGTATCATCGAAGTACAGGTCCAATAAAGCAAGTCAAACCTTTGACAATAAAATCTTGCGCCATTTAGTGTCCAGTTGTAATCCAGTATGTGAAGGAGGAGGAAACACAAGTTCTCAAGAGGTGACATCACAAGGGATTATGTCCATGGGGTATTATGGGGTGGCTGATGCAGGAAACAATACACTGCTGACTCTGTGAGGAGGGGAAAAAAAAATAGAAAGACAAGTCGTTCTATAGTAGTGCTTTAATCCATATAGCAAGGAAGGATCTGGGTACGAGACAGGGAGGGAACACTATGTGAGACAGCCAGCGAGCATGCTGGATATCAAATGCACTTCTTGCTGATTTAAAAGAGCCCCAATGGCATTTCACCTGACTTCAATCAATCCTGTATTATTGCCGCGGCGGCCGGCAGACAAGGCTCACTCCTTCCATCTATACTGCATTAGTCGTTGCCATGGTAAATGTCCTCCATGCTGGCGCTTCAAGAGAGGCCGCATTCTCCTCAGCGGCAGTAACAGGAAACTCTCAATCTGATGAAAACCTGCAAAAATACAATTTGATGTGCAAACGGCAATAAAAATCAAACCTCAGCCAGTTCTTCTTTCCTCCTCCTCGGCAATCTGTCCAGAGCATTTTGCAGATTCTTATTTACATTTCAATGTTTCTTCTCACGATTGGTATTGGGGGTCCACTGCATTTCGACCAGCGTGACAATGCGGCAGGCAGGCACAGCAAACATCTCCCTGATTTTTCACGATGATGTCACGTTCAGTGAGAAGAGGGCTTCAACGCCTTTAAAAGTCACTCATGGGCTGGATTATGGTCAGCAGATGCTCATTAGCGTCACTCACTCGCATCTGTATTTATAGGCCACGTAGCCTTTTTATTGTGGTCGACTCATCTCACACAAAAAAGAATGTCAGCAGTGGAATAAACCGCAAATACATCCGAATAACCAACTATGATCATTGCAATTTGACTTTGATGATTCAACACCAACTATTGTCATAACATACACACAATTCGCTCATTCCAGAAATCGAATCAAAAAGCAGCATCCAAAAATCTCTCTTTTCAAACACGGTGGTCGATACTAATTAGTTTGATGACATCTATTCTCCAATCTCTCTTCTTTTTTTTTTTAATTGCAGATGGGGAAATTCAACTTTCCCTCTGCTGGATAAATTGTGTTTATAATTATGGTTGTCGATTGTGGTTGATAGATGTACGTATTTAAGAGGTCAAAAATGTTACATTGTTTTGATCACACAAAAAAAAAATCATCCCTGCAAACACAGAAAGGTTTTGTTTTTTTATTGAATTAATATTTAACATACGACAATATTGTCATCAATTGGAGCTAAATTCAAGCAATAAAAGTGATCTTGTGCATTGCATTTATCTCAATTCATCACACAGCAATATACTGCACACTGTTAGCTTGACTTCAATCCATTAAGAAAGGACATTTTGCTCCAAATACCGAGACGGACACACGGCTTATATTTGCCGAGCTTCAACTTAAATCTCATCAGCAAATCAAGTCTCTTTTCTATTCACGCGTGGGATGGGAAGGGATGGAGCCACGAGGTATTGGGAGCCTCCCTCTTCCGTGCTAAATCTGCTTGCATCAAGCCTTTTCTTGTACCAAATATATTTCAAATTGTCCTTGTTCCAAAGCAGCTTATAAGCAACAATATCCAGTTGGCCCACAGACGACCCCTAGCATGACTGATCCTCATGGTGTGTGTGTGTGTGTGTGCGTGTGTGTGTGCATGTGTGTTGTGGCTCACGAGAGGGGAGAATGCATGACAGGGAAAAAAGAATAGAAAATAGACACGAGACAAGGAGTATTGTGGCTTCTATACCCAGTTCAGAAAATGAAGGTTCTCACACATAGGCACACAAACGCACTTAAACACAGGCAACACACACAGACACACACACGCGCACAGACACACACACACACAATCGCACAGCGACAAGAAGGAATTTTTGTTTACATAGGCATTGGACATGAATAGCAGCCTAAAGCCTGGGCCCGCCCGAATGAAAGCTAAGGGGGCTGAATAGATTGAATGGCCAAGCCCCCTTTTAAATGTTAAAAGGCCATTTAGGTTGACCCAATGTCGTTGCCCATAAAATGACACGCTGCCGTAGTCCCAGCCAAATATTCAAGCGCAAATGAAAGGATGACAAAATACAATTGGCATCATAGAATTGCCTCCGTTGTTTATCTTCCACCTAAAATAATGGCTGAATGGAGTACAATTAAAAGAGTACACATGTTCAGTATTAAATACAAATGTGACCTTGCTGGAAATTCACAATGCATTTATACGACGTTCTTGTCAATTAAGATAGACGTAAAACGCAAGCTTTCCTAATCCCCAAAATAGAAGCAAAATATTTGCGCAAAAGCACACATATGTCATCTGCAGTATTTCAAAGATACAAAAGCCCTTCTGGAAATCAAGGGGGGAAAAAAAGTGGGAGCAATTTGAGAGCAATAAAAGATAAAGCAAGCTCAAGGCCGTAAAGTCACATGATACGTCAAGTTGATTCAATTGACTTCTACCTGTAGCGAAGGCCGTGCGCATGCTATAGATTGACGTATTATAAAGATATTATCTATTGAGATAACAAATATGTCGTATGAGAATCAGTGGAAAAGCTTTTGATGCCTGCCGTGTTCTTAATTTGCTGCTCTGATCAAAGGGTGGATTTTGCATCAATATGACATTTCTCGCAGTGAAGAGTTGCTTTTCATTGATTCTTTTCAAAAGAAAAACAAGCTTGGATTTTGATGAACAATAACTGCACAATTTCCATCAAAGATTGATGCATTGCAGTAAACAAAGCCTGGTTGTTTTCAACCAAAGCAGATGACTGAATTATTCAAATGAATTTGATTAACCACACCTGACTAGTAGACTAGATACTGTCGGGTATTAAATATGATCATGTTTTGGGATCATCAAGATATTCATTTAAAACATACATTGTTGCTTGAGCCACTATTACTAATAGTCATCATATTTTTTTGGTGTGCAGATTAAAAGCAAATTATTTACTTGCAGCAGAGCCATTTGAAATGATTGTGGTGTTTTTATTCCCTCAATTTCTATGAATGAGTATGTTTTCAGCTGGACCGACTGCAGCAGTTGTTCTCTCTTTCATACAAACAAATGAACTCGTCTTGCTTTTGGATTACCGAGAGGTCTAAAAATTGCACCGCTCTAAAATGTTCACATGTGCACTGTCAACACAACAAAATTATTTTTTGATTTCACACAAAACAATTAAAATGACAACGCAATGTATTTAGTACATTTTTTGAATAGCATAGCCAGGCTGTATTTTGATTTAGTTGTGTATGGAATTTGAAGATAGCACTCCGATTTTCATGCCTTAAAATGGAACGGTGATATTGCATTTTTAGCTAGACTACTGATTAAAAATGTCAATCCAATTGGACTCAATAACATGCGCATGACACAATAGCACCATTGAACATTAAATATGTAATATATGCATAAAATATAGCGCTTGATTGTGCCCCCATTCATGCTTTGATAAATAAGATGATGCAACGGTTTGGCAGTAATGCAGTGAGAACAAAAAAGAAAAATGCAGCATTGTATGAAAATTGGAAGAGGCAGAGGTGACAGAAGCTTGTAAACAACGGTTCTGCTTGCCACTTTGACTGTGTGTCTCACACACTGCTCCGTTAATCCACTTAAAACACAACAGACAACAGGCCGAGCGATGCGATGCGACGCCATGCCATGATGCAATGCGGGGGCCCTGTGCCTCGCACGGCGTGCACATTTTTTTAAAATAGGGGGGGGGGGGGGGGGGGGGAGGAGAAAAAAAAAAAACATCCCTCATTTTTCCCGTGACTGTAAAATGACGACGCTCAGGAAATAAATGCTTCAAATTTGGAAAGACAGAGATGAAAGGGAAAAAAGCACTCGGCTTGTCGTGTGTCGTCTCTCCTGGATATTACCTTAACAAAAGCCGGCGCGTACGCAGACACACACTTTAGCAGTGTGACAGACAAAATGGCTGAATAGTGACGGAGGGGCTGCGTCTTCTCTTATAAGTCGACCGACTAATCAGGCAGCGTGTCAACACTGCGCTGGCGCACTCATCAGCGAGCCAAAGGACATTGTGAGGAAAAACCAACACTCCATTCATCTCCAGACAATGAAGGTTCATTACCTGCCACAAAAATCAGGAACAAAATACGTATCAGGAAAAGCATTCAAGGAAAGAAAATCATGTCGAAGATTTTCATGCGCGCTATGTATATTTGGACGAGAACGGCGAAGGCTTTGAAAAGAAAGGCTGGCCCTCAGCTTCCTTTTGAAGCTTGCCGCAGCCTCCATTCAGTGTCATCACCATTCTGCCTGCAAAAGTGGATGCCGACCTGCTGCTGCTGCTGCTGCTGCATTTGCCTTCAAATAGAATTAAATGTTCAATCACAAGTGGATGGAACGGGCCATTGGGAACATACCAAAAAAAAAAAACAATTCATTTGTATTTTTCTATTGCACGGCACACCAACGAAACAGAATGTATTAAAAGCAAGGAAAGGAGATTTGGTGAGCGAGGCAGAGAAATGACTAAAGCATCACTTGCTAATCCTATCAGTGTGTGTGTGTGTGTGTGTGTGTGTGTGTCCGGGAATAAAACCTGAAATGGGAGTCTATATGTAGTATCTGTATTAGTTCTTCCCACAACATTGAAAAATGTAGTCCGAGGCCTGCTGCAGTCCAAATGAATTATTCTCTGTGTTTCTCGGCGTGGCTCGATGCTTGCGCGCATCACCACTGCCAGATGCACGGGAAAATATTGCAGACGCTATCGTAAGACGCTTGCGTGATTTGCATCCAGCAGAATAGGATCAATGCTATTTCAGATTGGTAAAAGCTATCATTGTGATCATTCCTCATTTATTGAATAATGCAGAGTTATTTTGGGGGCCAGCAAAAATTGTCAAACGTGTATGTGACAAATTCATCATCATTATGTGCATGCCTCTAGTGGACGGAGGCTTGGCCACTCGAGCACGACGGACACAAACACCTTCCATTTGCACTAACGTTGGAACGGACACCTCCCTCCTTTCACACAAAGATGGCGCAGGACCTAAATGATGTTGACAGAAAGAAATATCGCCACGTTGCGTCCTCGCGCAAACAAAACCCACAAAGCAGCCTTTTATGTCTCCCAAAGCCACCTGCTAAAATGATATTTCTCCTCCTCCTCCATCTTAGCGCTGGCAGGTCAACAGGCAGACAAAGAGCTGCCGCTGCTGCAGTGTGAAAATATACTGACGTAGCTCGCTTCTCCTTGGCTCAAATTGACGGTGTGTGTGTGTGTGTGTCTCAGGGATTTCTATCTTCAGCGTTTACAATTTACAAGTACAGTAGTTGAAATTGTCAGTGTGGTTGCTGCAAGTTGATTTTCATTGCCACGTGTGTCATCTGTCCTTCTTGCAAGTTGTGTTTGTGTACGCTCCAAAATACGGATGCTAGCCATAATGAGGTGAATTTGGAGCGAATGGTCGTGCGCTCAAGCCACTTCATGCAAGCCGCCCCCTCCCCTCCCCTCCCCTTGCACCTCAGCCACTCCTCTCCCCCTCTCTACTATTTCTGCTATATACGACACTAAAACAGTGGTTGCCATATTTAATGACGTAGCGTCTCACAAATCACATAAAGAGCAAAAATAGTCGGTGGCAAACAACAAAAATAGGCTTTTGCTTCTTAATGACCTTACTGCAATTGATTGCACTCCAGCAGTTCTTGAGACACAAAATGGCTACTAACCCTTTTTGACACAATGCTAGTCCAGATTCGATTACCCGAGCACAACTATCGGATTTACTAACACGATCCGTGCAATGTGCCGATAGAAACGCAATACAATGCAAATGCGCTGGCAAAAATGTTGTGCACAGTCTCACCTATTTGAGGAGGTTTCTTCCGGGATGACCCCAGTCTGTCTGAGATTTGGAATTTGTAAAAAATAGATCATAGAATCCAGTCCCACACCACAGCTTCAAACAAGAAAAAAAAAAAATATCATGCTTTTTGTATGATCATTCAAAAAAAACTAGGATGCTGAAAGCGAGACATGCTAGCACATCCCTGGTCAACTTTCAACTTTGGGAATAGAAGCAACAGATGAAGTGCTGGTGCATTATGGATGGAGGGTATTCAAGTGAGGGACACCCCAAAATCTCCCCCGCTGTGAGTACGGGTTTGTTTGTGTGTGTGTGTGGGTGTGACAGCAGGGAGCAGCTCAGCGCAGGACGCGCCACGCAGCAAGGGGCCATTAGACATGCTGGGGTGACCCACTTAAAAGGCTAAAACACACACATGCACGCACGCACGCACGTGCACACACACACACACAAAGCATGAAAGTTTCCTTTCTTGCAGCCAATGTGCCATGATAAGCTGTGATTCTTAAGTCTGGGCTTTGGAGTGGCCTTAGGTTTCTCACAGTCACATTTGGTAGGCGGGCGGGCAACTGTTAGGCTCAATAAACACAACTTTTTTTCTTGTGACGATGTGTAACTTTCAGAGTGAAATACTTCTTTAATAGTGACTTACACGTTTGGATGAGGAGGGGCCTGTTTTCATAGGAATTTAGAAAATGACCCTATTTTGATGGCACCTTTTTTGGGGGGATTTTGCATGCTCAATGTTATATGCTCAATGGTGTAGGTTTCTTTCTTTTTGCCGCAAAGCGCAGTTGATCCTCAGATGCAATGATTGGTCGATTTATTATCCCATCTAGATGAGCTTCTTAGTAGGGGGCATATTTGCATCATTTTAATGATGTGTTCGAATAAGTTGAATGAACATCAGGTTCTCAACAACAATGTGGGCTTTCACAATAAATCTTCAGCCATGTCTTTTTCTCCACTGAGATAATTACTATTTGGCTGCAGCGCTCCACTTCCCCACAGCAGACAGATTGTTGAGTTGGTGAGTTGGCCTGGAGTTCTAAAACTCTCCTCCTTTCATTATTCTTATCTGCCCATATCTCCCTCTCCTACCCCCACCACACACACATATATGCATACACTGCCAGAGGGATTTGCAGCAGCAGCAAACGTGTGTACGTGTGTGCGAGCCAGCCAGCCAGCCAGCCAGCGAGCGAGCGAGCGTGGTGTATGTTCACAGCAGGGAGTTGCCAATTACAGCAGTGATTAAAAGCCAGCATTGTGGAAAGAGAAGCTGAGAGAATAGGAGCGAGAGGTTGGTGGAAAGAACAAGGAGAAAAACATATGTAGTGACAGATAGAGCTCCAATCCAATGTGTTTCTCCCTCCCTCCACATGCAGCCTTCCTTCTCCATAATAGCCACAGAATAGTGCTTGTTATGATATTTGCGGACAGCCTGGGGAAAACATGTCAGGAAATGGGATTTGGCCATTTGGGCTGGGAAGCCTGAGTGCAATCTGTGCATTTTTCTCAACCAGGGCCGCCGCCGCCATCATCATTATACAAAGTAGGATAACACCCATAATTACAACCAAAGTGAATTTTCTTAACAAGTCAATGAAAGGCTGACAAAGTTTGGCAGCACATTTCTCTGCTTTGTAGCTTTTGCACATCTCCTGACCAATACAATCGTGGATTATTCATCTCACCGCTGTTGAAATGATTCAGAGACAGAAATGACATGTCAAGCCCCCCCCCCCCTCCATAATAGATGAATGCGCAAGTTAATTGGGCATGCTGCTATTGCGCTAGGGGGCATCAGCTTCCAAAATGTACTCCGCACCATCTCCTCATCGATATGGGGAAAGATGCGGCACATGATGATTACACTTCTCCGTCCGTTTGCCATCAATTTAATAAAAACGGGATTTTCTTTTGCTTCCAATCCATGTACACGTTATTTCATGTTTTGTTTTGCTATTTTCAAATGTCATCTGCATATATTGAAAACGGACATGTTAAAATATTTGATTGATTTGATCTAAGGCATTGAAAGCAGGCAGTTGGATGTTCTTCTGGTGAGTGGCAGGTTAGTGTGCTATCTGCACTGCTCACACACTCGCCCCCCTGCTGGGTTTAATCAATAGCATTCTCAATTCAGGCCTTCACGCATGCCCATGTGCGCGCGCACACACACATGCAAACTTTTCAATATCCGTGTACACCAGGGGAATACAGTATGAGTAACTTCACACACCTCTGAGCCTCAGCACACAAACACCGACATAAAAGGTGTGTGTGTGTGTAGCAGATGTGGGAGTAAGTCACATATGTGTAGAGGTGGTTAGTAACGTGCTACCTTTACATTTGGGATAAATTGTCCTTACCAAAATAGTTTTGATGCAACATTTGGATTTCAACTCTACTTTTACACCGTTACATTGAGCTACATTTTTGTGGCTACTTTTATTTTTCATCAATTTATTCAAATGTACTTCTGCCAGTCCTACACAGATATCTTGTGTTTTTTAATTTTCAAACGAGCCTTTTGGCTAGTTCCTGTTCAATGGAGACAACAACACTGCCTCTCCGCGGACAGAAGAAATATCTGACAAGTGTGTGCGTGCAAGTAAGATATTGAAATGGCGTGATGTTTGTGTCAAATTAAATGGCTGTGTTTGCTGATCAACAAACGCATATTTGACCATTCATACGGATATTTAAATATTTACAAATAATAAAGGTAAACACAACAGTGTTGAGAAAATGGCCCATATAATTGTGGACCTGTAAAACATGTGAAAATCACAAATATTTTTCTGGATCGGGAAAAACACATGAGAATCACAAATATTTTTGCGCATTAGAAAAATACCAATGTATTTATGGATCCAGAAAATCACAGGCGTATTTGTGTGAATACATTTCACGGAAATCTCGAGGTTCCAGCGAAGCACCTATGCTTGCCTAACAACCAATGGTGGCTCAGCTTCATGTCATTTTCAGTCCACAAGTGGCAAAATGTGCTCGAAATGTATTCATTGCAAGTGATACAATTAATTATCATCAGAGTTATGAAATGAAGCATCGACAAAATATGAACTTTGTACTATTTCTACAAAATTGAGTTTTGAGTGAATACATTTTTGAATGATAACTAAATATTTGAATTCAAAGAAGCAGAAAAAAGGCAAAGGTGGCTTTTGTTGAATGGCCACTTTGCATGCAAAAACATCCAGGTGATAGATAAACACTCAACAGCCTTTGCCTTGCACGTTTTCAGTCAATATTTGCTCCAAATCATTCAAAAAGCTGACTTTTAATTCGAAAGCAGTAGGAGGTAGTTGATTCTTTTTTCTTGGGGCTAAATAGGGCAGAGGCTAAAATGTAGCGCATACACTTATTTATGAGGCGCTTGTCGGCCTCCCTCACCCTCCCATTTTCCAGCGGCCCAAACAAAATGTCGGATGATGGAGGATAATCAAGTGGAAGCCAGAGCTGGCCCTCTCCTTTCTCCTGTCTTTTCACAAGGTTTTCTGTCCCTTCTGACATCGCCTCTGCTGACACACCTACCTGCAACACACACACACACATGCAAACACACACACGCACGCGGCAGCTCCCCTGCTGTGACAGCAAACATTCATCGCACATGATCACCATGACGATATGGAAATATGAATTATGCATAAAGGCAGCCTTGCCTCGCCTCGGCTCGGCTCGGCTATGGCTCCAAAGCCACGTGGGTGATATTTTCCTTTCGAATCATACGGGAACTATCGCCTTGGTATTAATAATGTCATAATCCACACCACGACATTCCTCTGTGCTGTTTGACTGCCCTGTACGCTCCGCCAGCTTTGACATTATCTGTACTCGATGAAATATCACCACTTTTGTGTGCGTAAGAGCAAATCTCATATTCCTTATCACTGGCATTTCCCACTTGACCTTTTATGAAACTCTTGACGCTGATGGCGGTGAATGTAATTATATTTTGCTGACGTGGCTTTTAAGATTCTTGAGTGTCATTTCAAGGTCACGGTCGAGTTCAGTGGCCCAACAAAGAGCATATGAAAATCTTCTGTGCGGTGAGATTGCACATAAGCAGTATGGTTAAGAAATAATTGAGTGTGGCTTGTGACACCTATCTAACTTGTTTGCTATTATTAGCTACGGTTTGTCTAAAACCAATCTGCTGCTGAGATTACTGAAGTAGCACCGGTTCTCATGTTGACAGGCAGACCAAAGACACGTCTGGCTATATTTGCCATGCACGAAAAATAACTGGCCGGTTCTGAGGGGGGGGAGAACGGGAAAAGAACAGCAAAAGGCCCAGAGACAAAAACATTGGACGTTTACACCGTCTGAATGATTGGTCGAATACAGCTTCTTGAAAGAATACAAGAATTCCTACGAAGCATCGAATGCCATTGGAAATAACATTTATCTTCTGATTATTGTGAATGAACATGGCATGGCACCAGCACACCGTACCGTTGTGGGCCTTTGCAGCATGAAACTTGGGCTGGCACCTCTTTTCTGTTGCGCTATTAAAATACCACACATCAAATGTTGACATCCGAGAAGAAACTAACGGACAAAAGCTGGGCAGTCTTTTCAATAGCATGTCATTAAATCCAGTCCATTTTGGTTGAGCTTCCTATTTGTTTCTCAGACAAAACAAAAATAACCATATTACTGTCAAGGATATGATCAAATAAAATGTTGGATTAATACTAACTACATCATCATCGTTACTCTCGCGAAAATACTACTCAAGCCTTATTGCCATGGTAATTATTTTATGGAGTGTTCCAATAATTTGCTGCATTTCCGCCTCAGTGGCAGCGACAAATATCAACATCTTTGAATTTACAGACTGCATCGACATTGAACTGATAATATAAATAACTCAATAAATAAATACACTTAAAAAAAACAATCCATAAATAAAGACAAAATAAAAATGATGTTTCATTGACACTTGATCTAAATTGCAGGTACGCAGAAAAAAAATGATGTGTTGAATTGAATGACTTATTTTATCTAGTGGTTGCACAGAATAAGTCAATATTTCGGAAGTATAGTCATCTACTTATGAAACGTATCAAATGATCGAAGTTTTTGCAACCACTTGACAAAATTAAATGGAGTCAATTCAACACACATTTTTATTAGTGTCTATAGATATATTACCCTTGAAATTAGGATTGAAAATTGAATTGAATGTGTTGCACCTGATAATTGTGTCCAAATGAAATTCACAGCAACTTTTTTTTGTTTTTAATGAATTGGCATTCTTCCCTCGCTCGCATGAATCCCAATTGAATGATTTTACAGCTGGAATTATTTCCAGCTTGCGGCAGACTTTTGACAGACAGACGCGGATCTCAAAGTGTCATTTGGGTGGGTGTGACGATGCCGCAACTGTCTGCTGACACCTCCTCGCAACGTAATAACCCTCTCCCACCCTGCATAATTTAAAAGTGGAGAGGCAGGAAGAGACTCAGGTATTCCCGACGTCAGGCCAGCGCAAAGCCAAACTAATTACAGCACTCTCTCTCTCGCCACTTTCCTCATCTATCTGTCTCACTCACTTTGCCCTTTTCTTCTCTGAGCTTGAGTAACGAGGAGAAACAGAAGCGCTTCTGTTCCTGTTCCTGCTCCTACCCCATCCCCGTCTACCCTCTCATGTTTGCTCCAAGGAATATGATTAGCACGGTGGAGAGCTACGAAAGAGGAGATGGAGACAGGGAGACAGGGAGACAGGGAGACAGGGTGGGGCTGTTAATGAGGCCACAAAACACAGAAGCCCAGTGCTAGTTCAGTTCCTTAGTTCCTGTGCACGATACCTCTGATTTGTCAGGGTTTCCTGCCACAGCTTTTGCAAACACACACGAGAGCATGGAAATTGGCCCAAAGTCAGACTGTTTGTCAGTCTGAATGTGCACGCAGAGTTTGACTTTGGCGTGTGCACCACACATGCGGGGAAAGGCTGGGCTCTCTGCATGCTAGCCCCTATGGCTGTGAGATGGAGAATTAGCAAGAACCAAAAAAAGCCTTGCTTGTCATGTTGACATGAGAAAATATGGCTTTTATTGGACCAGGATATACGTAGTTGCAACTTTTAGTAGCAGTTCAAATGAAATGTAGCTGTTTTGACTCCTTTTCAGTTTGGTTGCTATTCCTTCCTACAATTGGAAGAATGAAATGACCAAAGATGTTCGGCATAAATGTACAATTGAATGGCACATGTATTGTCAGTGCAATACACTGGTTACTGTACATTTACAAATTGAAAAGGGGAAGTGTGGCAGCCTGACAATAAAAACGGCTTAAGAAAAATTCCAATGAATAGAGTATCCACACATTCGTACTTTTTAAGACGCATATTTGGCCATCAGGACCATTGCAGAGATTTTCAAACAAATTCACAATTTTTGACCCCGCTTGGATTCACTTTTTAGACATTTTCAATGTTACATTCCATGCTTTGATTTTTTTCAAGCAAAATCTGCAGCTACTCAGTCCACTTCAAGTCATTTATCACCTCACCTTGCCATTTTCGGATGCAATCAGCAAAACTAAAAACCTAGAAAATGAGAGTGGATATGATATGTTTTTGAAAACATCATTCTGGTGATGTGCTACGTGCCAATTGCATGCTTCCTCCAGCCAGTTAAGCTGCATGAGCTTGTCTGCTGGCTGCCCCACTTTGCATCCGTATACTCCAATATGATCATATTCCAGTGAGTGACGTAACACTTTGTTCCTTCTTAGTTTGAAAGCAGCTGGTGAATCAAGCTGACTACGCTTCCGACATTTCTCTTCTCAAAAAGACAACAACTATGTTCAAAATGTGCTTACTCCTTCGAATAACATCAATGCAATAAAAGTCTAAAAATATCAATCAAAAAAGCAGACAAAAAGAAAAGGTGGGGGGGAGCGAGTGAGAGACTTTGAGCTTCAGATTGCAGCAATGCAGGCGGGCGAATGACACGAGGGGAGGAAGAAGGCCGACCGAGCGGCCGGCCAGGGGCTCGGTGGCCGATGCGAAATCCAGGAGGTCCCCTATAAATTTCCAACAAACCACAAACGGTGAATATCTCCTCCAAAAGGCTGAATGAGTCATTATAACGGCTGCCCGTTTCCATCTCGTCCCCACAGGGTCGCGAGCGTTAAATGCGCCGGGAGGCCTGCAATTTACAATTACAATTTGCCCATTTACTTGATGCCCTTATCCCAAGAGCGGGACAATGAGAGCAATAGCACTAGAAAGACCCAGTGTGTGTGTGTGTGTGGGTGTGCGAATCCTGTGATCCTAGAAGGACAAGAGGACTTAAGAGCAGGTGCAGCTCAAGCAAGTTCAAAGAGTATCCGGCTAGGCCATAAGAGAACAGGACAATGGCCGTCCGTCTGCATCAACATGTGTGATGAATAGGAGAACCAAAGTGATGCTAACTAAGCACAGCCACAAAGCAGCGGCAACAATACTTGAGATTTGTTTTGCACTTCCTTATGTGCACACATCAAACTACAGCTATAGGCAAGGCAAGGCAGACTTTGGATTACGTCAAGAAAATGTTGCTTATTGTGACTGCTGTGATGGGACTATTTTGGTGGCGTCGGCGCACTTATTGCAGTGGGTCGACCCCGAAGAAAACAAAACTGAAAAAGGGAACGATGCAGAAGCACATGCAATTTTTCTTTGAGCGTTTCTCTAATGGGGATTTATATATATATATATATATATCGTTTAAGTTTCCAACAAACATAAAAGTAGCAGCTTGGTTAGGTGCAGTTGTGCATAGCATTGTAGAAAAATATAAAGACACATTTACTAAATACAAATATTGCCACACATTGGGCACAGCTGATGGCAACACATGCTTGCTTGTGTAAACATCCACACACATGACACAAAAATGACATTCTGGTTCCTGCTCACTCCAATATTTCTGCTCATTTGTTTTGCCAAGGAAGGATTTATCCGTATGATTTTCCTTTACAATTGGAAAAGAAAAGGAAAATATGTCTTTTGGCCAAGGGTTTTTATACAGCATGATCATTTTCAACAATTGCGTCTCTATTAATTGAGTATTCCAAGATATCTTTTCATTTCCATGGAAATGAATAGGAACATTGGATATATCAGACAAGCTAATATGCAAGTCAAGTGTTCATGTCCATGTTATGGATTGCATATTGTATGAGAAAAATGTCACTGGTCTTGTGCAATGATTGGCTTGAGGGGGCTGGTGCCTCCTCCCTGTTTTCTCAACACTTAGCTGTTGCCTCCTTAAGTAGACAAGATGTACGTACGAAGCCGGAGCAAAACTCGAACGGATAGCACGTCAGAACAATGTTACATCAGCACAGCACTATGCCGGATTGCAATTTTATTTGGGAAGCGTGTTATTAAAATGGAGTTGCTGCAAAGCAGCACGCTGCAAAAGTCCAGCAGCAGCTGCACATATGTGAGGCAAAAGGAGAACGTGTGTGCGTGTGTGTGTGCTGTAGAGAATGACAACATTTAACAAAATAACAGCACAATAAAGCAAAAGTTGTACTCACTGGGGTGGTAGAAAAGGCTTCGGACCACAAGCAGTCTGTCTGTCGCCTATCCCGTCAAGGTGCAAGGCAGTTGCCTCAGCTCGCCTCGCCTCGCCTCGCCTCGCCCGGGCTCAGCTCAGCTCAGCTCAGCGTTATTTGTCAGCCAAATCCTTGAAGAACAAGGAGCCTTCTCTGTGCCTAAACCTGCCGACAGAGAAGGCAGCTTTGAAGGCCCCCGACTGAGCTCGGCAGCTTCACGGCTTTGAAGCCAATGGAAAACTCTGCTCGATGGGGCCAAATGAAAATGAGCAAGGGCAAACTTACACACATCTGACAAGAGTGCCACTAATATTATTTGACTAGCATGGATAGCCAGCTAGTCAAACAATAGAATTGGTTATTTCTTGCAAATCCCATCTCATTTGAAATGGGTGCTTACATAAAGTAGCGTCGATTTCATTCAATCCAAATCTACACAGCAATGTGACTTTTTTCATTTGGAATTGTATTTTTCTTTGTGATCCTTTTTCATTCATTTCACATGATAAAAATACATTTGAATTTAGATTTCATTTTCAATCAAATACTAAATACAAGCACAGGAAGGCCGGCCGGAGCTGGAATCAAAGCCCGCACCACTGAAATGTGAGGCAGGCGGGCGGGCGGAATAACCAGTGCCCCACCTTGCCGCCTGATTTTGTTTAAGGAGTGAAAAAAAGAACTCCGTCTGTATCAGAGCACACTTAAAGTATGTGTGGGTGACACACACACACACACACACGCATGCATGTCATCAGATCACTTGGCCGTTTTCTCTGCCTCCTTTCACACAATCCTTTCCAAACACACACACACACACCATCTCCAAGAGACAAAACGGCGGACACGTTTGTTTGATGTTCGGACTCATTCTGCTTCTTTCCTCTCCAAAACCAACACAGACATAAACCGTCGCAATGTTATGTAAATGGGCGACGGAGCGAGGCAGGAAAGGAGACGAGCGGAGGAGGAGGAGGAGAGAAGGAGGCCGAGCGTTTGCGTGTCCGAGGAGGCCGCTAAACTACCATTAGCCAGGGATTAGGCAAATGCCGCAAATGCTGCTGTTGTATGGACGCTGGTTGGACAGCCAAGCGCCGAGCCTAATCCCCTCCTTCTTCTCTTTTCAACAAGGCCTAGGCAACGCCTCTTCTCCTCCTCCTCTCCTCCTCTTTACATCAGCCCTTTCTTTGCACAGCAGGGTGGCAAAAAAAAAATGAAAATGACTGAATATCCACTTTTCCCATGCATTCACATAGCAGATGTACTTGGGCCACAGCCAGTGTCAATTTGCGTGTTTATTGATTTGCCCGCCGCCATATGATGCGTGTTTGTCAATGTGTAAGAAGCCATGGATGCTAAAAGCCAGAGAGTGGATTTCTGCTGTGTTTGCTTTTAGCTTCCCAATCGAATCCATGAGCTTGCGGCATGGCAACGGTTCAATTCTTTCGCTCAAACTGACTGCTACAGGTGACTCCTCAAATGGGGGATTCGTACATTTGGCTGATAAACCATGAGAACATTTTCAATGGCTTTGTCATGCGCAATCCGCTAATATCAGTAGAGTCTCTCTCTTTGATGCAACTCATTCAACGCGTTGTGGACGCAATGCTAAAACGGAAGATATTCATTTTCTCAACAATATCTTTCCAGTTGAGAAAAAAAAAACAACGATAGAATTAAAACGTATGCCATGATGAATTCTTCACTCTTTTCTAGCAGAGGGAATGCGGGGAAACACTTCACTTTTCATTTGCACAAAAGTAGAAGCAATTGAAATGAATATACAAAATCATTTCCGTGGGCTGTGACCAATGCTCAGGAACACCTTCAAGATACGCAATTGCTATTGGGAGCCAATTTAGCGGCAAGGATGCGCACGCGTACAAGTGTTTGTGTGCATTGGGACACAACTCGGAATACTCAATTATCACATGAACACATTCTGGGACGAGCCCAAAGGCTAAACACACAAACACACAACGCATAGGCCGCCGCTTACTCATCCTTGCATATGGGGAAGTGCAGCCCCCTGCTGAGAAGCTCAAACACAAGAAGGCTGGGCTGGGCTGGGCTGAGCTGGGTGGGGGTGCTTGGGATGATGGCTGAAGGAAAATCAGTCACATTGAGCCCAAGGTTGAAAACAAAAGCTGCCATTTTCCTCTGCAATAATGTTCAGATTGACAGCAACGCCATGGCATTCTTTTTGCGGGGCAATCGGGACACCAGCGCTCGCCCTCTCACGGCATATTGGTTGTCACGTGACGCTTATTTTCACGTCAATCTTGCGGACGGACGGACGGAAAGGTGGCTCTCCAATGCCAAAAACTGGCCTGAAACTCAAAACGCAATTCAACTTGGCAATCTTTGTGGCCACGAAGAACACACCCTTTGAATTTCTGCACGAGTTCACATGGACTTGAAAAATCCAAATACTGCCAATATTCAGCCTTTCTTCATTTGTTGAGGTGTAACAGGGCCAGTGAAGAACTTACTGTCAGGGTTTTCCAAACTATCTTGATCGTATGATTATGTTGGAATGTATGTAACCAGTAATAAATAACCTAGCTAGATTAGTTTTATGCTTACGTTGGTGTGTAACCAGTAATAAATTACCTAGCTTGTCCCATCCTACACAATGTCGTAAAACATCCCCTGCTATGCTTTGACTAGAGGTCAAGGGTTTTCTCTTCCCTATCCAGTCCACTGTCACCCCCACCCTGTTTCTCTTAATAAAAATGCTCATGCAGGAGGCGAGAGTCAGACCTCCATTCGATCATCGCTGTACGCACGGCGACGAATGGACTCTCCACCTGCAGGTGTCAAAGGGCAAACTACTGTCTCCCGTGTGGTTCTTGCAAAATAAGTTAGAGTGAGCACCACTCTAACACTTACTGTGGTGTATGATAAGAACCCAAAATGGGTCAAATAATGAATGCCTGATGTGTTCTTGTACTATATCCTCCACTATCAAAGGGTGGAACAAAAGTTGGTGTGTTCCCCTACTTCCAGAATGAATATGACAGTAAATGATGCCTTTGAGCTTCTCTTTTTCTGTTGATGTCCATGCGGGAGGGAGCTAAGCACTTTGATAGCTTTTCATTTAGTTGAAAACATTGCAGTGTCATTGAATTTGTGTGGGCGCAATTGAAGGGAAAATATATATCAAATAATATTTGAAGGACATCCCTGGCTGAGTGTGGAGCAGAAGTGGATGGCATGCAGGTATCGCGTCTAGAGCGTCTGCTCTGCTGGGTCAGTCAATCTTGTGGAGTTGGTTTTCATTCCGCTGGCTGGCTGGCTGGCTCATTTCTTATTCTGGCTCCTACCCATCAAACATTTGGCCTCCCCAAATAACAGCTGATCCAATTAAGTCTCCACAGATTCCTTTGGCCAACTGAGACTTTGACCGGGGCACCTGAGTGCGTGTGGGTCAGGTGTGATACTTTGCTTCTGACTTGCCACATTGTGCTGGAGATCCATCCATGCATCCATCCATCCTATCCTTCCTGAGCACCTCAATAGGTAAGCTCTTGTGTGGGAGAGGGGTCAGGTGCGCTCCATCCCACCGAACTAACCGACCCATCCGAATGTGCGTGTTTGGTCAGCTGTGGTCTGACAATTTGGGGGATTGGAACACTTGCAGCTTCAAGTTGAGCAGATGATGACAAAACGGGGGCTTGGCACTTTTGATCCTCTCAACAGATGAAATGTTTCCACAGAAGAGCCGTGGAATGGCTGCTGTCTGATGCTATGCGTGGCCCACTCCAGTTTGGTCAACAGCACAGCCATTGAACAATAGTGTTGCCTGGAGTTCGATTTTTGTTCCCCTTTCTGCTGAGCTGCCCAGTTTGTCTGCAACCTGCACACAAACATCTTTTAACCTTTTTCATCCCACTGACTTCTTTTCAACGTGAATGATGATTCAAAGGCAGCCTTAGTTTGGATGATATCAGAAGGAAAGGCCAAACAATCTCACAATGCGCTTTACAACACACACGGCGGTGTGCATAACTCGTATCACAAAACATGATGATACAAACCACCATCAAAAGTGTACATAGTGAAATAATGATGGTCTTGTTAGAATTGGGTCAACGATTCACCTGTGCCCGTTCGAGGTTGGACACTAACGTATTCCGTTGAATGCTAACAGGCAAGTGGTACAGACATTTCATTGTTCCGTCCGTCGTTCCATGTCAGGGCCACATACATGAACAACTATACTGGAGATAAAACAAACAAATGAGTCTAGAAACATTCTTAGAATAAACAAATCATATTCTTAGAGTATGTCAAAAAGATCTTCTCTTATTTCTTGCAGCCAATCATTACAAAGGTGTCTCAAATGTGTGCGAGTGTGTCGTGTCTTTGTTCAAATGCATTGATTAAAAATAGCTGGAATAAATTCATATCTGTCCTGTCATTTATCATTTGATGATCTACTGTGAGCAGGCGCTTGCAGTGGCACAGGTGGCATGGAGCCACAGCAGTGCCCAGGGCATCAGATTGGCATGTGGAACACCGCCAACCAAACAGAACATATGCCAACATATGGGGGGAGAGAGAGAGAGCGAGAGCGAGGCAAAACTACAGTACAGAGATGTCAGGATAACGTTTTTTTTCTTTTACCTTGCACATGGGCCCACAGATCTTGTCTTGCACCATATGCTGTCAGCATGTGTGTCACAGGGGTCAGATGATGGCCGTGGTCGGCCTCCCAACATCCAGCTCACCTCCTGGAGTGTGCAAACAAATACCCACATGAGCCCGCTGCCAGAATGTGTCATTATCATACTCATCAATGATGTCAACAATTATGTATAAATACAAAACATATAAAATACAAACAAACAGGCATTTTGAAAATATCCAATTTTGTACAATGTGTCTTGTATTTGCCAAAATAATTCCCCCCCTTTTATTTTTTTCTAATGCATGGAGCCATGATGAATGAATTTACCTGTAAGTGAAATGGAGGCTTTTCAAGCAATGCTTTGCCAGTGCCTTCCTTCCTTCCTTCCTTCCTTTCTTCCTTCTACCTGGTGCACCTGCTTGGCCTAATTACGGCCCACAGAAGCAAGTCCATGTCACCCTCTTGTGTCCAAATGAAAACATGCACTCAGGGCTAAATAAATACGCGAGTAAGGTGCAGGTGAAAGGTCAAAAGTGCTTTTGACTCAACAGATATCAAAAGAATGACTAATATATTCCAAACACATCTTAGTATTGTGCACAATAGTGCAAAACAATAATAGCCTTAGTGAGAGATTGATGACTCTCTGGCAGTCAATAAAGCTCTTTTTTTAAACATCAAGACTGGATTAATATGCAATTGTGGCCGAGGTTGCGTGCCCGCCCGCCCGGTATGCACATATAGACTGTTGGCACGGTAGAAGTTCAGTGAAAAGGCATCTGCAGGGGCACAACATGAAACAAATGTAACACATGCATATTTCATTTGTTTGTCAGCTCTACTTCAGACTGAGTAGACTTGTCTTTTTCCTTCACACCAACATAGATATGCACACCCCTTAGTGAGTACGCAAAGGTGCATTGGGAGACATTTCGAGGAGGACGGAAGGACAGCAGAGCCAAAAGATGATGAACTTGGACATGCATAAGTGAAAATTGACAGACAGCAAAAAAGTGGCTTTCTATTAAGAGCACTTTGAATGGCTGACTAATGAGGGGATAATTGAGTGCTGTTGATTAGTCAGGCAGGCAGACAAAAAGATAGCAGGCAGTCAGGTGTTTCTTTCTCTTTCTATCTCTCCAATGTCCTCTGCAGAGATAGCTATCACACAAGATTATAAATTGGACACTTGTGCAATTAGACATGGCGTGCAGCGCAACCTATTGCTGAAACAATATGTGCACCGAACAATGAACCAGAGGACACCGACAATGCTTTTAGGAGCACAAAGCACGACCAAACGGTGCCAACCACAACAGCAGATGCTGACTCACAAGTTTTGTTTAAAAAAAAAAAAAAAAAAAACGAGAGGAGAATAGGGAGCCAGAAGACAAACGTGAACTATCTGACTGATATTCATTTAAGATGATTCAAAGAAAAAGCAAGGCCTTGCAGACTGAATGCAAGTGTGCAAATCAGACAACAAATTGGGATGAAAATATGCTTCATTGAATGCAAGGGATTATTTTCAACTAGGTTACTAGATTGAATTCACTTGTATTTTCGGAGGATACAATTCAGACATAGAAATGTGTCAGCTAGCTGCAGACACACACACACACACACACTGATGAAGAAAATAAACAAATACAATTAATGAGGCTGCTTGTGTACAGCTTATCTAGGTTGCAGGCTATTTGCCTGTTTATTTTGGCACCGTCAGCCCGAGACACCCAAACACAAGCAAGCCACAAGTTGGAAAGTGAAAAAGAAATAAATGCACTGAAAACTGGATTGCTTTTTCTCTTCTTCTTTTAACCCCTGTTTTTTCTTCAACGTTTATGTTCCCACAAGTTGAACTGTGTTTTTGGAATCTCGCATGCTTTCAGAAAACACTTAGTATCTCAAGGACAGAACAAAGGAGATATGTAGTTGGAAAATGGCACACATGGTATGGCAACCCATGAGTATTGTTTATTTTGGCTGCGTTGCACGAAAAATGTGCGCTCGATTTAAAGATGAAGCAGGAATTGCATTGAGATGATTCACACCATCTCCAGTGACTTGTTAAAAACGGAAGGAAAAAAAACCTGCAACTTGCGCTGAAGACAAACATACACCAGTGTTTTATTTTGATGATTTTTGCAATCAACGAAAACAAAACAAGTTGACATCACACAGCTCCCACAGGCAATAGCTCACCTTTGCTGCATGCTCTGCATTCAAATGACAATTTGACTTTTGCAGTGGCAGCACACACACACACACACAGCAAGACGGCAGATCCAAATTCACAATTAAAAACATCGCCACTGAAGACTTGGCAAATGAATGGGAGAAATGGCAGACATATTGGGAAGAGCTCTGCCTTGCTAATACTTGTTCTTTCCTTTCTGTTTCATGGTGGAGTAAGTACCGCAGTTGTCTACTCTCAACTCTGTTTCAATTGACAATTCATTTTGGAGTACGCCTTTCCAGATTTGGGCTCAAGCAGGTCTCCGACCGACCCACCGACCGACCCACCCCCACAACATGGTCGGTCCATTGCTATCACACCGTTTATTATCACCGTGCACTCCACAAAAGAGCAAAGGAAGCAGAGGTGGTTGATAAGGGAGGGAGGGAAGGGGAGGGAGAGATAGAGAAGGTGACACAGAGAGAGAGACAGACAGACAGAGCGAGAGCGAGGGAGGGAAGGGTACAGAGAGTTTTTGCTATCTGCTGAAATATTCATGTTGGTGCCAGCAGCTTTTCCATTCCCCACTCAGCAGGGGGCTTGTGTTTGATACGTCTCACTCTCTCTCTCTCTCTCACCCCAGCCCAGCCCAGCCCAGCCCAGCCCAGCCCCAGCCGACGCACTCCCCCAATCTCTCTTAACTAGTCAGGTAAATGCTCATCTACAGATGGAGCCACTTTCTTGCCAGTCAAATCAGCGGCGCTTCTTAATTGGACTTGACACTTTCCGCCATTTAATGAAAGTGACTTCGGATACAAACTGTGTTCATACGTTATTGTTATTATTCTATTGTCAAAAACATGTCAAACTTCAGTGACTCACGATTGGATGTTAAATCAATGGAGGAATGTATTTTTCTCAACTTTTCTTAAATTGCAGCCATAATGTCAACAAAATTCTCATTTGTGGCTCTTTATTGGAAGCAAATTAGGAGTCAGGTCTGCTGACAACGGACAGCAGTACGGTCGTAAGAGTGAAAAAGATACAAAGAAATTGTAAAAGACTTGACACTTGGACAGCAAATTGGGCTGTCCCTCCTAGAAATATGCACATCTTTTGCTTACCCGGCCGGACGTCCAATTTATAGGAAGGATATTAACTCCACAAAGGGGTATTTGATTGTATTACCTCTTTCAAGGCCACAAATGAGCATTTCGTGTGCTACCCCGCTTCTTAGGAACCGAGCCAACGATCAAATCCAGGAGGTTCTTTTCTTTAAGCCCTTTTAATAATGCTTTTAGTACCTATTAAGTGGTATTTCTAATCATGTGGTTGCCTTATTTGACAAAAGGAGACTATTGAAACAGCGTCGGCAGGTAAACCTATTGTCAAAATCAATATCTCTTTGACATTGTCAATCAAAATGACTCAGTTATATTTGTAAAGGCAACTTAAAAAAACAAATAAAAAAAACAACTTCCAACCAGTGAGTTGTACATGGTGATGCAAATCTGAAGAGATCACAAAGTCAACCAGTAATCTTTCCACACTGCCAAGAGGAGCTTCCAAGGGAAGCACTGCAGATGCCATCTCAGAGCGTGTGTGTGTGTGTGTGTGTGTGTGTGTGTGTGTGTGCGCGTGTGCGCTGTTTTCAAATTGGTGGCAGGCCCAGTGGTTAAACCGGGAGGGGCTCCCTTCATGCTGATTGTAGCTTTGCTTATACTGTGTGCCTATATGCATGTGCAGCTTGTGCAGCCATGGGATGCAGCAGATGTTTTAGAGGCAGCCTTAGCATGTGTGTGTGTGTGTGTGTGTGTGCGTGCGTGTCTTTAAGGGCGTGTATTAAAATATCTTCACCAGAGCAGGAAGCCACATTGGCCAATTACAGTGCAGCATCTGGCCTAGCACACATTTATTAGTGTACGTGCGTGTGTTTTGAGGGGATGGGGTTCATGCAGAGTTTAGGTTATTTACAGGGTTTGGAGCAGTGTGTGTGTGTGTGTGTGTGTGTGTGTGACAATGATACGAGACTGTGTGAATCTAATCACAGCGCGAAGCTGAAGAGGAAGCAGAGGGCAGAAGAGGGGGCTGACAATGAGAGGGGAAGAGGAGTTTACAAGGCCAAGAAGACGATGATGGAGGGGATGATGGAGGGAGGGAGACCCTCAAGAAAAGCTGTCATCTACTGTAGAGAAAAATACACCATGTGGTGCCAGTCCGTCTTTTCATAGCCATCGAGCAAAAAAGAATCACTCAAATAGTTGGGTACAGTCATTTAAGAATACCTAGTTATGCAAAAATGCATCCACGATAGTCTTAGTTGGTGTTATTACATCCGCCAAATATTCCTAGAAAGGCTTATGATCAATACTGGCTGAAAGGAAACTCACACTTTGAAGAACTAAACACGATTTGCAAAATGTGTAATTACAGGCCTACAATAATTGATAAGACTCCAGAATGCTTGTTGGGTGTCAAGGAAAACAACCAGGTTCTTTGCTTGGCACAAGAACAAGAATTGTTTGTAATCTGGTTATTTCAATCTCTCGGTGAGCAGCATGCAGCCACAATTGCTGCCCGCCCGAGGAAACGTTGCTTGTGTCAACAAACATTTCATGACACTAATTAAATGCTAATATTTCAAAAATGGCAGCATGACTGTAATACTTTGAAATACTTTGATATGAATAATCACTGTGCTCTACTTTTAAATGCATTTTTTTATTCCCAGTATGTGGTGATAAATATGAGCACTCATTTCTCATGGCCAGTGCTGCTAAAAGCCCTTCCTTCCTTCCTTCCTTCCTTCCTTCCTTCCTTCCTTCCTTCCTTCCTTCCTTCCTTCCTTCCCACGCCAAAGTCTTGATGGCCTTCTATTGTCCGTCTTCACACCTCTGTCTGTCTACTGCCCCCCAGCGGATTGGCCTAGCCACTACCACAAAAGTACTGTATTGCAAAGGAGTAACAATGAAGGTGTCAAGGGGGAAATTGTGATTGCTTCCTTCCGTGACGTCATCAATAATGCCACACACACCTATGCAGAGTGGATAGTATTTAAAAAAAATAATAATAATCAAGGACACATGAATAGATTGGACTGTTCAAATGGTGTAGGCCTCAGCTAATGTGTACTTCTTCCTTTTGATCACTGGGTGTCAGTCTAAGGAGGAGGAATTCCTCCAGAACAAAGAAGCTGATCATTTTGGGATTCAAAAACCTATCCAGTATTTGCCATCTGATTTGAAATGGGCGAATAACAGAATGCTTTTAACTTCTAAAAGTAGTGGTTTTACTTTATTGCCTAAGGTTTGTTTCTTTGTTTGCATGAATGCTGAGCAGACTTTTTCCATTGAAAATGGCAAGATGAAGACATTTGACGCTTCCAAATTCGTTTTGTTCATTTATCGAGGAAAGAGGAGATTGGGAGCCCGTTTTCACACAGGCTCATCTCTCGCAAGGGGAAATCTGACACCCCATTTCCACCAGTTACATAAACGTCAAACCAGCAGGAAAAAAAAAAGCAATGCTTCACTGTAGCTTTATGGATGTCCAAGTGAGGGTTACATATTTCCTTGCTATGAATATAAACCAAAGGATAAAACTCGACCTACTTTGTCTGCTTTATTATCGTACATAAACACTAAGAACACAATAAAAGGCGTTTGAACTATTATATGGGGGGGGATCCAAGTATACGAAAAATCGAAATGCTACTATTTGAAATAATGACATTTCTTATACCTCTAAAGCATTATTATTGCAGCAATTCAAACCGATCTTGTCTGCCAATTTAAAAGCATTTGCCTTTTTTTTTTTCCCCTCTTGGATATTGCGAACCCCCTCTGTATTTAGAATTTCATTTGCAGTGACATTCACATTGCTGGGACTTCTTTCAAACAGTTTTGGATTCTTTTTTAAATGAAGCGCCGCAGGTCGGACTCACCAGCGAAGGCCAACGATGCAACACGAGGGAGGCTGTAGCTTGGCATTTGGCACATCAGCAATCCTCACTTCTGTAAATGTTTAGCACTTTTACACATACTCAACATTTACGAGTGTAGAATGATCCCAAATTGTGCCGGCTTACGTGAGCTTGGAATCATAAGAAAGCCACAAATGGGTCACAGTCTCCTGACTGAAGACTGAAAACCAGCACACACAAAATTCATTTGGATGAATACTTGACATTGTAAGAATATAGACAGGGTAATGTGACAACCATGGATAGGATCTCAAATATTAAAGAACAGCTAAAAGGTAACATCCACAAAGAAACAATAGAACGTGACAAAATCAAACGAAAAACAAGATCTCATCTTTAGTTATTGTTGACTTGAATGAGCTTGAATGTTAAGAATTGTACATTAAAACAAATACAAATTGCAAATGGGACAGTTGGGGACTTTTTTGAAAAGTAGTCAATACTTTTTTTGTCCAGTGATGATAAGAAATATCTTCAGTAGCTCTTCCTTCGTCTCTGCTAGAAACTACGACCGACTTCAAATTGTTCTTTTCGTGCTCTATGCGAGTCGACAAAGGTTTCATGACGTAACATCAATTGAAGTTCGGTATCAGCACTTTATTTCAGCCGTAGATGGCTGAATGTAGTTCTTCCTCGCAGTCCCATCCTGTTTTTTGACTCCCCGAATTCCTCTTGCATAACCTCAGAGCGTGCCAAGTAGGACAGCCAGCCAGCCAGCCTTCCTGGCCGACTTCAGCGCATATGCTAACAATTATCTCCGTGTGTGCGTGCGTGCTTCATTCTCCTCCATGTATGTGCAAGAATACACTTTGGGAGAATTTGGTGGGAATCAATACGCTTGTACTGTGCTCATTTAACTAACCTTTAAACTGACACGTGCAATCTCCAAAAAATGTTGCCTGTGAATATTCACATTCATCCTGATAAGACATCAAACACGACGCTTTTTTGCGAAGTGAAATCCGCCTGAAAATGTTCAAATGGTTAGCATTAGAGAGGGAGAAGGCAGGAGCCGCTGCTTTGTGTGGGTGGGTGGAAACGAAGCACAAGACTATTGAGGAGTTCAGTGGAAAAGGCAAAAGAGTTGCAAATAGTGCAGCGCCACAGCTGTCTCCGTGCACTTTGCGGCCGCCAATGTGCAACGAGCGCCATTGGAGAAGCACCTGCACAATACTATTTGGACTTGTGCAAATCTGCAAGGAAAAGATGATTGTTATCCCCCATCCAAAAGTCCCTTCCTTGCGCTCTGCAGAATGAAACAAATCCTTGGAACAACTCGAGTCTTCCTCTTTTTCTTTTCTGCAGTTTATCGCACAATTAATTGGAGGGTGATGAGTCAGGTTGATCATCTTCCACAAAGAACACATTGCATTCTTTGAAGTTAGGTTCAGTCATTGCAAACATACACTATAGTAGGAAAATATCAAGACTACAAATTGATTGAGCCACTCCAAGTTAAGATAAACACAGCTGAAAGCAAACATTTCAAACAAGCTGAGCATGACGCAAACCATGCGTCCAAGTCCAGTTCCTACCAGTTGTGTGTGACCAGGAGTCTCTTTGGCCTTCCCTTCTTTGCTTTTCTGCTGCTCTGGAGGTAATATGGCCGTCCGTCTGTCCGTCTGTCCCTGGCATCTGACAGGAAGTTTGCTTAATTGTGATGTGACTGCCTCCTGCAGGTCTGGAGGGGGACTAGGAGATCTTTACTTGGGTGATCAGACGTACAGAGTTGGAGAATGGAGTTGAACCATAATCCTGAGGTGGAGAAAGGATTTTGTTTGTTTCATTTGTATGGCCTTTATAGGTCAGTGGCAGGTCAAATCTAAAGGCAAGCTTAATTAGCCACTAATTAGGGGAGGGGAAGGAAGGTAGCCATCTTTTTCAAGTTTCGTGTTTTGTATCTCCTTGCACTATGAATTGAATGATTTCATTTTGCCATGGTTTGTGGGGAAAGAGGATTGCTTGAACTTTTGTACAGTAGTATTGACTTTAGCAGTCGATAGAACGTGAACAAATACACGTTCTGTCTCTCATGGTCCCATCCCCCCCCAAATCCCGAACCTTACATAAGGTTAAAAGAAAAAAAGGAGCTCTGCCTTACTGCAGACCACGGTAGCCACATCCCACTCCAGCCGTCTTCTCCAACAAGATATGATTTTCAGCAGGCCACTTTTTTTTTCGTTCTCGTTCCCCCTAAAATGAGGACAGAAAGAAGTAGAAAAAAACAACAATGAGAAACAGATGTGTTCACTCTTTTAACACCAGTATGGGGATTACACAATCTGTCCTTTTTTGCAGAACTGAAATCTGTTTTTCGGGAGGTGGGGCTATACATCTTGTGCCCTTTCATACCATATCGGTGGTTACCCGTACTTTCATTTGACGGTGAGGCAAACCAACCACAACCCCTCATCTGAGGAGAGTGGAAATTTCGAGAGACTCAAAAAATGTTCCCAAGAGTGAAATGTTTCAAAGTGGGAGTGTTTCTTCGGAGAGGTGTCGGGTTGCCTCTGCCGCGGCGCAAAATGTGTGGCCCACATGCACAGGTCCATGTCCATTGGGCTCTGTACGTGCTATGGTGATGATTCTGGACATATTTCAATGGAGAACATACCTATAGTAGAAAAAACTATCAGGGGTTGCTATTGAATTTGCAATGCCACTATCTATCTATCTATCTATCTATCTATCTATCTATCTATCTATCTATCTATCTATCTATCTATCTATCTATCTATCTATCTATCTATCTATCTATCTATCCATCTATCCATCTATCCATCTATCTATCCTAGAGCAGAGCAGAGCAGAGGCACATTAACTGCGTGAACTCCACACTGAGGACGAGCGTGTTGAGTTAATGACTAACATGTTGGACTGTGACATTTTGTGGCAAAAGGGGCCCAAGTGGGAGGGAAAGGGGTGTGTTTCTGCTGAAAGGGGCTTAACTCTGCATTGCAAGGCTATAAAGGGGGAGCTCCCACGCAGGCTCGGCGTGGACATGCTGCTGCTACAGCATTGAGCCTCCAAACACCACCATCTCTTGCCTTCTCCTCTTTCCACCACCCCCACCACCACCTTCTCCATTTTTCCACTCAGCTATGGGAGTTGCCTACAGTGTTGGAGAGTAAGTGATGGCTTCGGGACTGGATTGTCAATACTTACTTGCATGGGATGCTGGCACAAGAGGGAGCTATTTTTAGCAATCAAGGAGCATCAACCAAGGAGCTCTTGATTTTGACTGTGCATGCCTATTTCGCAATGACTAATACTTGAGACGTTGAAGGGGCATGGTATTGTTTTTTTTTTCCTTTCTGAACTGTGCATGCCTGGACAGATACAGTGGCAGTTTTCATTCAACAAGTTGAGGCAATACCAGTGGGAGTCATCGTAACTGGCATTTGAACTGCAGTCATTTTTGGGTGTACAAAATGATGTCAGAGCTAATAAATGCAGTCTTGAAATTGGACCAAAAAGAAAAGATACGTGCATTTTAAGATGCACATGGCTAAATCGATTGACCGGTCACACCATTCGGTGCAATTGAGTAGTTGTTGTTGTTTTTCTGCAGAACAACAATTGTGCGTTTGCTAATAAGTCCTTTGATGTGTTTAGGGTTGACCACCTCTACACCTTCTTTGTACAATGGTCACCAGATATGTGCACCAACAACAGTAAGAAGAAGCCCCACTTTCAGAACAGGTGTCATGTGGGAAAGAAGGGGCCTTCAAGTCAACACCTCAGCAATCCTGCAGCAACAAATTGGGGGGTAAGTCTTACAGATTTGATTATGATCTCATCATACTTGTTTTCACTCAAGACCTTTTGCTTATGTGGGCACAGCAGTAGTGGCAACTCTCTCTCTCCCTCCTTCCTCCCCCCCGAAGCCTCTCTTTATATGGACATCCTGTTTCTCTGACTACTTAGCAAGCATCATAGACAAAGTGCCCACCCCCTTCCTTGCTGGTTTACTGTAAAAAGAAACTGTGGTGGCTAGAGAAGGGCGAACCAAATGAGGGAAGGCACATGCTTTTTCCTTATCATGCCAGTTCGTAGCACACGCGTGGTGAGCATAGCACAGACAAAGAAATCAGGAGCTATGAAGCTGTTGGCAGACAATGTCAAGGTCTTTTACTTTGCCGGTGAGCAGCCCTATGTTCAGGTACAAGACTATTATTGATTGTCTTTTGGATGAAATGTGAAAAGGGATTTGACCCAAAGTCTTAATGTGTTACAATGACTGACTGCTGTGTTGTATATTTGAACGAGTGCTACATTTGTGCCTTTTCCAGATTATCACGGGAAAAGACACAAAGCGCCGTTTGAGTCTGTGCAGTTGGGACTCTGAAACAGAAGAACCCGAGTACCAGGGCAAAGGTCACGACCTTCTACCTGTCCTAAGTGATTATAGCGAGCTTCTGGATGACAGACACCTGCTAAGTGTAAGCGTCGCTCGCTCGCCCGCCCGAGTTTCGGCTCCCGTTCTTTTTGACTGGTGACTAATGGGCCCGTTTGCTCACAGCTTGCATCGCACATGCCGGATCGAACTCAAGTCTGCGAGTGGCAACTGGTCTACAGCACTGCTGTCCATGGGAGCAGCCTCAAGACACTCTACAGAAATATGGCAGGCTTGGACGGTCCCGTGCTGCTGGTTGTCAAAGATACGCAGAAAAAGGTCGGTCGCTCGCTCGCTCGCTCGGATTGTTGGGGCGCAGCATCTACCGTCAACACGTCACAATCTGATATCTGATCTTCAGGTTTTTGGAGCCTTTTCATCCGATCCGTTTCGAGTAAGCAAATACTGCTATGGGACTGGAGAAACTTTTCTATTCACCTTCAACCCTGACTTCCAGGTACAAACTCTTTGGTTCATTTTAGACGCTAAGCATGAATGAATTGCCTTTCATTGTTTTGCCATTCATTCATTCAGGCTTATAAGTGGAGCGGCGAGAACTCCTACTTTGTAAGCGGCAACATGGAGTCTCTTCATCTCGGAGGTGGAGGGTAAGTTGGAGTTATCTATAAAAAGAAACAAGACATTAGAAATCTTTTTGACGAGGCCTAAGCAGATGGCCTTTGTTTCCTTGGACGTATAGGGGAGAATTTGGTCTCTGGATAGACGCGGATCTGTACCGAGGCTCCAGTTTTTCATGTCCCACATTCCACAACGCTCCACTCTCCACGCAGACGGACTTCATCATACAAGACCTGGAGGTCTGGACCGTACGGAACTGAACATTTGAAAAATGGCGGAAAGAAAGACGCTTCCGCCGGGCGACGTTTGTTTGCGGGTGCCGTTAGCTAAGCTAGCGGGGTGCTTATTATATATTACCGATCGGTCGGTCAGGCTGGTTACTGTGATGATGAAAAGATTGAGAGCACTGCTGCCTTAAACTACTGCCCGCTGTCCGTCAGAAGCCTACGTAAGCTAAGCTAAGCTAAGCCACAAGCCTTAAGCCTTCCCTTCCTTGGCCGAGAACAGTGTTGGCTAAGAAACTTTGTGAAATCAAAGCGCCTTTGGGATGAAATGAAATGAGCGATACTGTACTTTATGATGAACAGGCATGTTTGCGTGTAACTTAACACTGTGTTTCGTGTACATGAACCCGTTCAAGGGAAATGGTACAACCGCTTTGACGATGATGTGACAAAGTGGCTGAGTGTCATTTGAATATGAGTAGGCCTATAAGGTCAGAAAAAATAAAAGTTCTCCATTTTCTTAATATAATATCTGGGATGCGTGCCATCGGTGTCTCGGGTCACGTTATTCCTGTGACTTTTCATTGGGTAAAATGTTGGCAAAACATTTTTTTACAGCTTTGCATTTTAGCAATTCTAAAAAACGAGCCAAAACATCGAGCAACGTCTTACTTTTGTTAACGTTCTTTTTTGAAGTGCCTGGTGGTGCTGGCACTGCCACTGTTTTTTTTTATTTGGAACTACTGTCAAAGCAATGTCTTTACTGCTGACACTGAATAAACTAGCAGATGAGCGACCGGCCACATTTTTGTATCGATTTAACTCACCTGGCATTGTCACATAACACTGACAATACAAATTCCACAATACATTGCAGTGATCGTGCTTTCAAATTTGACTCTTTCATATTACCATGATTATTATTTTCAAAATCACATTAGCACGTATTGTTTACACTGTAGTGACGACAGTGACATTTGTCTCTGTTTTTGCTGTTGACCAGAAGCGCAAATGATTTCACCTCATTTTTCCATGGCCGCCGTGGAAAACGCTTTCAAGTTCAATTGTTCAAACACAGTAAGGCTGATATCGACTGTTGGCGGGATCCAATAGAAAACAAACATCAGCCAAGCCATTCAGTTTACCTGTCCAAAAAGCTTGAAAGATTTTTAGTTTTAATTGACACCATTCCAGACATATCGGATATGAACATTACACAGAGAGGTGTTTTAGCAGTTTACCACAGAAATAAACGGATTGTTCAATGAATAGGAGTATGAGTATTTACAAAAATGATCAACAATGTGCAATACTTTTGATTCAAGTCCACTCTTGTACAGGGCGCTCAAACATGATGAAGTCCACAAACCAGATTTGCAGGCACTGAAACATCTGCAAGTAGAAAGAAGAGCACTTGAGTTATTTGATTATTGTCAAAGATTTGGGTTTTTTTTTTTCTTCCTCGATCTAAACGATTGCACATGTTAAACCAGTTCAACTGTTAGGATGGCATCGCAGCGGAGTCCATGACGGTGATATAAATCGATGCCGGAACAAATAAACGCATTTGTAATATGTGTTTTGGCTGAACGGTGACAGGATTATTTTTCCCATCATCATGTGTTGTGTCCCTCACCTTTCAAAAATCGTTTTTTTTGTACTTTGCCTAATATCGTGTTGTGATTGGCTGAGATCATTGGTGGTCTCGTACCGATTTTAGAAGGCTTTGGAAGATTCAGGTTTTTCATGATGGCCACATACTCGTCCAGGCTCTTGGTCAAGCGAGGGTTTAATGTGCGTTCCTCACCGACAGTAGACACCGTCTGACCTGGGAAGTCAACTATCGGTGGTCAGTGCGCGCTTAAGTTACTTGAGTGACATGCAAACATTGCGGGGACGGCCCACCTAAGTAGTCATGAGCCGGGTAGACGAGGCACTGGTCGGGGAGGGTAAAGATCTTCTGGTGAACGGAAGTGTACAGCCGTTCAGAGCAACCTGATGAGGCAGAAGCAATTGAACAACTCAACACTGCACTCTTGTGTCTGTCTGTATGTAGGTAGGTAAGTAATACAAAAACAAAGGCTCCAGTGAGTAGAGCCACCCACCCTTCAAAGTGAAAGCCAAATGACTTTCCAAGTTAAAGAAACCTTCTAATAGGAAATAATATTGTAAATAATTGTTAGTCAATACGTCTGGAAGCTGAAGAAAAAACAACAACAACAACAAAGCGTTTGGCCCCTGTAGTGGATGGGCAAATTTCCATGGTTGACAAACACAAGGCACCTTGCTGGAAGTCAGTTCTGCCGCATCCTCGTATAAGCAAGGCATCGCCGGTGAACGCCATGCACTCATCCTGCGTCACCAGCGTCACGCAGCCGTCAGTGTGGCCCGGTGTTTCTCTCACGGTCAGATACTGTGGGGAATGATCGTCCGTTTGTGTTAGCAAGTTAACATCCAGCTGTACGCTCTCATTTGCTGCGGTCATCAATATTACCCATCGTGTGTTCTCTTACATGGTTTCCAAAAGTGATCCTGTCTCCCTCGGACAGCAGAATGTCCGCAGCGGCGCCGCTTAATTTGGAAATGGCGCTTTTCAGCCCGGCTAGCCTGGTCTTCATCAGTCCCGTGCTGGTGATGTGGTCAGCGTGGCAGTGAGTGTTGACTTGGAAAGGCCCCAAACACAAAGTGAATTCACGCTGCGGCACCAAGAGGCTTGAATGAAATCTTTTTTCACTTGCTGACCTGCTATTTTCAGATGGAGCCCAAGTTCACGAATGAGCTTCAGGTCCCTGTCAATGGTCTCCAGTACTGGGTCGATGAGAACGGCATCCTTGGAGACGGAGTCGGCCAGCAGGTACGTGTAGGTGCTGCTCTCTGCTTCAAATAGCTTGAAACACACTAAACAAGTTGATGTTCTGCACAGTTACACATCATTGCGAACTATAATGCAATTCATTCTTTTTGTAAAAGTTGTTTCATCATAGATTTGATTTTCAGGCCATACAGCCCAGTTCTATTCCAACGACAATCCCCCAACTGATGTATGATTCAATAAATACCGCTCCAAAATGACAATATTCGTATTTGTTGCATTGAGGTCAGGGGTAGCTAATAGAAAGTCCAACGCAGAAAGTTTCAAACGCCATTGCTTCTTAGTGGGTTCAAATTCGACAAAATGACACATTCAATTCCCCAAGTGTCAAGTTTGTGTCTCATTGCAACTGTACTAGTGGAATGATGAACATTCATTTTACGACCGAGCGCTATCTTTGCTAAAGCTAACAACCTAAGATAGTGAAAAGGAGCAGCGCCGAAACGAACACACAAGTAAACGGCATTTTAGTTCTCGGTTCAAGTTCTCATTACTTGTCTGAAGAGCAGCCTGTCGTTCAACTGCGTCCCGGTCGAGTATGACCTCCGCCCCACTGGCGGAACGTCACGGACTCCTGCTTGCGCGTACAGGCCACCATTTCCGGCTGCCGAGGCGCTCGAGCCCTCGACGTGCCTCCGGAGACCACCGAGGGGGACTGCCAGGCACCGTCGGCTTGCAGCTGTTATCACCGAGCTCATTGTGCTCCTCGCTGGCTGGCCGGCCGGCTGGCTCGTCCGTCCTCTGCTTGCTTATGACGCTCGCTCGCTGGCGGAAGAGAAGTTGCTCAGACGAGGCGCCGCGGTCAAACTGCTTGTCTGATCAAATCAACAATGCCTAACTAGTTTTATCTCCAGAGTCCGGTTAGTGTCATTTGGTGCCAGTTTGTCTGTTTATGCAACCGTGTCGCGTTCACCTAAAAAAAAAAAAAAAAAAAAAAAAGACTGTAGTGGAATAAAATGAAATAAAGAAGACTCCCTTTTATTCGGATTTTAATTGGAAAATAAATGCCATTGGTGTCTCAGTGCAGTTGTGATGAGGTGTCATTCCTAGTTGGTGTAGTGGACTCTTCTAAGTTGTCTAGTTGTTCCAACTGGACAAAAAAGAAGAAAATCCGTATATTTGCATTTCAGGGATTTACCTGACAGAACGAACTTCACCGAAACCTACCACTAGAGGGTGCCAGAGTAACAATTTCACTCTGGCAGCAAAATAACAACAATGTGCCAAATGGCAAACTGCAAATTTGCGGAAATTCACAGTACCTCGACATATCGTCCAAGCCAGTCAATCAGTTGGGTGACTCGGCTGTACACGCCCGGCTTATTGCGCCGTCCACAACCCTCGCCCCAGCTCACCACCCCCGCCAGCTTCCACTCACCCCGGGCTGTCTCACACACCAGAGGACCCCCACTGTCGCCCTAAAATCACATTGTCAATACTTATTCACAATTCTTCAACCCGTCTGATTCTATTTACCTGGCAGGAGTCCACCCCTCCCTTCAAGGAGCCGGCGCAGATCATCCGAGGTGTCACGTGAACGCCGTAGACGCTCGGCTGGCGGCAGATTGACTCAGCGATGACCTTCACCTGAGCTTGCCTGAGCTCATCCGACACAAAACCTGACCTCACAAAAACACGCTAACTACAGTTTCCGGTACTTCATCATCAGCTGTCAATCATGTCAGACTAACACACCTCCTTCCTGGACTGACCCCCAGCCCGTGATCCAACATGGTGCGCCGTTAAGGAAGGAGTCGTCGGGATGGGGCAAACACACCGGGCGCACCCCACCTACAAATGTTGTGCTATAACGTCAAGTGAGACATGACCTGCCTGCCTGCCAAAAAATGCACCTCATTGTTCTTTTAGTCAAGAATTGCTTTCATGACATCCAATCAAATGATTGTATTGTCTTTGTTTTGCTGATTTCATTGACTAAATGCTGCGTTAATCAAATCTCACCGTCCATATCGATGTCAACGATGGTGCGCAGGAGGCCGATGTCGTAATCGTTGCTGCGCGTGTCGTAGAGAGGGTGGTAGAGGACCTGAAGGGCTCGGTAGCGTTTCCCCAGGGAGTCGTCGGCGATGCTGACGGCGGAGACCACCGCCAGCCAGTCAGCCACCTCCAGCATGTCATTTCTACAGGAACAATACACAGCCGAGTGACAACTTGACAGCAGGTTCCTTCTTGTTGTAAACTTTGTCCTCGCTTACTCGACAAAGCAGTGAGCCGCCGTGACGACCCAGCACGGCGAAACCACGGCGCCCCCGCAAACGTGCTTCCCTCTCCAGTGCAAGCTGGCCTGCCAGCGCCACCCGTCCGCCGCCGCCAGCGTACCCCCGACGATGCGCCTGCCGTCGCCGACCACGCCCGGGCATTCTGGGGGGGGGAAGACAGTACCGTGAATCGCTCGATATCGCGACGATTCATCGATGATCGTGAACATCAATTTGATCTTCGATGAGTTGCCGATTAATCGTGGCGGCTGCAAAGTATATCAACGGAATCCTAAAATGTTCTTGTACCTGCCGTGATGTTGACCATGTGGCTGCTGACGGGGTTCTTCGACAGGGACGGCTGTTGGGTCGGAGTGCTGCAGTTCCCCTTCACGCCGCAAGGAGGCGACGAGGATGGATAAAGTAGAAACTTGACTATGTCGGAGACAGCAGCAGAGAATAAAATGAGACGCAGGGCCGAGCAAACGTGTGTCACGATATCCCATTTTTCACGACATGGTTACCTAAGAGAGCCAAGGCGATGACAAGTTTGACGGCGACGGACACGCTCACGATGAGCAGCAACTCGCGAGAACAACACGCTTGATGAGTATCTGCTCATACATATGAAGGAAATCAAAGTCAATCAAAATCTTACATGCAATAATGACACTTTTGGAACAACATTTGGGCCGCCTACCTGGTTCTTCACCCGGGGGCTCTTTGGCGAGCACGAGGCCTACGGACCCCTCGTCTACGGGTCGTAAAGTTGGCGGCAGCGGGGACAAGGATGAAGACTGAGGCAGGAGCGTGACCACCGTGGGCGAGACCAAGGAGGAGATGCTCTTCAAGTCAGAAGAAAGCTCTGGAGGGGAGCATGACGACGGCCAGTGCGGTGAACTTCTTGTTTGGACCTTCACGTCCATATCTGGGTTGTCAATTCCTGTTGATCCATCTATTTAGTTAGAGAGTAAGAGCTCCCACCTGATGAGCGAGAGAGAAGGTCAGCCTCTTGAATCGAAACACTTCACGGCACTGTGGCTTTCTTCTCGACTCTTCACTAATCCCCTTTTTGTGACCTCCCTCTTCCGTGACATTCAGGTGTGGTCGGTAACAGATACGCGGCTCTGAAATATGCATGGAGATAATTGTGTGGCTCGGAGTCCCACGTTAACAGCGGCTTGGCTTACGTAAAGGAGGCCACTTCACTAAGTACACCTGCACCCATCCTTACGTTGAGAAAAGGCCCAAATAGTTTCCGACAAAGAAATCTCACAACGTGACACAAAAAAATATGCATTCAAAGAGAAGAAAAATGGAAAAAAATACCAACTACCCAGTTTCATGTCAAATGAATTATTTTCCTAAAAATGTCTGCCCCAAAAAATATTGGATTCATATACCAAGGAAAATAAGATGACAAAAATCAACTATTTCAACAAATAATTTGGTGCATAATTCTAATCAAATGAATAGATCATAGCGCTTTGATGACATTAAAGTAAATGCACAAACGACTTATTGGTTTCTCTTTCCACCAGTTGTAGCAAATGTTTGCATGCAAGCATTGTGCAGAGGCCTGCTACTTCCTCTTTCGCTCTTTTGTAGGAGGGTGTTTTCAACCACACAAGGAACATCGTCATGCACACTTGAGTGAGCCTGCTTGAAGCATTTGCTGCTCTCGGCTCCACCACGATGGCGCTCCCGCTCCAGCAGTACGTCGCATCCCTGGACAGCGCTTGTCTGCCCAGAATCATCCAGGTCTGCTCGGGGGTCTACTTCCAAGGTAGGTTTCATTTGTGGGGAAATGAACGCTTTCAAGTTTCCTCTCCTATTGTTCTTTTTTTAAATTCTAAGGCTCTGTCTATGAGATTTCTGGGAGTGAGGTGTCCTTCTCCACCGGGGACATCATCAAGATCACCGACATCAAACTCTCATCTGTTTGTTGCGAGGACGTCAGCAACAAGGAGACCTTCGAGCTACCCGTCGACCATGAAGGTGACAAAAGAAATATGTCATATATAGTAGTAGAAGTAGTCAATAGGTCCGTTGTTTTCTCAGGCTTGTTAAAGGTGATCCCAGAGGAGATGCCGTACAGCACAATGGAGGAACTGGTCAAACTCAGGCCCGTGAGCTTAGAAAGGAGTCTCCCCGTCACATTCACCAGCTCCACCATGGTGGCGTTGGCTGACGTCACGCTGGGGACAGGCAGCGTCCTGACTTTGCTCGCCGTGGCGGAAGAGGATAAGCGGTGTCGCTGCCGCATCCTGGCCGGCGCGGGGCAGGCCTCGGCCGAGGTGGACGTGCCGCTGGGGACGCGTGGCCAGTTCTACGTGCACGAGAACGAAGAACGCTTCACCCCGAGGGACATTGCGATGTCACCGGCCCTGCGCAGTCTACGCTTCCGTTTTGACAACGCCGCCATGTGCCAACGCACGCTGGTCCTCAGCCCTGTCTACCAGATGGCCGCCATCATGAACAGTGAGCAATTTCCCAAAATTTGGGGAGTCTTTTATAAGATGATCCAAACTTGTCTTCTCTTTGTGGCTGGCAGTGAGGAAGAACGTTCTGCAGTTCCCATCCACCTTGGCGATGGATGTGGTGGATATCACCGACACGTGCGAGGGCATCAGCTTTGTGGTTCCTCTCAGCTTGCAGGAAGTTTACTCCCAGCCGGGTCAAACCTTCCCCGTGGTGGTGGAGGTTGCGGAGGCTCCTGAGACCTGCTCAATGTTCAAGTGCAATTGGCTGCCGCGGCTCCAGACGGGGATCCAGGTGATCTTCCACGGAAAGACAACCTCGCCCATGACTATCATGTCCAGCGTGACCAAGTGCAAGGCGCGGCAGTACTTCATGGTGTCCGAGCAGTACGCGGGCCGCTTCCGCAGACGTCCCCGGGGCTTCGACTCTGTGTACGAGCTCTACGTGGCGGCCGCCCAAACTCCGGGATTCAAAGTGTCTGCCACGAGAAACTGCGAGGAGGTGGAAGAGGAAGGCTTTCCCGGCCTCTCCATCGGCGAGCGACTCGAAGTCATCGGATGCCAAAACGTCCGAGTCCTGGGCGGCCGGGTAGACGCCGTCGTTTGCCACCACCTTGGCGAGGTGGACGACGACGAAGATGACGACCAAGATGGAGAAGAGAAGACGGAGAACGTCATTTATCTGCCTTTGCATATGCAAGGCCATTTTGTGGAACTGCTGAGCGACAAAAAGAAGTACACGCTCAACCAGCTGGGCAAGAAGCCTCCTCTGGATGTGAAAGCTGTGACCCCGGACCCCGGGCTGGAGAAAGACCCTCTCGTTGACTTTTCCTGCCTCCGAATAGAAGGGGCCACCCTGGAGCCCACCATCCGGGCCAGCTTCCTGCACACACCCAGCAACTGCTTTGAGATCCCAACCAAGAGACTCAGCATGAACGTCTTTTGCACCCAGCAGCCACTCCCGTGGCCCCCAAACCAGGTCCCAAAATGCAGCGTGGAATGTGTCACAGAGGTGACGGACAAGTTCTTGCACCAGTTTCTAACGGAGATCCATCCCGTTACGAGTCCTCCTCCTAGACCCCCAAAAAGGAATCTATCGGTGCCGAAAGCAAACAAAAGCGTCCTGACCAAAACGTTTGATGACATGACCATCAGAAGTAGAAGGAGTTCCCCGCCGTTGCCAGCTATTGTAAGTGGCATTTATGGTGCAAGTTATTTAAAAAAGGAAAAAAATATATATATATATGTATATATATATATGTATATATATATAATACAAAAGATCAAAGTCAAGTATAAAAAGTGCTTTGCAGACACATAAGTTGACACCTTATGCCAAGGGTGTCAAAGTCATTTTTTTGGCGGGCCGCATTGTAGTCATAGCTTCTTTCGGAGGGCCATTATGACTGTCAACCCAAATAAATGTATGAGCACCTTATATTATATACAGTAAAAGCTACAAAACAAACTGACAAATAACTCGTTTTCAAATCAGACAAGTAAAAACTGGTCAAATATTTAAAAAAAATAATATTATTAAAAGTGAAGATAATTTGCAATTCTAGTAATGACACACGAATTTGATGCACAATTTGTCTTCGCGGGCCACATAAAATGATGCGGCGGGCCGTATCTGGCCCCCGGGCCTTGAGTTTGACACCTGTGATCAGACTAGCACGTCTCTCAGCTAGTACCGCCGTGAAGCTGTCACACATTGAAAAGCCACAAAGTTCCTCTTTCTTTCTTCCCAGCCGGCAAGCGTGCGCTATCGGCCGCTACCATCTGCACCACGTACGCTGTCAACGATCTCGGTTCCGAACGCCGTGCCCAACCCTTACGTCGGCGAGAGACACAACTTCCAAAGTGAGGCCCAAAAATGGGGAATCACACCACCATGTTCCAGTCAACTCTTCCTAATTTACTTTCATGTATTTATTCTATTCATTATCAGTGGTCCTTATCAGTGGTTCAAAAAATACCATCGTAATGACCAACACACTAAAATTGCTGTAGTGGTGCCATGAGATATAAGTTCAATTCATTCTGAGGCTCAAAAATAATAATTGATTAGTTGCTGATTAATCAATTAATTGTTGCACATCAAATACAGTATGTAAATACAGTATATATATATATATATATATATATACACACACACACATATATACATACACACACACACGTACACACACACTGCATTAGTCCTATTTTGTACACACAATAAATGAAAACAAACACTTCAAATAAAATCTAAATTCAAATGTATAGAAGTTAAATATAACTACTTAAATTTGCTGTACTGGATTACAAAAATCACAGTTTGTACATTTAATTTGTAGCCTTAGTTATGGCACATGAACCACGAGTACCCCGGCAACTATTGCAACTATTAACGATGCTAATTTTGTGAGCTTGAATGTTTTTGTCCCCTTAGATCCGGTACGCGAAGAGAATAGCTCCAACTACGAGAATGAGGAAGACGTGCTCGCAATGACGCTGAAGAAAGCTCAAGAGAATGTTATGTTCTACTAAAGTGGATTTAATAGTGTCGCTACTTTTGGTATGCACAACATGACCACTAGGGGCAGTGTAATCCATAGTACTCCTATATGTTGATGAAACAAAATAGCTGTAATACATTTGAATAAGATTAAGACTTTTTTGACAGAGCTGTTGCTGCATCGTTTCTGTTCAAATATATTGTTTAAAAGTTTAATGACCACAATATTGATGCCAGTTTCATTAGTTCCTAACTACCAAACTAACTCTGACCATATTTATTTGCAGAAAACGTAATCAAAATATCTTGTCTGACTTTTTAAATACCCCTTGATTTGTGCATCAATAAGACCGGTTATGAGCTGAGAACAATGGTATTTTATTTAAGGTCACGTAAGATGTTTACTTAGGAAATGAAGTTTTTACAATTACAAATTTCGTGGAAAGTACTAAAGGTCACAATCGGTTGACTTGTAGTGGTCTTCGTCGATGGTGGAGAAGATGTGACCCTCATTGCTCAAAAACTCCACAACTTGCCTGCGGGAAGATAATTAAGTGTTGATGAATTCATTTAAAATTGCAAAGTAGTGGGAAAACTTAAGTGCAATTTGATTTGGTCAGAAACATTTCTTAGAATTGGTGTCTAGGAATAGAAAATTTGCTTGTGGCAGTCACGCTTCATGCACTTCCCATAAAGCGTGACTGCCACAGGCAAATTTTCAAGTCAAGTGTGATGTTGCTGTGGCTGACTTCTGCAAACTGAAAACATGAACTCGTTAATGTCAGGTGAAATATTTGTTTTTTCCTCCCAGGGCAAGCTTGTTAAATAGGAGGACAGAAAACAATTGTAAATAAATTTAACAACATCAAATAAAATGCCCCACCCCTTCAAATTTGCGGTATATTTTTAGAAAAACAAATCATCTGAAAGCCAATGTTATGAGTACTTTTTAAGTTTGAACTATTAAAAGTATTTTGGCGTTATAGTTTGTGCTGTATTTACAACTGCTACTTGCAGCAACTTTAAATGGTGGTGAAAAAAATAATAATTTTGATGAGTCATATGTCTGTTTCAAAGTCTCTTACTTGATGGCCATTATGCTGATGTTGGGCAGTCTGGTCTTCAAGTCATGAAGGCCGATGCCTTGTGGATCCGGACAGCCTTTGATCAGACTCAGCACCTTGACGCCCACAAAGGAAGTTGAACAAGTCAGGCGGCGTCACGCCCGGCCGGACCGGGTGAGGTCGTTGCACCTGAGCGCTGCTTACCTGGTTCTGATTGCTGCTCAAGCCATTGTTGACCATGTCGCGTGCACCCGTGTTACCGCTAGCGTAGCTCTGCGGCATGGACGATGCGTAGCTGCTTGTTCCGAAACCGGCCTGGACCCAAAGACAAAACCCTTAAAATCCGTAATAAAACATTTGAAATGTTCAAAAGTTTGCGCGCTTTATGCCAACAATGCTGCCAAGATTTTTATTTTTTTTGTTCTTAACCAGTTAGCATAGCAGCTAGCACCATTAGCATGTACTGTTGAGCAAAAAGTAGCATTAGCATTGAATTGCAACAATGTTAGCGAGAGAATGGTCTGTTTTATTCTGCAAAGAGCTTTTAGCATTGTTCAAGCATTTTTTTGTGTGAAGTTCCCTCACCGAGGTTTGCGGCTTGCTGAGCGCCATGTGCGCCTGGACCACTTCCAGCATGTGTGACGTGATCTCGTTCATGTCCTCCAGCGGCCTGACGCGAAACGCCACCACCGACTTGTGATTCTGCATGTACACACGCACACACAGCTACACTTTCCCCCTCTTTGCATTGCTCTTTATTTCCATCAAGGGACATCATTGTGGTGGTGGCTTTGTTTATTGGTTTGTGTAAAACATTATTACTTTTTTGACAACATGCACACTTCACTCATGTTTTTTTTTTAATATGAAGTGTTCATTTATTGGACTATTTTAGGTTACTCCTGCTACAAAAGAGTACATTTAGCATAACCCCTGCACAAGAAAAAAAAAAAAATCAAAACACTAAATGCGAGCCCAAAACACAACCGAACCTGTACTTTCACTGTGCAGTAAACTGATGGTGGCAGAAGATGGAAAAACTGCTGATCACGAGATAATATTTTTTCCCTGTGTATGTAAGGCTCAACTTTCAATAAAACTTGTGTTGAACTCCACAAATTGGACCACTATTGGCTATGCTTGGTCACGTAGCTTCTACTAGTGATGGAGCCTTACCTGAAAGGAGCGCACGTTTCCCGAGACTTTGACGTACGTGCCGGGAGGTAGCACGGTGCTGTCCGCGCTGGGGTCCTTGAACCAGAGACAAGACTTAACAAGCTGCTTGACTACCAACACCTTTTCACCACAACATCACATGTACTTTTGAGAAATATCCATACCTCCAAGTCCACCCACATCTTCACATCCATGGGGGCACACGTCATGTCATCCACCATGTATTGGATGGCAGTCACGGTTTTGTCAGTACTTCGAATGATTCCCACAAGGGTTACCTGCATTAGCAAACACTTGTTTTAATATTCCAGGGAAACATCAAACGAGGGGGGCGGGCAAAACGTGCCACCTCACCTGGGAGACTTCTACTTCGCCAATTTTGAAGGACTCGTCCGAGTGGGAGGCGGACATAAGCTGGGACACGGTGCAGGGGATGATCTGTGAGCTTCTGGTTCTCTACGACATGCACACAGACACAAAGTTTAATAACAACCATGGCAACCATCACCTTGTAGCATTAACAGAACATCGGGTGTGCTGCAAAAAAGTCATCTTCTTTTTTTTTTCTTTTACAGCACATAAGAGTTAATGCAAAAATATCAGTCTCGTATAAGGCTCTTGACAGCAATAGTTTTGTAGAAGTAAAAGTCACCTTGTAAAATATTACTAGAGTTTAAGTCTTATTAAATGAATGCAATTTGTTATCATTTATCAGGTCTCAATTTCCAGTTTGTACATTCGTTCCAAATTTCCCTGACGTACCTTTTTCTCTCCCTGGGAGAAGGAGGGTGACGCAAAGCCGCCGGGCGACTGAGTGTAGCCCCCAACCATACTCGACTCACTGTAGCCTCCTAAAAACAACAGAAAAAACAACAACAATGTCATCCATTTAAGGACGTTTACGTTCTTGTGAGCATGTCAGACACCATGTTCGGCTCGGCTAATTCAAGACGCCACAAAAGGCCAAATGGCTGATTTTCGTTAGCCATAGCCTAAAAACTTCGCGTTTCGAGTAAACGTCCGGGCGTCACACTCACCCTGGTTCCACATTTTATGCGAATGGGGGTCGTGAATATACTTCTCTGAAATGGAAACAATAGTCACAAGGGACGCAAATAATTCAGCTTTCTTCCTGGAGTACTCTAGCGCGCGAGCGATTCAACACAGCGCGCATGCGTCACGTACTATTCCCGCGAAGCTATAACCTTTATAGTCGCGCCCTCATCTTCGTCTGTCAGACCCTTCAACGTTTTTTCAAAGGATAACAAAAATCCGAAGATACATTCGAGCACACTTTTGTGACCAATTTAACCTTTTTTTTTTGTAAATGAAAATGTACTTCAGGAGAAAACATAAAACAAAGTGCCTGACAGTCAAATTCAGGGGAGATTTTACTCCATATCATTTCCGTTTGTCTGCTTTGCCTTCACCGGAAGTGAAACGCGCAGCGGTTCACAAACAGCTCCATGTACTTGCCCTCTCAAGACGACGAGATTCAGATTTTTTTTTAACCATGAAAATGTAAACGTAAAAAAAAAAAGGAAACGTCTTATATTAAGATTTAAACTCAAGACGTCACAAAAATATCACAAGATGAATCATTCTTTTGAAATGTTAGTTTGTCATGTTAATTTTATTTATTTATTATTTTATGTTTAACAATTAAAATCAACTTTAGATGGCACTGATAAATCTCTAGATAGATCACCAAATTGTAACAAAATGTGTTTTTGTTATTAAAATCTTGATTGCACAAAATCAATTGAATGAATTTAGGAATACCTAATTGCTGTATTCAAATCATGTTATCCTGGTCAAATTTGTGTTTTCCTTAGTTTTGTAACTTTTATTCAAGCTTCCAGTTTATTTGTTACTGCTGTATTCAAATGATGTTATACTGGTCAAATCTATGTTTTTCTTTTGTTACTTTTCTCTTCATGGTGGTATATAGCGAGCGATATACCATTGTAGTCCTCCAGATGGAAGGTAGTGAAACCTTGGTTGTAATCAGACGGGACTACATAAGCAGAATCGCTTCCTCCCACTTCCCTTTTTGACAAGTCATGTCAAATAAATGTGAAATGAATCTGTAATCATAGTGTTCTTTATGTATTTGCTGAAATAAACAAATCAAATCAATTTGACAACTCGGGAGTGTATCTATAGGAAACAATGACACTTCCAGTTCGCTTGAGAAATGATACCCAGTTGCCAAGCGACTAAGTATGCAGAAGTAACATGAAAATCGACACCTTGTGGTTTCCCAGCTTGGTGAAATAGTGACTAATATGTAATATGTAAGCAATAAACGCGTGACATCATCTCGCTCTCTGGCCGGCCGGCCGGCCTCTCCTATGCAAAGTGAACTTGGCAGGCACATTTGCGTGTGTGTCTGCTTCCTTTCAACATGTCTGCAGAAAAGTTGCTGCTATGTTGCCTGCTTCTTCAAGGCTCCTTTGCGCTGTCAGGTGAGTAAATCCTTTTATCAATATTTCTGAGTGTGTAAATCAAAAGTATTAGGTCACTGTGTGGATCAATTCATATGTATTAGGGAATTTTTGGCACATCACTGATCTCCACTGGGATGCGTCCTACGACTGGAGCAAGGAGCCCGCAAAAGTGTGTGACTCAAGCGGATCCAATCCAGCAGAGCAGGCAGGTCCGTTTGGCAACTATGCCTGCGACTCCCCCTGGAACCTCATTAACTCCTCCATTTACGCCATGAAGGATATTCTGCCCGACCCAGATTTCATTGTGTGGACAGGGTAGGTGGTCGGTGACAATGTAGCTTTGGTAAACTGGGTTTCATTTGGTCCTTTTTCTTTAGCACTCAAATTCAATTGGTTTTCATTTGTGTTCAGAGAAATTTTGCAATTTTTTTTATTTTTTTTTATTAGAACATGTTTAGTTGTTTTGCTTTTTCTATTTCTAGGTATTTGTCACGTGTGAAATGGTCACAATATGTAATGCGTAAAAAAACAAGTTGAATAGCTATTAGAATGGAAGTTAGCATGTAGAAAACAAGCCTCTAATAATTATTGTATTTTTAAATGTATTTAGTTTCAGAGTGGATTTTGACTAGTACTTATTATTTTTTTACTTTGAACAAATGCTCGGGTCAATGAATGGAGCCCAGGTTTCCAAGCAAACATGGTGAATTGGCATTTAGGTGTTCTGCTGCACGCCAATTCAGTGAGTTACGTCAGCTCCGGGTTCTTAACATCGTATGATCTTCATACAGAGACGACACGCCGCACGTTCCCAATGAGAAGCTGGGCGAGGAAGCCGTTCTGCGCATAATCGGCAACCTCACCCAAATCCTCCAAAACGTTTTTCCAGGTACGTCCGGCTCCAAGCGTGAAAAAGGGGAAGTCGGCAGTGCGCTTTTAATGAGGAGTCATAAACGTCGTGTTATTTGCCATCTGTGGAGGAACCAAGGTGTACTCTGCCCTGGGTAACCATGACTACCACCCCAAGAGCCAGCTTCCCAGTGGTTACAACAACATCTACAACCAAACGGCCAAAATGTGGGAGCTCTGGTTGGAGCCAGCGTCACAGGAAACCTTCAAAAAAGGTCCTCCTTCTTCAACATTGATGACTTGACTCGTATCTGACTTAACTCGTTCAGTGCCATTGACGGATATAGACGTCAAAGATATGAAGTGGGTTGGCAGTGAATGAGTTAAAACTCTCTGTCTTTTAGATGTGTTTTCATATGCCTTGAGTGGAGTTGATTTCAATGGCAGCTTTTGGCCAAATTGAAGTCATTGATTTAGAAATCTACAATTACGCCTGGTTTCATCCGAGCAATGACTTGACAACCTCCAAATGTTGCCCATCTTCCATTGCAGGCGGCTACTACACAGAAAGACTTTTGAATCGGCCAGGTTTCAGGATGTTGGTGCTCAACACAAATCTCTACTACAACCGCAACATGGTCACCGAGAACGATGCGGATCCGGCCAAGCAGTTTGACTGGGCGGATGGCGTTCTCACAAAGGCGGCCGGCGACAAAGAGAAGGCAAAGTCAAAGAACGGGACCAAAATTGACAAACAAGCATTTCTCACCAATCTTCTCTTTACCGCGCGCTTGTTGCGCAGGTGTACATCATCGGCCACGTCCCTCCGGGGATGTTTGAGAAGAAGAGGCGCACGCCTTGGTACAGGCCGCAGTTCAACAAGCGCTACCTGGAATTGATTCAGAAGCACCACGCAGTCATTAAGGGACAGTTCTTTGGCCACCACCACACCGACGCCTTCCGCATGTTCTACGACACCAAAGGTAATGTGAATTGTACTCTGTGGTTAGCGTTTCAGCAATTTGGGTGGAAGAAACAAACAGATTCTGATGTGTACCAAATGTGTCCTTTTCCCTGCAGACTCCCCCATCAGCACCATATTCGTCAGCCCGGGGGTGACGCCGTGGAAGACCACACTTCCCGGAGTCAAGAACGGTGCCAACAATCCTGGCATTCGCATCTTTGAATACAACGGCACAACGCTTGTGGTTCAAGTACGGAGGGCAGAACATTTCCCCCAAACACTAGTTCGGGGCCTTTTCTTCACATACACACTGCACTGCTCACACTAAACTGTAAATTGCACCCCCTGACGGGCTGTTACTGTACTGCATGTTCTACACTCCTGATGTAGCTGCATTCTCAAACACGCCACTGAATGTGGCCTGTTGTGTTTTTTTTTTTTGTCTTTAGGACGTGGTGACGTACTATCTGAACTTGACGCGCGCCAACAAGGGCCAGGACCGCTGGGAGAAGGAGTACCGGCTGACCGAGAGCTTCCAGGTGGCCGACGCCTCTCCGGCCTCCATGCAGAAGGTCCTGGAGAGCATCTCCAAAGACCACTGCAGCCTGCAGCGGTACTACCGCTTCAACTCGGTCAACTTTGACCTGAGCGAGTGCGACAAAGGATGCCGCGCGGATCACGTGTGCGCCACGCGCGAGGTCGACTACCAAAGGTACGAGCGCTGCGTGGCCACGGAGGCGGCGGCCGGCAGCCTCGGGGGAGCCCCGCTGAGCGTCGTCGGCGCGGCCGCCGGCGTCCTGTTGCTTTTCGCTCGGCAGTAGTTGGCGATTTGCACGGATGGCCCGTTCGAGGAATATCCTCCTAATAATCACAAATGTAAATGATTTTGTTGTAGGTAGCCGTGTGTTTCTTGTTGGCACTTCCAACCGAATCTAAAAACATTGTCGCAACAATCCCACAGCAGAGTAAGACATCGACTACAGTAATGTTCACCCAATTTCCTTTTCCATTATCTCAGTTATTTATTTTATACTTCCACTTGTATTTCACTTGAGTTGTACAGGTCATGAAGGGTTGGTTTCATTTTTTGTCCATATCGCGTGTAGTTGAAAAGGGGTGTGTAGACTTTCTTTATCCACTCCCTTCAAACACACACTGTAGCCTTTCAATGACCAAAGCTTTGTATTTTAATGTGATCTAAAAATCTGCCAAGTAGATATGACAATTGTAAACATAAACCAGGTACATTTAGCTTCTTATCACCTGTATGGCTTTCATAGATACGTGATTTAGTCCATTCCACGTTTCTACAAAATATATTACTCTTTGTTTGCCGCTTAAAAATGAAATAAACAGTATCAGTCTTTATGTTGATTATATGGCCTACGATATGAGTCCATCCTGGACGCCTCTTATGTATCAACTCATAAATGGCTCATAAAAGAAGATTGTGCCTCTACAATGGTGAACTTTCAACCTGACATGGTGACGCTTCATCACGTGATCAGGATCTGCTTGGCCGAGGTGAAAGGCTGCATGGCGGCGTCCAGAGCTTGGCGGTAGTCGCCCAGGGCCACCTCGGCACAGGCGGGAGCGCTCAGCTTTCCCTGGCGGATGAGGGAGCACAGCTCGTCCAGCATGCTTCTGAACGCTCCTGGATCCACAAACAATGGAGCATTTTAGTCCAATCAAACCTCATTTGATATGTGCACCATCCCAATATGACATTTATAATGCGACATAAATTCAAACTCAATTTTCCATCATCAGTCAAGGGTACGCAGCCACTTGTGCCACCTCACCAATTGAGTGTTGTCTCTTCCACTGCGTCACCCAGAAGCCGCACACTTTCACGTCCTTGAAAATAAGAGCACTCTAGGAAAGCAGATAGTGGGGGGGGCAATATAACATGAGGAAAAAAAATAATTTGGCTAGGAGTTAAATGATCAAGGTGATAATGCGGCGTACCACAGGGACAGTCACGGGCTGTCTGGACATCCCTCCGTAGGTCACCATGGACCCTCCAATCCTGCCGTCAACACGCTTGTGTTACAAAACAACTGTTTTTTTCTCATTTTTTAGACTGAGCAGCGTGCTCACCGGAGATGACGAAGCAGTTCGATGGCACTCTTCCCTCCAACTGCATTTAAAGCCAGTTTGGGCTTTGGACACATCTGCAAAGAAAGACCCCAAATTATTCACTTGGTAGCTTTTGTGGGTGCCCAGTTCTCACACCGGCGCGAGCGTAAACGAACGGATGCACTGTTTTGACAAGACGCGCCTTGAAGAGTTCCTTCATCTCGGGCCGTCTCAGTGCGTCCTCCTTGATCACGTGACTCGCTCCCAGCGCTTTCAGCCTATCACTGAGCTGGGTGAACTCTGGCCTTTGTAAAGAAAGAAAAGTACACAGGTGTCAACTTGAGTCACAGCATGAAAATGAAGCCTCCCATATCTTTAGAAATTATATTTGCGAAATGAGTCAGCACAGTAGGCCTGGGCAGTTAATAAACACATAACGATGATTTCGATTCAACCTGTCTCGGAGGACGTTGATGGTGTTTATCCCCCTCGCCGCTGCAATCTGAATGAGCGCCTGTCCCACGCCACTGTTGGCTGCATTCTGGATCACCGAATCACCTGCAAAGTCAACCGCTGTCAAGTCAACCTATCTGGGATGTTTGGTTTTTAGCATTCATTTTAGTACATTTTCAATATTGTCTATTTCCAGGATGAAATGCTGTTTTCTACCTGGCTCCAGGTGCTCAAAATCAACCAGCATCCTGAAAGCAGTGCAGGGGTTCACCCCGAGTGTGGCGGCCGCCAACAGGGGGATGTCGCCAGGCACCGAGATCACGTCTTCTTCGTCCAACACAGCCGCCGTCCTCCACGTGCCTGTCGACGGAAACCCGGAAGCTGCAAACGGGTTGCTCGCGTACGCAAGCTAGGTGCCACAAGTGTTCATTTACCCAATCCGGCATCTCTTGGGATGACCCAGTCTCCTTTTTGGAGAGACGTGACCTGGCCGCCCACCTCCACCACCTGGGCCACGCCCTCATTGCCGCCAATGGCTGGGAGGTCGGGCAGAATGGCATACGTCCCTGAAAAAAACAAATGTGACAATGTGGTGTCAAGCAACTATTTGAGGGGAGGAGCTCCATTTAGAGTGTTGTGAAAAGGGTGGGTTCACTGTAAAAAGTCTTGAGCTTCTCCAACAATTTTTGGTACCTTGGATCATGTTGATGTCAGATGGGTTGATGGGAGCAGCCAGGATTTTAACCAGAACATCTTTTGGACCCAGTGGGGGAAGGTCCACATTCTGCAACCTAATGGACATAGTCTTCACATTATCCTCAAAAGTTGGCACAGGATTGTAAAAACAATGTGCTGTGTTTCCTGAAATTAGTCAGTGGTGCTTAATTGCTCCTACTAGCGAGACGCAGGCTTCCATTAGTAAAACATGAAATACAATCAAACAAATTAGAATAAATGGAAATATAAAAATGACAAACTCATTTGAGCCAGTAATGAAGACAAAAAAGCAAATTGTTTTGAAATTCTTACTGTATGACATGGGCAGGATCTCCGTGGTTTGTGTACACCAGAGCTTTGCAGCGGCTCAGGTGGCGGATGTTACTATCAGCTTGAGCTGCTCCTCGGTGACGTTTGTCAAGAGCGGCGGCCAACAAGCTTCTTCTACAAAGTAAAACGTTTGTATAACAGCCGGTGCCAAGTTGTGGCCACATTGTGACGTGAAAACGGACACAATATTCGGCGAGGGCTAGTTTAGCTAATCTTGCTGGACGGGGGCGGCCATGTTGGAATGACGTAATAAGTATGTCAATAAAAAACAGCGCCTCCAAGTGGACAGAGCTTATATGTCGGACGGAGCGGATTTTGTTTTTAAAACCTCTTGACACCGAAAGTATAACTGCTACTTTATCAAAGCTACTTATTTTATAGTGAAAACATATTTTTTTAATCATTCTTACTAATATTGGAAAACACAAGTTAGTGTTTTGACATGCCGACTTGTTGCAGACACTAAAATATATCTATTTAATTTATGATTTTGGTTAAATATTTGACTAAATATATTATCACTCCTGACATTATAAACCAGCATTATCATACAGCTTATTGTAAAGTCAGCATTTTGGATATAACTAATTCACATTCTGTACCAAAAGAAGTGTCCAGTGAGTGCTTGAGCAGAAAACATGAGTATTGTCATATTTATTTTGAAATGGAGAAGGATCTTTACATATCAAAACATCATGGCAGTAAACACTACACACTGCTCATCTTGGACAAAAACTAGCCTGAGATCAAGATCATTGTTTCCATGGCAGTAAACATTGATTACATTCATCAGTAACAAATGCACATTTTTTGGTACCCTTTGGGTGGAAATTATCTCGAGCCATTCAATTGATAAGATACATCACGAACAAAACAACAACAAAAAATGGCTGATGGTCACAAACAAAGAGTTACCCTGAGCATTTTGCAGCTTATCCAAGTTGGGGAGGTAGGACCTTTTTTTTTTTTTTTTTTATCAGTTACTTTGAGGTTTTGTTTGCTTGTAGGTTCCCCTTCACTTGGATCCAATCTGAACAAGTGCGAGTGTGTCATTAGCACTGATAGTCTAGAACAAGCCACATTTTGAAAGGATGATTTCATTATTAAAGCCCCCCCCAATCACCACCCCTTCATATATAATATTCAACTACATCACCATCTTCGACCATTACGGAGGAAAACACGACAAATAACGGCGGCGCGTGTACAACCTTCGGCGTGCGCTCGTCGACTCCTTTCTAACCCGTCCGAACTATTCCCTGAGTTTTCGAAACGGGTGTTTTATTTCCTGAGGTGAGCCAACGAGCGCGTGAATCAAATAACTAAAACATATATAAAAGGAGAGGTAATTCTAAAGAGGCTAACCTGAATATATATTGATAAAAAAAAATGCATCTGACACATCATTAGTGCACATTGCATTGGTTTTGGCATAGATATATAGAAGCTTAACAAAATGATTTGAGGAAAAAAAAACCAGAGCAAATTTTTAAAAATACTACATACCCGTAAATTACATTCTGTACGTTGCTGATGCTGAATAGTTAATTCATACACGACATGGGCAGTAAACTTGATGGACAATGAGGGATAAATTCATCAACTTGAATGTCTCTGAATGTTCTGAACTCCTACTTCCATGCCAGTTTCTTATTAGCATGGGTCCAATTTGACACATTTAACCCATCGAACACCAATGATTATGTCCATCTCGATTTTCTACTGTGCTGAACTCGATAATCAAAGGGCACCGATTAAGTTACCTGAGTGTTGGAACGCCTAATTCTGGATGAAAATAAATACGTAGCATGATTATTTTTCTCTCTCTCTCTCTTTAAAAAAAAAAAAAGAATAATTTTACATATTATATATTAATTGAGAGCGTCGGCGTCTCCTGTAAAACGGGAGTATAGCGCCGATTTAGCTAGCTAGTACGACGTACGGGCTCCTCGGCGCAGGCTTGGCTGTTTCCAGCACAGATGACCCAACACTTGGGAGGGTGGTGTCTCAAATAATGATCACTTTGGATCTTAAAAAAAACACACTAAAATAGGGAAGAAGGGTTAGGGAATAAAAAAAAAACACCAGCCATCCCACTGGTAACATCACAGTGTGCGCTTTGTTTTCAAGTAGCAAGAGGAGCGCTAGCTGAAGACCTCAGTAACTACAATCGGAAGTGATGGATGCAGCGTCGTCATGCTCTCGTGTGCGCTTAATAGTACTGATGATGGAACGTATATGCCTTTGGTAACTCTGATTGGAGACAAAATTTATTGGAATTCTATCCAAAGTGAGGTATGAAGGTTGATTTTTTTTTTTTTTTGGGTGTGGTTTTGCTAATTATGTAGCATATGCTATGTCACACCACCCTGCCGTAAAAAAGCTTGTGACAAAAGCCCAAAAAGCTTCACACTTATCAGGCAGGTGTACGAGTCGTTGGAGAAGTAAGTGGGCTAGAGTGAGTCACGTGACCGCAGCGACTGACCGACTGAAATTGAAAAACAAAATGAGCTAGAACGGTCTCAGAAGAGGCGAGGTCAAGAAAAACTTAGCAGGATAATCTATCCGATCATCTCCGACAGATGTTTTCCTTAAGACTTGGCATTGGTTTTTTTTTCTTTCTTTCTTTTTCTAAGCCCTTGTCAATTTTAATATTTAGCAGAGCAAAATTCTAATAACCGATTATTTGGCCGATTAATAAAACGCAAGTATAATGAATAAAATAACGTTTTTGGTCCCTTAATGCTAACAATGTAGATGCTAATTATAAGCGTGAAGATTGACCATTTTACAATCTTTTGTCTTTTAACATTTGTTTAACTTCACAATAGAGAGAAAAAAAAAATCAAAAATCGTCCGATTTTTGACTTTTTTTTGAAGAGCTAATATCGGCCAATTAAGTCTGCTGGCCGATTAATCAGTCGGGCCCTACTTTTCATCATAAACAAAAGGCGCCAGGGTACTTCCGGGTGGCAAAAAGTGATTGATTACTGCCGATGAGGTTTATCATTTTCATTTCTTCAAAAAAATAAATAAATTTAAAGCGACTCAATCAGAACCAATTGAGTGAATGTTGTAAAAATGTGTACGATACAACCGACATGAGGGTTTGTCGAAGTTTTTGCCGCCCGGAAGTGAAGGTCTTGAAACATCATCAGTGATTCTCACTATTGGAAAGAGTGCAATAATACAGCAGTATTCCTGAGTGTAAGCGATACCAACAAATTAAAAAAAATATGAAAAAACAAATCAGCAACATTCTTCTTGAGAAAACTTGTTTTGACCTGAGGTAGTTCCAAAAGAAGCTTCAGACTGGAGGCGATTCCTCAGTCGAAGCAGTTTGATTGGCCTCTGTGCTAACCAATACTGCCCACCTTCCAAGGAAAGGAAAAAAAAAAAAAAAAGAAAAAACACAAAATACCTCCGCTAGGCCTATTCGGAGGCCTCTTGAGGAGGTGGCGGTGGCGGGGTGGAGGCGTGTCCACCTTTCTCCTCCTCGTTGACCTTCAGGGCGGACGGCTTTCCCTGAGAAGCCGGCGAGGGCTGCTGTGCTTTGATTGGACAGTTGGCCACCATGTGATCGATGCTCTGGCAGAAGTGGCACTTTTTAGGCTGAGGCGGCAACTTGCACTCTTTGGCGTGGTGGTCCAGACCGCCGCAGTTGTAGCACCTGCAAGTATATCAGGATCGTGCATCAGTTCAAAGCTCTCATTGTTATAGTGAATCCCCTTAATATGGGGAAAGTACGCTATGTTTCACTGAATTACTATGAATCTTCCATTACATTACAGTGGCATAAAGGATCATTAAAAAAATGGTTACGTATTACAGCATTTTTCAAAAGATATTTTCACAAAAAAAATCCCCACCTTCTTAAAAAAAAGATAAATATATAAAAATAATTATATATATGTACTATATAAATATGAGTTCTTGAAAATGACATCAGAAGTGGAATGAAGTTTTTCCCGCAATATGACCGGATTAAAAGACTGTTACTCGCCACAAGAGGGCGCCATTTCATCTCGACTGTACATCTGATGGGGGCATATCAGGTCACAGATGGCATCAATTTCAACATACCTCCGCAGGTTACTTATTATATCATGGCAGCCTCATCAGACAGCAAATTATTTCTAATTGTAGTTTTTGGAGGGCAAAGTGAAAGCTATCACGAATATTTGAAGGCAATACAATTTGGTTCTTTTTCAAATGGAATTCAATACATTTAATCTACAATAACAGTTTGACGTCAAACAATTATTTTGACGGACATTTTTATGTAACTGAATCCATTTGAATTAAAAGAGACGATTTGATCTCGTTCTTTGAACTCAAGGTCCAATACGATGCCAGCAGCGTTACAGCCGAGAGGAGAGGGCACGGGTGGAAATGGACAGAAAATCTATAGAAAGACCACGCGTGTAGGACAGATGGATGGTGGGCGTGGGGTGGGGTGGTCACTTGGTACCGGGAGGGGGTCATCCCCTTTGCACCATTGAAGTTGAAACAAACGAGCTGCTTTTGCCCGTTGAGGACGGCGTACGGGCGTCTAAACCCGCGGCGTCACGGCACCGCCCTTGAATCAGCATCCGTCGTCAGGAGCGCCAAAGGGAAGTGCTCCTTTGTCCGGGAGGGCGGCAGTAATGACCTCTGAACCCTGACCCCTTACCCAGCACCACAGCGCTTTGCTTGCATTTACTCCTACATTGTTCCCATGGCAACACCGACCTTTCACCCGCTTGCCTTGCCTCTCGCATCTGTTATCAATTAAACGGACAGCGCTTTCTTTTACTCCCCTGCGGAAATGTGGACTTTATTTCAAAATTAATAATCAGAACCTAAACCTAAGGCCCAAACATATATTTTTATTTTGCTCAGGCTCGGGAAAAAAAAAACTTTCTTTACTCCCCTGTGGAAATGTGGACTTCATTTAAAAAATAATAATAATCAGAACCTAGACCTAAGGCCCAAACGTATATTTTAGTTATTTTGGTCAAGCTGAAAAGAAAAAAAAACTAAAAATGAAGCGCGGAATAGTACTGATACAAAATAGTGCGAAGGGGCGAACGATATCTTATCAATGGATTCACGCCACCGAAGCGCACAAACCGTACCGATCTCCACTCTCACACCGACTGCTCGGTGGCTCTAATCACAAATGACAGCAGGGTGAAGGTGATACACCTCTAACCCCCGGCCGGCCGGCCGGCCGGCGCCTTAATGATATTCAGAGAGGAGCGCAACACAAAACATGAGCCACATCCATGCAGTTCTTGTGAGCTACACAAAACATGAGCCACATCCGTGCAGTCTTTGGGATCGGCTCACCAACCACAAAAATCACAAATATTTGAAATGAACGGACATTTTTGTTTGGTTAAGGCTTTTGCTGTTGGGCTGGCCGGGGTGGGGGGTGGGGATTCTCCAAATTTAAACAGTCATTGATCCAGGTTCACATGTCAAACCTCTGCCCATGCAAATGAGGGCGGGGGGGGGGGCCCAAGGGGGGTTGCGCAGAGGCAACGGTTACTTTGGCTTGCTCACGGCTTTGTTTCCAAATCGATATTATCTTAAAGTAACACTTTCTAATGCCGAGTTGCGTCAGCAAAGTTCAGAATGATATTTTGCCGTTTGACTTCACTCCATTTGCTTACCGATCTCCTTTGGAGCGTCGCTTCTGGACTTTCTTGCCTTTGGGTCTGCGCTCGCTGCCCACGCAGTGGATCCCACCGGGGCCCGTGACCCGCTGGGACTCCAGCCCTTTGGGGGACTTTTTGAAGGTAAACTCCACAGCTTCGCCTTCCTTCAGGCTGCGGAAGCCGTCCATGTGTAACTTGCTCTGGAGAAGAAACAATGACTCAATCTTCGTCTTTTTTTAGCAAGTACTTGTACTTTAAGAATAGAATTACTTCTCCAACATACACTCAGCGGTATTGCTTAATGACCCCCCCCACCCCAATGGTCAACCTGATGTGGGTAACCTTCAACCCATCCCCCCCACCTCGCTCTCTGGATGGAGGAACAGCATTCCACACTGCAGCCCCCCACTCGGCTAACACTGACCACTGCTCGAATCTAAAGGGGATGGGGGTGGGGTGGGAAGGCAAGGCAAGGGTGTGTGTGTGTGGGTGTGTGTGTGTGTGTGTGTGTGTGTGTGGGGTCGATCAGAATGACATTCCTTGGATGGTTGTTGGGCACAAAGACGAACAAGATTAAAAGTTTTAGGGTAGGGTGGATGGGTGGGGGGTGGTGTTGGTTTGAGTGATGTCTTCCTTTGATTAACCCTAACCTCCTCCCTCCCTCCCTCCCCACCCCGAATAAACAGCCCACCCTGCGGAAGCCCGCAACATTTTGATTTGCGATTTGATTTCGGGGTTTGTGTGACGACGCGTGCCGGAAAAGGAGGTGGCGGGGGCAGTGAATTAATCAAATGACAATAATAAAAAAAAAAAGTTCCGTTCAAGTCAAACACGTGAGAGATTCCATAGAAAGACTGCTAACGATTAGGATAAAAAGGCAAACAACTTTTGGAAGTTGCAAGCAATAAATTCAAAAATCTCTCGGTAGATCAAAACCTTCCGCTGAGGCCTCCCTCGCCAAACTAGCGCCCACACCAGAATTTGCTCAAACGTTCAGAATATATTTCAAGAGAAATTGCCAAAGAACAGTCGTTTGCTAAATAGGAGGCAGGAATTACTAGCCATGTTAGCATTAGGCTAAGCAGACAATACAGAATGTTTTTCTCTCAAATATACTACAATCATAAAATATATTGAAGCCTTAAAATTCTGGAAAATTCTCCAGATTTTGCCAAATTGGAATCAGCTTGGTTGACTCATTACGATCACATTGGGAAGCTTGCAAATTGCAAAGTGCTACGTGAGCAAACCAGAAGCTGCTCATTACCCCACTTCCTCTCCCACGTGTGAAACTAGCGGCCATCAACAGGAAGATTGACTTGGACTTTTTGCATCCTATTTTTTTTTGGTCCTTACAGTAAAACTACTCTGGAGTTTAGTTCCGTAACGGCCGAGGAAGACATCAGAGGCTTGAGTGGGCAACTGTCCATGAGACAAAGAGGGACTCGGTCACGCGTGGAGGGGCGCCCCATTCACATGTATGGCCCCATTGTCCACCTGCACAAAAGGCCCAATGGATCCTGGGAGTTGACTTTCTGTGACACGCGGCTACTAATTTTACAGCCCGAGCCTGTCTGTCTCTCTCTCTCTCTCGCGCTCTTTTTTTATTATTATTATTTTTTTTTATGTTTCCATAACCTTTCAGAATCCATCACTGCCACGTGCGCCTCCACACACGCAAATGGGATTGTTGGCCATTGGCTGCAAGCTTCAACTTGAGCTGCACTTTGTAATGACCCTGATGATTGAGACAGGTCACGTAAAAGTCAACTTCCCCAAATCGGGACGCGTTTAATCCTTTGGATTCAATTAATTAATTGGCCCTTTCTAGCTCACTGGTGCAAAGATTGTATTTAATTGGATTAATTTGCCCTTTGTAGCTCACTCATGCAAAGATGATATTGCTATTGTTTGCTATCATAACATAAGGCGCGCAACACGCAAGCCTTTTTTATCTGCACAGTTTTCTGTTTCGTAGTTTAATAGATTACATTTTTTGGAATTCAATTTAAGGTTTTATAAAGTCACTCGAGCGCCATTATGTGCTGATTCATTACATTTGATAAGCATCTGTGTCTTTTTTTAAATTTAGTTTTAGGTTTAATAAAGTAAAAATATGCTCAGATTTACTTGATTTTTTAATAATAATTTGTGGCTCTATTTTTAAGAATTTCGTGTCAGGTTATTCTATATGAAAACAAAACATTAAAGCTTATGTTGGGATTCATTGCATTATAATTAGTTTTTTTTTTTAACTTCATCTCTGTCTGAATCACATTTAATATTCTTTTGTTTTAACCTCACTGTTGCTCAACTGTTTTCTTTTATAAATAAAATTGGGTTGGGTAATAGAATTTCAGGTTTACATTGCCTCCAATAGCAATAATTAAACCGATATAAAAAAAAAAAAAAATGCAGCGATTCATTACATTTAATGGCAATTCGTATTTTTTTCCTTTTTTTTAGCCCACACTTGCGTGGATTCGGGTTTGTGGGGGTTGAAAGAATTTACGACAGGAACCTTGAAGTGAATGAGGCAGCGAGCAGGCGCTCCTTTCATTCACATGCTAAGTCTTTATCTTATCACGCTGCACCGGAGGCAGTGTGACTGTGTGCGCGTGCATGTGTGTACGCGTGCGTGCGTGCGTGCGTGCGTGCGTGTCTGGGGGGGGGGGCACTCGTCATCCTCACATCTCTCTCTCTCTTTTTTTTTTTAATACCTGTGCTAGTCTGCCTGATATAAAAAGAAAGACACCTCATTAATGTACACAAGTGAATGATGGAGTGAAAGAATCAAAGTGGCCCCGACCAATGGGATTGCTTGAAATGTAGATGGTGGAGAGAAAAAAAGAAAAAAAAAAGAGGAGGAAGTGGAATGAAATTGGAAGGCTTGGAATCGGAAATACGGAAGGGCAGTCAATATTTCAAAGCTTTTAAGTGGGAAGATTTGAGAATTTCACCGTGAATGTTTAATCATTTGGGATGTTTAAGTTTTCCTAAAATGTCCAGAAAAAATTAAACTTGGAATGAAAAATTGACTTTTTATGGGATGGAAAATAATGCCTAATGTGTCAATTGGTTTTTCAAAGATGTAATTTATTAGGAGATGCAGATATTGCAAAATAAGAAAATAATAATTGTGAAGTTTTTGCATGGAAACATTTATGATAAGCTCATGTAAGTCCATTTAAAAGTCATTCTAAAAGTATTTCCTTTTTGTTAGTGTTGTTTGAGATGGAAGGCCTCCAAACTTCAGTCTGGCATCATTTTCTATATCCAATTTGTGAACATTTGATAGTATACTGTTTGTTATTTTGCAGCATAGAGCATAATTTTCATGAACAAACAAAAGAAATCCAGCACTTCTGCAAGGCATTGGACATTCATTTAAAAATTCCAGAAAAAGCCAAAAGCACTTGACAGATTTAGAGAATATATTCATTGACATGGGATCAAAGGCATTTCACCTTTGGATGCAGAAACTATTTGAAAAAGCTCTGAACAATCTGGAATGATAAAAACAACAGATTCAGCTTCCTATTTTTGATTGTATAGCTAATATAGATTCTAACTTATGTTACACAACACACACATTTGCAAATCCATGATCTGAAAATGGGAATAAAATGACTTTGGAAAGCCAGCATCTGGGCTTGAACCATGCTTCCACGTGTTCCCCCCCTACTGGGGGTGGGAACGACACTCACGGAGCTTGACACCAACCCCCAGCTCCATTACCACCACACCAAAAAAAAAAAAAAAAAACGGAAAAAAATCCCAAACCCCCCCCCCCCCAAAAACACAATTTCGTGATTTTCGTATATTTTGCGAAACTAAAATATTCTCTGGTTGTATTTTTTAAGCATGTGTGATTTATTATTATTTTTGCGTGGAATTTACCTGATGTACGAAGACATCCACGGGCTCGTCCAGCTGCACGCCGTCCCGGCTCGTCATGGACAGGAAGCCGAAGCCCATGCGCACGTTGAACCACTTGCACAAACCCTGGCCCTGGAGGGTCTCCGAGTCCTCCTCGGCCGGGCTGGGGCCCTCGTCTTCGTCCGCCTTGCAACCCCCTAAAAAAACAAAAAAAAACAATTACACGGACATAATTTAAAATAAAATAAAAATCGTTTGCTGACCCCCACCCCGCCAAAATGAATAAATAGGCTCAATTAATCAATTAAGCAGCGCACAAATGGGTTGATACTCGACCTGAGAATTCCTGGTTGGAAACGGAGCCCATATCTCGTCCTCTGCGTGAAAAGATGAGAGCACCCACGCATGCACACGCAGCAATCCACGCAAGCCGTCCGTCGTCGCCACTATATCGCGCAAAAAGTGAAGGAGAGCGGCGCAACGGGAGAAAGCAGAAGGGAGGGGGGGGGGGGGTAAACAAAAAAGGGGGAGGCAGGGGTTGGTCCGTGCTTGTGAAACAATGAGGGGTTGGTGGAAGGCAAGGGGGTTGGGGTGCTCACCGCACTCACCGCACTCGCAGCCCAAAAAAAGTAAGACAATGCAAAGAAACAGAAGGCCCGCCCCTTCAGCTCAGGCCGACAGATCTCCTCGAACGCACCTTCTTCGATTGCGTTCTTCATCCCCACCTGCGCGGGCGGGCGCGGGCGCGCGCGCCTGCTTCGCTAAATCACATCAATGCTTTATTGAGGCATTTTAGCATCATTCCAATCAATCACCAAGATGCTCACAATAGACATTTCGTTTCAACTTACTTTAAGGATTTATTACTTTACAAAAAATGCGCCCCTCTTTGTTTATTTGTTTTAGTATAATTTATTTTTAGGAATTACTTTTTTTCTTTCTTTTATGAATAAGAATTTGTATAACTGAGTTTTTGTCTGACAAAGTATTTTTAATTTGAGTTCATTAATTATTTGAAAACAACATTCATATTAAAATGTGGATGATATTCTTATCTTTTTATTTTTTTCATCTCAATACGAATGTTCTCTTTATATTGCCAGACAAGTAGAAGCTACGTTATCATTCTTTGCTGTTCTATTCCTTTTTCTTCGATTTAATACTCCAACGATTTTGAAATGTCATTTTCTATATTTTTATGATTCTGCTTATGTGCCTATCTTGCTGTCGAATAAATCAAATATTAGGACAAAGCTGTTGTTAAATTATTGAGCGAAACATTGTCATCTTTAGAAAGACAGGTTTGCATTGGGCACATGTTCTGAATGGTTTGTATTTTTGTGTTGATGTCAATGACATGCGCAAAAGCTTCTTGTTTTTAAAAATACCGACAATCCGATTTTTACCTTTCAAAACTCATGTCATCGACTTAATATCATTAACGTTCAATAACGATGTGACGAAATATGAACTTTACAATACGATTTTTTTTTAATGAATTTCTATTCTGCTCCCCCCCCCCCTAACTGTGTTTTTAATTGTTCTGCCTCTTTTCTTGAAGTACGTAGTAAATGACATTCACTCGGTGTGCATGTTGTATTGATTTCTGCTGCACTATTCACTATTTTTAAAGCTGAAAAATGAACAAATAATGATGGATTGTTTGCAGGCTTGTTTTCTCCAAGTTTGCAAGATAGCGCCTCCAAGTGGACGAGCCACGTACTTCAGAGCTTTACTTGTTTTTTGTCTTGATAATTGTGTTAAATTACAATTACATTACAAACATATTGTAGCATCATGTTGGACATGCATACTTTCTCAAAAGTGCTGCCTGCAGGGGCGGCGGGAACTGAGAGCACTCCGATGCTACAGTAATGAGATCTTGGAATTGTTGAAAGGAAAACAATATTTGAATTGAATATTTGTTTGAAACGCAAAATCGACTGCGTCAGTGACAAGTCAAGTCTTGTATGTTTTCCACGCAAAAGCCGATGTCCAAACTACTAGAGTTGAGGTTCCACGTCGTCTATCTGAACATCTAGACGCCAACATATTTTCCAAATGTACTGCATGTTGCGTTTTTGACACAGCAAGAGTGGGGTAGGTGCAGTACAACATGTTTCCCGCAGAGGGCGCCAATGCCCTATAGTTGCGTATTCTATTTCGGTCCTTTCATAGTTTGTGATATTCGATGTTCAATAAAGTGTTACAAATATCATCAAAGCTGCCAAGGAAATAGTCAATAAAAATAAAAGTAAATAAAAAATGTCAAACTGCTCTTCTGTCCAATAAATGAATCAACTGGAATGCAAGTCTTTGTTTTTTTATGAGCAAATTGGCTTGACTCATTTGAAAATGTTCATGCTTGGTGGTTGCTGGCACTTAGCTTTTCAAAGGCAGTCAGTCTTCAGTCTTGAGGTTAGCGTTGTCCTTCTGTCACTGACATGGCTTTTTGACTCTTCCTCTCCATTTCACATGACTCCTGTCACTTTGAGTCCATTACTAGGACAAATAATTCAATAGTGACAGCCCTATTTCTTATTTCATTACTTTATGGCCTCCCTGCACTAAGTGACAAAAATAAAAAATATACTGCGAGTTTTGAGTTTCAGTGGAAAAAGACGACTAATTGACAACTGGGGTATCCCTTTAATATTTGACAGGCCATAATTACACAACATGTAGTATATGGTCAATAACTGTAATGTTTGGCGCAATTTTGGAAACTTTGTATTGTTTGTACTGGCATCCCACTCATTAATATGTTATCGACACCATGGTTATCAAATTAGGCTCTTAGTTTAGCATTGCTATAGTGTGTTATTATTTCAACTATCTCTGACAACATAAACTTCGGATGCAACATTATGAGAACATCCACACAACGCCCAAAAAGCCATCGTCTTTCAGCACTTTGAACACATTTACACAAACAGGCGCACACATTGTCAAAACGAGAGAACACTCTAAAAGTCTTGCGTTTTTCCCATCAGTCAGAGAACCCAGCGTTCCAGACAATGCGGTGGAATACAAAAAGAACAATTTACACTCAAATACTGACTTGATTACATTTCGGGACGTTTTTAAAGACTCTTAAAGGAGACGGCAACCATTTTGTTTACTGTACACGTTAAATACAATAAAAAATACTGACGCAAGGTTCCGTCTTTACCCTATCAGGCAAAAGAAATGAAATACAGAGGCCTGAAAAGGTCATAGCAGTTTAGCTTCTTTTCCTTGAAAAAATTGTCATTTAATTTATGACCCTTTTGATCTTGCGTGGGAGGAAACCCTCGAATGACATTAAACATGTCACAAAATAAAATAAAAGACAGTTTGCCCTTTCCCTCATGCTTTGACTGGCAGCAGACGCAGTGACAATGACGCAAACAAAACGGTAGAGACCAGGTGTGGAACGCTATGGGATCTTTTTTTTTTTTTTTTTTTACGGAGTGTGACAACACAAGATTGTGACTTTAAAAATTCTTATTTCATCATTATTTACTAAAATTTCTCAACAATTTCTTCTGCATAAAAACATTTTTCATGTTATTTACGCTGTCTAAAAAAAAAAAGCTTTATAATATTACACGTCAAAAAATCAGACTATTTCAAGGGGGAAAACTGCAACTGCGTCTCGCGTGGCCGAGGCATCAGGGAAGGATCGCGATTCATTTGGCTTTGATTTCTGCGTAACTGCTGCTGCTGTCGTCCCCCCTCCCCGGCGCTCCATCCCTGGACCCACCCAGCTCCAGAGCGGCGTAGTTTAGCTCTCGCCTCTCAAAGCTTGCCAAAGAGCTTGCAGGTTGGAAATCCCCGTCTTCTCCCTGTGGCACAAAAAAAAAAATTTTTTTTTTTTTACTTTTTTTGGTTGGAGTGGGCATTTGACGTTTTGCTTGCAAAATGGCAATTTGAACATTTGGATCCATTTTTATAGACTGATGAACTTTATTCTATCATAACATAAAAATAAAATTGGATTATTCCAATAAAAAACATCATTTGAGAAAAAATGATTCCATTTTAAAGATACATTACAAAAGCATACTTTATGAGAAATTCCCAAGAACAAATCTATGTTTTGTATCTTTAATCTGTTTAATTCGAAGCACCATTTTGTGTGTATATTCGCCAGAAGACTACCAAATGACTACTGGGTATTGCATGCAACATCAAGACGTTAATAGTTATTGGTGGGACAAGGAGACTTGAGACATGTTAGGCGGGCAAGGATGGAAGTTAGCGATGAGGCAGCCATGCAGACGACACTTTGGCGTGGAAAATCAACCCAAAACGGCGTACAGAATACAAAAGCGGCTATGCCAGGATGTGCGGATCGCTGTGACTAAGGAACCTTACCGTGCTCTCCTCTAGAATGGAGTTAAACTTTGAGCCCAACAGCTCTGTCTTAAGCTGTGCAGGAGTTAAGGGAGAGAAAACACAGACAGAAGAAGGGGGAGAATAAAACGCAGAGAAGCGATGAAAGCAAGAGAAAAACAGTGCCTTTCCAAAAGGTTCATGGTTGGGGTGAGAGCTCTCGCCACGTGTAAAGCGGGCCGGGGGCGGGCGACAATGACGACGACAACTAGTTTGACTTAACATCTTACTTCGCGTCATCGTGAGAGTCATCGGCATGTCTCACCACTTTCTTCCTCAGATTTTGTTTGTCCTTCTTGACTGCGCTGTAGTACAAAGCGGGGTTCTCCAGGACCACGTCCTGCCTAGGGAGGCCATTCTCTCTGGGATGGAGGGGAGGGGCGGAGTCACATGATCAGACTCGGACCTCGACGCTAAAATGCAAAGCCTGGGCATCCATTTTAAAAGGACAAGTGCCGTCGGGTTACGCTGGCTGGGTGATGTGGTTATGCCGTTAGTCGCAGAGGGGAAATTCTCAATGGTGATTTTTTTTTTTTAATTTGAGGCAGGGTCCGAATAAAGCAATTTAGTTTTTTTTTGTTTTTTAAGAAAAGGTTGCGTGAAGGATACAAAAGCTGTGTAAGAGCAGGGAATCATGCCTGCAGAATAGTAAACAGATAAGGGCTGTCACGGTCTGCCCAAAAAAAACACGAGTGTACTGAGAAATTTGAAGGCCTTTACCGTGACACCCCTTCGGATGTTTTTCAACCCCTCAACCAGGAAGCAGACATCCAAGGTTTTGATACTCACATCCCCGCCAATCACTCTTTCACACAAGTCGCGTCAGTGCGTTTTAGAATGGATGACGAGGCTTAAGTGTTTCCTTGGATTTCCTTTTGTTTTACATCTCGTGTGGTTTATCCTCCGGTACTCACTTCTTATTGTTTTGGCCCACGTATCTCACTGCCGCGATGATGAAGGCGATGACCGCCACGCCGCCGATTGTGCCCACAATAACGGCCATGAGGTACTTCTCTGGAAAGCGAGACAGAATGAATCAAATTCCCCCATTGAAAGAAAGTGAAAGTGTACTACTCACTCTCTTGCTGTAGCTCCAGGAGAACGCTTTCTCTGCCGTACATGTTGGAGATGCTGCAGTGGACGTTGACGGCGGGGCCGCCGTTGCTGGCCCGCTCGCCCTTCTCTCGCAGTTTGATCATGCCCGTGGACGTCTGGCCGTCCGTGTGCGTGTAGAAGTTGTAGCGGCCCTCCGTCTCGTTGATGGTGATGTTCAAGTCGGGCAGGTAAAACTCGATGGTGGGCTCGGGGTTCCCCGAAGCCATGCAGACGCATTGCACGCCCTCCCGCACTACTGTGCATTTGGACTCGTCCAGAAGGATTGGAGCATCTAGCAGGGCGTGGAATTACCCAGTTAGCGCTAAGTGCTAACTGTTCCCCAGAATACATCCTAGGAAAACCAACCATTTTTCTACTCACACTCCACAGTGATGTTCAGGGAGCTGCTGGCACGGCCGTGCTCGTTCTCAGCCAGGCAGCGGTATTGGCCGTCACCCTGCGGTGTGATGTCCTCAAGCTCCAGCACGGACAACTCATCAGCGGTGATGGTGCCCACCAGTTCGCCGTCCTTTAGCCAGGTGAGGGTAGGCGGCGGGCTTCCCTGAGTGCTGCAGTGCAGCATCAGCGAGGAGCCCTCCTGCACAGTCAAGGAGTCGTTGACGATAGGTTCGCGGGGAGGGTCTGGGAACAGAAAGTTGGCGGCAGGTCAGATTGACCTTGGAAAATGTCAACAAATCAGGCCTCTGTTCTTGCTGAGGAATTGAACAGGAGGCAACAAAACTCACACTTGACGGCTAAGTAGAGTGACGTATTCATGGCGCCGTAGCCGTTGTCGCCAATGCAGGTGTAGACGCCCTCCTCTGCCGGCGTCACGTCATCTAATGTGAGCGACAGGTTGGACGCAGTGTCCCACAGCAGTTCCTGGTCTCCAAACTTCCAGGAAATCCTGGCAGGCGGGTTACTGTCCACTTCACAGTGTAGGCTCACCGAGCTGCCTTCCATCACCTCCGAGGAGACGTTCACCCACACTGAACGCGGAGCGTCTGGTTGGACACAAAGCCAATGTTGCCCTTGATCAGACACTGATATTATAGTACATACTCATGAGTGAAATGACCTAAAATGGTGTATGTTTTGTCTATGGATGGTCACTTGATTTATGAGTGCTGCAAAACAGGAATTTTCTTCTCTTTTTGCTGTCTCAAGTGCAAAACACTAGAGTACGTCCTTGAACCAAATTCCTACTGGGAACTTTGGTGCCATCTTGTGGCATTTTTAAGCATTACAGAAAGAGGTGTTTCTCAGGAAACATTGCGCGTGCCACAAAGAGAACTATTTTTGGCTTAAATTCATAGAAGAGCACCTCATTAAATGATCTTTCCATGTCCCCCCAAAAATGTTCATGAGTGCAATCCACAATTGATAAGCGCAATTGCAGGGAAATCCGTTGTCAGTTTCATACTTACATTTGATGTCCAGAGAGACCAGCCTTTCATAGACCAGCGTGGTGTTGGGGTAGTACACCCTGCAGCCCAGCAGCTGGCCATTGTGCACCGGCCTGGGGGTGAACACCAATGTGCTGGATTGCACGGCGGTGTTGCCCTCCTCAGTGTAGTCGGAGCTGAATTCGGGGTCGGGCAGGTAATCCGTGTACATCCACTGGATCTCGGGGTTCATGTCGGGGCAGTTGTCGGGGGCGTAGCAAGTCAGCGTCAGGGTCTCGTCGCTCACGATCTCATCGGGAACGTCGATGTTGGGTTGATCTAGTGGAAGAAGAGCATTACGCTTTGACTTGATGTGGTGATACATTCATCTCTATCCTTAATCATCAATCGATTATGTGCGTCTTACCCAGAACTTTAAGATCGGCAAAATCCGGGAAGGTGTACACGTTGGCCCCGCCGAGATCAGCGCGAAAGTAGTATCTCCCAGAGTGCTCCGGTGCGACATTGTTGATGAGCAGCGTGCAATTCTTCTGCTGAAGGTCACCCAGCATCCTGGTGCGACCCTTGTAGCTCTCGTGCACCACGTCCGTGCGGGTCTTGAACACCACCGGCGGGAAGAGCTGCGGGTAGGGCTGGCCGTAGTACCAGATGCCGTGGACGCCGCGGTACGGCCTGACGCCCGACGGGTACATGAAGGTGCACTGGATGACCACGCAGGTGTTGGTCATAGCCGAGATGTCCCGCGGCACCCAAACGTTCCACTGGGAGCTGACATCTGAAATATATACGATGTGTTGGCACGTGTCACTCACTGCTGCCCTCAAGTGGCAATTAATGGAACTGGCATTTGATGATAAATGCGAAGTGGCAGCTCACTTTCTGGGGCTAAAGGTCAACATTAATTGTGCCTGAAAATGACTACGCGAGTCTGACTAATCAGGTCACGTGACCCCTGAACACAAGAAAACGATATTCTTGAGCGTTTTGACTTTCAAAGCATTTCTTACCATTGATGATTAGCAGTAGCGATAAGAACAGCGTCACGCACCACATGGCGTCCACTCCACACCTCTGGAACACACAAATACGTAGCCTGTTAGTTTTAACACGTGCATCATCACCATGTGAGAGAAAAATACATTGCAAATGTCACCGGCGTGAGTCACTTCCGCCATCTCACACTCACGTTTCTGAAGCTTTGGTGATATCTTGCCATACCTTTGGGAATTGTGATGATTCAAAGCAAAGAGCTGTTTCACAGGAAAAGGGGATCCACTGGTGGGTGTTTGCTCACACCCAGATGGCTTGACAACCTTCTTCTCTACAAAAATAGAGGTAATATGTTCAAATCACAGACAATTCAATATACAACGGCGATGGAGAGGTCTTTTCCCATCAGTTAAGGATTTAACATGAATCCCACATTTTTTGTTATAAAAATACTATATCACTGATAGAGCTTGGCGCACAACATGACATCATAGTGGCCATAGCCATTGAGTCTGTAATGGCAAAGAAGGAAAAACGCTAGCATCAGTGAAGTCACTCGTCATCATGGCGTAAACCCGCTCAATGAAAGCCTCGCACTGTCGACGCATCACATCAGCTTTGTGTGGATTACTGACGCCGTCTGTGCTCTGCGGACCGCTGACGCGCCTTACAACATTTCTGCGGGAAATATAGTCCCATATTGTCAAAAGTGAGTCGTTCTGTGGCAGCCGCTGTGTACAGATGGCAGGCCTGAGAGTGGATTTGGCCATGTTGAGCTCGGATCAACAAGGCCCGCCCGGGCTACTATATTAGCTGTTGCTAAAAACACAATGACGTTGAGAATGATTTTCTCCTTCCCTGCGAACGAGTGAGAACGGGCATCAAGAAACACTTTAAAAAGTGTTTTATTACATTCCAATGGGGTAAAACGGATCAAATCCGCCCCCCTGAGATATCCGGATCCACACAATCCCGAAACTGCGTCAAGCTACGCCATCTGCACCGGGACAAAAGGCGGAGAGCCGGTCGAGTGAGTCGAGGCCGAAAGGCGGTGAGCCCCCCCCCCCCCGCCAGCCTTCACAATGGCCTCATTGAGCGACGAATGGACAAACGAGAACATACGCTTTCCTCGTACAAACCACTTGCCTCATACCAGCCTCAGCGCCAGGCTCCTGCTCCTTCTCTCACCGGCCTCTTGTTCGGCGTCCACGCTTGACCACTCTGAGATGTTGGAATTCTAGAGGGCAGAGGAACTGCCAGAGAGAAAGCCGTTAGAACATTATGTGATGGACATGATGAATAGTGTTCTACAATTCTTTTTCATTTGACTGAGTCACATTAAGGCAACATATGAAGTGTGGGCAGAATGCAGAGCTTGTTATTTGTACGGTATGTTGAGGAACGTTTGGAAGAGTGACGGAGTCAGATCTTCTGCTTAGTTTGCATATGGGTGGGCTAACTTCATGTTATTTATAAGTTGCAGATAAATACTGGTCCAAATCAAGGCTTAGTTGAGCGAGTGGCTCATAAATCAAACATATAAGGTCGAGTAAACTACGAGGACGACGGGAATGCTGAGTGCCGGGAGTATTAGCATGCGGCATGCCGCTTCCCGCCTACGCTACACGCGTGTTAGCGTAAGACGCGCTAGCACGCTCGTGGGTTGCGCAGCTATGTGACCTTCCTCTTCATTCTTCCCCTGTGGCTTTTGTAGCCGCCATTGTCCTGACAATGAAGCCAGTGCCAAGTGGGACATTACCACACCATCTCACAATCTCAAAGTCGACATGAAATGATAAAAATCCAAGTTGGATAGCGAACATTGACGACATCAGGCTTTTTATGGCTCTGATAGTACAGCCAGAAAATGGCTGGATTGGTGGATGATAAAATATACTTCAACATATGGAATTGCTCTTGTGCCAAGAAGAACATTTTCATTGTGACTACCTCCCATCAGTGGACTTGAAAGGGACTTTGCGGAGGGTGCGAGAGAATGAAGACCTTGTGGGCACAAACACTGGAGTGCCATTGTGCACCACGGCATAACTGGAGGAATTTTTTTTTTTTCTTCTCCGCAACAGGCCCGCTCACAGCGTGCAGTTTGCTGCCGGGCCGTGACGCAAGCTAAGAGCCCCTCGCACCCCCACCCAGGCTAAAAAATACACCAAGAGCAGCAGATGGTCTTCAAGCATGACGACTCTCCCCCACACACACAAATACTGAGCGGTGCCAGTGTCCAATCACTCGAGGTGCTACAGCGAAAGCTGCTAGCCCGGTATGTAGATAAGACAAGGCGAGTCTGTTTACTTTGCCGTGGTTATATTTGGGGAAATCCACGGTGAATGAGTCAAAATGTCAGTTTTGCATTGTTGGCGAGGACCAAACACTGTTTTGTCTATCTTTAGACGACAGAAGGTGTGTCATCTGATCGGGGTAGAACTAAATTGGGTTGAAATGAATGGGAATACCGCCACGTCGTCGGAAATGTCATAGATGGGCTAACGAAACCAGCAATGCTATCCAGGTATTCGTAAGGAGTGCTACTTGGAAAACAAAATATTTTTCAAGTGGCGCTTGGTGTAAAAGCTTTGAGAAGCACCGACAGACTGACTAGATGGTGATTTTGAGTGTGTTTTCGTAAAGCGTGGCCATCCAGAGCATCCGAGCCGTATTTGGCAGAAAAGCGCATAACAAGAATCGAGTTGCCAATGGGCAGATGGCGATCCGCGGGCCTCCGCAGCCGTTTGGGAACGTTGCCTTCCGCTCGGAACCAAAGGGGGGTATCCGCTTCGACACACGTGAGTAAATACAAACAAAAAATGGCGCCAAGCAAGCAGACGCCCCAGGAACGGAATGGGAAGAATTTCTATCAGGAGCCACTTCTGAAGCAATTCTGACTTTGACTTCAAAAAGGTCCAACTGGATTTCTGCATCGATACTGCATATGATGCAGACCAGACCAGCATCAATCATTGTTGACCCGGCATCTGTTTGCAAATGCATGGGAAATGGTCAAAAATGTTTTTGTTTGTTGACGGATGAATGATAAACACAGTAAAAGAGTTCAAGCCTAGCAGGACAGAGGCGAAATTGCACAGAGCAGACATGGAATGCAGTATACAAGGTCTTCTGCCTAGCATCACACCGACACCAAACAAAGTCGAAAGGTGACTCGGAACACAGACATAAACGGTGGACAGATACCTGTGCACTGGAGGCGAGTTCTTTCCCTGTCACGCTGTCACGCAAAGAAGCCTGGCGCCACTCTCTGTACCAAGCCCCGGGGCGGCCCGCCTCGGCCCCCCGACGCCATCCGCACGCCCACCACCGTGACCCCCGCGTCAGCCCCCCCTTCCCCCTAACTGTATGACAATCGCTCCTTCAGTGTGGCGCCATTGTTCGCCCCGTGCCTCGGACATTGGCCACAAAGGGACGCACTGTTCCTTTGCCTATAGTGTGTTAATGCCAAGCTACGTGGCGCCGTCTTGTTAATACCGCTACCAAGGCACTTCATTGTTTGTTTAGTGACATGATTGATTTCCTGATGGAAAAAGTAAAGAGAACATTTGAATGGAGTTCACTTTTTTAATTCAAAAGATGAAATTGAAATATAATTAGTTAAGAAAAGAAATGATGCAGGTTCGAAGGGCACCTGCGTCAAACACAGATTATTACTGAGCTCCGTGATTTATATTATTAGCCACGTTTTAGTTTGTATTGATAAAGCCCGATCAATCTAGCATTATGTTAGCCTAAATAACTCGCTAAAAATGTTTTTCTTTTCCCCTTTTATGTCTGTATAGATTTTCAGTCACGGTTATCTACAAAGGTTTAGCAACGAGGCCTTCTCGTTTGCGGGATTTCTTGTGTTTTGTTTTTGTCAAACAAACAATTAATTAGGCAACTATGCTATTATTATTATGCAATTTCCAGAAAGAATCTTAAGTGGGCAATTATGCCAAAATTGAGCAAGGGCGTCTCGCAAATATCCTGAGCGATTCTCGTCCTTCCAGATTTGCTCAATTTCAAATGTTGACTCTGTTAAACATTTCCGATAGCAAACTCCTATTAGATCTGCTCCGTACGACAAACAATTTCCAGTGTTTACTTTGGCATTGTGATTGACTTTATAATGCAAGACTGCCAATTTTGTGACTTAACATTGATCCGGTTTCGCAATAGAATGTTTTTTTGCAGTAAGGTCAATTTGAAATGAGTTGACCTTCAAAGCAGTCATTCCCAAGGGGGCGCTAGGAACTCCAAAAGTGTACTTAACACACTATAGCAGCCTTTGTTCTTTCTGGGACTCAAGCCTGCCTGACACGGACGGACGGCACAACACCGGAAAGTGGACGCAGAGTACACCAGCCAAACAATTCCCTTTTTCACTTTCTGCCTGTCACCTCTTGATCACCCTTAGTTAGCGCTTTAACGTGTAGCCTTAGCATGAAACCTTAGATTCTGACACGTACTCTGTGATATTTCCATTTTTAAAAGTACGTTTGGCTACAAATTCACTTGCAGCCTTGTTGTGAGAGCACGATGGGGCTTACTGGACAGAACTACACACCAAGAAAGGAGCCATTGTGCCTCTGGACACTTGTGCAGACGAGAGCTATGTATGGATGGAAGCCAGTTGACAGGAGAAAAATGTTGGAAGAAAACAAGAAGAATGTCCCATTCAAAAGAAAAAGTTTGCCCTTTAAAGTGTGGAAGAGTGCATGTTTTGCACAAGTGCAGTGGTGGTCAACCTAGGGAGTGCGGGCCATTATGTAAGCGCTTTCAATAAGGTCTGCCGTACAATGCTATATATCGATTTTTTGAATTACATTGATTTGCCTCATCAACCAATATGTGTGTATAAGATTTAAGAAATTTAGTAGTAATCAGTGTATACTAATAATTTCTGCTCTCCTTGTAGCACTTTGTGTCATTGTCGAGTCACTATTTTCAAGATTCTATGTTACAAATATATATTTATAAAAAATAAAATGTGGGGGAAATACAGTATTTACTATATAAAGCATTGTTATAGAAACTACATCAGTGAAATGTAACATTTATATGAAACAGTAAGTTATTGCAGCCTACAAACATGCCAAAACGAAAATAAGGAGGCTTTCGACAGCTGATTGTATATATTGGAATAAATGAGAGCTCTTACCTCATGAGCCAGAAGGGATGGATTGATGGATGTGAGGCAGCGTCCTCCTCCTCTTCGTCTTCATCTCACTCTCTCTCTCGCTCAGAGTGATGTCATCGAGTCCTCCCACTTTCAAACGCCCTACTAGCAGTTTTAAACTCAAAATGCTTCATTTTGCTTCACAGGCTACAGTAGGATGACAATCTAGTGTACATAAATGTCATGTAGATGAAGCTCATGCCAAACAATTTTTCCTAATTGGAAATTTTGAATGTAGAAATAACCTTTAAGTGTAGATGCAAGGCTTTACGTAACATCTTAACTGTTGCCGAAGTTGAATATAAGTTACTGCTCTACAGGGCAGGGAAGGGCAGCCTGAGGGGTGAAAAACAAGTAAAATATGGATGTAAAACTTGAAAAAAATACAAATAAAATGGAAACACATATTATATTTACACAATGTATATATACACATATTTTTAATTTGATTTGTTGGGAATATTCTAAAAGCAAATGTCTCTTGGCATGCACGATGGTGGCGGCCTCTAGTGGTTGAAAATGTCACTTTCCATAGATGGCCAAGCAAGACACAGGCGTTACTTGTAAAATACATTTTTCATCGTGTGTCGAGCATTTTCATGGTCAGCGGTACAACACAATTCTAGAAATTGATAAATGTTTTACAGAAAGTAGCAAAGTACATGATAAAAAAAGTGTTTCCAAAAAGTACATCTTAAAATCCCTCTAGGGCTATATAACAACTAAATAAAACTGAGTAAAACTAAATCTACACTTTTATACAGTTGAAGGCACTTGTGGCAGCCACAATGTTTCATTCATAAAATTACAAACAAGCAACACGCATCCCTCACACACATACTACATACGTTTAAATTCTATTTGCAACAAAGGTTGGTAAGTGAAGTGGTAAAAAAAAAAAACAAATAATTCAGCACAGTAAAAATAAAATGAAAACTGTACAATTTAAAAAAAAAAAAGTACTTGTTTCTTGGGGAAGCGGTGCTTTCTGTTTTGCTCCCCTCACACCACTAGGCTCTCCCGGCTCACAGCTCCATTCTGTGGAAAAACAGAATAATAATGGTTAACTCCAAGGGTTTTGGGGTAATCCTGGCTGACTCTTTCCAGAGGGCGCTACTGAGTAGATTTTGTTCGGGTTGAGTCGACTGTATTTCTTCAAGAGTGTCAGATGTTGAATCCAACCAGAGTTGGCCCTTACCGTGCGCAGGTTGCTTTTCTTAGACGATGCCATGCTCTCGTCGTCGCTGTAGGGTGGCGGTAAAGCGCTGGGTCCCGACGGCGGGTTCCGAGGCAGGGGCGGGGGCCCCTGGGTGGGCGGCGCCCGACCTCGATCCGAACGCGCCTCGTCGCTTCCCAGTCGGTCCCGGCTGCGAGCCCTCTGCTGCTCCCCCAGCCTCTTCCTCTCCATGGCTTCTCTCAGGATGCTGTCGTCGTAGTCGTCCCTCCTGTCCCGGCCGCCGCCCGGTCGCCGGTCCCTCTCCAGATCCATCAGGTCGTCGCGACTGCGGCTGCGCTTCCCCGGAAGGGCGCCGTACCCTCCTCCGCCTGCTCCTCTTCGATGGTCATCCGGGGAGTAGTCGCGGCGTCTGCGCTCGTCTCTGTCGTAGCCAGCTCGGCCGCTGCTGCTCCAGTCGTCGTCAGACCTGAAAAGTGGTTACTTTCAAAATCAATTGGAATGATCCATAAAGTCAAGTGAGGAGAAAATGATTCAAATCAGACTAACCACACACTGCCCGCGCTTGAAGAGCAGCAACTCACCCTCTCCTGCCTCGGGGCTCGTCCGGGCGTCGGTGCGGCTGGTAGTCGTCACGGCCGTAGCGGCGCCCAATGTCGTCCAAGTTGTCCATGGAGCGGGCCCGGGCCCGCTCGTTCATGTGGCCACGGCGCGGCGGGTCGTCCGGGCGGCGGCGCATGTGTTGCGAAACGCTGCTGATGGTGCTCATGCCCTCGTCGTCATCGTACAAGGTGGACAGCGCCGGCGGCTGCGCGCGACCGCCGCGGGATCGCGGGTCGGCGCTGTCGTGCAGCGAAGTCACCTCGCTCACGTTGTCCACTGAGAACAGGCAACGAGACGTCGGTTTGGAACCCACGCTCACCAGGTAACAAGACTAGGTTCACATCATCTAGCAGGCCAAGAATGACACGACCGAGTGACTCACAGCGGTTGTAGTTGGCGGGTCTGGATGGGTCCAGGTTGGCGAGCTCTCTCTCCATGTAGTAAATGGCGCGCGTGGCGTTGCCGTCAGGGTCCACCTGGATGCGATAGCCACTCCGAGCTGGAGGTGACATTGGTTGAGGAAATGAAACATATTCGCCGGTACTTCCATAAATACAGTGACTACAACAATACAGAGTCGTTTTTGGCATGGTTCACACAATCTTTCTGTTGACTTACTATGGTCGCCACCGGCGCCGCCATCTTGGCCATGCAGCAGAGGCACCTGGGAGCCTTGACCCACTCCAGACAAACAATGACATTCCAATTAATTTAAACACACTAACAGGTAATCACTTTCCCTGTAATTATTTTTTTTCCCCCCTTACCAGAGCTTGCGCCGTCGTACTCGCGTCCGTAACCGTTCTGTGAGGGCGGGACCCCGACACCGTTGGGCAGAGGAAGCAGCGGCATAGCGGGCTGGTGGACGGGTGGCCCGCTGTAGGCCGGCTGGGCGTACATGCTCGGCGCGTAGACGGTGGCGTACTGGTTGGCCATGCCTTTCTTCACCGCCTTCCCCGCCTCGTACACTGCGGAAGCAGAGATGCCATGTTAATGTTTGTGAATCTATCGGTGTAGGAGTAAATGACAAAAAGTGGATTTTTGACGAGTACTCACGTGCCCGCGGACAGCAACATCGGTCGGGGCAGCAGGGGCAGCTGACGTAGCAGCAGCACGTGTGGGGACAGCACTGACACCAGCAGATGCCGATCAGCAGCAGCAGCAGCAGGAAGGCCAACACCACGACCACCACCAGCAGCCAATCTGGACATCAAAGAAGAAAAACACACAAAAACTTAAATACATTAGAAATACATACAGTGAATAGCAACCATTACAATCATTTATTTCAAGTCCAACTGCAGTTTACAAGAAAATAAAAAGGAATCTTATGGCCAAACGGCAAGAATGGATGGCGGCGGCGGCGCTCCCTGCAACGCCAAATGAAGTCACAAAGTCACGTTCAAGAGACTCCTCACTTGAACTGAAAAAGTTACATTGTGTGTGCTGATGTTTTGGTTCTAAAATGGTTCAAATGTGCCCCGCATTTCAATTTCACAGCTGATATTTGAGAAATTAAGTTACAGTATATAGAGATGCACCGATCCGATATCTGGATCGGATATCGGCCCCGATATCAACAAAATTGATGGATCGGGTATCGGAAAATGCAGCCGATCTGTGAGCCGATCCTTTCCTTAATCTATTGGGACGCGGGCTACGTCATACGTCAGCAGCACGTGTGCCGCGGGACGCGGCTACGTCATACGTCAGCAGCACGTGTGCCGCATGCCACAAGAGTTTTCTAAACAAACGCAAACATGGAGCGAACGAAAGAGTCAGCTGTGTGGAGGTACTTTAAACTGAACACGCCAACTAGCTCGACGGCAGTTTGTAATGTCCGCAAAGCTAATGTTGCCAGGGGTGGTGGTAGTACTGCCAGTTATAGTACTAGTACTAAGCGGAGCTTGTTTTCAGGGAGCACTTCTCATTGCTGCTTAAATGAGCATTTAGAGCATCAACAGGTCATGAGTGATGTGGAACGGCACCTAATGTTTACATGTTTACTATTTATTTTAATATTTGGTTACTGTGTGCTTGATCACCCTTTCTATATTTGCCCAGTGCAGTTTCAGCTGCAACATTTGTATATATTTTTTTTTAAGAAGTTTGTATCCTAATTTACTTGAATTTAAATGCTGATACACTTTATTGCTGCTGTTGCACAATTTTTGTTACAAATAAATAGTTCATTGCATGAATCTGCTTTATCTTGTTACATTTTGTCTTAGGAATGAACTGTGTAGTCATGCCTGATGCCATTGCCTTTAGTCTTTTCTGTTCCACATGTAGAGGTATGTAGCTTGTTAAGTCAACCATAATATCGGATCGGTATCGGGTATCGACCGATACGCAAAGCCACGGCATCGGTATCGAAACTGAAAAAGTCGGATCGGTGCATCTCTAACAGTATATCAAATAGACAAAAGCTACCACATGCTACTTTGCTGTGCTTGGCAAAGGTAATCATCCAACTTTTTTTTTTAAGGCTCAATGATTACGAGGCTAATTTCCAAATGTCTGCTTTCCTATCTGAGAGAAACAACACCTCTCCTGACAAACTGGCTGAGCCGGCTCGTGCGAGGTACGACACAACCGCAGCGCTGCAAACGTAAACAAACTAAAAAGGAAAAAGCGGGAAAAGAAGGTATTTTAGTTCCGTGAATTTATTCTTTCACTTTGATCAAACTTTCTTGACTGGCTTCACTTTTTTCCCCCAAGCGGACTAAAACGGTTGGCGCCACGTTGTGTTGAGAAAATGTGTACTTCTGATCGACTATGTCACTAGCGCTCAAAGCAGTCACACTGAGGGCTTTTGTACTACCTTCCATAACCAGTAAGTCAATGCCAGGCAGCAGGTCAGTAGCATTTGACTTTCTCTCTGCGAAAGAAAGACAAAGCCACAATTACTGGATCGTGTGCGCTCTCAAAACGACCACACCTGCCCGCGGGGCCTTTTAGCCATTAAACCCGACGACACCACATGGACAAATCCGACGGTATTTAAACTACTTTACGCGAAAGCTGTTTGACGGGGGTCTCGCCGAACCTGACACATTACTTTTAGTGTATTTGTGGTTGAAAGGAAAGCAGAAGAAAAAGAAAGCCAGTAGAAAGAAGACGTTGATTGGCATTTACCCAAGACAATGAGCTCAGTGTAGTCCTCTCCGTTGCCTGAGAGATCCTGCGAGGAAATGACAGAGCACACGTAGACACCGCTATCGCCCCACGCCGTCTGTGCAATGTTCAGGTCAGCATCTGGCGGGGAGGAAAAAAAGAAATACAAATATGACCACGGTGGGATTAAAGCAACCATTGGTCACTCGATAGCAGACAAGAAAGGTTGCTTCTAGTTTTGACATGATCCGAAAAATGCAAATGCACTTACTATTGATGATGCTGATCTTGCGTCCTTGGTACTCGCTGCCCAGCGTGACAGAGTTGCCCTGCTTGGAGGCCACGATTCGCACCGTGCGCTGGCTGTCGGCGCACTCGATGTTGGGGTCGTAGTTGGGGTTGTTCTGCGACAGGATGTTGTCAGCGCTGCTGGGGTTGAGCGCCGCCTGCACTGGGTCGCGGCAGTACGACTTGTAGCGCCACGTGACCACCGGCGGTTGTGTGGCAGTGGTCTGGAAGTTGCATTTGAGCGTTACGGGCTGGAACAAGATGACCACGTAGCGCTTTGCCGGGCTGCTGACCGAAACAGCCATGGCCGACTCTGAAATGACACGGAATAAAAATCATTTGAATAATTCATACACGTGCTCTTGCACAAAAACTTTGGACGTGAAGTATTTAGATGCCTTTTGTTGTTCTTTCACATTTCTCTCTTCTCTTAAGAATTGATATATTAAACACAAAATATGAAACACCATTTTCATGAGTCACCTGCGATGTCATCACTTCATACTCTGAGCAGCAATCAAAACACTTCATGGTGACAAATTGGATGCTCATTGATCCTACTATAACTTCTTATCAAAGGGTTTCATCATTTCATTTTTAAAGAGACGTGCTGGAAATGATGTATTTCAAAATGGAGCTGGATGCGGTATAGAAAATATTTTAAAAACCAACACCACAACAAGCAGGTATTGCCTGGTTAATGGGGAAAACATATTTGTCCCCCGACTGCCATTTTGTACACCCAACTGACTTTTGAACCACAAAACAAATTTGTTTTACTCGTTTACCGACCACTCGTGGACTAGCCCCCAAAAATGCATTAAATTGCAGTTGATGAATAGAATTTGGACAAAAATTTGAGTGAAAGAAAATGTCCCCGATGTCTGAGGCGGAAGCGGGCCCACCCAGTTGAGGCCAAAATTCTTTCTTACCTGTCGCTAGAGCTGCGGCGATAAACAACGCCCAAAATGTCTTCATTCTGTCGTCCTCCGAGATTCACTCGTTGAATTTCTTGTATCTTATTCACAACTATGTGCGAAAAACAACTTTACATCGTGCTCTAACCGTAAATTCTCCCAATCAGTCAGGTAGCGAGCGTCAACTCCATTTTGTGACGTCTCCAGTTTCGCCAGGGAGGGAAGGAAAGTACCTGAACGCACCACGCAGGTGTAAGTTCAGACATGTAGCGAAACACGGAGGGGGGTGAAGACACTCGCGTTAAACACATTTTCTAGAAAGCGCCGAATAATTTAACACAACACCCAGCTAATATGAGGAGATTAAAAACATTAAAAGTCAAAGTCCTTTTTTTAACAAGACCATATTCTGAATAGAGCCGTAAATTGACACTAACATAAGTTGTTCTCCACAACTTCTAAAAATGGTACGTCCCGTTTGGCGATAGTGTTATAGCAATGTTTGTTAATGTTCAACAGCTTCTCTGAGTTGCTGTAAAAAATCGAGCATTCTTATCTTCCAGCTTGGAAATGTATACTAACCTACATAATTATACACGAAACATAAGTTGGCAATAATAACATGTTACTGACAGTTTCCATGTTTCTTGGAACACTGGCTCGTTCTACAGGTGCAGGAATGTGGATCCATCTTTTAAAGTCCCTAGACGTTTAAAACATATTTTGATTCATATCATTGGTCTATTTGAAGTAAAAATTCCCTTACAGTATGACAGAAACAGAACGTCATGAAACTGGCAGTCAGGTTACTGACAGTCACCACGTTGGTATTTGCTGACCTCCAGTGGAGGTAAATTAGTCAGACAGAAACCAAGGAACAATTTCGCTTCAGAGAGAAGCTTGCAGCTTTTAAATAGTAAATGTCTTTTTGTCAATATTTGTTAAAGCTGTCAGTATAAACCTAGAAAATGATCTCTGGCGCCATCGTTGACCTCTAATATGACTTTTAGGAAACCACCGCACCTAAGGAAGAACAACCCATCAGGTGTTACCAAGCGATAATATGGCAAATATTTCAAAATGGATCATTTTTTATAACGATTTTCCCCCCTGTGTGGAACAAATAACATTTGATTATAGCCGTCTGTCTACTCAGCAGTAAATAGGTTTGTCACCATATAAGAGGCATATGTAACAAGAATTTAGACGCTTATGTGGGTGCTGCTGTTTTAGTTAGCAGCAGAGTTCAATTGAGCTACACGCTATGACACTTAGCACCTGTTTTAGTCCTGTTTTTATTGTCTCGAGTTGTCTTTTATATGGCTGTCAAAAGTCAGGCCGAGGCAGGCCCGCCCGCCCGCTTGGAGGGAGGCGTGGTACGAACGAAGCCAAGCATGATAAAAGAGCTAACTATGTCCATTCATGTTCAGACCTGACGCCTCTGCTTTGCCTAAACGGTAAGAAGACACAATCTATGTTTGCTTCACACCAGCAGAATTAGAGATGATATCTCTTTATTTTTATTCTTTCTTAACATGTCAGGGACATTTTGCATCCGTCTGTTATCACTGGTGGTTTTTCCAGTTTGTCTGCTTTTTCTTTGTAATCAAACTGTGACCACTTTAGTTCAAGTCCAATGACGTGCAAAAACGCAAAAGCAGGGTGGAAGGTGTTTTTATATACAAAGATGTATGTATGTATACATTATATAGCTGGAAAAAAAAAAGCAGTGTTCATTGATGACGGCGACGCTCCCCTACCAGGAATTTTATTTCATCACACGCTGTTCACCTTTAGTCTTGATGAGCCGAGGAGATGCGCTTTGAAAGATAACAATTCCTTATTTCCTGCCTTTCGTTAAAGGAGCAAATTAGAATCCGATTTTAACAGTACCTCAATGGGGGTCAATCCAGTTTTACGGCAGAGTGGGGAGAGAAGAAGCAGAAGAAAAAAATTGAAAATAAGAATGAGCAGCTTCGATGAACACAAAAGCTCGATAATTGTATCGACGCTAGATCACAAATCGCATTGCTTTGGATCTCATGAGGTCATGCTGGTGTTGTTCATGCTAATGATGTGAACCGCGTGCGTTAGCGCTGACCAAGCTAGCCCGGATGGCGTACTCCACCGGGACTCTGGCACAAGGCTGCTTCGGCAAAGTGTACCGACAGAAGTACGACGACACCTGGGCCGCCATTAAGAAGGTTCCCCAGCACCTCATCAGCAGGAAGGACCTGGAGAGAGAGTGCGAAGTGTACAAGTGAGCAGTGGGGCGACTAAACGACGAGTTTCAGTTGCAAACCAGCCATAATGGTCAAAACCCGCTTTTGTTTTCTTCGCAGCAAAGCCCATCACTCAAACATCGTCAAGCTTCTGGGCAACATCAACCTGAAAGATGGCAAATGGATCATTCCGCTAGAGTTCATCTTCGGCGAGGACCTGGAGACCACCATATTTAAGTCGGCAAAGTCCAAAATACAGGTGAGCGCGGTAACCAATTTCACGCCATCTCATTCCAGATTGGACAACTTAAAAGCTGCACTTCTGGTGGACCGGATTAAAGAATGGATCGGGCCGTTTGTGGCCCACGGAGCGTTGCTTTACTCTCCTTGATCTAATGACTACTCGTCAGAAATTTTGTTTTTGATCACACCGTGCTAATTCCACACATGGAAATGAATTCAAGCCCAAGGGAGGAAAAGCAGGTTTTGCAGTAGACACCTGGTCTATATTCTTCCGCTCTTTCATCATTGCCTTTGCGTTCGTTCGTTTGTTTGTTTTACAGCTGACGCCAACAAATCGAGGCAAAATCATCGTAGGCATGTGCGAGGGCCTTCTACACCTCCACTGTTATGATATTGTCCATCAAGACCTCAAGCCTGAAAACATCATGGTGGGTGTCAAAATGACCTAGATAAGACTAAGGATGTCAAAATGATCTGGATGAGATTAAGGATTTAATTGCATACAGCAAAAGCAGCATACCAGAGGTTGCTTCAAGACTCTGAGCTTCTCACTTAGTCATTCTCTGCTCTAATCAAATAGGAACAATATGCGACGGGCCCATTAAAGCACCAAATCAGGAAAAAAGGCTTACATAAGCGTTTCTCGGCCTCCAGGTGGAACACAACACAAACCGAGCCGTGATCATCGACCTGGGCCTGGCCAAGTTCTTCCGGCGCGGCCTCAACTCGGCCGTGGACATGGGCAACGAGGCCTACTCGGCCCCCGAGGTGCTGCAGCGCCACAGCCAGCGGGACCAGCGCTCGGACGTGTGGGCCATGGGCAAAATTATCGCCGAGCTTTGCGCCCGCGTCCGGCTGCACACCCCCAGCGTGTGCCCGGCCAAAATCCAGGAGGTGATGGGCAAGCAGCCCTACTGCCAGGCCGTGTGCAGGATGGTGGAGAGCAACCCCACCCTGAGGGCCTCCATGGTGGGCGTCATCGGCGACATAAGGAAGGCGGTCGGAGGTCTGGGACACCTAGCGCCGCCGCAGACGCATGTCAGGAACCGGTCGGCATCACTGGGTCAGAGGGAAGCGTCACCGGGTCGGAGAGGAGCGTCTCCGGGTCGGAGAGGAGCGTCACCGGGTCGGAGAGGAGCGTCTCCGGGTCGGAGAGGAGCGTCTCCATACAACAATGAGCGGCAAGGTGCATAAAGCGTCAATGGAAATGGATTGAAGTCAAATACAACAGAACTGTCCGTTGGCGGTATCACACTTTGAGAATGACTGACAGTCGTTTGACTTTTTTCAGCACACTCTCCAATGAACAAGCGTGGATCCCCGCTGGGGTGGGAGCGCACCCCTCGACCGGACATTAAACTCGTCCACCGCGGCCCCAGACAGCCGCGTTCGCTCTCACCGCAGAGGATCCAGGCGCTAGCAGGTGGCGGCGGCGCACTGGAGCTGTCCAAGGACATGATGAAGATGGGCTTGTTCCAGGATGCCACCCGCGGCCTGCCACGCCAGCTGCCCACCACCGGCCGAGTGATGGTGCGCCACTTTGAGGAGAAGAACGGAGAGGTGGAGAGGTGGGCACAGAAAGAAGTGGTCATGCGCGACGGCAAGATCGTCAAGTACAACAACGTTACATTCAACAGCTCGTAGTCGATGCAAATGATCACGTTTCAATCTTATTACAGTATATCACCAATGACTGTGAACCAGTTAGCTCTTTTGTACTTTCAGTTGTATTTCTCTTGATTTTTTTTTGGGTGATTTCTGTACAGTGCATAGCTTTAACCAACCTGTCATGTTTTTGCTGCAGGTTGAACCTTTATTTGAACGCTTCTGCTCCCCTTGTGTCACTGCTGAGTTTATCTGTCAACTTTGGGTTTGTATTCACTGAAAAATCTGCTGGTTTCGTACATAGTCCAAAAGTAGTGTTTTGGCGCTATCTGGTGGCAACTTGGTGCCTAGCAATTCTAATTGTTGAATCGAGTCTTTGCCACTAAAACTTGTGGCATTTATATGCAATTGTAAAGCTTTCTTTTAATTTCATTTTGCAATTTGCAGCAGGACTCAGTGAATGTCAGCTTTCAACTCTCTCGATTGTTTTCCATGAATTTGTTTGAACTGCAAAATGATTGAATTATTTTGTATTTTATAACGCATGACTGTATTTTAACTATGTGGAAGACATTGTGAGTCCTCTGTGAAAAGTGTGATATAAAATACTTATTCACTGAACATTTGTTCGACAGCTGCATCATTCCCCTGACACATCAAGTTCAACACTGTCATTTGAATAGTCGATTTATTACAGAATTTAAGGCCACTCGAGTGCGGTGAACAAACACGCACAAACACCAACAGAGCAAGCTAACCGTACCCTATTCCAGTAGAAACCTGCAAAGTCACCAAAAAAATAATAAAGCAACGACGTTCCACACCAATTTTCCGGTGTCACTTTTTACAGCGTGCTGACCTGCTAACACGCACAGTGGCTTCATTACGCTGCCGAGGCCAAATCAAATCGATCGCGATCGAAATGTCGAGAATTTTCCCATGATCTTTGATAGCCATCTCAAGGTTCTTGTGAGCTCTTTGTTTGTTTTTTCTTTTTCTCTAACCCAATGAGCATTCTAGGACAAGGACCTTCAGCTGAACATCAAGGAAATGGTCTAAATGCTCAAGGAACTTTCCATACCAGCTGGTACACGTGCTCCGTGCGTGACAGATACTCTTTGGTTGGCGGCTTCCTGAGACGCTAATTACAACATAGTGGATTAAGATAAAAAAAGAAGATGATCTTGTATGAGCACGCTGGTGTGTGTTTGATGTGTATGCTTGGTGGGGCTAATGGCAAAGAGCACATGGTGGACATTTACTGCATGAAAGGAAGGCGAGTTATATATAGTATTTGTCATCACCAGGTTCAAAATACAACAAACGGAAAATCAAAAATATATATTTTCAGAAAATGTAAATATCGTTTTGATCGTTGAGATGGTTTTTTTTTTTTTAAATGAAGAAGCACTCTAAGTTTCTCAGAGTAGAAAAAAATAGTTTGAAAAATATCCTTCAGAAAAGTAAAGAAGTGGTTCAGTATTGATTTAAATTTTTGTGTTGAATGGGGATCACATAATTCCTTCCGGGATCACTACTGATATAATAAAATAAAACAATTTGTATGATTGAAAAGATGTCTTTCATCGATTTTTAAAAAGTTAACGGCTGCACAGATACATACCATTTTTGGGTGTCATTTTTTTAAGTTTGTATGCTCTATTTGATCCTTTTTTGCAAATATTTTTCATTTTATGAAACAAATTGAAGTGTTCTTAGGGAAATGCTGTTTAAATTGGATTTTTTTTTTAGCTGAAATAGTATTTTTTTTCTGACCATCGGTCACCATCTTCTGTCATACCCATTGAACACAAAAAGTAAATTATGAAGGCTTGTGGGCTTAACCGTCAAGATCACCTTTCGATATGAAACGTGTAATTAAATGGTCCACGATATGCTTGTTAAGTATTGATTATCTCAAAAACTTGTAAACTGGGCCGTATCCTTTGACTGTATCAGCATCATGCTCACTCAAAGCAAAAACAAAAAGGCAGTCGGGCGATCAATAGCAGAAGATAGGACTGAGCAAATATTGGAAGGCATCAAAAGGTTTGAGCAGCGAGCACGTGGCGGCGCCGTCGATAAACTCACAGAGTCCAGCACGACACAGGAAGCTGATATCATTTTTCGAAGAAGAAAAAAAAATATATAGATATGTGCCTAGTCCGCCAGGACAAATGAGGCGCTATTTTTCAGTTTTGAGAGAGGCAGCCTTGGAAGAGGCCTTGGCGGAGATTGGGCCGCTGGGCGGGGGCTGCTGCAGCAGGTGCAGCCCGGCCTCGGTGCCGATGTTGATCGTGATGTTGGTGTAGAGTGGGAGGTACTCCCGTGACAGAACTTGGTATTCGGCCGTGTTCATACCGTCTAGCTTCCACGTCTGACGCGTCTTTGTCAGCATGTTGAACCTGGAAACACACGGGGAAAATGAGTAGTCATCTAATTCAAATGAAACTTTCATGGGTTCAAAGAAGAATCTTGAACATGAATTAATTTGGATAACCATCTACCTTTTTGGGTTGACATCGTTCCCCTTGTCCAGCTTGTGTTTGATCATCTTGTAGCGGCCCACCTTCAGGGACGGCCGCGTGATGGACATTCCCGCCAGAGACACTCTGGGAAGAAGAAGGAGAAAGCAGGCGTCACAGGAATGTGGTTTAACACGGTGCCATTTCAAAAGGGGAGGCCTTACCTGATGCCGATGTCGTCGTCCTCGCCGCCCCAACCCCAGTAGTTGTTGGGAAAGCCGTTCATTTTGAGGTAGTGGAGAGGCGTGAGAGCAGACACTCCTCCGAAGTACATCGGATATGGAAGCCTGCGGAGCAAGTACAACGCAAAACATCATTTGAGACGATTGAAAAATTACACTAACCTGTTAATGGGGGAATAAAAATGTCCTTTGGTCCATTTTAGTACAATGGACTGAAAATTCTAATTGGACAGAAACTGATGTTTCAATATTAAACTGATTTTTTTTGTTTAACTTTTGTCCACTTGCAGCAACTCGTGTGTTTTATTGCCGTACCGTATCTGAAAAGACAACATCTAAAGAAAGAAATTGCTGAAGTGAATGTTAAACGTCGATGTAGGTAAGGAATATGTTGGGGCAGAGAATGGACCCTTGAGGTACACCAGATGTGATCACGAACTCTGACGTTGCATTTCCGATTGTCGCACTTTTGTCCGTGTAGGAAACCATTCGGGCAATATAATGAGAAGCAGCATATGCAGAAGCTTAATACGAGACACACTTTTAAATATCGTCGTAAAACGCGGGAACGCATGCACCGCATTCAACACGAGCAACAACGGAGACTCACTTGTAGCCAAACTTGTCCATGGCAATGGCGGCATGCTTGGGGTTGGAGTCGCACACGTATGTGTTGCGGTCATCCTCTGGGATGAGATCCACATCGTGGAAAAACAGGCAGTCCCAGTCCTCCTCACGCATGGCCTCGCGGAAGCCGGCGTTCATCAGCTTGGCCCGGTTAAACGTGTAATTGCCCGCCTGCGCACGGGATACAAATGCAAAAGAATTGAGGGAATAGAAGACTGACTGCAAATTCAAAAATGCTCTTTTGGGGGGACAAAAAAGAAATAAGCGGACGGACCTGGTGAATAATATAGATGCCGTAGTTGAGCTGCTGACGCTGCAGGAACGGGTGCAGGTAGTAGAGCAAGAACCGAAGATGATGCTCGCGGTGGCGGTGCGGAATGACCACGGCCGTGCGGTGACGCGCCTCGCAGTTGGGCGGTCGGTAGCGCCCGCCGCGTTCCACCAGCGGGTTCTTGCGTCGCACCTCGGCCAGCGTGAGGCCCGATTGGAAGCTGACGTGGATCGGCCCGGCTGAAATCGGACGTGAATTCAGACTGGGCTGTATTATGATATGTCAGATGAGATCATTTTAAAATGTAACAACACTTTGTCCATTTACCACCACACAAGCAAGAGATCGATTTTTCATCACAAATGTGTCTTTACAACTTGTGCAAATAGTTCACAAACACACACACTACGCTTTCAAGGTAATCCAGATAGTTTGCTTTTTGTGTGACTGATAAGGAAATACGTACAATATTGTGCAAAAAGCAAACATTAACAAGGATCTGGATGTTAAAGGTTGTGTGTGACAAGTGTGTGGCAGGGCGCTAACAAACACGCAGGAAAAGGCCATATCAAACATGTCATCATTGTTCCTGTGTAGAGCCTCATGGGATGTCTGCTGAGAAGAAACCTGAAACTCTGGAAAACAAGTTCGTCTTCTGAAAGCTGGAATTTCAGTTGGCGCAACTAAAGGAATTTATTTTGGTAACAAGTCGATTGTCTGTCATCTTAACTAGCTTGTGAAGTTGGAGTCTTAAGGCTTGGCGCTAAAAGTCGAAGGAATTAAATAAATAAAAAAAATTAAAAGAACAACAACCCTGTTATCAATTGACATCAATATTTAGAGAAGAACCCACAAGACGTTTTTGGCACTCACCTAAGAGAGGAGACTTCTTGGGACAGTAGTAGACGTCTCCATTTTTCTGCGCCTTGGACAGGCGAGACAGGTTGGCGTACACGTCATTCACGGGCACGTCGGTGGCCGTGTGGTTCCGAGCGGGGTCTGGCTTGCGGAAGATACGCATGAAGTAGCTGACCCTCTTGTGGTAGCCATCCCGGGACAGTAGCGCCATGACCACCAGCTGGATGCCCAGGAACATGAACAAGTAACGCCATTTGGACTGCAGAGTGATCATGGTGGTTATGGAAGTGAGGCCACGTGGAGAAGAAGGGAAGGAAGTGGAGTGGAGTGGAGGATTGTCAGCGAGTTGGTGCTTAGGTCATAATCGACCCTAATGTCAAGTCCAAGAGTAGAAAAATAGTTCCAAAAAACTAAGAAAGGCACTTTTGGTGGGCTTTCACTCTGCGAGACCACCAAACAGATTAATAGCAAAGATATTCCAAGCGAGAAGAAAAAAAGAAAAAAGTTATTCATCCATTGCTCACTCAGTGCATTCCTCGCTGCGGCTTAGGTTTGTTCCAAAAATTTCAAAAAGGGACTTTGGGTCCAAACCGCGAGTGGCGAAAGGGGGCGATGGCGCTGCCGCATGGTGTGCTGTTGAATTCCATGTCCTTCCGCAGGATGTCTTCACGCCGCTTCCTTGTGCCGCTGCCTCAGCCACTCGGCAGTAATGACGATAGTCGCCATGACAAAAGGCGCGGCACGCTTTGCAGATGGAGGAGGCCGCCGCCCACCTCGCTGCCTGGCGGGGACGAGGGTGGGGTTTCGTGTGTCTCTTTGGGGGAAGTTCTGGGAACAAGAGATTCTCTCCACTATTGTTCTATTGTGACAGTCTGCTGCTGCTGCAGGGTAACGGCAACTTGTCCTACTGGGTGGACAGGAATCGGGTCACCAACAGGCTGGAAAGCCAACACACACAGCAACATTAAGACAGGGAGTATCAGTTACAATTTCAATAAAAACACTCAAACGTTCATTTATTGCAATTTACTATGAGATTATCATTTTGTAGTCACTCACGCTGATCACCTCCCATTTTTTGTCGTGACCATGAATAAAATGACCATTAAAAATGGACGAAGTGGCACCCCACCGGTAGTTTGGCAAAACTGCTGACGTCAGCTTTTTTTAAAAACCCGCAGAGGACTATTTCTCCCCGCTGGCGATACAAAACAATGCTCAATTGTGCGCAGACCCAACCAACGGATTGTGTTTGTTTACACGGAGCGCTGCGCAGAGCAGTCGGCCGGACAGGCCCGACTAATCGCTGCCGGCGCAGATGCTGACGGAAGCTCACTCGGTGCCAACAAGTCAATTAGCGCTCGTTAAAAAGAGGCAGCCTCACGCAACTAATGCTAATCCCGTTTAATGTCAGACGCTTCAGCCGAGGAGCGAATAAATGCCTGTGAGCACTCGATAAGATGTGAAAAACTCATCTGGCCTCGACAAAGCCATAAATGAGGTTTTCCAGAGACGAGAGAGTGCTCACGTCATCAACAGACCACTTCTGGCTCGGTTGTCCACGCATCTTTCCGTTCTACCGAGTCACCGCCACGACTTCCATCGTCTATTAGACCTCCGTGTGGACGACACTTGGTGGAGAGCAGGTATTTTCTGTCTGCCCTCGGGGCATTAATAATATACAGAGCCACGAGTGGTCGCATGAGGAGTGCTTGGGTTAAATATAGCCCGTCGCCACTATTCACGACTCAAAGGGGATGACATAACGCAAAGGAGGGGGGCGGACCATTTACGTAGGTAGCGCTTTAGTTCACGTCAAATTTTTTGATCTTGTAAAAAAAAAAAAAACTCTTATTACAATTCTTGCAATGTCATTTCAATGTCTTTGCAGTGTGGCTCTTTCCTACTTAAAGGCAACTGCTAATCTCAAAGTAGCCTTGAGCAAACAGTTCTTACGCAGCAGCTTTTGAATTTGAGAAGAACATGGGACAAATACAGAAACCCTTGGGACACAATAGAATGAAAGGCAAATTCACATTCAGAGTGCGTGCAAGTGAAATAACATGCAAACACGAGCCCCAGCCGGGGTGCTGAAGCGGGACTGCAGAACAAACGCGTGCCAGCGGCCCCGCCATGGCAACCCATCTTGAGCCCGGCCCATTCATTATGGGCGCAGCTGGTACACGGCCGGCGCTCTCTGGAGGGCTCCCGTCCGCCGGGACCAACGGCGCTAAAACAAGAACTGGAGCGGCTCGCCGTGGCGACAAGAGGGGTGAGGGGTCGGGGTGCCGCATCAACGCAAGGCTCAAGTAGAAAATATTCAGAAAGTCAGTCCGACCTCACAATTGTAGCGCTCCGGGGGAATCCATCAATAGTCTTGTGGTAATTATAGGCCATAAAAACATGAAAAAAATAAATAAAAAATGGAGAGGAGATAGTTTTCTTTTACATCACGGAGTGATCTCACTGTGCGCTCAAGGTTAGACTTGCAACTCAAGAGAACCAAGATACTGCTACAAATTCACATCAAAATAAGTTGCGCATCATATAAAACTTTGGCCGATCACTAAAGCTACAAGAGCTTCTCTGAGTGGCGAAACATACAATTACATGGAGACTTTGACAGTTACAATAATTATGGCTTTTTATATTATATTGAAACCGTGATTTGTCTTGAAAATATAACACTTTACAAATCAAAAGAGGTCTTATCACAAAATATATACAATACAATAAACAACTTTAAAGCATAAATTTACCAACTTTTGTCTCAAAAATACACAATTTATGTTTTCCCTTTCAAAAAATAATTTACTGTTACAACGAAGCTATTCCCCAAAATATTTTTTCCCACCCCTCCTGATATTAAAACTTTAACCTGTAGTATATTACTATTCTTTTCCCCTAAAAGTACACGACTCTAATTATTGAATCCTGCAGCATGTTGATCCAAGTATCATATAAACATTTACGACGGGAAATACTGCCCTATAAATGAATAACAAAACAAAGGATCATTTTTGTTCATACTTCCTGATGTGTGGGCGAGCTGTGGACCTTTTGTTGCACCAACAAGCCATTGAATGTAAATGAGCAGCAACCGACACCCATTTTTAAACCACTCGTGTTGGCCGCTCCAGTTTAAAAACTTTTTTCTCGCCAAAAAGTTAAGCGAGCCTCCACTAGCTTCGCAGCTAAAAAAAAAGAATGCAAGTGCCACTTTTTGGACATTTAGGTCGTTTTTAAGAGGTCTTGGTCGCCAAACTTTGAGTGTTACATCCTGGCAAAAAAAAAAACTTAAAACACGTGTTCATTCGAGGGAAAATGACGAAGTCAAATAAACCCAAGCGGCAACCTGACAAAAACACAACCACCTTTTGGGGTTCCAGCTGCAGGGAGCCAAGCCGAGACGAGCCGCCCCGGAGCGGCGTTAGCATGTAGCTCAGCTAAGCTAAACTAGCAGCTGTTTTGCCCCGCCCGCCTAGTTCGTACTTCAAATGCTTACCTCGGTTGTAGGTCGACAGGCTCCAAACAGGAGTCCATGGTGGATGTTTTGCCGAAAAAAAAGAGCTCGCTACGTGCTGGTGATATGTTTAAGAAGTTGAGGCTGACCGCGCGAGCTTTGTGCAGGCAGCAGCTGGAGAGTCGCTCGCACCGACTGGGCTAAATAATGCCGTCGAGAAGCTGCGGCTGGAGGGTCGCCTGCTTGGTTCCTCCCCCTTTTTTTTAATCACACATCCTCATACGTGTTTTTTCCTACTGAATCTTTCTATGTGTTATGTGAGTAAATGGGAAGTGTATATTGAAGTCAAATGAAGTGTAAAACAATGTTGGAGAAGTCAAACTGTGAAGTGGCCAAATCAAGTTTAAAATAGGAGCAAGCTTTAATATAATCAAGAATAAAGCTTTAAGAAAAGGTAAAAAAATAAAGGTAAAGTTAGTCTTCAAATGAAATTTACAAAACATCATTAATTAAATGCTCGGGAAACCTCACTACCCCATCAACATCTGGTTTTGGAAACGCAAGAAAAGTTGAACTATAACACTTCACACTGTTTTTATTCATCGCTCATTTTATTTTATTTATTTATTATTTATGGTTTGTGCCTTCTTGTTTTTGTTTTGTGTCGCCTACTTGTATGTCTCGTCACTGTGGGATGGAGGAAACGGAATTTCGGTTTCTTTGTGTGTCTTGACGTATGAAGGGATTGACAATAAAGCTGACTTTGACTTTGACTTGACTTTGACTTCTACTGTACTATAATGTACTTCCTAATGTGCTATTTTAAACTTTTTATGCGCCAATTAAATGTAAATTACAATACATTAAAACAGGCCGTAGTTTCATGAACGTGCCACGTTAATCCAATTCATTACCTCATATGGCATCCCTACGCGTTAAAATTTGGGAAAAATTGACCGAATGAGAGTAGAATTTACTTTTGTTTTCAATGATGTGTATCGTTTACTTACTTGACATTTACAGTCCGTAGTTCAATGAGCATTGAACCTTCGTATTCCACATCGATTACCATGTTTCAACCTTTAAAACAACATTTAATCTTACTCATTCAATGGCACAAGCAACAACAGTCTTGACCTTCTGGGGGTCACAAAATCAATCCAGATAAAATGACGACAAAGCCATATTCAGATTTTATGCAAAACATCTTTAATGGATATATCAGCCATACACTTGTATATGGATTCAACCCGATTACTGATAAAGACTGACTGAACCAGAAGCGTGCGTGCGTGCCTGCCTGCCTGTACAAAAGAAAACGAACACACTTAATTGGGCACATGAGGCTCAATATTAGGCCTTATGCAGCAGTGACTTTGTTCAGTCCAAGAGAACAAAAATGAAAATGACACATGGCCGCTACTGACACAAACACATTTCTCTCATTCCTCTCTACTTGTAGAACTCGTGCTCCTGCTCGTCCTTTTTGATTACAGTCTTGTAGGCCTTCTCGAAGTCTTTAGCCAGGACGATGTAGCGGTTCTCGCGGACGGCCAACATGCCGGCCTTCGGATGCGGAAAAAAGAAATTGATATTGAGTCCGAGTTGATATTGACCAATGTTGATTGGCTTGCTCGGCTGCTCACCTCCTGGCAGATGGAGTTGATGTCTGCTCCGGAGATCTTGTCTGGTCGGGCCACGTCTGCAGAAGCTGTTAAGGATGCTCCTCACAATCTATTTACGACAACCCGCGTGGTAAGGCCAAATATGAATAGTGCATAAACATGACACAAAAAAGGATACAGTCCTCTAGGTCCACCTCCTCAGAGAGGTTCATTTTGCTAGTGATGGTGGAGAAGATGAGACGCTTCTGCCGACGGTCGGGCAGCGGGAATTCGATCTTTCGGTCCAAGCGGCCGGGACGCAGCAAGGCCGGGTCCAATGTGTCTGCTCTGTTGGTGGCCATGATAACCTGGGATGGTCAGAGCACCGCGTTAGACACGTGTAGGGGAATAAAAGGGAGTCTGGATTGGGAATTAGCTAAAAGCTCCCTCAGACAGCGTGCGTGTAGAGGAGGGAGGGAGGGAGGGAGGGAGGGAGGGAGGGAGGGAGGGAGGGAGGGAGGGAGGGAGGGAGGGAGGGAGGGAGGGAGGGAGGGAGGGAGGGAGGGTTAGAGATTTTGGCTCACCTTGACGTTGACGTTCTGGTCAAAACCGTCCATCTGATTAAGCAGCTCCAGTAAAATTCTCTGAACTTCTCGGTCAGCTGCGTAGGGGAAAAACGACATGAGGGTTTTGTCTTCTTTAGAGCGGCGGTCCTCAACGACAGTTTGGTACCCCCAGTCTGCGCGTCGAATCGCTTGGTGGCGATGGCGTCTATCTCATCAATAAAGATGATGGCGGGCGCGTTCTCCTTGGCCAAGCGAAAGACGTCGCGCACCATGCGGGGGCCCTCGCCCAGGTACTTCTGCACAAACTCGGAGCCCACCACGCGGATGAACGCCGCTGCACGAGAGAGGACAGGACAATTGCTTTTGAGACATGAGAAAGCCTTCTGACCCAAAAAAAAAAGCAACCCTCAGGTGGTACTTGAGGTGAAAAGATGGACGGCCGCTGCTTAATGCGTGTGCACATACATACCTGTTGTATGGTGTGCCACAGCTTTGGCCAACATGGTCTTGCCGCATCCCGGTGGTCCGTACATGAGGACTCCTCTGGGCGGGTCGATGCCAATCTGTGTGACGGAAAGAAAATTCTTGGTTGGTTTCTTGATGTTGTAGTGTGTGTGTTTGTGTGTGTGCGCGTGTGCATGCACGTGTGCATGTGTGTGACCTGCTTATAGAGCTCAAAGTGCGTGAGTGGAAGCTCCACCGCCTCCCTGACTTCCTGCTTCTGGATGTCCATTCCTCCAATGTCAGCGTACATCACGTCAGGTTTCTGGTCTACAGGCACGAACAGAAAAAAAAAGACAAATTAGCCACTGCCTGTCACTTAGTGGCTGCTTTTATTATGGTAGGTTTCTACTTCCTGTTAAGAGAAGATGGCCATGTGGCTGGTTTTATTTTGGCAGATTAATATTCCCATTGGAGATGACCGCTTGAGAATGTACAGCTGGTTGTATTTTGGAAGGATTCTACTTCCTGTCGGGAACCAGCGTCTTCTGCTCATTTTATTTGGGAAGGTTTCTATTTCCTGTTGCCGTGAGGCCGATTTCATTTTGATATTTAAGTCCCGTCTGCTTTTGGCGCTCAAAGTCTGCCATATTAGCTTTGGGCTAGCTGTTCAACGGCTCGTCCTTCCGTGAGCGGTTCCCATACCTGAGGTGAGCATCATGATGCTGCTGTCGGCCTCGGGGGGAAGGACGTCCACGAGGGCGTTGCTGTGTTTGTGCAGAGCCACCGAGGCGTTGGGTTTCAGCAACTCCCGGTCGATGGTGCTCAGGATGCGCACATAGTAGTTGGAACCTGGGCGAGCAAAGGTGGGATGCTCGATAAAGAATTCATGAGTAAAATCTTTGTAACAGCGGTGACTTCATTTTGATCACTCCTCTTTTAGAATCAAAATGTATATAAACACTGGAAACAAAAAGTGTGCCAGCCTCTTTTGTATTCTATTCCATCGCTTGGCAGAGATGGCTTCTTTGCGTTCTTACCCGTAGTGGAGCCAACGATGGCCGTGTTCTGGTCGACGGCTTCCAGGAACTGTCCGATGACGAGTGGGATGCTCTGTATCCGCTTCACCTCCTCCTGTGCATGGAGGAACTCCTTCTTCAGGTTCTTCTGCTCATCCTTGATGTACTCCTCTTGCACTTCCAGGAACTCCAGCTCCTGCTGCAGCTTCTGCAAACACACACACACGTTAACCGACAAATAAGAGAACATTTGTTTTTAGCAGGTTTCTATTTCCTCTTGGAGATCATTTTCTTTCATTCCTATAGTGTAAGATTGATGGCTTCTGACCTTGTATCTGCTGTAAAGGTCCTCCAGGTCCTCTGGTTCTGGTGCCAGGAAGGACAGACCGGTCTGCGGTCGGGAGTTCAAGATTGCCGGAATTTCCTCCTTTCAGTGGGGAAAACACACAGTGGAACAAATGAGCAATTTTCCCCTTGTCTTTTCCAACCATCCGTTGTTATTATTTTCAAGGGTGAGCAGCAAAGAAAGTCAGCGTTCCCAGGGCGGTAGTTTTCACAAAGACAAAGCACTTATTTCCATATCATCTGGTCATCATGACATTTTTATTTTGCAGGGGTTGATACAAGTAAATACTGGTGGGAAATGTTTAATGCTTTGTTTGGTATATGAAGAAATGAAACAAATGCGAGAAGGGAAACAAAACAAAGGGTAAAACTTGTTTTGAATAACGACATTGTCACTGTTTTTTTTCTGAAAGGGCAAATATATTGTATTTGAGTCATCAATATCTTGCAGGCCAAGCTCTAGCAACTACTTCAAACAATCATTCCATAAATGAATGTGAAATGAACATTTGTCCACGTTAACAAGCTACAAGAGGCGCTTGGCTTGCCACGGCTAGCTGATAGCAAGCTTCATTTGACAGCATGGAAAACGAACAAATTCCCATTTTCCCACTTATAAACCAACAAATATCATCTGGACTGGATCAGTTGCAAATGGAAAACATTGCGTTTGTGTAATTATATCAACGCAAAATAAACAATTAACACAATGCTAACGCTAGCGGCTAACTTGTCTGACATTGCGATCGCCCAGAATGAATTGGCAGCTTTACGTTTTGGACATTGAAAACAGAATATGAGGCAAAGAGGAGAGCTCGGAAAACACAAAGAAACATTGACTATTTAACGCTTTAACGTGTGTAATGAAGCCATCGAAGTGAGGGTCAATGTAAGCACAATACAGGAAAAGTGACAAATTCATACCGGGCTCTTTTCGACTGCCATAGTATCGTCCATGTTGGATTCTGCTACTGATTAGCGTCGTGACGTCATAGTTCGACGTAAAAGAGGCTTGTGGGTGATGTAGTCTCGCGACGTCACGACAAATTGGGAAACGTAACCTGGGGTACTGTAAACGTAATTCTATCAGGTGATCTATACTTTTGAAATATATAAATTCTTGATATTGTTTAAATCGGAAGAAGTTTGAATTAAAAATAATCAACATAACAAGAATTTGCAGATGATTATGGGGGGGGGCGTATTAATATGCGTACCTTATTTTTTTCTAGTGTTTCCGTTGTGCCATTTATGTTCTTGTATTGTATTTTCTTTTACAAAATCAAATTTCAACATAAAAGCAATCCAATATTAATATATTTATTGATACTGCCCTCTAGCCGACATTTTGTGGAATTACAGGAGGTCTGAATTTAGACGGAAGAAAACCGTTTCATTTAAGAGGAAAACAAGTGAGAAAAATGGGCCTGTTCTTTTAAAATTTGGATTCTAGTATTTGCAATAGAGAGAAATTCGAGCTGCTTGCATTGGAGAAAGAATAAACAACAAAGACATAGAGGTCAGATGATAAAAATGTTAAAAATGAAAGGTGCAAAAGACAAAAGAAAAAACACACAGACTCTCTGTGAGTCCTTCAAAGTTGCTGTAACACGCAACAGCATCGTCTATGCAGTTAATAGAAGTCAGGAGACGGCCACTCTCGCCAAATCCCTGTCGCCATGACAACGCCCTGTCACCTCTCCCTCATGCTCGTCCGTCATCCCGCTCCACGTCTTGGTTGCATCACATCACCCCCACCCGACCTCCCTCATCTCCCCCATCCCAATGACAGGATCAGCACAGCATCCCTCCACACGGACCGACATGTCCGCCAGCGAGCCTCCTGATCTTTTGTGTCCTCTCCTGCCTCGGGTCTCCTGGATTCTATTTCATGTACTTCTATCCGAAAGCCCTCCGATGGTGAAACCGAGTGGGAACATCTGGCGTTATGGATGGGATTCGACCACCTCGGGACCATCATGTGAGAATTTGGCTTCCCAATAGAGGACATTTTGACAGCAAGGTGCATTTTAAATCCCATTTGAGCCGTTTGGAGATCTTTGGCTGACTTGCAGAACACTTTAAGGCTGGTTTCATGTTTAGAAACTTGCTGAAAGTGAAACGTGAACCCGCCGCTTTTTCATCTTTGCAGGCGAGACGAGATCCTCCATCATTCAGTGGAAAAAGTCACCTGTTTGCAATTTTTGTGCGCGGAATTATTTGTTGAACAACCCAGGCTAATTTTTGGGGGGATAACCTATCCTCGCTTATTCATTGATTTTGCGCTCAGGCAAAAGTATTTGTTTGCAATAAAACTAGTGCTTTGGCGCCAAGTGGAGGCACTTCAGATGGACAAAGGTAGGGCTTCACCGCAATCTTCTAGGATCCAAGGAACTACGCTGAAGTGAGTTGAGCACTTTCATTTTGACTTCTTCCATTTAATGTAATCTACAGACAACTTTTTGCACATTGCTTTTTACAATGCAAATTAAAAAAGCCAAAGAACGAGTTAACGCTGTGGGCCATTTTCTGTGAACAGCAAGAAAATGGAAGAAAAAGAAGCGTGTGAAGATCCATTTTAAATAATTGAGGAGTGGTTGAAAGGCGACACCCGGAGTGATTCTTCTTCTGGAATTGGACACTGCTGCTGAGAAACATTTGGGAGGTGATCGCTGAAATCCTGCTTGTGTTGGTCCCACTTTTTTTTTTTTTTTTTTGGTGGGGGCATAACACATTTTTTGGAGGCTCTGAACATCAGTAACATGTCTGCCTTGGTGATGTTTATACCGTTGGTCCTCCTCATGGTGCTTCAAGGTGAGTAGCTCCTGTATTTGCGTTACCATGGTAACACCACAAGCGTATATTAACTGTATTTCATCATTTTCATTTCCAGCCGTTAAAACTCACCTTTTCTATGTTTTGTTAGCTTAGGCCAAAACCATGTCTAGTATAAAAGTATTGCTCTGGCGCCATCTGGTGGTATCTTCTGGCTCTTGAGACTTTTTCCACTGAGGTTTGTACTGCCTGGCAAATGTGGAGGGTTTCATTTTTTCTTTTTTTTTTCTTTCAAACTTATAAAATCCCTGCAATGACGAGAGCACATCTGGACACGCAGGCGAGGATCAGGCAGGAAATTGGATGAGAGCTCATAAGACGGAGGCTTGATTAAAAATAGCAGCCTTTTAACTCTTGACGGGTGTGCGTGATGTGAAAAAAGTCAATAGCAGCAATTAACATGCATAGAATATTAACAAGGAGAACGCAAGGATGGTAATATGAAGTGTTATATGACGTGCACAAGCAATCAGATGTTAAGAAAACATTCAATTCAATGGATGAATATTAAATCAAAAATATATTTTAAAAAGTCTAAACAAAAATGAGGAATAAACAACTTAAAAACAAAATTAATTCACAGTTAGGATATCTTAATGAATTAAATATATTAAATTTAAATCAATATTTATATAATGTACTTTTTAATTCGTAAGAAATGCCGACCAATCCAGTCTCTATTAATTTCTGAACTCATCTTAAAAAATAACAAATAGAGTCAGCCCACGTTAGCTCTCATTGGCTAAAGTGTAATTGTCAATAGATGTGAAGATCTTAAAAATAAAGTACAGTGAAAAGAAAGTACAGTCATCCTTTATGTTCCATCAGCACGGATGACGCACAACTTCCTGTGTGTGTGTGTGTGTCCGTTCAAGGCCAAATGGACATTATGAATGCAGCTCACACAGAGAGCATCTTGGCCAGACGGATGCATCTATCAAATTGATGCTAGGCCACCTTGTGACCTCACTAATGAATCCATTGGTGGTTCCAGCCCATGAATCAACGCTTCACCCTCCCTAACGATGGCAATGCCGTCCCACAGTCTCATTCATTGTCCCAAACCAAAGTTGGAGAAGGAAAGGCGACGCAAACATTCGCTCAAGTGGTTCGTTGTCCTCGTGGAAAGTTTCAAGCTAGCTCGGAATTTGGCGAAATGTCACAGAGGTTTGGCATTTCCCATTTGTGTATATGGGAGGTCCAACATGATTTATTATCTCTATTTTTTTTTTTATCGTTTCTTTTTATTTCTTAACAGAAATGTCATTACACCACCAGGGGATGGCCACAAAACAAATTGAACTCATAAGTCAAGGTGCCATTTTTTGAAAAATAATGAGCCAATTTTTCCCACTGTCACATTTCATTGGCCACTTGTTGCTAGGCAGATTTCATAAGGCTCAAACACGTTGCCTGACAATTGAGTAGGAAATGAAATGGACTACGACAGTCCCAAAATTATTTTAAACAAACAGCACTATCGTATATTTATGAGACACATTGCATCACAATTAGTCATCCAAAAACACTTGTGTGTTTGTGTGCATTTAAGGTCAGACATAATTCCATCTAAAGGATTAGTGAGCTGGCGCATGGCACATTCTAGAATATCTGTTGCGTAATCCTGACTTGTCAGGTCACCGATTATGTAACGCTGACATTTTTGATGCAGTGTTCACATATGTGTTGGTCACTGTCTGGTTACATCATTTTTACTGTGTCGGCAGAAAAAGGCTTTTGACATTGAGCTGCCCGCAGCCTGCTTGATTGCTATTGTTGTTTTTGTTGACCTACTCATAAATCGATGTTGTGCTCCATGCGTTATGAAATTATGAATGATGTTTGTGTGTGTATTTTGAATATAAAAATGACTTTCATCGGCAGATGCATGCACAGTGGATGACTGTGGCTTTGTCATAATGAAGGCAATATTTGATATTTGTCAGGGGCTGACGAGCTTGTTTTCCGTTTCTCTTTCCAGCGGGCGTGTGCGCGGGCGCATGCGTGGAGGTGGACTCAGACACGGAGGCGGTGGCCAACCAAGGCTTCAAGCTGGGCTGTATCTCGTGTAAGAGGAGGGGCGAGGTCATGGCCACGGCCAGCGTCACCTGGCTCTTCAAGGCCGCCGGCGACGCCGACTTCTCACATGTCAGTCACGCACGCGAGGGGAGCAGCAGGGGATGAGGGAATAGGAGGGATTCATTGAATAAAATAGGAAATGCAAAATATGCAAAACTACAACTTGAATTTGATATGAAATTCAGTTTGGACATGAGCTCTTTTTCAAATGTTCAATTATGTTTATTTGTTTTTAAATGACTAACTTTAATGTTATTTTTTCAAATGGCTAAAACATTTTAATACATTTGAAATTTTTAATGACGTAAGTGACATCACAACCATATTTTACACATTGTCTTTTGAAAAGAAACCATTGCTAAAAAACATTTTGAAATTAAAATGAACATTTTAAAACCCAAAGCTTGTCAATGTTTTCAATAAAAAAATGTAAACTGATGTCATTTCTAGTTAAATTACAAATTTTGCATATATAATGCAATAACAAAAACATGTATACACATTAACAGTTTCTTTTGTTTGAAAAAGAATTAAAAATGTAAAATTTCATCTTTGCCAATTTTTAAAAAGAAATGGATCAGTTTAGAAGGAATAAAAAACCAAAACAAAAATTAAACTAATGGCATTGGAATGAATGTTATGTTTTGTTAGCTGTACAGCTACGGGAATGAGCGGGGCTGGATTTTGGACGAGCGCTTTATGTCGCGAGTGCAGTGGCGCGGCAGCAGACGGACGCTGGACCTCCAGGACGGCTCCATCTACATCACCAACATCACCTTCAACGACAGGGGCAGCTACAAGTGCGTTTTCAGCCGTGTGCTCGTCTACAACGACTACACTTTCCGCTCCAACACCAGCAAGATCATCAACGTACGCGTGGTGCCCAAAAGTATGCGCCCTTGACTTCTTTATGTATTTTTTTTTTCGGGGGTGATGATAACCATAGAAAGAGGAACTCACCTATGCTGTTCCTTCATGTGTCAGTGACGAGGGGCGTAGCGTCCATCTTGTCTGAGGTGATGATGTACGTGGCCATCATCGGCCTGCAGCTGTGGCTTCTGGTGGAGATGATCTACTGCTACAGAAAGATCTCAGCGGCCGGCGAGGAGGCCTTGAGGGAGAGCGCGTGAGTCAACACACATTTTCATGCAAATAGACGGATAGTTGGAGTGGATTCATTTTGCAAAGGAACATTTTTTGTGACGTCATGCTTCAGTCACTCAATGTTCTCCTCCTGAATGAAAACAATGTACGTTCTGACCTTGGATTCTTTCAACCTGTTTGACTCTTTCTCTCCTTCCTGCTGCTGATCCTCCTTCCTCTTCCTCGCCTCAGGGCCGAGTATTTAGCCGTAGCGTCTGAAAACAAAGACAACTGCGCCGATGCGCAGGAGGCAGATTAACACATGGTAGGCTGAAATCCACAATACCTCCTATAATACCTGTTTCTATTTTCCCTTTTATTTCCATAACTCCTGTGAAATTTACATGTCAAAACAGAGTTTAATGGGAAACATTAGCATGTGTTTCATGTTGTTGTGCTTGACCTCAGAGTGGGAAAGTGCTGGCGCAGAGATGGATTTTCACATCCACCTTCAGCATCACCGTCTCCTCCGCGACAACACGCCAGGACAGGAGTGTGACGCTCCATTCCAGCCACTTTATCCAACTGTACAACAAACAGTGTGCGTGTTTTACGTATTTTAATAGTAGCCGCTAGAGGGCAGCAAAGCACCGCCTTGCACTGCCTAACAGGAAAAGGGGCAAAAATAAAACAAGACTACCGTATGAAATATCGGATTTATTTTTACAACAATGTTGGAAAATAGAGCATATACCATTTTGCTGAGTTCTAAGGAAAAAGGGGTTTGGGATCAAGATTGAAAGAAAAAATGTTCACTAACAACGTGTTTGTGTACTTTCAATCAAGTGCAAATATTTGAAGTACAATAGCGTTCATCACTTTTTCTTACCTGCTTTTTTTCTTAACATAAATAACACTTCACTGAATGAAAACATAATAAAATAGAATGTAAAGTTATTCACTGGTTTTATGCGTATTTTAAGGGCTGCGGCCTACACAATTATTGGCTAATAAAAACCATCACATTTATATTTTTATATTAAAAAAATCTGAAATTTAAACAGGAAGAAAATACTTAAATTATTTCAAATATCAGCATTTAAATATAGCTTATAATTTACTACAATACAATTTGCAATATACATTTTCAGACTTTATTTTATTTTTATTTTAGTTGTTATCAACATTAAATGGTATCAAAGATTTTTTTCCAAATATTTTCCCATGAAGTTTTTGGTTGAAGCTCATGAGATTTCAATTTTTTCATAAATGTAGTAAAGACGCACACATACACACAAAGAGCCAGGACTTGTTGCATTTTTTTTTCTTTTCCATTTCTCTCCGTGTGCACAATCACATCTTCACAGTACATTCTCGTCTCCGCACCCCTCCCAAAATAAATAATACACCCTTTTTGTTGTCGTGTGCGGTCGGCCATGCACAGCAGGGCCGTAACAAACTGGAGGGAACGAGGGAGGTCAGGAAAGATAGAGTGATAGAGGTGAGTGGGGAAATAAAAGGAGTTGGGGACATGACAATTAAAAAAAAAAAAAGAGGTGGGAGAAATGTATTACATACGAGAAATTCCCTTTTGTTCCGTCGCGGAATTCCGGTTGGTCCTTTATGATTGGCAAGCGAATGAGATTTCGGAAAAATAGCAGAAAAAAAAAAGCTAATACAAAAATGAAATGTAACGTGGACGTCTCGTGGATGCACACACATCATAATAATTATTATTATTATTGTTGACATTATATCCTACTATGAAACATTCAAGAACAATCTGTACTACAGCCCTTACCGGCGGGCCCCTCTCGACAGCCAATCGGAGCACGGGGAGGGCCGGGCTTGGGCATCAAATACTGTAACGGTCCTGACTAACAAGCTTGTCTTCATGTCCCATTTCTTTTTAAAACATCAAATCCCAAGATTTACGCCAACTTGGAAGTACAAAAAATGGCGTGGGAAGATGTTGGAAAACAAAAGCAAAAAAATTCAGTGTGATTCTCTGATGTGGCGTTTTGGAGGGCCCACCTGTGGGCCTCCATCCGAGTTTTATTGCAGAGTCACCACAGGGCCGTGTGGTTTTCAAGTCAAACAGGTGAAAAGTGGTTCATATAGTTCCCTGGTGGTTTGTTTTTTCTTTCTGTAAAGGTGGACCATCCGTGTAGGTGGGTCGGTATTGGATGTGGGGTGTTGACGGTACCGTACAGGATGGGCTCACGCGTCCGTCTCGGCCGGCTGGTCCTGGTGGACCCCGGGGACGGCGATGCCTTGGTGGAGTTTTTCAAGGGACTGCTTCATCTAGTGAAACAGTAGAGAATGCAAGTTTTATGGAAGGTGCAATGCACTGTTACATTTGAGGATGGGCGCACACACACGCACACACACACACACACCTGGTCAAGAAGAGCCACGGATGACTGTAGAATCTGCTGCCACTTGCTGAGCTGCGCCTGGTGGAACTGTCTCTGGAGCTGCAACACCTGAGCCCACTCTCCTGCCGTCTGAGGAAGAGGACTGACGGTGGGGACGGAAACCATTTGAGAGCAAGTCCATTGATTCCATGACTCAAGTTTTATGTAACAAGAGTCCTCTAAGAAACTCAAAGTAAAAAGAAGTTTCCAGAGAAGCTCACCTGTCCGCCAGTGAGTACGAGTGCCACGTCTCCAGCGTGTGTGCCGCCCTCTCCAGAGCGTAGAGCTTGTAGAAAAGCAGCATGTTGAGCGCCACCAGCACCACCAGGCTGATCAGAAAAAGAAAAAAAAACACGCACACACATGGTGGATCAAGAACGATAGTCAACACTGAAGAACTTGCTTCCACCAAGCACATAACACTGACAGCAAGATGACATCTATGGGAAATTGGCACTCGAAAAAAAGGGTTTGTAATTCCCTATAGATGCCACAAGGTGGTACCAAAGCAATACTTTTATATTATACATGGCATTGCCCGAGCACACACGCATAGAGGAATTTTCAGCAAGGCATGGAGAATAAATTCTGGAAAAAAGTGGAAATAGGTGAAAACATTTGTGAATGTAAACAAGATCATTTTTGTTGTGCTTAAATTATGATGTTTAAAGCAACTAACATGACTACAATAAGGGGGAAAAAAAATACTATAAATCTTATACGATGTAAATGATTGCCATTGGCCACAATTGAGCGAACTATGGTTAAAATAAAAAGTGTGTGCATGGTGTGTTAAATGATAATGAGAAGCACATGAAAGTGGCTCACAAGCACTTTTGTGTGCACTCACGTCACAGTGGGACTTCATTACAGGAACTATCAATACGTTTGCGCTCGATTAATCGCATGAGTCCAATTTGTTCAAGTCGGACATTTCCTGTAATCAAGTGTGGCTTTGCAACGGCAGAGCGAGCGAGTACATAAAAGCCTTTGATACTGCACCTGATACAGATCCTACAAAGCCGCACACCACAAGGAGAGACAAAAAAAGAGAAGATGCCGAGGAAAGGCACCGTCAAACTGTAAGCATTGACGCAGTAATTGCGACTTTTTTTTTTTTTTTATCAAATAAGTCGAGTTAGTCAATGAATCAATCACCTATGTTGTTACTTACATGAAGCTGACGATGAGGAGGATGGTGGAGACGCTATTCTGCGCACCGCCACGGGCGCGCTCTCCCAACTTCTTATACTGAGCACCTACAAAAAAAAAAAAAAAGCTGATACTCAAATCAAGACAGTACGGTAGAGATCGTCAACGGCAGCGGACTAACCGGCGTCCCTGCGCTCTCGCTCCTCCCCGACGGCCCTGTCTCCGCGCTCGGCGCCGCCCCCTCCATCCCGGTCTCCTTGGCGGCGCGAGCAGGTGCGCTTACGCCGTCGCAGGGCCGGCGGCGTCTTGGCGGTTTCGCCGGCACTTGTGACGTCCCCGGCGGTCACCACGCTCACTTCGGATTGAAGCAGCGTCTCCAGCTTGCACACTTCGCTCTCTGGCGAGGAGGAACAAAAAGATTTGTTCGCACGGAAGTCGGTGGTGGTGCTGCTTGGCAGGCCGTTTGGGGCCCGAGAAGCAAGCAAGACTGACTGACTAATCGACTGACCCATGTGGCGGTAGTACTCCTCAATCCCGCTCCACGTGTTCTTTTCAATGAGAGCTTTGACCAGACTCCACGGCTGCTTCCGGTAGCAGATGTCGGATGAAATTCTAGAGCAAGAGCAATTGTTGAGAGAACTTTCACGAGGGTGGGGTGGGGGTTCTATAAAGTCACCTGAGGCGGCTCTTGTTCTTGCTGATGGAGGTGAGGCAGTATCTGTGGACCGTGTAGAAGTAGTCCTGGTACGGGATTCCCGACGTGATCACCTCGGAGTCCACCACGTAGCACTCGCCCTGAGCGCTGCTCTTGTGCAGCGTCTAGACACGGGAGGACGGACGTTGGGCCGGTGCAATCAAACTCTGACGGCTGAGGGTCTTACCTGCGTCTCCACCACAGGGGCGGTCTTGGGCCCCAGGGGGTTGTTGAGGGCGATGGTGTAGCTGAGCACGCGGCTGGTGGTCCCGCTGCTGCCGTCCCGCTGCCACTCGCCCACCGCCAGGTCTGCCAGAGCAAAAGAATGACTAAAAGATCATTGTAAAAGCTTTGAGGATGGAAGACAGGAGGGCCTGCAGATGAAGATGGAATGCCGGGTGAAAAGAAGAGCCAGGTCACATGCCCCAATTAGCGTGACACAATGTTCCTCGGCAGCCCATTGGCCGAATCCACTCACGCTGTCCTCATTTCAAAGGACTGAAAGAACTCTCAACAAGTGACAATGGAGGGAGGCTATAATAGCATGACCAAAAAAAAAAAGTGCTTTCCTTGGACAGGGGAACAAGAATGGGGTGTACATGTGCATTGTGTACCGACCGGTAAAATGTCGCTGCGAGAAAAGGTGGCGGATGAAGTGCGTGTCGGCGGAGAAGAGCAGGTCGTGTAGCTTGTCCACGCTCATTCGCACGGCCGTATTGACGTGCAGCCGCCCGTTCAGATCCACGCAGAACGACTCCACCTCACCTGAAGGTCGGACGGATGGACGTTTACAATTGTTGTCTTGTGATGGGGTGAAAAAAACGTGTCATTCAAACCAGCCACTCACTCTCCTCCTGCGTGTCGGACGAGTTGCTGGGGTCGGTGGGCAGGTCCTCATCGTTGGTGGCGTCCAACGAGGAGAGGTTTCCCAGGCTGGTGTTGGGCAGGGGCAGCATGTGAGCGGATGCCTCGGACAGGCTGTCCCCGCCTTCCTCCGGGTTCTGAGGGGGAAAGCAAACAGGCCATCGTCATATGACTCTTAAGGGGAGGTGAAGGCCGCTCGCAGTTGCCACTGCGCTGCTTTTGAAAGCACAGCGGACGCTCACAGGCAAATTCCAGGACACACCGTACATTTCAAATGAATCATTCTTCAGCCGTTGTGAGAATGTCCTGCATCACGTATACACAAATGAACACTCACATTGGTGAGGGCGGCGGACGCCACCGAGCCGTGGGAGCTGGGCGGGCTCGGCTCCGGGGGATCCGAGCTGAGCCGGCGACCCGCCGGGGCCGGCACCTCGATGGGCAGGCAGCAGGCAGAGGAGGGCGGGGACGAGCCTGCCGCGCCGTAGGTCGCCGAGGGGGGGCTGGCCTGAGCGCACGGTACCAGCGGAGGAGGGGAGCTGCCCGAGGAGGGAAGCGACACCGAGCTCAGGTCCAGAAGATCGGTGACGGACACGGACTCTTCTCCGGGCCTGGTACGACGATGGGTTAGGGCGACTTTATTGACTGACTGGGATGTTGCGAACAGTTTGCTTTTAGGGTCGGTCACTCACAACAGGCCGTTCATGTGCTCGGCGGTCGGGGAGACGTAGTCGTCGTCCTCACTGGTGAGGCCCAGCTCGGTGCCGTAACACTGGTGCACAATATGCCACAATTCTTTGGGGGACAACGACTGCAACCATGTAGAAAATATTACTCTCACATGACCGGCCCGTTTGTACTCAGCGAGTAAAAGCAGCGAGCTGCTGATCGCTCGTACCTTGTCCATCAGCGCGTTCTGCCACAGGCGGAAAATCATCATAAAGCTGCGATCCCGCGCGCCAAAAGAGGTGAAGAAGTGCTGAGCGTTTCAACGGGAAGGAAGGAAAAGATCAGTTGGCTGTCCTATGGCGCCGACTCAGCTTGTTTTTTTAGACGGACTCTTATCAAATAAGCGCGTGCGAGTTAAGGCTGACCTTCTCATTGTCCGTGCTGATCTGGATGGCGTTGGGAATGAGCTTGGCCGTCTTCTCCTTGGTCATGGAGGTCACGTCTTTCAGCAGGATAGTGATCTGCAAAGCCAGAAACGTAGCGTATGGTTTTGATGGATGGAAAAATGTCAGCGGAAAAAAATCCATTACCCTGACCTAGAAATGAATGCTACATTTTTCTATGCTATGAAATAATCCTGCCTGTAGTAGGAAGTAGATGATTGACATTGTTTAACCCGGCCGGCCGGCTGTTGTGTCTTGAAGTATGTGCGTGTGACTTTTATCAGCAACGAGCGATCCGCAAATAACGCAGCGAGCGCTCACAGTGGTTTCCCAGCGGAATATGTTGCTGTAGAAACACAGCCAGTTCTCAGACAGATACAGGCGACCCTGAAGCAGGATATCTTTCTGGAGAGCACACGAGTAGTCTGCGGGGGGGTTGGGGGGAGAAAAGAAACAAGATGAGCGTTCAGTGGACTCAAAGCTCTCAAGTCAAGGACGTTCGTTGATTCTTCGGTACTCACCCACTATGAGTCGTTCCGTGTCCGGGAGCTTCTTGAAGATTTTACGGAAGTCCTCGTTCCGTTGCTTGTACGTGGGGCTGAGGACCTGACGGAGAGGAACAAAGGAGCTTTGGCTGGTATCAATGAAGACACCCCTCCAAAAAAAAAAAAAAAAAAAAAGGGATGGAAAGGGATACTCACATTGTACCAGCTTTGCATTTTCTGCAAAGACAAAGACAATTATTAGAACAATAAATATGTGGGTGACATATTCGTCCCACAAAAAAAGCATAACGTTTGTTGATGCTCATTAAATGACGTTCTCGCGTGGCGCTGAATCACACTGGGATGTTTCTGGAGCTGTACTCCTCGTAATCTCACCTTGGCATTGCTCTTGAAATGTCGAGAGGCAATCGGGTAGGCCGACGTAAGCGACGACGCCGACGGTATGGACGGCAGGGGGCTGTCTGAGCCCCCCCCGCCTCCTCCTCCCCCTCCTCCACTGCTCTTCTCCCCCCCTCCCTCGCTCTCGCTGGCCCGGCCGCCCCCAAGCACCCGCCGACGCAAGGAGGGTGAGCTACCTGGAGTGCTGCGTGGAGAGTTACTGGCGGTGCTGCAAAAAAAAAAGAACAGAACCAAAAAAAAAAAAAAAAAAAGGTGAATTTTTCATTAGATGGCAAAGAGCACGCGACAAGAAGGCAAAGAGCGAGCTTCCTGTTTGACAATAGCCACTAAATGCAAAGGGAAGGCCACACAGGGGGCACTTTTATCAGCCTGAACCAATTTTGACTGATAAGGAGGACGATCCCACTTTCAAGCGAGACGGCCCCAAAAAATTCCTAACATTTGAGGTCCATACAAAACACGAAGCAAAAATCAGCTTAAACGTTAACTCTCGTCCCCTATTTGGATTTTTTAGGTACATTTTTCTCATTTGTGAAAAGCAGAGTTTGGCTTTTATAGCAAAACATTGCCTATTTGTGGTTCAAAAACATTTCTTTTGAACCTCAATGGAAAAACTCATCTTTTGTGCACTTTTTGTAAATACGATAAAAAGCTGACTTGCTATTGATTTTTACTTAACCCCTCAAAAAAGATGTTTTAAAAAATTGGCTATACAACTTATGGATCATTGCAATAGTGTCAAATTATTTTTTCCCCCCGATCATTTCATTAGGTGACATTCTATTTCTTTGTACAATTCGATTGACAAGTACAATTTGGCTGCGTTTGCATTGGCAGAGTACATAAAACGACCTGCATGCAAATTGCACAAGAGATTTGCATCGAAAGCCTCAGAACTGAGGCTGGGGGAGTAGTGAGCACTTATTCGCCACATTCAGAGCAACAACCAAAAAAAAAAACATATTTGGGCAAAGACTCCATCAACACTCAGCTTGCAGTGCACATGTAAAATTTGACCATGTCAACAATGACCATTCATCAGGCATAAAATTAGGCAAAATGTAGTAGTCTAATGAGATCCAACGCAAATATTCTGCCTTTGCAATGTCAATTTGAATTCTCAAATCATGAATGTCACGAATAGGACAATGTTTATTACTGTGTATTGCTGCTTCATTTGTGACCTTATTGAGTAAAGTACCACAAATAAACTTTACATTCAATGGCTGAATCCTACCTACCATGTTGACAAGCCTATTATAGGGACTTAGTGTTGAGAATCGGTGTCAGCGTTAGTTTACAACGTGCTCCCGCTTCTGATGACACTCAACAACTACAACGACCACGCAATACCTTCATAACGTCTGATAATAAGACGAATATTCATAATTTGTCACCTCTGATGTAAATCCATTCATTCGGACAGCGACGGCTAGCGAATAAGCAACATGGAGAAATTAGCATCAATCGTGTCAAGCGACGTGGATCGAAGAAACCAACAAAAACACACGGGATGGAGGCACCGTGACATGGGGGCTCATTTCACGGTCAAAAAATAAAATAAAAAGACCGTTTTGGGGGGGATGGAGGCTCCTGTACTCGGCGACGAGAGGAGGGTGGGGGAGTCTGTGACCGGATGACCGCTGAGCGACCGAGATTCACGTGAACGCACCACTTGCGTTTGGTACAAATAACGCGCAAGAATGGCTAGATATTGAGTCGAAATGTTCGTTTTGGTTGTAATTCCATGCGAATCGTTCCAAAAAGGGGGACTATGTGAAACGCCCCTCATCCCAGCCGCCGTCGAATGACTTACTCGAACATGTCATGAGGTGTTCACGGTCCCAAGAGGGGATCCGAAAAACAAACAAACGAGCGCTTCTCCTCGTCGTTGAAGCCGGGTTGGAGCGAACATCCGGCGGGGACGTGAGGGATGCTAGTATCCCACCATCGCCGTCGTCGACGCCCTTCGCGGACAGACGACGGCTGCCTGCGCAGGATGAGCCGCCGACGGGCTGCCGTCCATCCGTAATCCCCACAGCGCACAGATGGGGGAGGAGGTGCGGCTTCATGCCCAGGAGGGAGGGAGGATGGGTGGGTGGGCTATGATAAACATTTTGGTGACTGGGGGCCACAGATAAGAGCCCACTACACGCAGCTCCGAAAAGATATGTCTAAATTTCACACTTAAAATACAATTAATCAATGCTGATGGAGTTGCTGTCACCATCAAGTGACAAGAGTTAGGGAAACATCTCAGATCTCATCAGAAGATGCAAGTGTTAGGATGTGTCCCAATACATTTTGTCCAGAGCGGACATGCTAACGACACACATCAAGTTGTTACAAAGCAGATTTGAAAAAAACAACAACTAAGCTAATCGTGTCAAGCGACGTGGATCGAAGAAACCAACAAAAACACACGGGATGGAGGCACCGTGACATGGGGGCTCATTTCACGGTCAAAAAATAAAATAAAAAGACCGTTTTGGGGGGGATGGAGGCTCCTGTACTCGGCGACGAGAGGAGGGTGGGGGAGTCTGTGACCGGATGACCGCTGAGCGACCGAGATTCACGTGAACGCACCACTTGCGTTTGGTACAAATAACGCGCAAGAATGGCTAGATATTGAGTCGAAATGTTCGTTTTGGTTGTAATTCCATGCGAATCGTTCCAAAAAGGGGGACTATGTGAAACGCCCCTCATCCCAGCCGCCGTCGAATGACTTACTCGAACATGTCATGAGGTGTTCACGGTCCCAAGAGGGGATCCGAAAAACAAACAAACGAGCGCTTCTCCTCGTCGTTGAAGCCGGGTTGGAGCGAACATCCGGCGGGGACGTGAGGGATGCTAGTATCCCACCATCGCCGTCGTCGACGCCCTTCGCGGACAGACGACGGCTGCCTGCGCAGGATGAGCCGCCGACGGGCTGCCGTCCATCCGTAATCCCCACAGCGCACAGATGGGGGAGGAGGTGCGGCTTCATGCCCAGGAGGGAGGGAGGATGGGTGGGTGGGCTATGATAAACATTTTGGTGACTGGGGGCCACAGATAAGAGCCCACTACACGCAGCTCCGAAAAGATATGTCTAAATTTCACACTTAAAATACAATTAATCAATGCTGATGGAGTTGCTGTCACCATCAAGTGACAAGAGTTAGGGAAACATCTCAGATCTCATCAGAAGATGCAAGTGTTAGGATGTGTCCCAATACATTTTGTCCAGAGCGGACATGCTAACGACACACATCAAGTTGTTACAAAGCAGATTTGAAAAAAACAACAACTAAGCAATGCTGGAAACATGAACATTTTTGGGACTCATAGTCCCAATTTTTCCAATTTAAGGAGTCCAACTCAAAAATGTACCCCACTAGTCTAAACAAGACATTTTCATTTATACTGCGTTTGTGGATCACAAGTTTTCCAACTGTTTCTAAGCGGCTCACGGGGCGGCCATTTTGCCACTTGCTGTCGACTGAAAATGACATCACACAACTGTTTGGTTATGTGACATTCGCAAGTAATGAATTTATTTCCATAAGATTTGCATTTTTTTGTGTGGTCTAAGATTTTGCACAATTCATTGCTGTTGGATTTAAATCACCCTCAATCTATGTACATCGCTCTGGATTAGAGTACACAACATAATCCAGCAGTCTCAGTCTCTCTGCGTGTAATCTGCTTTCCTGTTGAGCACCGACCGCGAGAGTTTCTGTCAAAATGACAGGAAATGATGAGCGCCTCTTCCTTCCTGACAACAAGAACGTAGTTTTCATATTGCGGCAAAGAAAGCGATGACCACGTGGTTCTGAGACTAACCAGGGGTCGGGTCCCTTTTCCTCTTATTCCCACCATTTTGTTCTTGTACAGAAAGCAAAACAGGAGGTAGCTTCAACTTCCTGTGGATTTGAGCAAGAAAAAAAAATCTAAATCTACTGTATTTGAACCCATTTACGCTGCACCTATTTGTATTGCCCTATCGCATATTCCACTAATAGCTTTTGTAAAACATCATTATTTATCCTGACTTCCCCAACATATCTTAACCATCCAGTATATAGGATTTCTTTTTGCATATTTCACAAACTGACAATGATCTTCTACGTCTATGCCCCGCAGTGGACAAAGTGTGGACATTATACATGAGCTGAGAGAATGTACTGTATGGAGTCAATAAAGCTGATGCAGAAAGACGTGAAGAGGGGAGGGGGATCACCCACACCATTCAGAACCCCCTTCCATTGGGCCAGCGTGACATCACCGGATGAGAGGCAAGCTCCAATTGGCCGAGGGTGATGTCATGATTCTGGAGAAGGGTGCTTGTAGCCCCGCCTCCCGGTTTGTTGTGACCCTCACTGAGTTGACTAAGTGACTTGGAAATAACGATCCACATTTAAACGATGGACAAAAGCAATGTCTGCTCAGTTTCACTTTAGCTGTTAGTAACTCCCTTATGTTTGGTTTACAGTCCTCCATACAGGAACCCACAAAATTCCCACAGAGCATGTCGCGCAGACCTTCTGTTCCCGGTGAGCCGACCTTATGTACTGTGCAACAAGAGCACACTTTCATTTCTATCATTACTTTCCCTTCACTGCCACGCTTCATTTGAGTCAAATTACAGCATGCTATGGTGGCTTTAAAAAAAAAAAAAAAAGAAAGGTCAAAAGTGACATCACAAGGGTTGCTCTGTCTAGCACACTAACCTGCAGCTGTCCCAGTCAGAGTCCCTGCCCAGCAGGCTCCTGAGGGACCACCGAGAGCGCCGGCTGGGAGAGGGGCTACGCGACCAAGTTTGGCACGGCGGCAACAGGAGGTCCTGGTCCCGGCCCTGCTCCTCACTTCTTATCTGAGGGCCCTCAGAGGGTGCAGGGCCAATTTCCTCCTCAATTACAATCTGCGGGGTTCCCGAGCGCTTGTCCGCACTCCGCTTCCTAGTCCGGCTGCGGCCGGTGCGGTAGGAGCGCAGGTGGCGGCCAGTGCGGTTGGGCCGGGGGCTGGGCGATCGGGACCAGGATTCTGTGTCGGAGGAAGGGGGTAGGATGCTCAGTGTCGGGACGGGCCGAGCGGAGGACATGATCGTTTTCGGGAACGCTCGTTAAAAGTCCAGACCCGTCGAGTGCGCCGCCATGGGAAATGCCATCCCAAAGAATTCAGTCATTCTTCACAATAAGCGTGTCGTGTTCGGGACGTCCACCATCTTTCCATGCATGGTTTCCTCAAAGCTCTCCGCCATCACGGTTGCTTCACGAGTGTCATCTTTGTGAACTCGGAGGTAAAACACCTGAGGGGTGAAAAGACTTTGCAGCACTCACAATGCAAGCTGTCGTCAGACTCGCTATAAAAGAGGAGCTTCAGATAAAGAACATGTCAATAAAGTCCTCCACTGAGCTAATGACTTTATCTTATTGGATTAACTGGAACAATTTGATGACAAACAAAAGTCCTAGCTAATATCGTGTTCGCAAGCTAACCTGACCTCAAAACTCTCCCTGTTGACGCCCACATCCGGCCATACACACTCAAAGTCACAGACACTAAGACACTGTTCTGCACCGACATAGCAAGAATGAGTTGTAGCAATATCCCGCCTTTACTGAGCTTTGTGTGAAGGCTAATCATAGATCAAATATACAGTTTCTCTGGGGTATCTTTAAAGCTCCATGACTGACCCACAGGCTGTAGTTTGCCAACCCCGGACGACATGACATGGATTTTGCCGTAATGAAATCTTGCTCCCGGCCAGGAAGGCAAGGACTTTATTGCAGGGAAGGGGGGGAATTTGAGAGCACCCACTTCCTGTTGTGAGTATTACATGACATTTGAGGACACTCAAAACAAGTCCAAGAAAGCTCCAAAGTGCATGCGGGAGAACACTCAACAAGGTCATAGGAAACATTCCAGCAAAAAAGAAGCAATAAAACACATCAACATGGTGTGTTTGAAACAAAAACACACACACACACACACACACACACACACACACACACACACACACACACACATTTGGGGAAGATGATTTGAGATACGAGCGTTTTGAGTAGTGATCGTTATCGTGGAACGAATAGATTCGTAAGTCAAGGCAACGCCACGTTATAGACTTATGATAAAATTGAATAAAAATAAAAAAAAAGAAAAGAAAAAAATCCTTGTAAATATATAAACAACACCCAATGAAGGCCACCAGTATGTGTGACTATGGGACACAGTGGAGCAAGCACTGTTTGCTCTCGTGTTTGAACAAGAAGAATCTTAGCACGGACATGTTTGACCAACCTAATCTTGCAAATAGACTTTACAATCAATGCATATATAAGATAGCCCGTACTATTATGCACCACGTTAATAGTTTACCCCAAGCACCCAGTAAAAACTCAGCGTCTTGTTTCTCTTCAGCCGTACCTGCCGTTCGACGAATTTCCCCCATTCCGGTGGTCGTGTTCGGCCTCGAAGACGAGCCGAGCGACGGCCCGTGACGTGATGTTAAAATCCACTTTTTCAACGGAGCACATCAGCATGATGGTGCGGAAGCTCGCCCCGCCGACGAGGAGCGCATCCGCCGGGGCTAACCGTTCAACTCCACCGGCCAAGCTAGCAGCACCAAACGAAAGTTTGGGCCAACTTTTTCTTCTCCTAAACCCCTGCGTCGACTTCTTTGTTTGGGGGGGCAGCCGCCGCCGTTATCCACCCTCCCCCCACAAGTCGGAAGACGAACTAAAGGGAGTCAACTTCCACCATTTTTACATTTAAAACATCTCAATAAAAGGCGTTATCGCAGAAGAAAAGCTGAGAACAGTTAAATGGATGAGCTTACTGACTGTTGTCGGCTGGGGGGGCAATGAGTTTGCGTTTGCGTAGGGGTTATTAGGACGATGAATAATTGACTTACTTCTTGTTCTTAACTTTAATCACCAAATATAAAGTTTGATGAATAGTAAAATCTAATATATGACCTATTAATTCGTGCGTAATCCAACAACGAGTAATTAGATAAGACAAAAAGTAACACGGAAAAATGGGCACCCCTCTAGTAAACTTGTTGGTTCAGTCCGGGAAATAACTGTCGCCTCAGAGACGGGCGAACGAACGCGAACATTAGTATTTGTAGGTGGGTGGGGAATGCGACTATAAAATATTGACTTACTTGGCGACAAGTTTCGCCCCTACTTGCTTTTCTTTGAATAGTAAATTGAACTGTATGGCAAATTAATTAATGTAGAGTAGAGCATTGTAGCATTAGATGAAGCAAAAAATCGAATAACAAGACGAGCCTCCCCCTAGTAAACTTTTTGGTTCGCTCCTAGAAATAACAGTCTGCCGCAACTCGAGCCACTTTCCGAAAACATTCAGTTTGCTTGCGTGTAAATGCGAATAAATGCGTATGTGTGTAGGATCAGACATAATGATCTACTCCGCTTCATTTTTTACTTTATTCATCAATACTAAAACTAGTTATGTGTTAGATAAATCCACATGGAGTGCCATACTATGCAAATAAACAAGACAAAAGGCAAAACAGGAGGTTGGAAGGACGCAGCACTTGACCTAACTTTCCAAAATGACTTGTTCGAGTCAACTAACGAAAACCATTGGCAATATTTAAGTTCAGGTACTAGTTCTCAACAATAAATATTGTCGTAACTATCGCGGTAGTGAGTCTAATAAACATAACATGTTATTGACCTAAGCAAAACAGCGACCCCTAAAGCTCAACCTGGAGTCGTGCAGTCGCTATAATTGCTACCCTTGTCAAGTGACTCAAATGCGTGGCAGTGGGCCTTTGCCAGCCTTCGTGGAAGAGATCTTAATAAATAGTCTATTTGTGACACACATAGAGCCTCCTAAATGTCAACACAGTGGCAATAACATAATGCGTTTAAGCCCAAGGGTGGGCAGCCTGAGGTGCATGGAAAGAATGTGGTCCTCGCAAGAACGTTTGATGGATATCATAAATCTAACAAACCTCTGACGAAGAGTGTACTTTAGCTAACGAAGCCAGCAGAACCAACGGAGGACTTACTAAGTGAAATGTTGCTCCTTAACATCATCACACTGCATCACTTCACCTCACCGTTTCAGAATTTCTGTCTACAAAATGTCATTTTTTTGGTCTGGAAAATATAAGAATGGTTAAAAATATTAAAGTTTTCATCAAAAATATGTTTTCTGGAACAATATCACCCCAAAAAATTGAGTTAAATGTCTTTTTATTCAAAAATATTTTTCCCTTCCAAAATATAGCTCACAATATATGACTTCCTCTATACACAAGGAAAAAAACTTTTTAAATCATTAAATTGTCATCAGTGACCAGTGGAGGACTTTATGAGGGGTAATTATTGCTCCTCACCTTCATCCTGCTGCAGCATCTTTTCACGTTCATGTCACCTTATCTAAAGGAGGAAAAGAAAGAAAATAAAACAAAAGAAAAGCAGCCAAAGAAATTGCATCCAAACTTGTAAACAGAGAGTAATGAAGACGAATGGTTAAAAAAAAAAAAGGATCAATTTAACATCTAGATTGCAAATACAAGCATGCCCGATGTGATTGCGTTTACCTGCCACGGTGTAGAATTTTGTATTCATTCCTCAGCAGAGCATCACAGTGACTTGGCACTAAAGTCGGTGCGCCATCGTTCCCGACCTGCGATCCACTCGGGCTGCCAAACACTCGGGAGCTGCTCCAGGCTGCCGGGAGGGCTGTGGAAACTCGATCTGTGCTAAAAATAAGAAAGGATACGTGTGTGTAAGGCGGGAAGGGGGGGGTTGTCGCCCCCCCCTCCACAGACACACACATGCTGTATGTCAAATTACCTTGAAGTTGTGTGTGTGTCCATGGTTTTGATGACACCGTCACACTGGTTTGCTCATAACTGCTCGCAGCAGATGAGAAGGTTAAAAGTGGCAAGGACCCAACACACACACACTCTGTCATCATCACATGACAACAACCCTGACCCCCGAGTGGAGCGACTGTACACATACACATGACTAAAGCTTAGAAGGCCTTGAAAGATTGCGATTTGGTTTTATTTGTTGAGCGATTCCAGGTAATCACCCCACCGCACGCCTCCTATCTCCCACGTGAATCTGTCGTATACCCAAATGAGGCGGCCTTCACTTCATCGCTACGATAGCAGCCTTGACGATAGAAAAAAATAGATTCCTATGAAATGTATATTTTCTATTTTAATCATACATGATTTTCAGTAACAATTAGATTTATGTGTGTCATTGAGTGAATTTTGTCATTTATGAGACTGGAAATTGGATATTCTCCAGAATTTTCAAACATGGTTACCTGTAGTCTAAAAAATATCCCATGATGCTGTTAATAGTTGCGATGGGTCTCATTAGACGTGTGTGTGTGTGTGCTCTAAAATGTGGGCCACATAGTGACATTGTGCAGCGTATGTTATCAAGGGAAACGTCAAAAATATCCAAGTAAGTAGGTGCACACTGACACACTTGAAGAAATCTCATCCATCCATCCGTCCATCTATCCATCCATTCATTCGTCCATCCATCCATCCATCTATCCCGCCTGCAAGAAAAGCATTACGAAGAGCTCTCTGGTCATCTCAAGTTCCCAGCTGGCTTTGGGTATTATTGCCAGCAGCGCCTAAATATAACCTCCTCAAAGCCTCCTCGGAGCAGCGAGTAGCCCGGGACGACTCGCTAAACAACTTTTTGTCTCATCTGTCATTTCTTGGACTCATTTTCGACGTAAACGGAGGACTTTATGGAGCTTGGATGAGGTGCCCCAGTGGATTTTGTTCAATGGCTCTGGCACAAATCCAGCGGCCTTTTCTTATAGTCGTCAGTCTGCTTGGTGAGTCCAGAAATCACTCGTGAATATTTGGAGGCCTTTCCTAACTACGAATACATTCATTTCATTCAAACCGTTTTTAAGTGATGACATTTTCAGTACGGCAATACCTTTTTGTAGCGTGCGAGTGTCTGGGCGGCTGCGCCGAGGTGGACTCGTTGACGGAGGCCGTACGGGGCCAGGCCTTCGTGCTGGGTTGCATTTCCTGCAAGAAACGAGCAGAAGTGGGCGCCGTCGCCACCGTGGACTGGCACTTCAGACCTCAAGGACAGGAAAATTTCACGCATGTGAGATCACAGTGAATTTTCTGTCAAAGCAAACATTCGTCAAAAACCCGTGCCGGCTTTCCCTCCAGATCTTCCACTACGAGCACCCGAGTGCCGACGTAGTGGACGAAGCTTTCAGGGGACGTCTGGACTGGCTGGGCACCAGAGGCGAGGACATCCAGGCGGCCACCGTCGCCGTGCGCAACGTCAGCTACGGGGACGCCGGAACGTATCGCTGCACTTTCAGCCGAACGCTTCTGCTGGCGGGCTTTCGGCACCACGTCAGCGTGGAGAAGGAGGTGGAGCTCAGCGTGGTGGACGCCGGTGAGGATCCGCCCCCGTAACCACGCTTCGGTTGATATGAATTACGATAAGTCATTTGAGTTTGCCATCTCCGTTGAAGCCAACCGGGAGCTGGCGGCGGTGGTGTCGGAGATGGTCATGTATGTGCTGATCGTGCTCCTGCAGTTGTGGCTCATCGTGGTGGTGGTCTACTGCTACAAGAAGGTGTCGGACGACATGGACGCCCGCGAGGCACGCAGAGCTCTCAAGGCTCACAAGGAGTATGTCGAATGATCCTTCATAATTCACTAAATGCACCAAGAATGCATCATTTCAGAAGAATTAGTGAATTGTAATTTTACAAAAACTGGAAATCATTTTCTCGGATGAAATTGAAAATTTTCAAGTACGCATATTTGCTCAGTCATTTAACAAGAATAATTTGTCAGTTGGAATATAAATAAATATTAAAAAATATATTTAAGATAAAATATGCAAAGAAAAGAATAAATAAAAATAATTTTGACTGTTTTTTTTTTTAGAAATTTGATCAAATTCTTCAACACCACTTTATCATCTGACCTTTTTCTAGAGTTGTCGTTAATCTTTTTTTTTCCCCTCTCATTTTTCTGTGTTGCAGATTGCTGGACTGTGATGGCGTTAAGTTAGATGAACCTAAATAAGTCTTTTATTTCATCAAAAAAGCACTGTGTGAAATATAACAAATGATTTTTCTTGTATGCATCTCATTCCTCATACAAGTACATCCATAGTGTCGATGTGGAGTGCAAATGGTGCGTTCAAGGACACGTGGAGGTCACAGTGGCACAGTGAAAGCATTGTTCTGCCACTGAGCTGTCATTTCACACAGGTCTTAATCATACGAGGGAATCATTTGCATGGCGGTGTCCTCACATATTCTTTTCTAGAGTTGAATTCTAACAAATGTTTTCATTAAACGTGTTGACAGCGAGGCATTGGAGGAACTTCAGGTAGGACCCCGGCGAGGGGGTTTGCTTTTTAGGCGGCTGGAACGTTGCGTCTGGGCCATAGTAGGAGGGCAAGCAAAGTCATCACACAGGTAAGCTGATGAGTGCTTTATTACAACTTTGTTATCTCATTGACTTTGGTTTACATTACAAGGATGTTAGTTTAGGAGATCAACATTTAAAATAAAAGTCTTCTTACCAAAATAGAATTGCTTAAATTTGTGGAAATTCTATCTCTATAAATTCATGAATCTATTTTCTTATCATATATATATATAAGATGATAAACATTCAGGGACCTTTGGGAAAAATCATTTCAATTGAAAGGATATATATATATATATTTTTTGTCATTAACCAATTTGATTTGTTGTGGTATATTGTTGAATGGGCTGTGTGGCTATTAAAAATGTCTCTCATTTGAAAAAAGTATGCCTTTTATTTAACGTTTTTTTAAATCTAGCCATTGTAATATTGTTGTGATGTTCGTTATTACTATCCGTATATACTAGGGCTGCTGCTATCTCCTTTTAGAATCGATGAGTTAGATTAGGAAAGACTCTCATAGCCACAATACATACAAACATTTTCCCCAGGATACAAAAACTTGTACTCACTGCTCACCTTGCAGCAGGAGGCGACCATGTCTGACATCAACGCCACCGATTTGAGTTCCCTGCTGCTGTCCTGGTTGCATCAATGCCTCAACAGAACCACTGCGCAATCTCCGCAGAGCCACGCCAACACGTCCGCCACATTCCAAGGAGTCTTCTACATCCTGCTGGTGTTTGGCATGTTCAGCTTCTTCTCCTTCGCGGTCATGTTTCGTTTCATCCGCTCCAGGAAACTGGAGGGCTCCCAGGACCCGTACCAGGAGTACATAGCCCAAGACTGGAGCCGGAAGCGAACGCCGTCTACGGCCGCCGCGGCTCGGGTGTCATCGTCGGTGGTCATCTGTAACCCGGCGACAGAGGTGGAAAATCAGCAGTGAACCGCGCTCACAATAAAAATAAAAAATAAAAAAAAGAATTATGCAACAACAGTCAAGCATTGCTGCTCAATAAACTCAAGGCTTAAAAACAGAAAAAGAAGATGAAGTCAAGTTTGGTGCAATTCATTTGAGCCAACTCTGCATCCACGACAGCAGTCCTCGCTTGGCGCCTGCAGACTTGGCAGCGATATAGGCGGCATTGAGCCGCTTCCTCTCCTCCTTCCTCCTCTGCAGTCGTTCAACTCGGCGCCGTCCGGCCGCCTCCTCTGCGCGCCGCACCTCGCGCGCCAGGCTGAAATGTACCATTTGCATGTGGAGCATTGGAACAATCAGGTTGTAGCTGTCCACCTTCTTGTTGACTTTGGCCAGCTCTTCCTCGGCGTGAGCGCACAGCTCCTCCCAGCGGAGGCGCTCTGTCGGGCCGAGGGCTTCGCCCAGCCCGACCCGTCCGTCCAGCAACCGACCACGGATGCGATCGGCGGCCTCGCGGATGTCCCGCTGCGTGAGCGCCCAAGGTGGCTGGTAGCCGTTGTCCAAGAGGATGCGATTGAGGTTGTGCGTCATGGGGTCGGCGTAGGGGTTGCGTTGGAACTTGTTGAGCGGCTTTCCGGCGCCACTTAAATTGCGGAAGTCCCCCCGGGCCATGGACTCCTGGATTAGATCCTCCACCAGCCGCTCCACCGCTTGAGTGATTTTGATACTCCTACTGCGCTGCCGCACATCCCGCTCCACCAGCGCCCCTTCGGCCGCCGCCGCTCTCTCGTGCTCCCTCTGCCGGTAATCCGTAACTTGCTCCGCGGCCCTGTCGGCACGGAAATGGCGGTACTGGCGCTCGCGTTGGCTGGGGGTGCCAGAGCCCACGCCCTCATAGCTGAGGTAGTGTCTGTGCTGAGGGGCCGCACCGGTGGACGGGTCCTCGTCCTCATCCTGCACCGCCTCTCGACACCGGGCCTCACTGTGGTGAGCCAGCACAGAGCGGTAGGCCTCCTCCACCCGAGTAAAGAGGGCTGCATCAGCGGTGGGCATGCCGGAGTCCGGGTGGTAGAGCTTGGCCAGGCGCAAGTAGGACTCTTTCGCTCGCTCGGGGCTGACAGACTCGTCTGCGGGAAGCTGCAGCAGCCGGTAGCTCTCTCGAAGGGTGCTGCCGATGCGGGCTCTGGTGCTGAAGGTTCGGAGCCACCAGGACTGGCCAAAGTGAAGCAGAAGGAGAGATCCATGACGGGAAGAGTTGCAGGACACCAGCAGATGAGAACTCATTTCTCACCGCACGCCTGGAAAGGGAAAACACAACAATCAGAGTGTGGCCAAAGCAGAGAACAAGTGATGTTTATGTTTTTTCTTTCTGCGCAAAACCTATTACTAATACTTTTAATCTAAGTTTGGTGTCATCAGAAAGTAGATTTCGTACTCTTTTAGGCTATCAAATCTGTTTTACAATGTAACAATCTTAATTCTTTGCTAATTTAGCAATTTAAATCGGCAACGTCATAAAAAATACCCAGATCTTCCACTTCTCCTAGCTACAAGCTAACGAAGCTAAATAAGCAAGCCAAACCGTCAAACTTCTTCCGCTAGATACCACACAAACGTGCCAATTTACTCCTATATTACAAACTATAAAAATTGAACTTAACGACAAATACAAGGTGGAAATGGACTCACCCACTGCCAGTTACGTTTGTTGTTGCTTTTTTCTTCGTTTGCTTGCGTTTTCACTGGCGCTTGTTGAGAAAAGCACATGGGCGACATCCGGTGGCCTGGAGGTCACACAGCAGCCCAGTCGTCTTCACACAAAATACAAAACGATGCGTATGATGACAATTCCAATTGAAGTTGCGTTAAAAATCCGTTGTATATATTAAATAAGTTATAAATTAGATGCAATAAATAACAATGTTATTAGCTGCGTGATTAGGTGGTCTATGGTTAGGCTAATGTTAGACATTTGGATCCAAAACACTTTTACGTCATAAATTTATAACACGTATGAAAAAGGAAATAAAAAGAATACAGGCAACACCAAGTGGAGTGGGGAGAACCATGCATTCCACCCTCATGTTCTATTGATCGAGACAACAGCCAGAAGACACAAGATTAAAAGTTTAATCAAATCTTTGTAGAAAATACAAAATGAAATCAACTACGAACTAAAATGGAGTTTTTAAAAAACGTATTCTCATATTCTATTCAACATTAAACATTCAAAACGGATTTAAAAAGAGTTTAAAAATGTAAGTGATTTTAAGATCAATTTGTTGCAATATTTCCTGAGAATTTTTGGCATGAATTGTATCACATCTCCGCTCCGCTGCCCCTCGTTACCAGTATTGTATATAAGTCCTGTCCGCATCTCACTCCCTGTCGAATAGTCCTTTTCGCCCGTCCTGTTTGGTCCTGCCTGTTTTCCTGCTGTAATTTTTTGATCAGTAAAAAATCTTGCTTATCGTTTTCACTCCGTCTAGATCTTCCCACGTCTGGTTCCCGTCCTTTTCTGCTGCCCATACGTCACTATGTTCCCCTGCCTGTTTGTTCCCGTCATCGTGTCTTTTCCCTTCAATAAACCCTGGTGCAAGCGGCACTGAGTCGTCCGGCACCATTCCGAATGTGACAAACACACAATGGACTGCATCCTGTTGCCTCCACGAGTGAAAATGAGCCAGTTTTGAGGGTGTGGCATGTCCAATAAACTGAGGTTAAAGTTTAAAGCCCATAAAATTGGATGTTCACATGTTGAGGCAGCGCTTTATCGCCAAGTTACCTCAACAGGGCAATCGAGCATGTGGAACTTATCAGAAGCGAACGCTGATCTGTGTATCAAACAACACTTGTTTGAACATTTTGACTTTGTTTGGTACTCTTAGTCTCCGGAAAAGGTCGTGCGTAGAGAAAAGTGGAATTCTGTAAATTAGCCAAAGAGTGGAAATAGGAGGACAGACATCTACGCTTTTTTCTCCAGGTCCTCCACGAGCAATGGCTCTTTATCCTTGAGGATTTCAAAGAAAATGTCCTTGGCACAAATGCCAGACTTGAGAGCCTGCCTGTAGATCTTGGTCATCTTTTCCGGGTTGCCCTTTGTATCGCAGATTTCCTCATAGACCGGATCCTGGATGACCTTCTTTTTCAGCAGAAGGTTCAGAATTGGAGGGATGTTGGTCACGCGCTCAATTAGCTCCGTCCTATGCTTGTCCACAAAGTGCTCCTCTGAGGTGCAAAACATTGGGAACAAATGTCAGACAATTGGTAGACTCTCACATCATCCAAGCACGGCCAGTGAAAGAAATTTTCAAAGAACCCAAAACACATGAGCACAAAGAATACTCAAATAATATTATTACAGACAAATATCTATCTATACAAACGTAGACACATATTCATATGAATGCTGTATATATTAAAAATAAATAAGGAAAAAAATAAGACCAATTAAAGCAAAAATAGTGTGGACACCTTGATATTTACCGCTGGAGCATGTAGTCTCACCCGCAGCGCCGGCTGCTGCGGTTGCTGTTAGAAACAAGAACAATTCAAGTTAAATTCAAATTAAGTTGAAGTCATTCAAGTCATCGTGTCACAAGTCGAGTCTCAAGTTTTTTAATTTTTGTCAAGTCAAGTCACAAGTCATCAAAAAAGCGACTCGAGTCGACTCGAGTCCAAGTCACAGTGACTCGAGTTCCCATCTCTGATCTATACAAACGTAGACACATATTCATATAAATGCTGTATATATTAAAAATAAATAATGAAAAAAAATAAGACCAATTAAGGCAGAAATAGTGTGGACATCTTGATATTTACCGCTGGAGCATGTAGTCTCACCCGCAGCGCCGGCTGCTGCGGTTGCTGCGGTTGCTGTTAGAAACAAGAACAATTCAAGTTAAATTCAAATTAAGTTGAACAATTTTTAGGAACAAAAGCAAACGAAACGAATGAAATGAAATAGAAAAAAGACCTACCTTTGCTAGCAGATGACTTTGGGAAATGTTCGGCAATCAGGTCCTCTGAAAATATGTCAGATTTGCACTCGTTACACCTCTACTACAGTATATTTAAAAATATATATATATTTCTTCCAGTAGTTCTAAATATCATTAAATATATTAATTAATAAATGTGATTAAATATCTATCTATCTATCTATCTATCTATCTATCTATCTATCTATCTATCTATCTATCTATCTATCTATCTATCTATCTATCTATCTATCTATCTATCGCCCCACACAATAACACAAAATAAACAAAGAAATAAGAAAAAATACAACAAATTGTACTACCAAACTAATAATACCAAACATTTCAAAATATTTATTAAAAAAAAGAAAAAGAAAAAAAGAGAAGACAAGAAAATAGTCAAACTCCATGTGTGCGTGCCAACATTTGTCCTCACACACGCACACTGACTCACACGCCGATCATTTACCGAGATTTTTGGCCTCATCGAAGCATTTGATGGACTTGAGCAATTCGATGACCACGGCTGGAGTTTCGTCCTCGGTGAAAGAGGACACCAGCACGTTGGTTACGTCCATGAAGTCCTTATCCTGCACTTTGTTTTTCGCCACCTTTCTGTCACCGCGGCGATCCACCAGAGCATCACAGAACTTTTTGAAGTTTATCTTGGACAGGTCTTCCAGCGCGTCCTTCACGATGTCCTTTTTAGTGGGCATTATTTCAAATTTTTAGCGGGGAATTAAATCGAGAAGTTAGTGAACGAGCGAGATAAGAGGTCCGAACGCACCGCGGCTTTACTGTGGGCGGATTTTCGCTTTCGCTTTTATTTTTGCGGAAATGGACACGCCTAACCTCGACAGCAAACACACATGGCAAAATATCGTGAAATGTCATCAATTCGGACTGAATTAATTCTGACCTGGCACACTTACATACCTGACATACTTGAATTTTGAGCAAAGCGCAACTGATTGACTCAAGGCTCACATATTACCGAGGTAGCTTGAACGCAGCACCGCCAACCATGTGACCATTTGAATGAACCGCTTTACTTTAAACTACTTTAAACGAGTTAAAACAACTCATATATATATACACACTATATATAGTAGTTTGAAACAAGTGTGACACTTTCGATACAAACAAACGATAATGATAAATCAGAAATAGGAATTCCCCCGTCTTATTTCCGACTGCACTTCCGGGTTGCATCATCCACACGCAAATTTAAAATTCCATGTTTTTAAAAGGTCAAAGCTAGAAAACAAAAAATGATCTTGTGGAATTACACACTGAACCAAATGTTTTGATACAATCAATTATCCAGTTGCCTCTAAAACATTAGCTTTCTTAAATGGAACATTTCAGTGGCAATCAGGACAGTCGTTGTTCACGTACGCATTGTAAATTCACACATTTTATTGTTATACAATCGTCACACTGACTGGAAACGAGCGAATCATTTGAGTTTATTCATTGTAATTGGACAACAGAGGTAGACCTGAGTTTTGTATACTGTATATAAAAATATAATAAATGCACTAAACTACACTGTATTAACACTATTTACAGGTACTTTGGTTAACAGAAACAACAGTAAAAGCTGTGAAGTATTATGGACGTAAAAAGAGTCCCAAAAATGTTTTGTCCTATTGTTGCAACCTTATTTCCAAGATTAAAATAGATTTATTTTGGCACACTTGTGAATTTTCATAATGATTTTCTCACAAATTGCAATTTGTGTGTAGTATTGCACTGTTTTTTTGAAATTGGTTTTTTTCTTTATTAATTTAGTTTTCTGGTTTTCTTTGTATAAGCGTTTTTGTCTGTTTGGTGTGGCCCCAATACTTCTTGTTTAATTACCATAGCGGGAGATGCGGTGTCACGTTCTTCTTTGTAATGCTTCAAACGCCTCCTTCGCCCTGAGCCTGACATGTTGCAAATTTCCACCGCAAATTCTCCTCATCTCATGGTGACTTTGCACACAAATGTCACATATTGTGTGCATGATATGACTCACAAGGTCCATAGGTTTTGTTTTTTACTCCCATCGCTCGCTGCTGAAGTCTGACGCGGACGACTCTGTGCTGCTGGAGGTGGGCAAAATGTTCAGGCTGCTCAGCACCTCCTGTGCCGTCTTTCCCAGCATGCCCTGCATGTCGCAGACAAAGCGGTACACGTAGCGCTTGCCCGCCGTCTTGTGGATGATGTTCTTGTGGTAGTAGTAGCGAAGGCCCCGGCTCAGCTTCTCGTAGTTCATCTTGGGCTTGTTCTTGCACTGGCCCCAGCGCTTGGCCACCTGCGGAGGGAAAGACAAAGGCCGAGTTCAAGAAATTCAAGATAGCAGATACTTCCCTAAATAACAAATATTGTTCAGTACTACCTCAGTTGGGTCAGACATCTTAAACTCCCAGCCGTCCCCGGTCCAGGAGATGAAGGTGCGACAGGCGGAATCCAGAAGAAGTTCCAGTAGGAACTGCCACAGCTGGATCGGGCCAGAACCTGACATGTGGCATTATGTTAACATGATAAAAGCGACTCTGTATTTACTTAAAAAAAAAAATCCCAAAACAGTACAAACCTGGATAAGCGGACATAGGGGCCACGTGACTGTCCCTGTCGGGCCGCTGGAGATTTTTGCGCTTGGCCACACGGGGGTAGTAGTGGTCTGACGGCTGAGGGCTTGGGTTGGTGGGGGCGGGGCAGACGGAGGGCGTAGGCGGGTGCGGCGGGGGACCGCCAAAGCCAGCCGGGGAGTATTCGGACCAGAAGCCTCTCTGGCCGTCCGAGTCAGGGTAGAGGTCGGCCGTGTGGCGGCAGTATCCCGACTCGCCGTCTGTGTTTTTGACGCCCGGGAAGGGGCTGTGGCTGCCCTCTGTGGCCGGGCTGAACCGGCCGCTCTGGGGCACCAGGCTCTGGTAGCTCTGATTGGCCCCCGGCTCCTGGTAACCACTCACTTGGTGCTGCTCCACCATCAGCCCGTCTGCCGAAGGGAAACCGAGCTTAGTAACGTGCATAAGATCTTTATACCGTGGCCGCTTTAGATCGGAGCATCATTTTAAGGTTGATTTATGAATTTCTAAAAACACCTTGTGGATAAGAAGTCCACCAGGTGAATTCCTGGAATGAGTCCAGGTTGAAGAGACCAATGTCGCTTGAGTTGACTGCAAAGAAGAAAAAAAAGGCGCACGTTTAATGAATTAGGGAGCATTTGAAATCATCAAACAATCATTTTTATTGACCTTTCGGCGGCTCCGCATAACTGCTGTCGAGTGAATACTGCGGCTGCTGCGTGGACGCCTTGCTGCTGTCTAACAGAAAAGACACATCTTCACCAGGGTAGTCTGGAGGTTACACACACACATGAACACAAATATTAGGCAAGGTTTAGACACCCATAGTGGGAATAAATTTACACGTTGTCCATTTGAGTAATTCTTCTCATATGAGACGTGATGTTAAAATACATCAATACTGCCACACAAAAAAACACTACAGGTAAAAGCAGCGAATTGTTTTGGTGAGTTCACGTCTGGTCTGACGTCAGCGCACACAGACGCGCACAAATGGAAGTGCAATAGCTACAAAGTGTCACTAGATGGTAGTATTGCTCTGTAAACTTTCCATGGACTCAAAAGCCTGAGCGTTTTTTTTCAACTTACTTTTAAAAGTTAAATAATAAAGCTCTTATTCATTCGAAGTATGTTTATGTGCGAGAATGTTTATTTTATTTTTACTTTGTTCGACTTTTTTTGTTGTATACACATGAGTGTGATCTTAAACATGGCATGTACAATTAATAAAGATGATTGAATTTAACTGGTATTATTACTGTCTTTTAATTTTACCTCCTTACATTTTCAAAGCCATTTTTTTCACTTTATATTATTACACAAAAATGGGTGAACTGAAAATGTCAACGCAACAAACTAGGATGACATTTTAAGGTGGGCAATTTGTTCTAACATGAAAATTGGCTTTCCAATGACTGTTTACAGGACAAATTCCCCAACTTAAAACTCTAACACCACTCAGCAAATTGTTTTGGAGTAAACAACTTGCTTACGTTGTTGTGCGAACGAAAATTGTTGCTGTGAATGAGAATAATTTACATTTTAAAGTCGTAACTCAAATGACTACTTTAGCCTCCTAAAATCACAAGTTGTGTTTTTTACAGTGTAGGAAAAGGGGAAGAAGTTCAAAATCTTATTCCACGGGGGAGGTTCTGCAGCAAAATTACAATGTACCTAATGAAGTGTCCTGTGCACACAACAATACAAGCATCATGGGGGGGGGGGCAACCTGCTGTTCGAGAAATTAGACAAAACACTTATTAGTGGAGCAGGAGGGGGGGGGGGGGACATTTGTTTACCATCCAATCAGCGTAGGCTGGCCTTTTTTCTTTTTAGCTCAATGGATGGAGGAAACAGGGGAGGAAGAGCGTGGAGGAAACACCAGCGGAGGGAGTGTGACAGCGTAGTGATGGAGGGAGGGAGGCATGCACTCTAAATCTGTTGGAGAAGGAAGTCTGGAGGAAAGGATTAGCCAGGGGCAGGTATCTTTAACTTGACCACCCTGATTCACACACGCACATCGCCCCCTCCCTCTCTCACATGTGTCAAGGCCTCGTTGCAAAAAAGCTTTGACAGATGTGATGATGATGATGACGGGGAAACTATTTCCCGCGTCCTCCAAAGCTCACAGGAAGCCGGCTGCATAAACAATTGGCTCTTCATCATCTTTATCCGAATGAAAAGCATCATCATCAAATTTAGAGAAAAAAAAAAAAACTCACCGAAAGATGCAAAGTCAAACCCTGCCGGCACCTCCTGGGTTCTAAAGTCCTCCCCGTAGAAGCCACCTTGGCACACTTCCATCTAGAAATAGAAAAATAGAACTATTGTTTTTGCCTTTGGAAAGACATTTGTGTACAGCAATGACGTCATACCTTTATTTTGGTGTCGGGCTTGATAGCGGAATCCCAGTACATGTTGGTCCGTGTCCCAGTGTGAAGTCAAGTGAAGCGAAAGCTCCTCTGTGATGGGACGGCTCCGTTATAAGAGCAAAGAGGAGGGAGGGAGGGAGGGAGGGAGAGATGGAGGGGCAGGCCGAGTCGTGACCAATAGGGTAGTGACGTCACAGACAATCACCACCCCAAACCCCCACCCAGAGCACCCAATATTTTCATTCATAAACACCTATTAAAGTACACTCCAAAAAGAGAATTTTTAGCTGTTACTTAACTGTCATTTCTATCGGAAGTGTGAAAGAAACACACTTGTGTTTAACTGACTGATCAAATATTCCGTATACCTTCTACTAATAGATATTTTATGAGTGGAAAAGTCAATATATTTCTTCTTCTTTTTTTTTTAAGTTGGGTAAGACCTTTTCATGGTTAGGACATAAATATAATTATTTTTGTTCGATCAATCTCACAACGGTGTTTACATGAAAAAAACTACATGGATTTGACATATTTACAATATGTATGATCGATTAATTGTAATTCAATCAGATGTATTTTTTAGTTTGACACGGGGATTACATTATAAATAAAATATATTACATAATTTACTCATGCAAAAACAACGCTGTATGATGCAATAAATCACCACAAGCTAGCTAACAAAAAAGTAGGGAACATTACAGAAATTAAAACAAAAAAACAAAAATGGAGTGATGAACAAATCAAACACGCTGTTTTATGTGATAACGGTTGAAAAAAAAATCTATAAAAGAAAATGGATTCATAAAAATATATTCTTCGCTGTTTTCAATTGTTCAGATACACAAACTTCTTTTCGACGTTCGAGTAATAGAATGTTATTGTGACGAATCAACACATTAATATGATCATTTATAGACAAACATGTTTTTTCTCTCACTAGCTGCAACGAACGAGCAATAAATGCGCTAATAGCGGATAACGCAACTTGGCCACACAAAAAACACACGCGATATCGCTCATAATAAACGTTTTTTTATTTTTATTTTAAAGATGCTTTTGGTTTGTTAAAAATCGGAACTGCCCTAAAATAAATATTTGAAGCGAAATGCGTCATTTATGTTGCATTTCTCGCTTCTTCATAATGATGTGGAGGCAGAGAACTACAAAAAAAAAAATGTGGCGAGAAAAATCAGTGTGTATCTTTAGGAGGCATTTCGCTGAAACAATGGCCAGTTAAAGACGCGCGCGCGCGCACTCACACATAAACACATGCACGCAGGCTGGTTGATGAAGAAAGTCTTGAAATCTCAGCATGAGTGGTGGCTGCAGATAAGGAAGGCCTCCCTCCAGAGCCTTATGTAAACAAACACTACTCGGCTATTCTCTCACACAAACACCCAACACGCACGCGTACACACACACACACACACACACGCCGCATCTGGAAAAGTGGGCTCTCGGGTGAAATCGTGCGCGTCGCTGAGTCGTGATTGGGGAGCCCCTCCTCGGCCTGGCTGGCTGGCAAAAAGGCGGCTAAGGTTACACAAGAGGCGGGCTGATTAACTGCCGGCAACGAGCAGTTTAGGAATCCCAACACAGCACCGGCACAGACCCAACCGAGGGAGTTTAGGGACCGTTCTTTCCCCTAAAATGAATAATGATATCATTTTCCTCTCGTTGTGGGATCTGTGTTTGTAAATGATGCAACTGAGTTGGCTTATAATAGACAGTATGACACGACGCTACTTTTTAACATCAAGTGTTACCAGGGGCAGAGCTAGGTGGTGGCCAGTGATGGCCATGGCCACCCCCATCTCGGAGAAAATGTTGATACCTGAGACTTTCCTGCCGTTTTCACACGGATGCAATTTTTTTCAGATCGCGCGATGCTTTATTACGGCTCTCATGTGAAACACTCGCCGCATTTCTGTACGCGTGTGAACTTGGCTGGAGACGGACAGACAGACAGAGTGAGTCAGTGGAGAGGATCACAAAGCAAAAGAAGTTGCCAGGGAATGTTCCTTCATTGTGTCTGACAGGAAAGCTGGGATCAACAAAAGGCATCACCTGGAAAATGACGCCGCACGTAAACATCCAAGCAGCTATTCTGGGAACACTCAAGACATATTTTAGTGTGACAAGTCACTTGTGTGCTTTGAAATGTTGCCAGAAATTCAGGTTACTTACCTATCAAAGTTGGGCACACAAGTCTTATTTTCCCGACAATACAAGCTGACCTTGAGTGAGGGTAGATACACTCAGCCAGTCATTAAAATCTTGTTTAATTAAAAAATAATTGTATTATTATTATTTTTTTTTTTTAAAGCTGGAAACTCCACCCACTTCCAACCATATCAATGGGCGGCCATTTTGCCTAATGGCGGCTCACCTGTTTTCTGGGTTTGGTCATGTGACATTCGCAAATTGAGCAGGATTGGTCGTAACCTTACGCAACTGTGACGTCATTTTGAGTCGAAAGCATACTGGGCGCCCGTTGATATGGATGAAAACAGGTGGATTCATCAATAATGTTTCACAACTACATCCAATTTCTTTTCTTTGACTTTTTTTGTTTTGGCTTTGAAAAAATTGGACCGACCCAGGAAGTTGAGGTCAAATCGACCAAGCAGCCTGGGTTGATCTAAAATTGAACCCAAACTCAACACATCATATACCATTTGGATTAAGTGTCATTCAATTATTTCCAATTCTCCTTGCTACAGAGCGATCATAACTAATCTTCAATCTAAACTGAGATCACGTGGCTCCTTGCCCTGAAAATTTGTTGTTTGAACGCAAGGGTGACTTCACTTCCCACTTTACAGAAAGAGAGCGAGCAAGAGAGAGAAAGCTTGCCATCCGGTTTATGGTGCGCGAGCAGAAAAAAAAAAAAAAAGCACCACAATGGTTTGCGCCATCGAGTCAATGCACCTCAGCGTCAATTGAAGCCCGCAAATAATTGAGCAGCTAAAAAAGAAAAGCACGAGAAAGAGACGCGTTCAATGAGCAAGCCGCTTCGAATATGGACTGCACCATAAAGGTAAGGACGTGCGTTGAAGTTGTCGTGGACTTTCCACGCGCACGACCCGAAGCCTTCTTCCACCCACACCGCGAGTGAGAGAGTCCTCTGCACTCTTTCCTTCTTGTACAAAATTTCCTCTTCCTTCCCGTTCGTGGTTGTATGTCGGTGCTAGAAAAACACAACTTAACAGCCGCATCTCTTGCTTTCCCTCTACGCTCGCCATCCAAAGGGACACTAATTAGCGTGCGCACCCAAAAAACAACACCCCATTTTTTCTCCCTATAGTCTTCTCGTTCTCAGCGGGCCGTTATTTATCTCATCACTTTTGTTGTTCTTTATACTACACCGCCGCAACCGAACCGAACCGGCACGGACACGACGCGTGGATTTTCAGGGTTTTTTTTTTTTACCAAAGAGGTTACGAGCGCAATTTAGCGAGAAGCGTCGAAGCTGTGCGCAACAATGGAGCGGCAGGTGTCCCTCAGGGCATCGTGGATGGCCACTGGGAGACCAAATACGTGCAAAAGCGGTATTTTATTTCTGTTGATCCTCCTATTTCATTATGTTACGACTGTTTTGACTTTTTGATTCGAACGAGAGTTTAAAAGCAGTCTAAAAAGTGCCGATTTTACATCGCTAACAAAAAACATTTGATATATATGTATTTTTGAAACGCCTCCTATAAAACAACACTTAATAATTCTATATTTGATTTATTCCAAACGGTTTTTGGCTTTACAAAAAAAAGGCCTCTGTATAGATTGAGGAAGTCCTATTTGAGATATTTTCAAAATAAAGGCGTGTCTCGCGTGATAACGATGTGACTAGTATTATATTGTATATTAACGAATTTGACAGTGAAAAAACGATGTTTTAATTGGAATGGGTTTTCACGTTTAAAAAAAAAAAAAAAAAAGTGTCACATGCACATTCTTTCGCACACAATGGCCTGCCGCAAAGTTTTCTCTCGCGTCGATTGTGTGTGTGTGCGTGCGTGTGTTTGGTGGGGTTTATTTTAAGTCTAATTTATAGCTGCAAACGGGAGCGCTCGTCAGGTGTCGTTATCTCAACTCAGCAGGCTTCCTGTCTCAAACCTCAGACTTTCCGCACATATTTCCGGCTGCCTGGACCATAGAGACACAGAGTTTAAAACATTTTCAAAGTATAAAAATGAGGAGGAAAAATAAAAAGCTTTGGTCGACGACTGGAGAGAACTTTTAGCAAAGGGGGAAAAACACACAGTTTGCAAAATCAGCTCAAGTTAACTTTTACTTCTGCTTTTTTTTTGGGCCTCAGACATGCTCGTAACCTTTGCACAACTTTGTCAGAGAACTCGTACTGCTTGCAGAAAAAAAAAATCACCTCAAAAAATGGACAGCATGGCTTCGGTTAAAACCACAAAAGGATGTGGATTTTGTTGTTTCAAATAATAGGGTGAAATTAAAAGAGGCTCCTTAAAACATTACTTTAGTATTTCACATAGAAAAAGTGATCTGTCTTTAAATTCTATTCTTCATTTCCTCAAAAATCTCCCCCCAAATCCAAGTGACGAAAAAATACAAATCTGATACAGTGATATTTCCACCATTTTGTAAATAAAAATTATTATTATTATTTAACAAAACAAGTTTGTTGTAAAATCATGACTTACACGGCTATAAAAGTTTGGATTGTTTTTTGTAAAATTTTCTGTTCTCATAAGATTGTGTTAGAAAACAATTGGCTTTCTTTGGAACTAAAATATTTTGGCCTAGTTTAGTGAACGTATCATGATAATCTTTAAAGTTTATACCTCGCAAAAAAAAATCCCACTGGTAAAATAAGTTTTTATTCTCTTAACATTTTGACAATCTTTGTTAAAAATTTAAAAAAATCTAACAATCACATTTTTATTCCTGTTAAAAAATCAAAGTTCATAATACGTCGCAATTATACATTTTACGGTCAAAAAATAAAACTCATTTTGTAATTTTTTAACTTGACTAACAATTATGTCCAGGTTTTCACTTATTCTCATGTTAAATGACTTGAAAACAAGTTTTAAAATAAAATGAGAGCATTTTTCACTAAATGTCTAACATTATTTTCAGAAAATAATTTTTCTGATTAAAAAAATGTCCTCATAATATTACGTTTGTTTTTTTACCCCCCAGGCAAAAACTTTACTCCTGTAAAATCATCTTTTGCAAAAGTGTATTCCATACCTGTGTGTTGCCTATTGGTCACATGTTGCTGCTGAGTATAAACAAGACAGCCATTTTCCTTGGGAGGCAGTTATCAGATGCCGGAAAGGCGGAACAGGGGTGCGAAGTTTAACACCTGACAATCGCATCTCCCACCCTCTTGTGTCAAAAGCAATCGATACTCTCAACAACTTACAACAGTCAGATTGATTTGGGCCACGAAGATTGATTTTTGGGCCTTGAGCAGCGCTTCTGTTTTGGGCAAGACGGTGTGGTTGGCTGTGATGCAATATGTCGCTGGTGACTTGTGTGGAAGTTGCTCTCTCTTACAACAACACACGACGCTTGTTGCAGCTTTTCAGGGCTCAAAAAGGCGGCGCCAGCTCTGCTTCGTCTCCAAGAGGCCGTTGCATTAGCGGTGCTTTTTGTGCTTTGTGGTTAGCCAGCGAGTGATGGAAAAACAACTGCTGCGCTCTCTACTCTTGAGGATTAGTCGTATCTAATGTAGGCTGTTTGGTGCCGGTTTCGGGCCCTTTTCTCACTTCTGCACACTAATATTTGACTCAAGTTGTCACAGTGCTCCATGCGCTAGTACATGAATCAGAATCGGCTAACAGGCGACAAGCTAACCAAGTAACTAATTGGCAACTGTTCCATTTTTTTATTTATTTTTTTACTATAAAAGAAGGCGTTAATAGTGGTCACGACAAAGCTACAAGACGAGCTAAGTCAACAACAACAATGGTTTGGCTGTGGGATGACCTTGCCTCTCCCCTACCACCACCACCCTTGACCACAGGGTGTTTTGCAGATTTCAAATGACCCACATCTTTTCAACTTCCTCTCCGTGGGCCCGTGCCAAAAGGTTCTGCTGCACATGGCGGCCGGGTTTCCTGTCGGCCGCTGAAAAAGCACACCGCTGACGTGCGAGGCCCAAAAGACAATGCTGGGCTCCTCTAAACAAACATGCTTCTCAGGCTCCGGACGTCGTAGTTGTTGTGGTCTACGCGCAGGCGCATCAACGCATCTTGCCATCTTGAAGCTTACGCAGAAGCTCTGAAAGCTTCGTTGGACCCCACCTACTCGCGCCGCAAACCCAACCCTATGACTCGCTTGCGCTGCGGTCAAAGACCACTGATGCTTTTCAAAGACTTGTCATCTCACATTTCAGCATTTGCATTGACACCTCAGCATATCCTTTCTGACAGTAATTGAGTAGGAAATCAACCAAAGGTTTTTTTTTGGTGAACTAGTGTAGGTGGCGAAGATCTGGGGTAACCATGGCAAAAAAACAACAACAACAACAAATGAACCACTGAGCATTTTACCAATGGCGATAATTAAGGTAACCAGGAAGTGTGTTAAAATAGCCATGCACTGACCCACTGGCTGTGTTGCACAGGAAGCGCTGTCTGTGGTGAGCGAGGACCAGCCCATATACGAGCCGCCCTACACCACCACCATGCACATGAAGACTGAGATGACGTCGCCGTGCGGATTCAAGCAGAGCCCCGAGCCCGCTGAACCCGACTGGCCGGCCGCCGCCGCCGCCGCCACGGCACAGAAGAGAAGCGAGCATGTCAACGGAACTAAGTGAGTCAAGGCGGGGTCACAACGGAATCAAAATCCCTTTGTAGCTGAACTTAATTTAAAAAAAAAAAAGATATTAACCATGAAAAAGGAGTTTTTAAAATGACCTGCTTCAGTCATTTGTTGTTATTTGTGCTAAATCGTCCCTCGGTGTGTCGTAGCCACGAGTCCCCGGTGGACTGCAGCGTGACAAAGCGCTCCCGCCACATGAGCAACGACGGCGTGCCCATGCCGTACCAGCCCTCGTACCCGGAAGCCCGCGTCAGCCCGCCCAACGTCACCCCGCCCAGCATTACCGCCACGGAGGAGAAGCGCGTCATCGTACCGGCAGGTGAGCATCGGACCCGCCCGGTCACTCCACAATCATTTCTATCGGAACCTTTTGCTACAACTTGAATTGGACCTTAACAGACGATGCTAAGTTGGGTGACGGCGAGCGTTTCAATGAGTCAGTCGGACTTTTCCCCATACAAGTCACTGAGGGATCAGATGAGACTCACCGAGGAGTTGCGTCATAATATGTGGATATTGCCACACGGCATTGTGAGTGTTAACAATTGGCATGCGGGGACGCCGTCGGCAGCCAGCGCACCATCAAAGGTGCGCTCATTGTTTTGTTCCTGGAAATGACTCAACCCTTCCTGCCGTGACACATTTTCGGACTGGACATCAAGATATTCAAATGGAGTCCAATTTGACTGGTATAATCAAAGTCCTCATGGTCAAATCATTTCAAGTGAATCGACAGCGGTGACTAAATTTGAATCAACAATAAAGATCCCAGCCATGGACAAATACATTAACGCGAGACTTCCCACTCTCTTCCCAATATCAGATCCCGAGGTGTGGACACAGGACCATGTGCGTCAGTGGTTGGACTGGGCCATCAAAGAGTACGTCCTAGAGGAAGTGGACGTCATGCTCTTCCAAGCGCTGGACGGCAAGGCCTTGTGCAAGCTGACCAAAGAGGACATGATGCACCTCACGTCCGCCTATAACGCTGACATCCTGCTCTCGCACCTCAATTACCTCCGGCAGAGTAAGGCCACGCCCTTTTCCTGCCTCGGGCTATTTTTAAGTTGGACTACCAAATCTATTCGTGGTTCCAAACTATAAGGTGACATTATTGCATACTGGTGGTTCACTTTAGTCTTCTTGGTCTTTCCCGCCAGGTAGTCCAACTTTCTCGTACTCCACGACCGTCTCCACCAACACACCGCCGCCGGCACCGCCGCCGCAGCCGCCGGCACCGCAGCCTCGACTTCAGGTCAAAGCTGGTGAGACTTGTTTTTATTTGCCAACAACAGTTTGCAAATCTCCATCGACCTACTGAGAAGTCCCCGAAACATGACACGGACTCACCATTGAGTCCGCAAGCCAACAATCGACATCAAACTGGTAATCAGCCCACGACTCGTCTCATTTAAACGAGGTTCCATCGGATCTCTATCGAAAATGCCTGGATCGAGTTTATATTGCTTCATGAGCCCAAACTTAAGCGTGGTGTTCTTCAATTCCCGTTCCCCAAATGAAAGTCCCACCCTGAACGACCAACGAGAGGTTCTGCTTGTATCGTCCGACCATGATTAGCAAATTCTCCGCTTATCGCAACCAAACAAGAGAGCGGGAACGAGCCAGGCTTCAAGAAACAATGCGCCGAGAGTTCAGAGCCGTGTTACATAGTTTCACCAGTCGAAGGAGGTTCCTTGGCACAACACTGGCCCCGACTGATGAATCCCAAACTCAACAGGCCGTTTCAGGCAGGAAGCAGCTGCAATGGCACAGGAAGTAGGGGTGAGGGGGGGGAGGCTCGCTGTAGGTCGCACTGCTGGGACACAACTCACAATCTGGTGGAGACAGAGATGGCTTAAACAAAAGAAAGCTCACCCAAGAAACGACGGGGTCATCTCCAGACCTTCTGACTTCTTATCGTCCCGTTGGCCCATTTACGGACTTCCTTCCCGCCCGAGCTTCAATGGCCACTTCAAAAGATTTTGCTGATGCTCTGCAAGCGCACGCCTGGTGCCGTCCGCCGTACTCATCAGTCTCATTGTTCTGTTGTGCGCAGAAAGCAGTTTTGATGAGATTGGCCGCAGGAACAGCTGGAGTACAAACGGCATGACGGTAGTGCCCAAAGGTAAGAAATCAACGTATGGACATGATTCATTCCAACATGTCAAAACGGCTGCCGTCTTCCTTCTTGGTAGGTACCGCCATGGAGCATCAACACAGCAGAGTGACAGAACCAGTAACAAGAATCGGCCAAGGTTTGATTCATTGAAAACATACTGAAAAGAACACATCATGAAGTGCAGCTAATGCGAAGGCCATGAAATGATCTGGCCTGAAAAATGGACACCACGCTAATGGTAATAGGCCAATTTGAAACAAAGAAATAAAAATAGAGGCTGGTGACCCATTAAGTGACACTTGCTCGAACATTAAAAGTAACAAAAACACCACGCGCTTGTTCCAATTAGCAAAGTAACATTTGTATAGCCACAGAAAAGTGGAGAATATCACTTTATAAAGAAAGCAACACTACTCACGTTGAGTGACGTAAGCTGCAATGCTGCCACCTAGCGATGCGACCCAATATTGCGTTTAGTGGGTGTGCAGTGTATATCATCGTATTTATCGATTAGTAGCCCAAGTAGCGTCATTTATTGTTTCGTGTATATTCAACTGAGAGGCAAGATGGTTTTTGTTTAGTTAGTGAAATGGCCCTGCTTCCTTCACTGCCACCTGTAATGTCTTCTTGTTACTCTTTACAGACCCCTATCAGACATTAGGGCCCATTAGCAGCCGTCTAGCAAACCCAGGTAAGGAAACTATCGTAGAATAGGTGGAACAAAACAAATGGGGCCTTTGCACTGTCTGTGATGGCATTGCAAGAAAAAAGAAAAAAGTGAGAGCCTGGCATAAACGTTACAGGCGGAGGCGACGTCTGTGACCTTTTGCCTTGCTCTTTTCCTCCTCACAGAAGGCCAAGCCGCCCGCTCGTCCAAGAACCGAACAGGCAGGCACAGTTCGCACAAGCTGCCTGACCTCAGCGCCCAAAGGCCTGTGGGTAAGGTCACTGTCCAAAAATATATCAAACAGTGAAAAGGTCCCATTTGTTGATTTAAATACGGGGATAGTAATCATATAATATGCATGTTTTCCACTCAACCCACTTTTTATGGCAAACGCTTAAAATGACGACCAAACCATGACACCATTTAGCCGCTCCCAAAATGTCGACATCAAACTAAAATGGCCGACATAGTGTTGTGCATAGGTCCTTGAGACTTCATCGTGCGTCCTGTGACGAAAAGACATGTCCACTAATTTCCTGTCCAGTAGTGACACCGATATCACAGGCTGATTTTTTTGTTGTTGTTGTACTTTTGGATCTTAAACGGCTGCTTCAAAACAAAATGTCTGACTTCCTGTAAATGTTTGCACCAGTCCTTGAGACTTTTTCATGCTTCCTGCCACGATAGATGTGTCCAGCCAGTTACATGACTTGATACTGAGACACAACTTCTGGACAGGTTCAGGGCAGATTCAGCTGTGGCAGTTCCTGCTGGAGCTGCTGTCGGACAGCAACAACGCCAGCATCATCACCTGGGAGGGCACCAACGGCGAGTTCAAGATGACCGACCCCGACGAGGTGGCCAAGCGTTGGGGCGAACGCAAGAGCAAGCCCAACATGAACTACGACAAGCTGAGCCGGGCCCTGCGCTACTACTACGACAAGAACATCATGACCAAGGTGCACGGCAAGCGCTACGCCTACAAGTTTGACTTCCAAGGCATCTCGCAGACGCACCAGAACCACCAGGCGGCCGACAGCGGCGGCGGCGGCATGGTCAAGTACCAGACGGAGATGTCCTACGTGCAGCCTTATCACAGCCACCAGCCCAAAATGAACTTCATGACGGGCCACCCGCCGCCGCCCATGCCCGTCTCGCCCGGGAACTTTTTCGGCCCGCCGTCCACGTATTGGAACTCGCCCAGCAGCCCCATCTACCCCGGGGCGGCCATGAACAGACATCCCGCCACCCATTCCCACCTGAGCTCATATTACTGAGCGCACACACATTCCAAAAAGGGGAAGATGAGTTTTGTTCTAAAACGGGCATTCTTGCTGGAAAGTAGGTTGGACGGACAGACACGAGGGACAAACGGACGCCTGTATACTCTTCCTGGGATATTATATGAATATACTGATGACACGCTGTATTTACTGTATTCAATTATGGAACCAAGTTTCTCTTCTCTGAGTAGAGCGGATAGAAAAAGTCGACACATCCAAAGCAAGTGAGATCCTTCATTTCAAAACTCTTTCCACCCTTTTTTTTTAGTTTGTTAAAAAAAGGGAAGTAAAAATGAACTACTGATCTAATGTACCTCTGAAAAGTGCTACGTGGATGAGGTGAGGATTAATCACATTCAAGTTAAATAGGAGTGCCACCAAGTGGCTCCGATCAACACCAAATGAATTTTAGCTTTCTCTACAGACACACATTTATTTACTTTCTGATAAAAGGCACAAAAGGAAACAACTATTAAAACAAATGAATTTAATTTGTTGTTGATCAGGGGCACCTTAAATTGTGACAGGTGTGCATTGAGTCCCATTTAATATGTGACTGGTTATTACTTAAGACAACCACGTCCCAGGTAGAAGAGGGTGTGCACACTTGTGCAACTGCATTATATCAGCTGTAGATTTTTGCTTCCCCTAAGATATTTTTGTCAATTAGGTTTTATAGGTCATCCATCTAGGTCTCATCTTTTTTTTTTTTTCTTTCAAAAATGAAACTGGCTTTGAACAGGGGTGTGTAGACTTTTTAAATCCACCGCAAAGAACTTGTTTGATAGCTGGCGGCGGAAACTTGACTTGCAAGACTTTTGTAAAAGAAATTGTACAGAATCTTCCGTTATGTAGCAAGGCGTCATTTACTCATGTTAATAAATGTTCCCTGTAGCTAACAATGAGACTCCTGTGGTTGCGGCGTTGGGCTTTATTCGTCAAACTCAAAGATATCTTCAAAGGTTCGGCGAGGTTCTTTGATGACCTCCACCACAGCGGAACCCTTCTTGACCATCTCCTCGTCCTCCCACTCCCAGTCTGCCACCTTACCCATCGCTTCAGGCTTCGTCGCCTCTCGGCTAGTCTTCAGCGTCAGTATCTTCATCCGGGATTTTTCCACGCCTTTCACTTTAGGCTCTGGATGAAGCACAAGAACGTCATCACAATTGTGTTTATTAAAGCCCAGCCCGCTCTTTGCATGCTTTAAGAATGTTTTTGTTTACCGTGGGAATGTTTGATGATGTCAAAGTCTGGATAGGTTTCCAAGATATCCTCCTCCATCACCTGCTCCTCCTCCTCTACCCACTCCACACCTCTCCCGCCAAACGGCCACTTTAACTCTGTCGCATCAATCAGTTGGAGCCGCGGTGTGGTCGGGCCTTGAATGACCTCCAAGGTGGTCTTCACCACGGAAGGTGCTGCTGTCGTGGTGGTGGTGGTGGTAGTGGAGAAGAACAATGGCTGCTTCCTCTTGTGGTTTTTGAATGGTTGCCCTCTTGGCTGCACTTTCCACCCTCTGCTGGTGGTTACTTCGCTCACTGGAAAATGGGAAGATATGTCAATAAGGAATTTTGTTGGTGCTATTAACGAATAAAGGTACAATGCAAAATATTTTTAAAATAGATTTCTCACAACCGGCAGCAGAGCCACAGCTGGAGTCACAGCAGGCACACACCCAGTCCCAGCCATGGAGCTCCACCCATCTTAGGAGGAAGCAAAATGGTCGTAGAAATAGTTCATTTCAAAGATGTCCAAGTAGTTCATTAAATCTGCAGTAAAAAAACTAAAAAGAAAAGAAAACCGACCTTCCTAAGTTTGTGTCGTAGTTGCAGGTCTTTGCCGTCGGAGTGGGAACGTCACTTTCAGCCGACATGGTGCAGTGCATGTAGAGTTGCTGTAAAATGGACCAGAAATTTACTGGCGGTCAATTGGTTTATCCTGGAATAGGTCGCAAAATGCAACTCACTTGGTCTGTCATTCCTCGGAAGTAGAAAGCATCCACGGAAAATCGGACAACGTTGTTCTTGTATGGGATGAATCTGGAGCGACCATACTTGCTTTCAATCATGCACCTTCATCATTGGAGGAAGTCTGTTTGTTCAAAAGTACACATCCATTTTGTGCTTGACGATTTTTTTTTTACCCAAAATCCTTCACAACCGGAAATTGAGGCTTGGAGGTGTGCGACTTATTGGGTGTGGCATAGCACGAGTGGACATACAGCCTCATGTCTTGGGGCACAGACGGACCCTCGACCTCAAAGTGCATGGGCTCACCCAGGATGTACTTATCAGACGGAGAGAACCTTTCCCACCGAGCTGCCAAATACAACACAAGGAATATGATCACATCTCCTAGTTGTTTTTTTTCTCCTTTCCCCATTTATGTCGATTCTTCAAAGTTATTTCAAGAGGCAAAGGAGATTACCGTTCAGTGGTGTCAGGATAAAATTGGCTCTGTTCCTCATTGCTTTGAAGATGTGGCGCATGCGCATTTTTGGAAGGTAGCCAACTTTGTAGGAATATTGATACCTATAAAGGCCAAAGAAAATAGTCATTTTAATAACAGCGAAACATAATGTCAGACTTGTGTTGTGGCAGTCACCTGGTGTAATTGCAGACAACGGGCATCACAAAGGGCACGGATCTCCTTATTAGGCCAAGGTGCATCTCGGGGTTGTACTGCAGTGTGTTCGAATAGGTCATGTGTCCATTAATCATCTGCGCAAAAAACAAGTGAATTGTCAGAATCAAAATAGACGCTGGATGCCACAAAAATGGATTTGTGTTTTTTTTCTTTTGTTGAGTACAGTACCACACCTACAATAGTTTGTACACAATTAACATAGAAAGTAATAGACCAGTACGTTCGTTATTTGAAGCAGTTCAGTTGCTCAAATAATGACGTAACCAGTGTTTCGCACATAGATGACGTCAAGGCTCATAAATAATACAAATATCACACTTTTAGTCAGCGAGCTGAACATTTGATACAAACAAAGTACAAAAAACGACTTCATCTAACTTCAAATAGCAGAAACAAAACAAACAATTGTAGGCCTCACCGCCATTTTGCGAACATGTCGCCAGGTGATGTTAACCAGATCATTGAGTTATGCTATTTGTTGACTTACCCATAAAACGGTTAATTTCATAAAGGCATTATTTGTAGACTTTGTGATGAATGGTGGTCAACATAAATGAGTGTACAACAGTTACTGTTGTCCCCTAAAAGCTCACCTGTCGTTTGGTTCCACACTGGTCGAGTCCATGAAGGAAATAAATATAATTCTTGGACGATTTTGTTGCTTGACATGATCCCAGTTTGAGCTGATTTATTTCGCCAACACCGAGGATGCTCTTGGGCACTCGGACGAGCATTTTGTCCATTTTGCATGAGGTCCTCACGGTGCGATGACCCGACGGGCCTGGTGGCCTGGCTGGCCCAGGGAGCAGGCGCTCTCGGACGGGCCTGGGTAGAGGCTCGAGGCCGCTAGCTTTGACCGGGTACAAGTGGAGCTTTTCCAGCGGCGGTAGCGCGGAATGGACGAACACGGGTAGTTTTAGGTACGCCTGCGGAAAAGTCCGACTTTCTAAATGGTCAGTCATGGTCCGGTTCGTTAAAGCACTCGTGAATGGAGGTGAGGCACGCCGTAATGGCGCCTTCCCTCCTTGGAATGAGGAAAACAGCGACAAAAGTATAAGGAATGGGAAATAAATCATATCGAGTGCACTGAATTGCTCTGAAAATGTGATGAATTAGTTTTAATCTCGCTTTTAAGCGACGGTTTTGCTGAAAAAGCACAGTTGGTCGCCTGCGTCCAATTACTCTCTAAGTTAAATGGCGCCACCTTCTGCTCGTTTGATGTATAGCAGCCAAATGCCCCCCATTTTAAACTTCCGTTACCAAATGTTTAAAATAACGAAATAAAATCTCAAACGCCTCGAAATTTTATGTACATGCATATTTATTTATTTATCTATTTATTTATTTATTTATAGACTGAACTGCCCAACATTTTTTTTTAAACTGCCATTAAAGCGATGTATTATAAAACAACGTTATGTTACTACATCCCACCGACATTATTTATTTTCATGGAGCACTACTCCTCAATAAATTATTGCCTTCTCGTGAAAAATAGCCCGACGCCCCGTGCACGTCATTTCGATTCAAGTGTGAACCAGTCACACCTCCCCACGTCTGCTGGTCACTCTCCCACTGTCACACCTTGGGGGTCTTTGACACGGTGGCGTCGCTCTCCCACCGCCGCACTTCCACTTCAAAAGGATTCACATGCACGCGTGGAAAATTTGGCGCGCCAGCACGCGGCACACATGCAGATGGCACGCGTGGATTTTACAAGTGTGAATGCAAACGTGTTCATGTTAATTTGGCCCGCACGCGCACGGCAACGGACATGCAAAATCAGATCGTTGCAGTACGCTTGTTAGTTATTATTCGTTTGCGAAATAATTAATATAAGGCTTCACACAGTAGAAAATATCTTAATCTTATTTACTTGTATTGAATTATGCATTGAGAGACGTTTCGGCTGCTTTGCTACAAGAAAATCGGAATTTATTTTGCATACTGGAGCGCCGAGGTTTTTTTTTTTTTTTTTTAACCATTAAGCGGATTTATTGCACTAACTTGTGCGGAATTATTAGAGGGAGCTCAATTAATCTAGTATAAAAGTAAAATGTAAAGTCTGAGGCAGCGTGACAGAAAGAATGGATTTGTCAAGGTGGCATGTGATTGGCTGTTGGGAAATGGGCGGGGCTTGAGCGGACAGAGTATAAAACAAGCAACTAGGCTTAGTTGCATCCTTTTTCTGACACCAGAAGACTCCTAAAGTTAGAAGAAGATTGAATCATGAAGCTCATGCAGGAAGCAGAGGATGCTATCCGCGAAAGAAAGGTAAAGAAGCACTTGAAATAGCTTACAGTATTTTTCATACACAATATTTGAACGATGATATTCGTTTTGAAAAGTGTAGTTTAGCATGTATATGAAAGATTTACTTTTTTTATTGTATACTCTCTCTCTGCAGCTTCTAAAATCCCAAGTGGAGAAGCGTCGACGTGAGAGAATGAACCACAGTCTCGAGCGTTTGAGGAGCATGTTGATGCAGGAGCCGCAACAAGTGGAGCAGGTAAAAAGGCAACATAAGAACTCAAATTGAAGCCATATGGAGGGGAGCACGGTGACCTAGTGGTTAGCACGTCTACCTCACTGTTCTGGGTTCAAATCTCGTTTCAGGCCTTCCTTCCTTCCTGTGTGGAGTTTGCATGTTCTCCGTGCTCTTTCATGGCTCAAAAACATGCACGTTAGCGTCATTCGTCAAAAAAAATGGCAGCGGGTGACCTAGTGATTGGCGCATCTGCCTCACAGTCGCAAGGTTCTGGGTTCAAATCTCACATGGGTCACACTTTCATGACTTTAAATGATGCAGAAGTGTAAATGTGATTTTTTTTTTTGGTCTTTTTTTTGCCCAAAACCAACTGCTGTAGTTTCCACTATAGTGAGGACAATATGTATGCCTGATAATAAATTAACAGTAATAAAAGAACATACGTGTGTTGCTCCAGGGTGCAGCCCAGCGTCGCGTGGAGAAGACGGAGATTTTGGAGCACACGGTCCTGTTCCTCCACAACAACAGCAGCAGCAAAGCAAGTGTTGGCCCACAACCACAGCAATGCTCCTTTCAAGAAGGCTTCCACAGCTGCCTGCAAAAAGCCGCCCACTTCCTGGGGCCCGAGGGCAAAGGCCTGTGGCTGGCCCTGGATGCCTCCTTCATCCAACGCTCCTCTTCCACTTCATCCTCCTCTACTTCCTCCATCCTCCACCTGCTGAGACACAGGCGAGCGGCAGCGGCGGCGGCGGCTCAGCCCTCCAGAACCCCCGCTCAGGGGCAAAAGTGGCTGGGGACGTGCATGGAGAGCCCTCCGGCCGAGGGGCCCTCTCTGGGCCAGAGCGTGTGGAGGCCCTGGCCCTAAAGGATGACTCCCCACCCCCAAACCCCCCTCTCCCCCATGTATACATTATCTGTCAAGTTGATGATGTAAATAGTTTGAAGACGTCATTTGTACGCTGCTGTGTATATATGTGAACCCACTATAGATGTGTATATAGTGCTGCTTGGGATGGCTGCTGGATGCTGGCGCGCCCGACATGTGTCCGCTTCAGAGGTGAGTGAGTCATCACACACGCGCGTAAGCGTAGCAACCCGGGCGTGGATCATAATCAAGTGTCCTATCTCATTTCCAGCTGCTTTAAAGTACGAGGGGCCCCACCCTCACGTCCATGAGTCACAAACAACCTCTGCGGTCCATCCTAATGATAATATATAACTTGTATATTTTGCACACTAACTTATTCTCCATGTCTCCCTATGGTGAGCCTCTATTGTTTTTTTTTTTGTCAAATAAACACATTTCATTCAAATTCAGATAAATAGCATGTGTGCTTTCTTTTAACCAGGATGAATACTTTTATCCATACAGTATAAAACATGTTGTATTTCATATTGTGCCGTATTAAAAAATTGGACCATGTAAAATCTTTTTTTTTTTTTTATTTACCAGTAACGTGATCAATAAACTGTACGACTAATAAAATCTAAACATTTTCAAGAGGAACATTAAAAACATATAAACGGGATAATGTTTAAAATGAACCAATCACAATCAAACTTATGTTAAATATGAGTCACCGCCTCTGAGGTGCGCGCCAATATTTACTATTTTAAGAAAACCAGCATCATTCAAAAATTTGACGTGAGACGAGCTTTGAATTCCGCACCCAAAATGTAATTTGAAAAAAATGGTCATAGCTGTGAAAACTAACTCAAAACAAACAAAAAAAAAAACTGTTCCTCGGTTTAATTATAATGTTACAAGATTTTTTTCTGGATGTGATTAGGCTACATCGTTAAAGTAGTCCGGGGGGCTTTTGCAACTTCACACACACTTCACCCACAGATGCAAATGTCGAGTGCGTGTTCTAACGCGTCTTCTGTGGAAAGAAGCGGACAATGGAAGTGTGTCCCGTGGGAACGCCACTCGGCGGCCCTTCTCATTCCTGTCGTGCAGGAAGCCATAAATGAAGTGTTACTCATTTACATCAAGTGTTAGTTAGCCTATTTGCTGTTTCCAAATACTAAAGCGACATTTGAAGGGTTGTTTATGCCGAAATTAATACATAGTAGATCATTAAAACAGGAAATTGGGAGTGGAATAATCGAATGGTCCCAGAATTCATTTAGTTGTGAATTATTATGCCGTGGAATAAGTATTCGTATATTCAGTAATTCCACAATTACATGTTCTTAAATAGCTCAAATGCTAATACATTTTCACGGATCATTAGCTCAACATGCGCAAATAAATAACTAAATAAAAGTTGCTGCAAAAGCTTATTTAAACATTTTAGCACCACTTCAAACATTATTAGTGAGACTAATACTTTTCATTATTCACTAACATATATTCATAGATATTTTTGAAATTTAAAAGCAAAAAGACCTGACCGCAGGGTGCTTAAGCCTATTGGAATATTAAAGGTGGGCTAGAATTTGTGTGACAATATATGCAAACAAGGCCGATGTGGAGACAAATGTTGAATTGTGGGTGTGACGATGGGAGAACGGAAAGCAGTCGCTTCTCATCGTGCAAGAGGTGCGAGCGAACAAAGTGCGGGAATGGCTTCAGTCACACGTTCATTCAGTCACACTTGAATTGAAAAGACGCGCACGCGCCGTTCCACGAGGCGCGCCACGCAGGCAAGCTCGCACGCGACGGCAATGACGTTTATTCGGAGAAAGGTTACAAATTCATGACAAACAATGCGCGCGTGTTCATAGGAAGGGGAAAAAAAGGAGGTAGATGTGGTCAACTGACATCATTTTCGACACTCGAAAATATATTCGGATGCATTCGCAATAAATGTGCATAGCCAAAATAAGTCATTTATTGTGACATTGTTTCATAATACAAATTACATCTTTGCATAAAGTCTTGTTTGCCGATAAAATCGAGCACATGATTACATAATTATGTCAAATGCGCGTAAATCACTATTACGCACGTTTTACGCACAGGTTTCGGTTGTGATTTTTCTTTTTCATTAAAAACAAAATTGTGTGTGAATATATGCATGTGTTTGGTAAACACCTTTGGTTTCAATTCACATGCGCAAAAGACAACCGTGTCGTTTCTAGTTTGATTTTGTGAGCATAAAATACGCACAGTTTTTTTTTTTGCTGGCTTCCTCTTGGAGGTGTTTTTTGTCACACACACAAGCAAGCTTTACGTTGTATAAGCCGGATGCCTTGACGCCGACAAGACCCCCCCCATTCTTTTTTTTCCCTCACAGATGTTAATGCAGCACGAGCTGGTCTCACCTCTCAGGGGGCGCGTGTCGCTTGAGTGGGGGTCGGCTGGCTTTGATGGGGGTTACGTCCACGTGCCCGTGGATTAGTGGATGGTCCTGTTGGCACATGCAACAAATCGTGTTTTACATGAATGAATAAGAAAAATAATAGAAGGAGTCCAGTATAGACCTGCGCCGAGTCCGAATACGGATCACCTTTGTGCAAGTGCAATCATTTTTCACAAAGACTAAAGAACATATTGGGAAATAATTTACTGCATTTTAAAATATAAGGGAAATAGTTTAACATTTCCACCTAAAAAAAAGTACTGTTTGTAGATGAATATGACACACAATTCGATGATTTGAAAGAAGAGTGTGGAGAGAAAGTGGGTGGAGCCTGTGGTGACTTTTTATAGAGGTATAATGGAGCACGTGGACCACATTCAACTTGCACTCTTGTTGGATTCCAGTCATGATGATGTCTCAGCATCGCGAGCATGCAAATACAGACAAGAAGGTACGTGGACTTTTGCTAATTATTAGCGCGCACAATGATAATAATAATCAGGAAAAATGTTGATGCTATTTGTCTTCCACAGAGCTTAAAACCTCTGATAGAAAGACGACGACGAGAAAGAATAAACAGAAGCTTGGAGAACCTCAAAACTCTTTTGCTTACACCACAAGTAAATATAACGTTTATATGAGACTTTTGTACTAACTAAAGTTAATATGTACTTGAAAGGTACATTCATCCTTGAAGGTTAGTTTTCAACAAATATATGATGAGCACTAGGGTTAAAAGTTTGGGCTTTTTTTTTTTTTAAAACAGCTCATCTGAGTTTGATTTTTCACCTCTTTTAAAACGTTCTGACATTTTTATTTGCTTTAACAGTTGTTAAAAAATGGTGGTACGCGGGCGCCCTCTAGTGGTATGCAGAAGAGGCAATTACATTTAGTCTTTAGTTATACAAAAATAGCTTCAAACTTTCTTTGATGAGCACTAGGGTTAAAAGTTTGGGCTTTTTTTTTTAAACAGCTCATCTGAGTTTGATTTTTCACCCCTCTTTTAAAACGTTCTGACATTTTTATTTGCTTTCTACCAGCTCAGTGGCCTAGTGGTAGAGTGTCCGCCCTGAGACTGGAAGGTTGTGGGTTCAAACCCCGGCCGGGTCATACCAAAGACTATAAAAATGGGACCCATTGCCTCCCTGCTTGGCACTCAGCATTAAGGGTTGGAATTGGGGGGTTAGATCACCAACTGATTCCCGAGCGCGGCACCGCTGCTGCTCACTGCTCCCCTCTCCCCCAGGGGATGGATTAAAATCACACGGGGATGGGTTAAATGCAGAGGACAAATTTCACCACACCCAGGTGTGTGTGTGACGATCATTGGGACTTTAATCTTTAATCTTTTTTAACAGTTGTTAAAAAATGGTGGTACGCGGGCGCCCTCTAGTGGTATGCAGAAGAGGCAATTACATTTAGTCTTTAGTTATACAAAAATAGCTTCAAACTTTCTTTTCATCAAGTAGACTACATAAGTACAGTTCAGTTGTATTAATACATTTCTATGAAATATTTTATGAATATTGATCATTGCGGTGGTGATTAGTCAAGTCTTTTTTTCAGAGTTACTACGTCGTAGTCGAAAGTGTTGAACCTACTTCCAAAAGTGTGTTTAAAAGCGCGCGTGTGTATATCTAAAACTGTGTGTGCGCTGCTGCCTGCTTCTGTTCGACAGTTAGCCGGTGGTGGGCGCAGGATGGAGAAAGCAGAGATCCTGGAGCACACCGTCTACTTCCTGCAGCAACATGTCAACAAAGGAAACATGAAGCAGGTGCTTCACTCTTACCAACATGGCTTCTCCTCCTGCCTGCAGAGGGCTGCCCACTTTCTGCATTCTGACGGCAAAGCGATGGCTGACTCAGCTTCCTCATCTTCTTCGTGGCCCTCCTGCTCCCCTCCGACTATTGGGGGTCCCTCCAGGGTCATCCTTTTCAACACCACGCCTCAAAAGAGGCCTAACATGGCGGGGAGCTTGTGGAGACCCTGGTCCTGATCTACAACATGAGGGGACAATGTCAAGGCAATAGAATGTACAACTCACATGTATATATAACTGTCTTTTTTTTTGAAGACCAAAATCCACTGTGACGATGTTGATACAACGCACGTTTGCACCTTTAATTTATTTAAATGTCGTGTGTGAATAAAGAAAATGGGAAAACATTCATATCAGTTGTCACGTTGGTCATTTTCTAGCCATCCATTTTGTATACCGCTTGTCCTCACCAGGGTGGCAAGAGGATGCCACTAAAACTGCAGTTAAAAGGTCACATTGGTTTAATCTTTTGTCTACCACTAGAGGGACCCCGCGAACCAAGAGTGGCACTCCCCTCTGCGTTCCATTCCTCGAGCTAAAATGAAAATAAGGGATTTGGCCGTGCATCTTCTTTTCAACTAATTGGTTGGAACGCTTTAATGCTTCACCTGGTCGACACTTACATGAGTCACATGACATCAAGCCTATTTTAGCGTCCTTAATTTTGGGGGCGCTGGAGTGTCCAATGCTCACCAGAATCAGATGTTTGGCTTCATACACAAACCAAAAAAAAAAACAATAACAAGCCGCAGTTCATAATTTATAAAACTCATCAGCGAAATAGTTGTAAATCAAGACACCGGTGCAGCTCCAAAATGCTTCGACTTAACTTCCTATGAAAATTTTCCACCCCTTTGCAATCTTATCCCAAACAACCCTCGCTGCTTTTTATCATCTGGGTCCTTTCAAGTCTCGAGGACTTCCTGCGTAGCGTCCTCCGCCTCTTCCTCTGCCGTCCCCGCTTCGGCCTCCGCCCCGCTTCCTCTTGTATGCTCCCACCTCCTCCTTTTCATCCCGAGTCCAAAGGTTGTCGCAGCGTCCAGGCGCCTGGTACCCAGGCAGGTTGTGGTCCAGTGGGTCCTTAGAGAGGAGAATCCAGATGACGGGCAGCTTCCTGCTGACGGTGATGCCGTCCAGCCCGACGGCCGCCTCCAGGGGCTCCCACACATCGGTCAGCGTGGTGCTGGCCAGCGAGGTCAACTGATGCAGGCCCCGGACACGTCGCTTAACCACCTCGGCGCACGTGATAGCTTTTGACACGCCCTTGCCGCTCGCCGTGAATACCAGCTGGCGGCAGAGGGGGCGGCCAGGCGGAGCCTCATCGACCTCGCCTTCACCATCTTTTTCTGCCTGGGGTTTGGTCTCTACGCGGCTCAGGGCGTAGCGGAGCAGGTTGCGGATCTTGCTGCCTTCTTTGACGCGCACCTCCGGCGTATCGGCGACAAGGCCGAATGGACACACGGACGGCTGCTCCGTACTGTGAACCTTACTGTAGTTCTCCATCTGTAAACACAACATTTTGGAGTTCGTTTTTTGGCACTAGGCACTAAATACTTGTTCTTTTCTTGTTTTACATCACAAACACTTTCTCCTAACATACTAGCAAGCGTAATCAAATGTACTCTTGTAATACGATCAAACGATACCACCATGTAACCATTATGGTACAATATTATGGTTATAAGAGGTTTCAAAGTTACATAAAGTAACATCGTTGTGGACTTTTTGCTTGTTGTCACGGGACCAACTCACCTAAGGTTAGAATGATACATTTTTGAAAAATTATTTGGTGCACTGTTGACAAGGGTGTCACACATTTGTTGCTAACAGGTTTATTTAGTGACTCCAAAGCTACATTGTGCCTTCATTACCTCGCGTTGCAAACGTAGACAAACTTATTTAAAGAAATAATTATTTATCCGACTATCTGACAGATAAAAATAAAATATTAATTTACAGACGAACTAGCGTTCGAGGCTAGGCTAGCGTTAGCACAGGCAAGGCATCAACTAATCCCACTCGACACGGTCGGCAAAGTAACATCATACCCACGTTAGCGACCGAGATACGTTTTGCGTGATCGTGGTGAACGTTGAAATATCAACTCACTTGGAATCTTATTTTGATTTTCCTTCTTTTCGCTCCTTTTCTTCACATGTTCGGTGTTGCTTCTCACGCTGCCGTAAAGCAAAGGTCAGTGTCGCAAAACGCCGGAGCGTTAAAGGGGCGTGGCTTTGTGCGTGTGTGCGATTGATGAATGAATAATGATGCTGATAAAACGGCGCAAGGAGCGGCCGGTACGCGTTTCGACGATTAACATTTTTGTTGACAATTTGAAAACGTCAACTTTTGACCCTTTTTCCCTTTCGAATTTCGATCTTCCTCGTCACTATTTTAGGCCAAATAAGTTGCTGTTTTAAGGGCTTTCTCCATAACACTGAACTTATGTAAAGTATAAAAATGTGCAAAATAAAGGGATATAAAAACGTTTTTGTAGTCTTACCCGTAGTACACACATTTAAATGTATTAAACACGCAAACCTATTAAAATTCACAGAATGTAATCCTTAGCACCTGTAGATTTGGTCATTTTCAGGCATCCTTCAAAGACAAACTCATCCTAAAGAGTTTGTGTGATTGCTACCAAATTTGAAAGACGCAGACTGGACAACTTTCACCCAGATGTGCGAGGGAATGTTTGGTTCTTTCTCTATGTAGCAGGCTGTGTGAAAGCCCTCTTGTAATCATTGTGTTTATTGTTAGTCTGACAAGTCAATGATTGAATGATTAAATGATCTTTTTGGGAGGGTCTCAACATTCATGAAAATCTTTTTTTTTTTTGGGGGGGGGTGAAAAAGAAAACTCACTCAGTAGTGTAGATTGGAAAGTTTGAAAGATTCAGCCCTGGACATGAAATTGGGCAAACCTATCTTTGATAACATGACACACAAAACAGTAAGTGAACAGGAAGCCGGCCATTTTGAGCTGAATTAGTCATTTCGATGAAGTCTGGGACTTTGGCAAACAAATTTAGTCTATAGATACTTCAATGGTAGGTTTGTGAAAAACCTTTCTTCACCCTTTTCAGTAGGTATTAAGTTTATGAACACATTCACGTGTGTGAAGGGAGGAAGGGGTGGTCTTTGAGGGGCGTGGTCAGTAGAACCCAGACAGCACCTCCCTACAAGGCCGTGGTAACGCAACATTTGGCACGCAGTGGACGACCGAGCTGTGACTTGTAAGTGTCTCATTTTGTTTCTTTTTTTTATGCATGACTTAAATGTGTGTGTGTTTGTGCGTGTGCTGATAATAATGATGATTATAATGATGATGATGAGAAGGATGAAGGTCCTCGAAATAAAATGAGAAAATCCCGTCAGGTGCTTCAGATGTCGATATGTACGTGCTATTTGTTTCCTGACGTTGATTATAATGAAACACATTTCAAAAGAAATATGAGCAAAAACATTCTTTCATCATAACTTTTGAAATGTTATGGTTTATGTATTTGTGAAAGTTTCTCTTTGATGGTAAAAGCAGATTAAGTAGGACCAGAAGGGTGTGTGGGGGCATGGCGACCCCCACACGCCTGCCGATGTTTGTGAGTTGGACTTTTGTTTGGATCGCCATCTCTGGCATCAATGTAGTTTGACTATATACATAAAGATTTAAAACGTCTTCCTCATTGATGCTCGCTCAACTGAATTTATTGAATCTATTCATCTTTGTTTTTATCATGTAGAAGGCGTGATGTCATTTTAATCTGAATTAAACAAGACTTTTAAAATAAAACTCTTCCAAACAGAAGAATAAATTCTGAAACATACAATAAACCTTTTTTTTGTGGCATGTGAGCTTCCATAGTTTGGGCTAGCAGATGCCAGTAAATTCCTGCCGGTGCAGCGCATATGTTTTCACTTGAACACGTTTAAAATTCACATACACTACATCAGGGTGTACGACCTTAGGGCCACATTAATCTGGACTGTTGAACACTTACAGGTTTAAGATTATTACGTCTCCGCTTTACGCCCTTAAAAATTCAAATTAGTGATGGGCACGTATCGATAGATTAGCAGGTATCGTATTGGGTCACTTTATTTGAAGCTACCGATACTAGTGGAGCCGATACCAGCTACCGATGCTTAAGGCAAAAAAAATTATAAATTAGACATTTTACAAAAAAGCGCAAAATAACTATGATGTGACGGATACAAGGTTTTTTTTGTGGCAGCAGGAGTGATTTATGTGCTATGTGTGAGTTATTCTGAAAATAATGAGATGTTTTTCTGCTAACCCTCCACGCTGGAGGCCATGACGCATTATGACAAAACATTGAAAATCATTCAAATCAGATTTTTGGAGCTGTATTTCCTCTCCAGAAGGCAGAGTTTGCATTTTCTAAAAAAAAAACCCAAAAATAAAAAGCTCAGCTAAGCCCATAATTAGTACATCATATGCTTATAATACACGATGATGTGTACGTCCCGTGTATTTATGAGGGTGTGGTCATTTGCGGTAGGTCGTGGCGTTCAGAGGTCATGCGACACCATGAAGAAAGTCAAAGTCGATGAGACGTTTCCAACATGACCAATCAAAAGCTCAAATTAAAATCAGCACCGGAAACGGGCCCCGCCCCTAAGAATGTCCGATAAAAGTAGGCACACCCCTCCTTGGCAGTGAGTGTATAAAGCTTATTTTTGTGAATGAGTAAATAACCCAAACTGGATGGGGAAAAAAAGAAAAAAAAAAAGATAACTCACCAAAATTGTGTGTACAATTGTGTGTACAATTATTTTATATTTTAAGGGAAAGCAGAACTTCGGCATGGTCCGCGACAAAAAATGAGTTTGTTAGCCTGCTCTTGGCTCGCATGTCGTTGACACTGTAGGTTCTCAAAACAGAACGATAGCCTTACATAAATATTATTCTCCAAAAAAGTCGAAATGCTTGGCAGGTCGGACGTGGTGTTTAGATGCGGCGTCTTTGGCGAAATCCTGGTCTGAGCTCTACATTCCGTCTGGCGTCTCGAAACCCAAGAAAAGGAATTTCCTGGAGATTTTCTATCGAGAAGGTCCAGAAGGCCCTCGAGTAGGAATGTGCCCTTTGTTGGCGTTGAGTTAACCAAATAAGGAAAAGCGGGCTGAGAAGGAAGAAACGTGTACGGACGCGTCCCGGCCGACCGTCAGCAGCAATTAGTCATGTCCGGAATGATTTACATTTTCTTTCTTTTTCCTGATTTTGCAGACTTAGTTGATGGACTCGACCATTCCGTTAGTCATTGAAATTTGGCTTTGTGGTGTTTCGAATTTACAAGACATTTGTTTTTGCTTTACATGGACTTTATTGTACTGTATTCATAATAATCATGTCGTCATAGCAATAATGTATTAATAATAATAATGTAGTTATTATGATGGAGTGGGCTTTGTGGCCCAAGAAGAAGATTTATGGCAGAATTTGTGGCTGGTTTGGACTGTAATGTGTGTGAAGTTGAGTTGACTTCATAAGCCATTTTAAGTCCAGAAGTATCAGAACCGGGCCAAAGCGCAGCATGACTTTGGCGTGTGTCGATAAATCATTTTACCTTATTGTCAGTAACTGGATGAAAATGTGGCGCTCTGTGTCAAATCTCGAAATGGAGGAAGTGGCCAAGACCGCATCTGTTGTCCAGATGGGGATCCGGCGTGGGCCCAGTCCGAGCTCGGTTCTGCGTCTGTGTCTCCCGGAGGGTTAAATCAGACAAGCGCAGCTGTGAGATTTCTCCTGTGTAAAAAAAAAAAACCCAAAGAAAATCCCCCCAATCAGACATTTTGCAGAATTCTGGATTGTAGTTAGCGACGGCGGCCCAAGTCCCAGCTGGCTCCAGCTGGCTCTGTTCTGCCGCTGGTTCTACTCCAAATGGACTCCACTTTAATGACTATGTTTGCTCTGCTACTAGCTTTCTAAGAACCAACGACAATACACCAAAACAAGGGCAAGCATATGAACATTATCAAAAATCACGAAGACAAACTAAAGAACAAGTATAGAAAAACAGAGAACAAGAGTTGGAACGAGACCAATGGCAAGTCAAGAGAAAGACCAGGAACAAATGCCAGAGCAGGAAAAGACACAGTAACAAGAACAAAAAAATGACAGGATCAAGAAGAAAAACGGCAACAGGAACAAAAGCAAGAGAAATAACAAGAACATAACCAGAATAGGAACAGGCAGAAGTGAAAGAACTAGATAGTAAAAAAAAAAGAGAGCCACATCAAGAACAAAACAAAACAGGAATGGCAACAAGTAGATCTAGAACAGGAACAATAATGATCAAAAAAATAAACAGGAACAGGACCAAGAATATGATAAAGAAGGACAGGTTGGCAAACAGCAGGAACAATAACGAGAAGACTTTCTGCCGTTTCATTGCCGTGTCCTTTGACCCCTTTGACTGTCTTTCATTATTTTCAGATGATGTCACTGATATCGGATCGGGGGCCTCAACCTCCCCCCCCCCCCCCCCCCCTTCAGCTTTACAGTGTTCTCGCGCGTCCTTGCGCTCACGATGTAAACAAAGTCAGTGAAAATGTCTCGCTGTGATTACCTTCACATGCTTCACATTAGCAGGGAGGCCCCATTTCTTGGGGGAGTTGATTTGACGCAGGCTTTCTTTCAAACCTATATACACACCTTACTGTACACAGCACAATCACACAAACACACACACATACATTCCAGCACTGTGAATGTGATTTATAGACTGTCTCAGTCCCATCTGTAAGCTCTCAACTATAATAAATACAACAAGCACCATTAAACTTTCAAAGGTTCACTCACCTCTTTTTCTTTAGCACGCTAACAACATCCAGCCGTCCGTAAATAGAACAATCATTAATACAGCTCATCAGCAATGTTTATTGGAATTCTTTCCAAGTCCAGATGGTAAGAGAAAAAACAGTCCTCAAGGGTAGGGTTAGATGGAGTCCATCCCAGAGAAGTTGGGTACACCCGGGACTGGTCGCGAGTTAACGTGAGATTGACCACCAGTGAACTTTCTTCAATAACTCAATCAAGTGACACTGATCTGGAGCTCCTTTTTGTTTCCCTTGGCTTTCTTCTCACAACTGTCATCCACATGACATTCCAAAGAAGGCCTTCCAGCATTTGATGCTTGCTTGATGTGGTCGGCGACTGGAGTCTGCAGGAAACGCAGCCGCCACTTTAAACGCAAACAGATGAGCCAATTGTTCCTCTTTCTTTTTGTGATAGCAGACAGCTGCTCGTTCTCAATTACAACACCACGTCCCTTTAGGCTTCTCGTGAAACACAAACATTCGTCACTAGTTCTGTTCATCGATAACAACTCGTAAATGTAATGAGAAGACACACAGGTACTGACATTGTGAGGTATCGGGAATAAAAGGCTTTGATTGGCCGGGAATCAAATCGTCTGTGTTCACACCCCCAACGGCGCAACGACACAGTTTCTAAATGCACCTCTCTACGAATGTACCAAAAGAAACACAACCTGGTCAGACAGACAGCATATGATTATTATTGGTCGCTAGATATTTTCAAAACAAAACTTAAAACTCATTTCTTTACCCGAGCATTTAACTAATTACGTTTTGTAAATTTCATTTTAAGCCTCATTTTATCTTTATCGTTATTTTATTTTTTACCGTTTCTTAAAGATATATTCTTTATTTTATTAAAGCGTGCTCCTATTTTAAACTCACTTTATTAATTGTGTATGCATACATTAATGTTTTGTTTTTATGTATTCATGTTTTTCTTTCATTGTTGTAAAGCGCTTTGAGCTGCATTTCTTGTATGAAAGGTGCTATACAAATAAAATGTATGATTATTATTATTATTATTGTTATTATTATTAATATTAATATTCAATGGGGGTGGATGCCATTATTATTATTGCTATTTTTATTCTTATTTTTTTTCAATGGGATGGACGGCAGTAGACACATATGGACAAACTAACCACCGACCTTGGCGCTTGTTTCATATAGACGATGACATGATGGCTGCTTACCGCCTTCTCATTGCAGGAGAAAGAAATGGTCATGGCAGCTGGGAGGAGTCTTCTCCTGGCTCTCATGGCGGCCGCCTGTTTCCACGGTAACGCTGCACAGAGGACAGGTGGGTGCTTTTATAGAGTATGACCTCACCGCACTGCATTCCGCCATATGTATGACTTGGCCTTTCTATCTAGCTCCCACACATCAACACACTATATAGCGCACATCTGGCAGCCTTCTCATATTCACAATGAAAATCACATGGACTAACATCACAGAGTGTGTGTGTGTTGTGCGCGTGTGTGTTGCGCTTGTTCATGCACTAACGCCTCGCATGCTTCACCCCCACCATGATCATCTTTGCTCAATAAATTGAGTGTCGGAAAATTACCATGGAAATAAGAAATTTCAAAAGGCCACATGTGGCGAGGAGAAGGCACAAAGAGAATAAGAGGTGACAAGAATAAAAGTTTTCCGCTCGTGAAAACATTTTTGAAATGCCAGAAAGAAAAAATGATTGAGACAAATGGCAATCTTGGAGCCTCTGAATTATCTAAGCGCTGACTTGGAAGAAGTTACAAGAAGGAGTTCTGCTTCTGTATATCACTTTTGACAAGAGTGCCTTTCCTCATGTCTGGATCCTTTCAGCGGACTATGACAAATGGCTCTGGCCTCTCCCGGGGGCAGTTTTTTTGTTTTCCTCAAGTTACTCACTATTACGCAGGAGTCATCCAATTCCTAGTAAAATCAAACTTGTATGCAGTTACTGGAATCTTCTCGGTTGTTGAAGACTTTGAATCCAAAAGGCTTGTTCGGTTATCGTGACAATCCCAGGGGACACGCCCACCGGAGACGTAAATAGGGCAATTCCACAGCAGATTGACGGGAAACCTTTTGATCAAATCTCTTCAACAACCAAGAAGAGCCATTTACGGATTTCCGTCAGCCTGAAGATTGAAAATAAGACTCCACCAGAGTTGAAGGCCACGCAGCTTGGATGTTCTTCACGCTTTTGCACTGCCGGTCACTGCGGATTTGTCTTCTTTGAGCATCTATTTCCTTGATATTCATCTTAAAGGATGGACCTGTAGTAATGCAATGAAATAAATGCTGACACAGCACGTCACCCCACGCTAGCAAAAGCACTTGCTCTCTCTGACTGGCACCGCCGTCCAAAATCGCCGTGTAGTGACCCGAGCCCGTTGTCAGTATGCACTCAAGAAGCCGTGGCCGACCTGGTCTTCATGGTGGACGGGTCATGGAGCATCGGCGCCGAGAACTTTGAGAAGATCCGCCGCTTTTTGGCCACGCTGGTCAACAGCTTTGACGTAGGCCCAGACCGGGTCCGCATGGCTCTGGTCCAGTACAGCAACGCGCCGAGAACCGAGTTCCTGCTCAACAGTTTTGAGAGCAAGAAGGACATCCTGCAGTCTGTCAGCACGCTACCCTACATGGGCGGCGGCACACACACGGGTCAAGGCCTGGACTTTATGTTAAGTCAGCATTTTGTGGAAGACGCCGGCAGCAGGATGAAGCAGAATGTTCCCCAGATCGCCGTGGTCATCACGGATGGGAAATCGCAAGATGACGTGGAGTCTCACGCAATGGAACTGAAGAAGAAAGGAATCCTTTTGTACGCCATCGGGATTAAAGACGCGGACGAAGATCAGCTGAGGGAGATCGCCAGCCAACCGCACAGTCAGTTCGTTTACAGCGTGTCCGACTTCGCCGCGCTTCAAGGGATTTCTCAGAGCATCGCCCAAACCTTGTGCACCACTGTGGAGGAGGCCAAACGACAACTTCTGCAGTTGTCTCAAGGTAACCTGGGTCATGCCACGTAGCTCGCGGTGGAAATGAGAACATCGACGTGGCGTTGACACCAACGTTGGCTAGCTTGTGTGCGTCACTTAAAAAAAAAAAAAAAAAATGGATGGATGGATGGATGCTAATTTTGTTCTGTCCTCCCTCAGAATGTGCCAAAGCCACGATGGCCGACGTGGTCTTCCTGGTGGACGGCTCCTCCAGCATTGGCATTTCCAATTTCCAGGAGGTGCGGACGTTTCTCCGAACCGTGGTGTCCGGTTTCGACGTCGGTCCTGACAAAGTCCGCGTGGGTTTGGCGCAATACACCGATGAAACTTATCAAGAGTTCCTGTTGAAAGATCACATGGACAAGAACTCTCTGCTGGCCGAACTGGAACGGTTCCCCTACCGGACGGGAGGCACGGAGACGGGCAAGGCCATGGACTTTATTCGGACGCAGTTCTTCACGGAAAGCGCCGGAAGCCGAGCCAAGCAGAGGGTGCCTCAGATCGCAGTGGTCATCACGGACGGAGACTCCGCCGACGACGTGGCGGAGGCCGCTCGGCACCTCAGACAACACGGGGTCATCGTCTTTGCTGTCGGAGTGGGGCAAGCTAACTTGGTGGAGCTGGACGCCATCGCCAACCGACCCGCCGACAACTTCCGATTCTACATCGACAGCTTCCAAGCTCTGCAGAGGCTGAGTGTCGGTCTGCTGCAAACCGTGTGCACTTCCATGGACAACCAGAGGCAAGGTGAGTACCAGAAGCACCTGCAGGGGCACCGGGATCGAGGTACCCGGGTTGGGCAAAACCTATGGAAAGCTCCAGCGTGAGAAGTTAGCGCTTGTTTTATCTCATTTGTTTTTTTTACGGGCTACAAGAGTTTTATATAGCTAATTATAACCCGCTGACCTCGTGGAATTTGAATTGCTGATGAAGACCCGATGTAGAGCTCAAAGAACAATGGATGTTGTACGGCGGTTACGCAACATTTTGTTTCGTTCCATTCCACAAAAATGAAGGCTAGCAAGAATGTGTGACGCCAGCCAAAACACACAAGAAGCGCCATTCAGTTGAAGAGTAGAATTTACTGTTATACGTGTTTGCTGTGGGAAGTTTCCACAGAAATTAATTCCCAGGTCGATAATAAAAGTCTGTAAGCTGCGTATGTGATTTCTGGTTTTGGAAAGAGCGGATTATTGCTTTCAGCTTCCGGACACGACACAGCTTGCGTGAGCCCAGACATTATGATTTGTCATGCATAATCACGCCAAAATCTTTTTTCCAGCTTTGTCCGAAAGGTTTTCAGATATCTTCATCCTGGTGGACAGCGGCTTGAATCAAGCCGAGTTCCAGCAGGTGCGAACCTTCCTGCTCCGACTGACCAACCAACTGAAGTTCGGAATCTCAGCGCACCGCCTTGGCCTGGCTCAGTACGGCCAAGACATCAAAGTGGAGTTCCGCTTGAATACCAACCAGGCCAACGAAGAAACCAACGCCGCTGTCCGCCGCTTCCGCCTACGTAAACTCCAGCCCAACGAGCCGCGAAACCTGGGTGCAGCCTTGGAGTACGCCGGCTCAAATTTCTTCACCAGCCAGGCGGGAAGCCGGACGGAACAAGGCTTCCGACAGTTCCTGGTTGTTCTGAGTGGGAAAGAGTCCGACGATCAGGTCTCCAAGCAGTCTCGCTTACTCAAGGCCCAGGGCATCAAGGTGGTGGCTATGAGTCTCGGTGCGTCATTACCACAATTGAAAGATGTCGGCTTCGGTCCTTCCGTCGTCCATCAGTCCCCCGTCAATGCCCTTCCCTCTCTGAAGACTACCTTTGAAGACCAGGAGCTGCCGGTCGATCCTACTGGAGGTAAAAGGAATCCTTAAACGGGCAACCTTACGGAGGATCATTTTTTTGTTGTTGTTGCTTCTTCCATAGAGTGCAAAGGAGCCAAACTTGCAGACGTCGTCTTCATCATCGATGAGTCCGGAAGCATAGGAACACCAAATTTCCAACTGGTACGCACGTTCCTGCACTCGGTTGTCAGCAGCCTGGACGTGGCTCCTTCCAGGGTGCGAGTGGGAATCGTCATGTACAGTAACAACCCCAAAGCACAGGTCTACCTCAACACCTTCGATGACAAGAACGAATTGCTTAGTTTCATCAAAATAATGCCATACCACGGCGGCGGCACTAGAACAGGCGTCGCCCTCAATTTCACGCGGGAGCACGTGTTCACCAAAGAAAGAGGCAGCAGGAAAGACAAAGGCATCCAGCAGGTGGCGGTGGTAATCACCGACGGGAAATCCCAAGACGACGTGAGCGACGCTGCGGTGGCCCTCCGTCGGGAAGGCGTCAAAATCTACACGGTCGGCGTCAAAAACGCCGACCGTGCCCAGCTGGTCGAGATGGCGTCCCACCCGCCCGGCAACCACATTTTCATCGTGGACAGTTTCTCCAAACTGAGGGCGCTGGAGCAGAAGCTCCAGAACATTGTTTGCCACAACATCCTGCGGGAAGCGGTCAGCGTTAACGTGAGAAGAAGCAACATCAAGGAAGGTTAGCATTGTTGCACTTGACCAATAAAACACAGAGGCTGTTTCAAAATCACTTCGGAACCACTAATCAAATGAGTCAAAACGGTTCTATAAAACAAAAAAATCTAATCTGATCGATTGTGTTCTAGGCTGCTTGCAAACTGATGAAGCGGACATCTTCTTCTTGCTCGACGACTCCGGAACCATAGGACGTGACGACTTTTACGACATGAAGAAGTTCGTCATCGAGTTCATCAACACCTTCCGCATCGGACCCAAACACGTCCGTATAGGCGTTGTCTTGTACGCGAAAGTGCCAAACTTGCGAATTGATCTGACGGCCTATGAGGATAGAGAAAGCCTGGAGAAGGCGGTGGTTGACCTCACGCGAGTGGGGGGCGGGACGATGACGGGAGATGCGCTGGAGTTCATGGGTCCACAGTTTGATCGGGCCGTGGTCACGCGAGGTCATAAGGTGCCCGAATACCTAGTAGTCATCACCGATGGGAAAGCCGATGATAAGGTCAAGGTGCCCGCGGAGAAGCTACGAGCGCAAGGTGTCACGATCTACGCCATCGGAGTGAAGAATGCCGTCATGGCGGAACTTCATGAGATATCCGGTGACCCTAAGAAGACGTTCCTTGTCAATAACTTCGACGCTCTCAAGCCCATCAAGGATGACATCATCACCGAAATCTGCACCACTGATGGTAAGATTTTGTTTTCCTTCCGAATAACACTGATTAATTTTCTCTCGGCATCGTACACTTCAGAACATGTGTTTTGTGGGCACAACTGGGCAAAAGAAGAACTAACTTTCCGTGTTGTTTTTCTGCAGCTTGTAAAGACGTACCCGGAGACCTCTTGTTCTTGGTTGACAGCTCTGGAAGCATTTACCCGCAGGACTATGAAAAAATGAAGGACTTCATGAAATCTGTGGTCGGCAAGTCCGATATCGGGCAGAACGACGTCCACGTGGGCGTCATGCAGTTCAGCAGTATCCAGCAGCTGGTGTTCCCCCTCAACCGCTATTTCACTAAAGACCAAATGTTGCGAGCCATCGATGGCATGCAACAGATCGGAGGAGGTACAGACACGGGAGAAGCCATCGCAGCTTTATCGCCGTACTTTGACGGTTCCCAAGGCGGGCGCCCTGGCGTGAGGCAAAGGATGGTGGTAGTAACTGACGGAGAAGCTCAAGATGATGTCAAACTTCCTGCCGCCGCCCTCAGGCAAAAGGGCGTGGCGGTCTACGCCATCGGGGTGGTGGACGCCAACACTACCCAGCTTCTGGAAATCAGCGGATCATCAGAGCGAGTCTATTCCGGGACGGACTTTGATGCTTTGAAGGACTTGGAGAGCCAGGTGGCTTTGGAGATCTGCGATCCAGACAGAGGTCATTAACACTCGCACTATTCTAGTCCAGTTTGCTGGTTCTTGCAGGAAGTGATGGTCATTCTTTTCTCCTCCACCAGAGTGCAAGAAGACTGAGAAAGCAGACATCATCTTCTTGGTGGACGGCTCCACGAGCATCACCGGGGACAAGTTCGAAAGCATGCAAAAGTTCATGTCGTCCATGGTCAACCAAACTACGGTCGGTAGTCACCTCACTCGCTTTGGAGTCATTTTGTTTTCCACAAACGCCACATCAAATTTTACCCTCAACCAATACGAGTCCAAGCGAGATGTTCTTCAAGCAATAGCGGCGCTCGAGTCCCCCTATGGGGACACCTACACGGGAAAGGCCTTGAAATACACCTTGCCGTTCTTCAATGCCGAGTACGGCGGTCGGGCAGCGTCCAAAGTGCCTCAGATTCTGATGGTGATCACAGACGGCGACGCCACGGATCGGAACAATCTGCGTCAACCGTCCGTCGCGCTCCGAGACAAAGGGATCAAAGTCTTCAGTATCGGAGTGGAGGGCGCCATCAGGGAACAGCTGGAGATCATGGCGGGTCACGACTCAAACCGAGTCTTCTACGTGGACAATTTTGACGCGCTGGAAACTTTGCATAAGAACATCTCGCATGTTTTCTGCAACTCCACAAAACCAGGTAGGAGACCTTTTCATCACCAGTTGGTGACAGAACCAATTTCTTCAACAGTCTGCTCTTTGCTTTTGCAGCCTGCGAGAAGCAGAAAGCCGATCTAATCTTCCTGCTCGATCAGTCGGGCAGCATCAGTTATCAGGACTACACCGTCATGAAGACCTTCACCACACAGCTGGTAGCCAGCTTCACAGTCAGCCAGGATTTAGTCCGGGTCGGACTGGCGCAATTCAGCGACATTTTCCAGCACGAGTTCTACCTGAACCAGTTCTTCACTTATGAGTCGGTGACCAAGCACATCATGGGCATGAACCAGCGTGGCGGCGGAACCCTGATCGGACGCGCCCTGGATGCCATCAGGGCTCACTTTGAAGAAGCCAACGGCTCTCGCAGGTTGGACGGTGTCTCCCAGAACTTGGTGCTGATCACGGACGGCGAGTCTCAGGATGAGGTGCAGGAGGCCGCGGAGCGCCTCAAGGCTCTCGGGGTGGAGGTGTTTGCCATCGGCGTGGGTGACGTGCACGACCTGCAGCTCCTGCAGATCACAGGCACCCACGACAGACTCTTCACTGTGGAAAACTTTGACAGTTTGGAGGGGATCAGACAAAAGGTGGTGAAAACCATCTGTGAATCCAAACTTATCGGACAGCGGGAAAGTACGTTCCTTGTTTTGGCTTTTCTTCTCCTTCCATTGTTCTTTCTTTTTCCCTTCTTTTATTGTCTTCAGGCCCATTCACGATTCTTACTCATTTGTATTTTTCAAATCTTGCTTCAGGCTGCAGTATCGACATTGCCATGGGCTTTGACATTTCTCAAAGAAGCGGACGTCCGGGTGAGATGTTGGTCAGCGGCCATAACAAGCTCAGGACGTTCTTGCCCGAGATCGTCCATTACGCCTCCTCCATCCAAGGCTTGTGCTGCACCGGCACCGAGCCCATCGAGACCAAAATCGGATACAGGGTGGTGAAACAGGACGGAGGAACCCTCTACGACTTCAAGTTCAAACCTTACGACCCCAACGATGACGTTGTGAGCAAGGTCATGAGTTGGAATTTGAACGTTCCCACGCGCCTCAACAGGGCCATGCTCAAGTCCTTCGGGCAGAAGTTTAAGGACGACTCCAAAGGCGGTGTGAAGGTAAGTCACATGTTTCAGTCTTGCGGAGGTTTCATGTACTTAAACCAGAGATGGGGGACTCTAGTCACATGACGTGACTTGAGACAAACTAAAGTCGCTGATGGTCTGATACTGCCCGCCTTCAGGTTCTAGTCATCTTCTCAGACGGACTAGATGAAGACGTGATGACACTGGAGGATGAGTCCGAGCTGCTGCGAAAGTCAGGTGAGGAAAAAGAAGATCAAGATGTGTTTTTGTCGTGTGGTACACGGAGGTAATACAGTGGTGTTCCTGCAGGTGTGAACGCGCTGCTGATGGTTGGCCTGGAGGGGGCGCCGGACCTGGCGCAGCTGCAAATGTTGGAGTTCGGCCGAGGGTTCGGCTACAAAGCCCCGCTCAGCGTCGGCATGCAGAACGTGGGCAGCACCGTACTCAAGCAGATCGTGAGTTGAGGGGAAGGGGGCGGAGCTAAATGCCATGGCTCGCTAACGCTACTCTGTCACCATGTGTTGCGACAGGACACGGTGTCCAATCGCGAGTGCTGCAACGTCACGTGCAAATGTTCAGGACACGAAGGCATCCGCGGGTCTCGGGGTTCCCTGGGGTCAAAGGTTACAGCGTCGTCGTGACCGCTGTCTTCGTCGTCATTATCGTCATCTTCATGTGATGTGTTTTATCGTTTAGGGTGTGTCGGGACAAAGAGGTTTCCCTGGATTCCCTGGAGAAGAGGGCCTACCTGTAAGTACACTTACATATCTTAGTTTCTCCCTTCTTTCCTTTGTCCTACCTTGCCTCCCTCCTTTCTTGCATCCTTACTTGTGCCGCTGAGGGTTCAGCCGTGGTGTCGATTCGTTTCAGGGTGACCGCGGTGGTCCTGGACCCAGTGGACCTCAGGGTGTTCAGGGCTGCCCCGGACTCCGAGGATCTAAGGTACTTAACTGCTCGTGGATGCGTCTGTCACGTCACATGATGCTTACATGCCGACGTCTTCCGTTTGTTTCGTGCTCAGGGCTACCGAGGCCTGCGAGGTAATCGGGTGAGTGACATTCACGGCACGACGTCGTCCTTCCTTCAGCAGGAAGTTCACGTGATTGTTTTGGCAGGGCGAGGATGGAGAAGTCGGACTGGACGGCGTCAACGGAGATCAGGTTAGCGCTCGGGTGTCCTCATCAACTTCATCATCATTATCTTCATCAACGCGATGAAGGTTCTTTGTGCGTGTAGGGCGTGTCAGGACAAGATGGTAGTCGAGGAGAGCGAGGACATCTCGGAAATCCGGTAAAGTATACATGGACATGAGTCAGAGGGCGTCAGTGTAGTTTTGCTGTGTGTGGGATTGACCCACAGTCGTGTTGACCTCTGAACTCCTGACATTTGTCAGGGCATTCCCGGTATCCGAGGGGAGGCGGGACTCAAGGGACAGCGAGGCCTGAGAGGAGATCCGGTGAGTTGAGCCTCTCCTCGCAAAGACCACTCAGCCTGCTGGTCACGTGACATGCCTTCTTGTGTCGTGTCAGGGAGAACCTGGACGGGAAAACACTGCGCCGGGACCTAAGGGAGATGTGGGAAATCCTGGTTTGCCGGTTAGCAACGACTCCTTTCTTGCTTCCTAAGTTCCCAGCATCCTCCCTTATGCCCGCCACCTGCTTTCCTTCCCTTCTTGTGTCCAGGGAGAACCAGGACAAGACGGGAGGGCCGGAGAAAGTGGCGTCCTGGGGAATCCTGTGAGATTTTTGTTGCTGTTGTTCTGACTGTCACCATCTTACTTTCCTCTCACGCTGAATGTGTGTACGTGTTGTGTGTCAGGGTCCCGACGGAAGACGAGGACCCCTCGGGGAAAAGGTGGGAGATCACCCAGAATATCAGGAACCCATTATCTGCTTTATGTCACTCAACACGCACTGACAATTGTGTGTACGCATATTGGTGTACATGTTTGTGCTCCCCCAGGGTGCTGCCGGAGCTTCCGGAGATCCTGGCCTGTCAGGAAGTCCTGGTGCTTCAGGTCCTCAGGTGGGTAATAGACAGGAAGTGCTATCAGCGCTAAAAACGCTAATATTTTTGACTGATTCTTGTTGCACGTTTAGGGCCCCAGAGGGGTCAGAGGTCAGCCTGGACCAAGAGGGATCCCTGGACTTCCTGGGCCACAGGTAAGCAATGCATCTGATCCATGGCGACAGTGCCATGCCATCAAAGTGTGCACTGAACCATTCTTGCGGTTTTCCTGCAGGGGGGGCCGGGCTCACCAGGATTAGCAGGTTCCACGGGAAGACGCGGTGGTAATGGTCAGAAGGCGAGTGACAGCTTCGGGTTGACGTCATGTGACATCACCATGGTAACGACAACGTTTGTCATTAAAGGGACAACCTGGAGATCCAGGCGTGCGAGGGGTGCAGGGCACGCCAGGACCACGGGGTCCGCCGGTATGTATCCGCATTGGGAAGTGTTCTACACGTGCTAACCTCCTTAGCATCTACTTTCGATAAATGCCATTGGATGACATAAACAGTCCAGACATAAACAGTCGTTGTGCCCCACTTTACCGAGAAACCAATCAACATCGGTGTTTACGTATGTCATGCGTCATGTGTCATAGTACAGCTGTTCTTTGTGTACTCGTCATGTAAACGGTTGATACCGCCAACAGGGTCAGGACGGCAGAGACGGATATGGACCAGCTGGACCTAAAGGGATCAAGGTGAGCAGACGACATTGCCGCAAGATTACACACACGCTCGCGAAACCGTGTTGAGCTCAAGTTGTGTGTGTTTTTTGTGTGTCTGTTAATGCGCACTTATTTGTGTGTGTAGGGGGATTCAGGCTTCCCCGGTTACCCCGGTTTAGTGGTGAGTGCGTTCAACTTCACTGACAGGAAGTCTTTTAAGGTGAACAGACACCTGAGGAAATGCTGAGTGGCCACACCCACTTTTTTGCTCTTAGGGTGAGAACGGCCTGGGGGGTCCTCAAGGTCTACCGGGGCGCAAAGGCAACCAAGGTCGCGGGGTGAGTCAACACATAAGCTCAGGCTAAATGTCTTTTGCAATGTTCAGAGCCATGTGACAAAATGACATTAATTGATCAAATCACAATAAACAAACAAATAAAAAAACTTACTGATAATTGTTGACTTTTCTGTTTTACTTTGCAGGGTAACTCGGGTCGCACAGGGGGGACGGGTCAAAAGGGACAGCTGGGTTATGAGGGACACAAGGTGAGGGTGACTCCTCCTTTGACACAACAACAAGAAACAAAATGAGAGAAATCAATCAATCAATGAATGACGTTGCCTTTCTTTGGAACACACAGGGCCCACGAGGTCCCGCTGGAAGCAGAGGGAAGACGGTAAGGGTCGCGTATTTTGTTTCATTGTTTGTTTATTGGTTTGATTGAAGTGCCTTGTATCGCTCTGAAGGAGTGCGAACTGATCACGTTCATCCGAGACAACTGCGGTGAGTCCGGTATCGGCTAGCCGAGGCCACACCCACTGTCCTGTTGTCATCCGATCGGCTTTAAGTTTGTCTTTGTGCTCTTTTTCAGCTTGCTCCAAAGGTACGTACGTGTCACTTCCTGCCTGAGTTGTCAACCTGTACGTTGTGGTGGCCATTTTGTTTTTTCAATTGGGAACAATGAACGATTGGATTGAAACAGCGAGTGAGTGAGTGAGTGAGTGAACCAATTAATGTACAATAATGTTCAAATCAATGAATGCGCCCATTTGATTGAGTAAACAAATTCGTTTCAATGACTGCATGCTTAAATGAACGAATGAGGGTGTTGATGAACAAATGAGAACGGGTGAACGAATGAAATACTGAACACAATTACAAACGACACAATACGGAATGGGCAAATGAAAGAAGTTTAGCGTTTTGGTAGCCATTTTTTTACCTTGTGCTCTCGTCGTTGCTGGCCGTTCAGACTTGGGCTCTTGCCCCGCTCTCCCCACGGAACTGGTGGTGGCGTTGGACATGTCCGACGACGTAACGCCTGCGGCGTTCGAGCGCCAGCGCTCGGCCCTGTTGTCCCTCCTGGAGGATATTACGGTGTCCGAGAGCAACTGCCCCACGGGAGCCCGCGTGGCCGTGGTGGCGTACAGCGCCTACACCAAGTACCTGGTCCGCTTCCACGACTACCGACGCAAGGCGCAGCTGATGGACGCCGTGAGGAACGTGGCACTGGAGCGCACGTCCAACAAGCGGCAACTGGGCGCCGCCATGCGCTTCGTGGCCCGCAACGTGCTGAAGCGCGTCCGCTCGGGCGCCATGATGAGGAAGGTGGCCGTGTTTTTCTCAAGCGGGCCGCCGCAGGACGTCGACGACGTGGTGACGGCCGTCATGGAGTACCGCGCCCTCAACGTGGTGCCTGCCGTCATCTCCTTGAGGAACGCCCCCGCCCTCAGCCGGGCCATGGAGGCAAGTTTGAAAATGTGACTTTTCGTATTTCTTAGGTGTTGTTTTGGTGTCAAGGGACTAATGTTGAAGTGGCGTTTTGGAGAAGTTGCCAATCACTTTCAGCAGGACGGGAGCGCTGTACACTTCTTTTGCAATTCCCACTTAGTCGCAGATTTTGTGGGGGGACCAGTTCTTCACTGTTGCTGTGGACCTCTCATCCGTTATTTACATTTTCTTGCAGCTGGACGACACCGGAAAGTCCATCTTCACTGTGCTGGGGAGGGATGCCGCAGCCGACCTGAGGAAAGTGAAGAACTGCGCCGTTTGTTACGGTAAGCGGATGTTTGGACATTAGCCTAAGATGTTAGCTGAAGCATTTTTCCATTGGCGCAGACCCGTGCCGACGCGGACAGGAGTGCACGTTCATTCAGGAGACGCCGGCGCCGCAAGAAGTGGAGGCGGACGTGGTGATGGTTGTGGATGGCTCGCGCGAGATGCAGACCGACGAGTACGCCGGCGCTCAGGAGCTTTTGGCCTCCGTGGTGGAGCAACTGGCCGTCAGCCCCCGGCCGGGCCAGGCCGACACTCGCGCCCGTGTGGCCGTGGTGCAGCAGAGCGGCGCCCGCGGCACCAAGTTGGAGTTTGGCCTGCAGGCTTACCAGGATGGGCGGCTTATGAGGTCACACCTGCTGAGTAACATGCGCCAAGAGGGCGGATCCTCGTCCTTGGGGCACGCCCTGAACCTCGGCCTGAAGGAAACCACGACAGCCGGCCACGCCCGCAGGAGGAAGGTGATGCTGGTGGTGGTGGGCACCAGGTCGGCGTCCGAGGATGGCAAAGTGTTGCGTGCCGCCGCCATGAAGGCCAAGTGCCAGGGGCTGGCGCTATTCGTGGTGACGGTGGGCGAGCGCTACGACCGCGAGCAGGTGGAGACCGTCGCCAGCGAGCCCTTGCAGCAGCATCTGCTGCACTTGGGACGGCTTCACCAGGAAGAACGGGACTACGCGCGGAGGTTCTTCAGGGTCTTCATGGCCGCGCTAGACAGTGAGACTAATACGTGTCAGAAGTTCTTTGTATTGTCTGTGTTTGTCTTTCTAAGCAACTGTGTGTGTGTCACAGAGGGCTTCATCACACACCCGCCGCCATCTTTGAAGCAGATCTGCCAACGGACGGGTCAAGATGGTGGGCAGATCCTCACTGATGGGTACGGCGTTTTTAATCATCATTATAGTCGTCATCATGTTGGTCATGTGACCGCTATGGCGTCCAGTCAAGGGTACGTGGAGGAGTTTGCTGACCAGCCGCAGGAAGAGCCAGCCGACCAGTTGCAAGAACAAACGGGACAGACTGACGTCGTCCACTTGCTGAGCCCAGAAGGTGAGGAATCATCCCAAAAACACGTGATCAATCTTCAAACAAAAAATGAAGGCGCCTTATCTGTCGCTCGCTACTTTGACTTACGGCTGCGTTTCTCGCTCACGTTAACCGTAACAGACGACGACGCGCCGATGCCGCAATCGACCGACGCCAGTGCCACAGGTAAAAGTCGCAAGCGCCCGCACGAAGAAGCCGACGTGTGACGTCCCCCTTGCTTCTCGACAGACGCCTGCCTGCTGCCCAAGGATGCTGGGGACTGCCAGCGTTACGCCATGATGTGGTTCTACGACAGCGAGGAGCACAAGTGTGACCGCTTCTGGTACGGCGGATGCGGCGGAAACGAGAACCGCTTTAGCACACTGGAGGCCTGCCAGGATGCCTGCGTGGCCTGAAGGGGCGTCGCGGACCCTTGTGACTCTTTTCAACTTGAAACCTTCTCAACTTGATTGTTATTGTTTAGGTACTCGTGTCACAATCTCAACATCCGTTCATTTTTTTTAAGTATGCTAACTTTGGATTTCAAAACATTCCAGAAAATTCCAAATTTTCCGACACAAAGAGAGGTCAAACTTAATCTAATTGTAAGTATCAACAAGGATTACAGTGAATCAATCATTTAGCATCCTTATAAATTGAAATGAGCATGCTAACAAACTGAACAACAAACTATGACGTCAGGATTTATTGAACGCGCATAGGTCACATGACTTGTTCAGCATTACATGATCAAACTATAAAACTCAATCTGTACAAGATGACATCACAGTGACATCAAGGTTTTTCTCATTTCATCGTCATAAGCCAATATGAGCTCAGCACGACAGGTAATTAATTACAGGAAGTCTTTGCATGTTTCCATAGAAACCAGCTAGCATTGATGTGAGTGAGCCTATTAGAGTGTGTGTGTGTGTGTGTGTGTGTGCATCACTTCCACACTTTGATGATCCCATCCCTGGACGAGGTAACGATGAATCCTTGCGTGGTCTGGAAGGTGGCGATATCGGTGATGATGTCGTGGTGTCCCGCGGGCAGCGACTCGGGTCCCCGTCGCGGCGAGTCCTCAGCGGCGCCGCTCTTCTGCTTGCTGTGGATCTCCTGCGATGTGGACGGATGGATGAACAATTGTGTGTGTGCTTCCTGGACTACATTTCACCGGTGTACTCTGAGAAACATCACGGCACGCGCCGCTCGGCTTACCTGCACCACTTCTGTGCCTTCGATGATCTTCCTGCTGTACATGACAGAGGGGCAGTGCAGCGAATCGTTGGCGCCGCCCGCCACGATGTACGATCTCTCCGGGTACGCCAGATCCCAGAACCTGGCGAGCCCAAATGTCACAGCGTCATTCACTTTGGGCCGTCTGATTTTGAGTCTTAAGACCTTTAAGAATTTCTGACAACATTTGGGCCGTAAAACAATTTGGCATTGTGAATTCGTTTGTCACACCTGATCCTCATGTCGGAACCGGCGGTGAGCAGCAGAGGATTGCCGTCGGCCGGACTGCAGTAGATCCCGTGCACGCTGTGAGGCGACGGCTGCGACGCAGGACAGAGAGCATGAGAAGAATCAGAAGATGGATGGATGGATGGATGGATGGATATTTTTGTGCTTCTCACCTGCGACTCTGACAGGGGCGGGGCCGAGCTGGCCCACAGCGTGAATTTACGATCCCCCGTCTCCATGTCCCACATGGACACCTCGTTGTTGCCCTGCACGGCTGCACGCGCGCGAGCGAGTCACATGACCGCAAAGTCAACAAGGAAATGAGAGGGTCGGCTTACCGGCGATGACCGACGACTGGTAGAGCGGGTGCATGAGCAGGCGGCGGATGCGCGCGCGTGCCGGATGCGTGTGGTTGGAGATGGGCAGCTGGAAGCGCATATCCCAGCAGGCCATGGTGCCGCTGCTCGTACCTGCGGAGGGAGGGAGGGAGGGAGGGGACGCTCGCTCAGGTCGCGTGGAGAAGATGCCGCTCGGCGCGCTTACCGAGGCAGAGCCAGCACTGGTGCATGTCCACGCTGAAGGAAGTGATGAGTCCCAAGCGGAGGTCGTGGCGAAGCGTCCAGGCGTTGGAGTTGGAGCGAAGGTCCCAGCCCACCAGCGAGCCGTTGACCGTGGCGTACGCCAGCACGGACTGAGCGCCAGAGTTAAAATGGTGGATGTCCACCGCGCAGCCGTCCTCCTTCAGATCCAGAGACCTGCGGGGAATTTGTGTTTTGACTTTTTGGAGCTACAGCATGAGCCATTTGAAATAAAGTGATACAACTGTAAATATATTTGAAAGCATTTTGCAAATAATCATCACCAATATAAATATTCTAATCAAATAGTATACATTATATATATTAATATAATCTAATTAATATGAAATAATTGAAGTCTCACCTGGTCTGGAAGGGTTGCACTTTGGGCGATTTTGGCGGTTTGCTGGCTTCGACCGCCAGCAGCTGGATGGCGCCGTTGTCGGACGCCACGGCCAAGTAATGCGAGCCCTGGCAGAAGGTCAGCGTCTTGGCGTGGCCGCCGATGCGCGAGTACGTCAGCACCGACCTGGTGGTGGTGGTCTTGCCCTCCATCTTCTGACTGTCCCACACTTTGACCGTGCCGTCGTTGGACGCCGTGGCGAAGATGGCGTGCTCGTCCGACACTCTGATGCGGTTGACGGCCGCTTTGTGCTCGTGGAGGTGGGCCACCAGCAATCCTTTCGGGTGCCACCCTGAACATTTGTTTTATTTAGCTTAGCTCAGATGCCGTGAGCAGAAGTGCGGGCGTTTACCGGGCGGCGGCGGGCGACTCTCCCACTCGGCGCTCTCCATCATCTGCTTGGCCATGCGCTCGGCGCTGCACTGGTCGCGCTTTTGCTGCACCAGCTGCTGCAGCTCCGCCTTGCAGGTGTTGACGCGGCGCTGGTAGGCCAGGCCACCTGTCACCGACTGCTGCACGGCCACCGCCGGCGCGTTCTTTCCGGATTGACTCGCCGGACCGTCAGGCACCTCCAGGGCGCACGAAGCGATTAATCAGTTGGTGCTTTTAAAAATCGGCTCTTTTTGTTGTCGCTAGTTTTACAACAGTGTTCAAAACAGAAAACCAGAAAATGAAACCATGCAGCAATACCGTGTTTGGCTGCATGGTGGCAGCGGTGGAAGCAGGCTCCTGAGATCCAAACATGCTCTTCCACTCCTCGTTCATGATGGAGTCCTGCTTGGTGTGCTTCCTCGCTGCGAGAGACAAATATTTAGCTATGGTGAACTTCACTTCACCTTTTCTAAACGTTTGAATGTCCAATTGTTTCGTTTTGGGCCTTTTTAGATAATAATAATACATTTTATTTATCAGGCGCCTTTCAAGGCACTCAAGGTCGCCGTACAAACATAAAATAGCATACACAATTAAAAGGAAAAAAAGTATAAAAGCAAAGAAACATCTGCAGAAAATCAAAGCAAAAACGTTAAAAAAAATGACCGGAGAGCAGCGGCAGCAAATCGCGCTAGCGTTCACTCCAACAAATAACATGCTGTCCTCTGCCGAAATTCAAAACAGGTGTTTTATCCATTACAAATATGCGCAAATATGAACTGAATGAGGGACAAAAAAAGAAAGAAAGCGTGAGGCTCACCTCGCTTGTCCTCCACCTCGCCTTTGGGCTTGGCCAAGTCCACCTGGCGTCCGGCGATGCCCAGCACGGCGAGGTCGACCACGCCGGTCTGGGTGGCCTCCCCCAGATGTATCTGCTCGCCCATGTTGGCTTTGGCCTTGTTGGACTTGAGCATGAAGTCTCGGAGCGCCAGCAGCTTGTCTTCCTCCGCCTCTGTCATTCCCTGCAGGCGGCCCGGCCCGACAACAGAAACGTTGAAACTACAAGTTGCTCCGTTTTATTTGAAGTCGCAGTCGGATCCGGCGTGGCGTTGTGGTTAATTTGGCGTGTTCACCTGCGAGAGTAGCTTCTTAAGTAGCTGAGCGATGGCGGGGTCCTCGGGAGGCGGGCACTCCGGGATGGACCCGGCGCGCTTCTTCTGCCGCAGCAGCAGGTGGCGGAATAGGCTAGCGATGTCTTTGGAGCGCAGCGCGTAGTCAAAGATGGAGCGGCTCAACGGCTCCTTCAGGACGCTCAGCAGGACCAGCTCCTTGTCGATCTGAGGATGCGGTCGGCGGGTGTGAGCCGGCCGGGATGGCCGTGACAAGGCGGCGGCGGCGGCGGCGGCGCTCACCTGAATGATGGGCTGCGTGACGAAGGGATTGAGGTGCGGCATCAGCTTGCAGTAGACGTCGGCTAAGTTGAGGTGCTGAGCGACCACCGTGATGAAGCCCACCGCGCCGTAGCGGATCCATAAGTTGGGGTGGCACAGGAACGGAGCTGCGGCCAGGAAGCAAAAAAAAAAAAATCAAATAAATGAGCTGAGGCGCCAGGATGAAACGTTTGACGTGAACTTACCGATGTCGGCGACAAACTCGTAGATGTGAGGCTTCTGCAGCAGGCCCAGCTGGCACATGCACGTCAGCGCGTTGAGCGCTTTGTAGATGACGAACTCCTCCGTGTCGCTCAGGCCCTGCTGGAGGAGCGGCTTCAAGATGGCCGAGCTCTGCCAGCCTACGTACGCTGCCACTCCTCCGCACGCAAACACAGCCACGATTGACCTCTGGGAGTCGGCGACCTCAAACTCTGAGGTCCGCGTAAAAAAAGGCGGTTCTCACCGACGATGCTGTCGAAGAAGGCGCCGCGCAGGTGCCAGTCGTTCTTGTCGTTGAGGAAGGTGATCATATGCGAGAGCAGCACGTCGTTGGCCTTCTGCCGTCCGAAGAAGACGCAGAGTCGCGTGATGCCGTTCTCCATCAGCGACTGCTTCACCACGTTCTCAGAGTCGCTCAGCAGCGTCACCACCTTCTGCTGCACCATCTCGTGGAGCGCCTGCAGCTCTGCGCATTCGGGGCTGTTCCAATCAATTCTACATCTCAGAGCACCTGACCGGTTTTCTCCACCGACCTGAGTCGTAATTATCGTTCGGGTGAAGCGTTTCCTCCGCCTCCTCGCCGTTGGCGTCGTGCTCCGTGCTTAAGTTGTTCTCCTGCACCAACTCCAGGAAGCGGAGGGCGCTCTCTGCCAGGTGCGCCACATTCTCTGACAACGACCAAAAAAGATTCTTCGCCAACTGGATGGACACAATTTGGTTGAAAACGCGGCAGCCGCCTCACCGGCGTACGCCAATCTGACGATGGTGGCGTTATCCTGCGCCAGGTGGGCGATGCCCGGCAGGATGTACTCCGGGTAGATATTCACGTCGTTGCGTGGCACCTCCTTGACCAGCGCCAGCACCTTGGTGAGAGTGCGCACGGCCTGGGCCCGCACGCGCGGCACCGGGTCGTTGCAGAAGTGCAGCAGGTAGGGCGTGATGCGGTCCAGCAGGATGTCCACGCCCAGACGCGGCGGCGCCAGGTGGAGGATCAGCTCCAGCGCCGCCAGCTTGGAGTCGCACGAATGCAGCGTCTGCAGGCAGGAAGTGATGACCGACGCCAGCACCATCAGGCCTTGCTGCTCCTTGGCGCTCACCGTGCCGTCGCCAGCGTCCTGGGAGGAACTTGGAGAGCCTGCGTCAAGGATTTGCCAGTGTGTCTTCAAGAACATTTGGTCTAATGGAAGGAAGCTGCGTTTTCACGATGCGGTCACCTCGGAGGTTGTGCAAGATGTTGTCCAAGTCTTTGCGTATTACGAGGACTCTCTCGTCGGCCGACTGGAAAGTGTCTTTGGCGAATTGCGCCATGTAAGGCAGCAGGAAGGTGTAGAAGATGTCTGGGAAGGCTTTTCCTCGCTGCTGCTTCAAGTAGTCCTCGGCCGACGAGCGCCGCTCGGGTTCTCGCTGGACCATCTGCGCCACCTGAGGGACATCAGAGAAGGCACGATTGAGATCCGGGTTTCCGCGTCAAACACGGGCCTCACCAGCTCTCGGATGCTGCGGTCCTCGATCTTCTCCAGAACATGCTCCGTCTGAAAGTGTCCTTTGCGGTACGCAAGCAGCTGGGACAAATCGAAGAGCGGGACGCCTTCGGTGAACAGCTCAGCGATCACGCAACCTGAGAAAAACGGAGAAAATATGCTGCCTTCAAATAACATTTCCCGGCATCCACCCCCAAAGCTTGGCTGCCACAAATTCCTTTCCGTTGTGTCGCGACCATTCTTTTTTGTCACATGACCTGTTTTAGAATGAGCAAACCTTTCAGGCCCACCTGCAGAGAAAATGTCCATGGCCTGCTTGAGCTCGCCTCTGCTCCTCTGGTTGCTGCTGCTCAGGTCCACCAGCGGCGTGTTCTGGTCGCTCTCGGCGGCAAACATGCTGCCGTCCACAAAGCGCTCCGGCGCAATGTAGCAGGTGCGACGGCGGGACGTGTCAAAGAAATAGTTGAAGTCGGCAGGATTGTCTTCGGGAAGGTAGGTTGGCTTGAAGCTGGCGAAATCGCTGAGCAACACCCAGTTCCAGCTGGTCACCATCACGTTCTCCGTCTTGATGTCGCCGTGGCGCACGCCGGCCTTGTGCGCCTGGTCCACGGCGGTGAGGATTTGGAAGGCCAGCCAGCGCTTTTCCACGTTGTTGAGGAACGGCCGCGTGCTGATGCGGTCGTACAGGTTGTCGCGCACGTACTGGCGAAAGAGGATAGCAGCCTTCTCCGTCAGCGAGGTCTTCTGGAAGGGCAAGCAGTTGTGGCACGAGTGCAGGCGGATCTTCAGCTCCTCCAGCTCCTGTTTGTAGCTGGTGAGCGGCAGTGAGGGGTCTTGGATTGCAAACACCTTGACCACCAGCATGCCCTCGCGGTGCTTGGCGCGCGCCACCTTGAAGAAGCGCGTGCTGCCCAGGCTCTTGTCGTACTCATGATCATGGATGTCTGAGAAGTAGCTGTCCACTGACAAGATCTGGGATGGGGCAATACCCGCCAGCTGGTTGCCCATCGCCTCTGCCGGGAGTAGAAGTAAACTGATGGTCGTAACAAAACACTTATCGAATTGAAACCACTTTGGGAACCTTTCATAAAAGGCTTCAGTCCTTAGCGCAATAGTACATGCAATTTACCGGTGTAACTCTTTTACTGTTTACCATCTGTCGTCGTCGTCATGTGACTTCTCATGTTAATCCTGCATTTCCTATTCTAACGCTTGTTTTTTTATACTGAGGTCATTAGAAGCGATATTTCCACATAGGTTACAGTGTTTAAATTTTAAGGAGCCATCATATGACATCTCGTTAGCGTCCCGTTAGCTCGCCGGCTAACCAAACAGCTAAAGCATCCGTGTAAAAAATGGCAGGAAGTGGTGGGGGAAAGTCGTTTTACCTGCGGATGGCGAGGCTGATGTAGTGGAGTTCTTTTATAAAGCCAGTCAGAATGAGAAAAGAAGGTAATAAGGGAATCCTCTGCGGAAACTAGCGATATAAAGCGAAGAAACGGCTTCGTGCAGCTGTTGTTGTGCTTCCGGGTCAGAGTGAAACGTCACTCGTAGCCGCCCTGTGAAATGTAAATACGGCGAACTCCAAGTACAAATAAAAAAGCTGAATAATTGTCTAAAGAACACACATGATACATTAAGTTGCGAATAATATTTATTCTTAACGAATGAAATGTTAATTAATCTAAAATAGATGTAGGCGGAAGTAGAAACAGGAAATGACATCATTATCTGCTTTCAAAACAAAAGTATCGCTCTCGGATCATTGTAGACACGATTGACACTGGATGGGAAATGTTTATCACGCAACTCATTCTCACAATAATAACTGTGCATGACATATAACTTGAGCCACTGAGAAAGTTTGACATTACATGACGTGAGTGCAGTACTTATTAACTTTAAAAAAGACAAAAGAATCTGGAAAATTTGACTATTCTAGCCCCCTCTCAAAATGTGGAAAAATAACAATATAATAAAGAACAAAAATCACTTTTTTTTGCTTGCAGTTAAGAATAACAGCTGTGTGTATATAATAATAATATGTAAGTATGTAAAAATAATAATAATAAAAAAAAAAAAAACAAGCAACACTATGGTAGAGAAGCCAAGTCCTAGTCCTGTTCGCCTTTGACTCAGGAGGCATGGCAGCACCCTTTAGTGGTGTTGACGTAACCCTGCGGGTCATAGTGCCGTCTCAACGTCTGCAACTCTTTGGTCCTCTTCAGACGCCACGCTCACGCTGGGCACAGGCTCCTGACTGGAGGGTAAAGACAACAAGAAAAAGAGACTTAGTAGACTAACATTGGCTTGTTTATAGTGCTATCGTTAGCTTAATATTGCTGGTGCTGCTATTTTGTTGTCTCTTAATTACACAGTTTTATAATTCCATGCCATCAGTAATCACGTCCATGAACAACATCTTCAATGACATCATGCGCTGACCTGCTGATTGGCTTCAGAGCTTTGTTGGCATCCGCCGTCATGGAGCGAGATTTACAGAAGCCACTTTTATCCATCTCACGCGAGATGTTCACCTCAGACGGGTCTGACCTACCCATGGACACACGTTTAAGGCAATGTGTGGTGCTGACACACACATACAAAGACGATGCTTCTGATTCACCATGGTTTCACACTTTTCACAGGGATCTTGACGACTATTGCGTCATCATCGAACGCAGAGTTGTCCACCGCCCCCTGCAAATTAGTCTCCTGCAAGTCATGTTCTATTTACATGAAGGTCGTGTGGTAAGGTCACATGGTACGCTCACATAGTCACATGCTGTGTGCTCACTTCCTTCTCCCTCTTCTTCTTCTTGTCATCGTCTTTCTTCTTGCTTTCGGGTATGAGGTCATCCAGCCAAGTCAGCTCTCGTTTGCTGAAGCCAAAGTCCAGAAGCTTCCGGATGAACACCAGCGCCAGAACCTGCGGAGCACAACGTGAGGTGGCGGCATGATGTTAGGGCGCGACCCGGCCTTCATCTAACCATCACGGGGAAGACGACGGCGGCGGCGGAGGTTTTGATGAGCCACAGGGCGATCAGGCAGGAGAGCTGCACGCCGGTGAAGGCGTGGACCTTCCTCAGCGGAACGTAGCGAAGGTAGATCAGTTCCGGCTGGTGCTTAGCCGCCATGGCGAACAGTTGGATGCGGTCAAAGAGCTACACAAGACCAACAAGAGAGACTTAGCCTGTTTTTTTTTTGTAGTTAACAAAGACACGTACCTGAATGTCTTTGAGCGAGGACACGCCCATGTAGAGGAAGACGCCATACAGGACGGGCATCGGGATGAACTGCCGTCAAGGAAACGTGGACGTAAAAAAAGGGCCGAAGCAGCTGAGGGAAGGAATCGTGAGCTCACCTTAAGGACAGACGTCATGAAGACCGAGCAGCCCATGAGGAGGAAGATCATCAGGCCGGTGACGCGCTGTTCCCGGACGCCCAGGAACTTGGGCTGCTCGCCCGGGGCCGCGCAGGTCGACTCCAGCTTCAGGCTGTTGACGTGCGTGATGGAGAGAACAGTGGCCGCCACGAACCACGGTAGGCCCATGATGGAGCACACGGCTATCATCAGGGACACCACCAGCAGGTCCAGATGGTAGCCGCAGCCTTTCTGGGGTTAAGCAAAGAATCAAAACGTTCATTAAGTCAATGCGTTGTATGCTAGCTCCCTAGCTAATGCTATTGATTAGCCTCATGTGAAGGTTTGTTTGTATTAAATATTCGGACATTTATTAAAGTAACACGGGCCCCACCGTCAGCTTGTTTTCCTTCCTGTTGACGATGACAGCGGTGATCTGCTGGTCCATGAAGATAAGGATGGTGCAGAGCAAAGCGGGAATGGCGGCAGCCAGCAGCGTCCACCAGGGGTTGGGACCCAGCGGCGAGATGAGCCAACCGCGATTATCGGAGGTGGGCTGAGACACAATACAGGAAATGCAGAAACTGTGAAATTCCGGCGTTAAGCCCAAGATCCGCCTCGGTTTGGGAATTTACCTGGAAACGGTCCGGGACACTGAGTTTGGGAGACGGAATTCCCACCAGATAATCCATCAGAACCATTAACATGATGGTCAGGAAGACGGCAAAGTCACTGATGGTGGATCGCACCTGCACGTCATGCAAATCATGGAACAGAAGTTCAATGGAGGTCACGGGACTCTTCCTGATTGTTGGAAACATTTCAGTTTTGAATCTTATGTGTGATAGATGACAGGAAGCGAAACCCACCTTGGTGGGAAAGAATCTCTTGTTCTTGAAGTCTTTGAGGAATGTCGACAATAAGAAGGTTGTGAAGAAGAGAATGACGGACCAGAAGAGGACGTCGGGGACGAAGGGTCCGTCGCGGGCGCAAGCCGAGCCCGTGAATTCACCGCGCAAACTCTGACAGCGCTGCAAAAGAAAGAGAAGCTCGGCCGGGGTTCTCCCGTTTCTGACGAGACGAGATGTTCCAGAGGATTTGCGTCACCTTCACACTCAGCTGCTCCCACGGGATGCTCGCCGACGAGTTGTAGCCCCGGTTCCTCCAAATCTGATGCGTTTCGGTCGAGGCGTTGGCGGGTTGAGAACATTCGCACCTACGAGCACAAAAAGTCGGGTCGAGAGCTTCAACTGCCAAGTGAGAACTTCGGTGGTTGCTCATGATAGAGATCCGTAGCTGCCTTCAAATAAAACGACAGCTTAGCCAGGATGTCCGACATACGTGTAGAAGGTCAGGTTGTCCAGATGGTTGGCAGTGTTGACCGGGTAGATGTGCCCCAGGTGCAGAAGCTTCTCCAGGGCTTCGTAGATGAAGATGAAGCAGATGAGGGCGGCAAAGGCCTCCTCGGTGAAGCGCGTGATGTAGCAGACTAAGGAGCTGGCGTCGGTGGCCACCAGCAGCAGGCACAGGAAGGCGGTCCAGAGTCCGATGCTGGTCCGCAGGGACAAGTAGCTCAGGCCGTAGTCACTGAGGAGGACATTTGGAATCATTGTAATAATAAAAGAAGAATTGAATAAAAATAGAATGAAAAATATGCATAAAATACAAATGAATAAATAAAATATATAAAACAAAAATAACTAAAATGAAAATAAATAAATGGAATAATAAAACCTTGTTAAGCATGCAACACGTGCTCGAGTATGCTGAAGTTCATCGGCTAAGTTTGCTGTGTCAGATCGACGAGCGTAACCTTCACATAAACGGCCATCGGATCGATGAGCGTAGTCTTCACATCAAAGTTCAAACTGACCCTTGCCCGCATCAATATTTGATCCAATGGCATCTTGGTACGTGTGTACGTATGTTGTGACAGACGCGTGCATGTATTTGCCTCTTATCAAAGCCAATATTGACAAGTTCAAGGTCACCGCGGCCATCCCCGTATAAAAGTAACGAGACGCCGGCATCTCATCTATATTCCGCCGTCATGTTTGCACGTGTCGCACTGGTGCTTTTGCTAACGGTGGCGGTCGCGCGGTGCGGCCCGACTCCCCAGCTGGACCGCCGGGCCGAGATTGACGGCATCCGGGCGGCTATGGAGGACCTGAAGGCCGACAGACGAGGTGACGCCGGCGCTAAATTGGTCAAGTAAGCTAAGCTACTAGTCTGGGTTAATGTGACTTGTGTGTCTCCGTGGAAACAGCCATGATGCAGCGTCTGGAGACGGCCGAGAAGGAGCTGAACACAGTCCTAGGTGAGCCCGGTGTCAAAGTGTAGCCATTTTCACATCAACCCAAATGTCGAACCCTCACTTGAACAGAAAGCCCAAAGATTGCCTTTGCCGCCTCGCTGGGGGGAAACGGCGCCCAGAAGGCGACGACGGGAAACAGAGATCTCATTTACAGGGACGTCCTGACCAATGTAGGCGGGGCTTATAACGCAGAGACTGGTAAGCCCGCGTAATGGCCGCCACGAGACGTCACGGTGCTCAACAACATGGTCCGTGTCATCTAGGCCTGTTCACGGCGCCCGTTCGCGGCGTCTACTACATCCGCTTCACCGCCAACGCGCCCACCGACTTCACCATGAGCGCCGTGCTGTACAAGAACGACGCCCGGATCCAGCTCATCGTCCACGAGCAGCCGTCGGGTGAGGGCAGCGACACGGCGTCCAACGGCGCCGCCCTGCTGTTGGAGAAGGGCGACAGGCTGAAGATGGTGCTGTGGGATAACACGCAAATCTGGGACAACAGCAATCACCACAGCACCTTCAGCGGATTCCTGGTTTTCCCACTGTATGGAAAGCCGTTTCAAATTTGAAATGTTGTGAAAAATAAAAGAAAGCGGTTTTGATTTTGCATCCTGCCTCCAAAGGGTCGACGAAGCTCCAAAGGAGTTTGACGTCGAGTCGGAGATGAAAAGGCTTCAAGCTTCCATGACGCAACTCCAAACGGAAAACACGGGTGATTTGTTTTGGTTTTTCAACTCGTACTTGCGTTGCTTAGGAGCGGAACTTATCATCATGTGCCGGCAGAACTCAAAGGACGGATGGAGAGCACCGAGACGGAGCTGAGGAATATGAAAAGTCAGTTTCGAATACTTGCTCATGCTGCTTTGTGAGATACATCGCGTCATCACTTTTCTTTTTCTTTTTTTTTTGTCGCCTTACTGTAGATGTGCCAAAGGTGGCGTTTGCGGCGTCTCTGGGGGGTAACGGTCTCCAGAAGACCACGTCCGGAATGAAGAAGCTTCTCTTCAAGGACGTCCTCACCAACATTGGTGAAGCGTACGACCCGGAAACAGGTCAGTGGTCACTGAGGAGTTTCTTTTTGACAAATGTCGCAGCCTTTTGTGGAATTTTGCTGTTGAGGAGAGCTGAGGAGCTTCATTTCGACAAAAGCACTGCTTTGCCGCTATCAAGTTTTTCTTTGAGGAGGGGGCATCAATTATTAATGCCCTGCCACTGGTTCTTCTTGCTTGCTTACCTCCCCCAGGTTATTTCACGGCACCCGTACGCGGCGTCTACTACATCCGCTTCACCGCCAACGCCCCCGCCGACTTCACCATGAGCGCCGTGCTTTACAAGAACGACGCCCAGATCCAGCTCATCACCCACGAGCAGCCGTCCGGCGAGGGCAGCGACACGGCGTCTAACGGCGCCACCCTGCTGCTGGAAAAGGGCGATAAGCTCTCGCTGACTCTCTGGGACAACACGCAAATCTGGGACAACAGCAACCACCACAGCACCTTCAGTGGATTCCTGCTCTTCACCCAGTAAGCATCTTGGAAGACTCACCAAATGCTCAATAAAAATACTTTAAAGTTGATCTTCTGTGTTTTGGGGCAATGCTTCCTAAGATATTGTTTTCATCATTATCCTGCCACAAAAATCGTATCAGGTTTGGCGTCCCTACCTACAACGGAGAATAGTTTCTAATGGCGCAAGGACTCCCCCTAGAGGAGAAGGGTCGCCTTTAAAAACTAGAACTTTAAATTTACTAAGCGTCTATCCATCCTAAGTGTATCATCCCTTATAGAATCGAAGTGGATCAATAATCCGCCTAGCAACAAGAACTGAGCAACGGCCAGCCTGGTATCGTTGAGAGCATAAACAATCACGAATTTACTTCTCAAAAAGTCACCAGGACCTGACTCACCAGCAGAACTTGAAGAGGATTTTCTCAAAGACCAGAACGGGCCCTGTGCTGCCCAGAATGGTGAGAGGTTGACCCGCAAACAAAGAGTAGGTCACGCCCGTCAGGGACGCTCCAAACAGAGATTCAATGGCGCTCTGCGACAGACACACACAAAGGACGCCTCGGAATGATGATGTCACCACGTGCAAAGCCTTAAATGGACTGCTACGTTGTGATTCACGCTTCTTACAATGTTTCCTTGGGTGGCTTCTCCGAGCAGGCCTCCGAATGTGATGACGGGAGACATGCAGGCACAGTAGAGGAAGAGGACGGACGCCAAACACTGCAGGCTGAGGCCATCTGTCAGGTCACTGAGCAGAAAAGGTGCCTTTCTCTTAACGTCCGCGACCAGACCTCCAAATAACCTGACACGCACAAATGTACAGAATTTGTCATTCGTCAGTACTGTACCTTTCTATGAGTATTAAGTATGTGGAAAAACTACTTTATACGCAAGCTAGCCACGTGTGGCTAACACGGCTAAGCACTAACCTTCCCGTTCTCTGGAGCTCTGGGCCAACGTCGTGCTCCGCCTCCTTGATGATGCCCGAGGTGTGGACGGAGCCATTCGAGGCAGAGGGAGTCTTCCGCTTCTCCTGCGGATGCAATTTTGGTGTTGCTGGCTTTAGCATTAGCACCTAGCTAACTTGAAATCCCAACAGATGGATTGAAATCTTTCTTTGAAATCAGAACCCTGGTTTGAAACAACAAAACGAACTCTTGCTAAACTTAAAATCAGCTCTCACTCTGTTATCAAAGACAACCTATGTAAGTAAAACAGTTGGCATTGTTAGCATTAGCATTTAGCCTATGTGTCCACAAACCTGAGAGGGGATGTTCTTGGGCGGTTCGATGCGAATGCTGGGGTCCCACTCGCCCGGCGGGAGCACGGTCACTTGATCCAGGAACTCATCCAGTCCTGCCAGGAGATCTTTGCGATCCTTGGCCTTGTAGGCCACGTTGTGGAAGATCTTGAGGATGGCCACACAAACATTTTAAAGACTGCTTCTAAGTCACGTGAGCTTCTAACCTCACACCTCGTCCGTCATCAGCGTGGCCATGGAACGCCCCACCTCGTGGTACTTCGGACCTTTTCCGAACGGACCGAGCAGGAGGAAGAGGAACCTGATTGGCAGAGGTGCAAAGTCCCATTATACATTGGTTGGTCAAATCTAACTAACCTGGTCAATGGAGCATAATTACCGAATTCAAGTCATGGGACCTTCTGCCCAAAAGGAGAGTGAGCTCACCTGGTGGGCACGGGCACCTGGGTGAGTCCAGAGAGGAGCACGGCGGGAGACAGGCGAACGAAGGCAATGATGGGCTTCTCCAGGAAGTCCACTTCGCCCACCAGCACGTTGGAGGCTTCTGCATCTGCTGGAATCTTTCTCATGAAGTTCATGTCCACCTGAAATGCACGGGAACGCGTCACTATATTGTAATCCTTTTTTGGTGCAAAGAGGTCTTTCACCTTGCTGAAGTCCACCGCGCTGTTTTCACGACTACCGGCGTTGAAGTCACCTCCCACCCCCTCGGCGGCGTTCAGGTTCCCAGGAGCCGACTGAGGGGACGCTAGAAGACCTGCTGGAACTGGAAGAAGCTTCACATCACTCTAGGTGGTCGTCATCAAGCGGTCCCGTGGTCTGTCCGGAGCGCTCACCATTGTGTTCCAGCAGATGAGGGTCCGAATATTTCTTGCCTATGTCAGCGAGGGATCGCACCAGCGGGATGCGCTTGCTCAGCCTCTTCTCGTTCTGATGGTGGTGGCGCTTTAAGATGGCTTCCCTCACCTTGTCTTGGACGTGATCTTCCAGCTGACCGGACGCCAGCATGGTGTCAATCACCATGTCTGTAAAACATCTCAAATTGTTCCTCAAAAGGTTCTACTCAGGTGTTGGTGCTCACCCCCATATTTGCAATTTGGCTTTAGAATCGAGCAACTTCAGAACACCTCGTCAGCCATGAGTGCATGGACGACGACAACAACAAAATGGTGGACTGACCTGCGATCTCCTCAATCCCGTTGGCGCGCATGTCGAGTATCACGGCGCCGTTCATGATACACGAGCGCAACTCAAACAGGCTGTGCAGGGACAGGGTGGCCACGTAAGGTTTACTCCAACGCTCGCCGCCGTCCTCCACATCCTCCTCAAACTTCAACCACCTGCCCACACACACACACAAGAGAAGTCTCGTTCAAGATGGCTGACAGAAAGCAGCGCGGCGGCGGCGGCCTCGCCTTGCCGTCTCCTTCCACTCCACGACTTCTCCGTTCCTGAGAGCAAGCTCGTCCAGCTCGGTGAAGAGTTGATGCGGGACATGTTCCTCGTCGTCGTCCTCCGTGCCTAAGATGAACTGTACCCGCTGTGACGGTGTGTCTAGAGAGCAATTTTTTTTTTTTAATAATGTCATTGTTTTTATACTAGCAAATGGGACAAAAAAGTCATTTGGAATCTACCGTAAGAAGGCGACTCGCAGACATCTTCATGCGGGCGAACCTGCCTCCGCCGCTCGTGTCGGTGTCCCCGGTGGCGGTGGCGCCGTCGGCCCAAAGGGACGTGAATGCCGACGTACAGCTCCCTGTGACCTGACCGACAAACATGACTGATGTGTCAATGCTTCATCCTGGATGTGAAGAACACAAGCGTCAGACACTCACTCTCCAGCTCCTCCGCCTCAAAGTTGGTGAAAAGGGTGGAGCTTGTGTTCCCTCGGTCCAGCACTGCTTCCTCCGCCTGAAACATCCACACATAATCAATTCATTTAAGAAAGTTAAAACAATAATAATTGGATCACCTTTTCTCAAAGGAGCTTTTTATAAAACCGGTCCATGATACAAAAAACATTGAGGTGTAAATGATGGACAATATCATTCTTCTGCAAGGATGAATGGAAGGAACTTGGAAACAACAGCAGTGGTCCACAAAAGAAGAATAGAAACATCCGTCACATATTCTACTTTTGTCACCTTAGGTTTCAAATCAATTTCTTTACTTTTTTTTTTAATATATCAGACGCTTCAGCAGGGGTAAAAACCAAATGATAGAAATCACGTCGTCGTGACGATAACGTAGATAGGGCGCAAGCCGAATGCAAGGTGAATACAGATGTCGTTTGCGTGTTTCACAAAACAGGCGCGACCGTTTTTTTAAAGCAACTTTTTAGAAAACCTGCAGTTTTTTTTGGGTGCGACTTCGGAACTACCGAGGTGCGCGCGAGCCGAGTTCACTTCCTGGAGAGGAAGTCAAATTAAACACAGTCAATTTGTTGTTGTTTAAAGTTGATCATTCAAGTTTCTCCTCACACGCTTTGCTCTCTCCGTCTTTGGCGCATCTCCGACGGGATGAACAACAATTTGCCGTCGCCGCACGAGCAAAAAGTCCCAACAACTCACTTACCGATGTTAGCAGCGGTCTCATCTGCTCGCTCGCGTCTTGTGACATTTTAAAAGTTTCACTATCGAAGGTGATAAAGGTCCACACGTTGCTTCTTCCCCCCTCGCAGCCTCACGGACTGTCTGTATCGAGACCAGGTTCAAGAAACGCCCCCCTGGTTCGAGTGTCTCGACATCACTGAAGCGACCATCCATTTTGTTTCCCTTAGTAAAGTTGATCAAAACGAATGAAATATCGTTATTTTCATTCACAAAATAAAAGCAGAACGAAAATGAACTGAAAACGAATTAATAGTGATTATGTTTAGATAACATAAACAAACTGTAATTACAGTGGAAATGTTATTTATTAATTCTTTCCCCAATGAATCTCATATTAGCTTTGGGCATTTCTGTTTTTGTCTGAATTGTCACTTGACAAATACATAAACAAATATACAAATGTCAGGGCCCACGTGAGAACATACAAGCACAAAAAGAAAGCGCGGCCCAGCTTCGAACTCAGAACCTCAGAACTGTGAGCCAGATTTGCTAAGCGCCAATCCGATCATGAATGGGAAAGATGTTATAAAACCTTGAATGGGCTCACATTGCGCCCCTTCCCCCCCAAAGTCATAAAATCAACAATCACCGATGTGACTGATGCAGTTTGGCTGTTTGAAGTGCTTATCTATGATGAGCACCTTCATTTTTAATGCTCCCCCTGCTGCCTTGCTGATTCTATCTGCACGCACGCGCCATTGTTGTGTGCACAAAGCTGCTTCACAACCTCTCACTTGATCTTCATCATAACACGGCAACAAAGCACACAATAACCGGCTCGGCTTCAAAGATCCAGTCTCACAGCGGTGAGATGTGACCTCTAGTTTGACTCTACACGTGAATATGTGAGTGGGAAACTACAATATTACATTCATAGTCAATTCATTCCATTCGATTGAAATAGTTTTAACCATCAGAAGATGCTTTAAGCCGCCTTGAATAGTGTGGCAACATCGATGCCATGCAAATATCCTGCTTTGACTGACAAACGTACATGCATCTCCGTAAGAGAGGCACAGACGACGCGGCTAAAGCGAAGGTAAGACCACAATGTGGCTCTTGGAGCTTTTTAAACAGGAAGTGTGACAGGAAACTGCATATCAAACTAATAATATTAAAGGGAACATGTGATAGCCAAATGACTATTCATGAGTGCAGTATTGTGAAATAATCATTAGTTACGAGCTCCAGGGTTTGAATTCTGGTTCTGGCATTTCATTTCTGCAATGTCTTTATGTCCTTTCCTGTGCTAGTTGTAAGCATATTAGCTTCATTCAAGAAAAAGAATTGGGACAAAGCTGGCACACAAACAGCAAAAATGCAAGTATAATTCATTGTGAATGGATTGCAAAAAAAATAGAAATACAAAAAGAACCACTTTGTGGCCTTTGTAGCAAATGTATCACTGAAAGTGATTGTTTTGGCTCAGGATGCCGGCTAAGGGCCACCTGTATTTTGCAGTCCTACTTTTTCTGCTGAAGAGGGCGACAGAAACAAGTGAGTTCAAACACATCATTTAGGGCAATCATTGTGAAATAGTGTGTTGATTTGATTCTCAAGCAATAGTTTGCATATGCCTCGGGCTCTGTTTCCAGGATGCACCTCTGGTTCCAACCTCTTGGTGGTCTTTCCAGAAAACATTGCCTACTTTTACCCTGAGGAACCTCACAACATGTGACGGCTTTGCACGATAACACAAAAGTCACAGTGGCGATCGGTCAACAAACCCACACGGAGATTCTGGCCAAGGCACAGACGCGGCGCTTCTTCTCCGATGGAACCACTGAGCTCGGGCGAGAGAATGTTTCTGACAAGGTTCTTCGGGTGAGCAGCACCCGCCAGGTCACTGTCCAGGTTGTCAGCGTCAAGGCGGGCAGCGTGCAGAGTGCTCGAGTTCTTCCCGTGGATGCGCTTGGCACTGAGTACCTCGTCCCGCGGGTTCCCGAAAACCAGAACACCACCCAACCCCCTGATGTGGTTTGCGCCTACATGACCGAGTTCGCCCCCTTTAGGCTCATTGTGGTTAACGCAGAGAAAGTCAACACAGTCAGCCTGGAAGGAGACAACATTACCAAGGAAGTGGAGCTGGAGCCTCACCACGCCGCTCAGTTCTGGCTGGACGGCAACGAGGTCTGGAGAGTGGTGAGGGCTAAGCACCCGGTGGCGGTTCTCTTCGGGCACCCGTGTGCCGCCACACTAAACTGCGGCTGCTCCATGCTCTACGTCACACTAAACCCCAAACCACATTGCAAGATGGCCTTCTTGGTCCCACCTCTGCTGTCCCAAGCCTCAGAGGACCAAACTGCTCTCCTTCTGTCCCAGGTATCCCCTGAACCTACATACGCTTTACCCAAGTTGAAGTACATATGTAGATCTACAGCACCCTCTCCTGACTATTATGTATACCGTCGCCTCAGGAGGACGCTTCCTCGGTGGACTCCTCGTATCCAGGCTGGCCTCTGTTGGAGCTCTCCGGTATCGCCGCCGTCCTCCACCGGCCTGGCCTGCTCCTGCCACTCATCCCTCAGTCGGAGTTGGCCTCATGCTACGTGGTCAATGCCATACCGGACGTGTATAACTTTGCCGTCATTCTGGTCCACAAGGACCTGGCTAGGCCGTGTAGGGAGCAGCCCACTGGAAGACCCCACCTGGCTAACGCTTACGGGGACAGACTATGTCTCCACGGTGTTAACGCTCAGCCTGGACAGCGCCATTTGGCACACCTCGGACAAGATGGCTGTCTACTATATAGGACAAAAGGGGGGCGTCCTTTTTGGGAACCCGGCGCCTGCCATCAGTCAAACCTCAGGTGTGAACAGCATTAGCTCTAACATAAACACTCTCATAAACAATTTAAACTCTCATACGCTTCTCGGCACTAGATTACAGAGGCTGCGTCTTGTCGCCTGACGTTTGGGAAATCGGTTCTGAGGCTCTGGGCTGGCAGGAGTCCATCAAGTTCTGCAGAGACCGGAATCTCCATTTGGTCAGCTTGTCCTCTCTCCAACTCATGGAACAAGTGCAGGTCAGAGTCCGGCAGGGGTATACCCGGGATAGCGTCCCGAGGCGGGCTTGGATCGGCTTGCGTCGCAGCACATTGACTGGCGCCTGGTACTGGATCGACAGGGTGCCGTTTACAGTCAGCAACTGGCAGGGGGGCAAGCCCGAGGACACTCATGGGGGTCATTGTGGAACCATTAATCTAGAGCCAAGTCAGGACTTTGGTTGGAGCCATGAGGACTGTTGTTAAGATGTCCATCCCATCTGCTACCGAGAACCACAACTCTTTACCATGCAGTAGATTGAGCATGGCTAACGTTGAGTGTGGTTAGCTAACACTTGAGTTAGCTCTACTGCTGTAAGCTCATGCTATTGATAATATAGTGTCATAGTGTTTGTAATCTTTTTGTAGTCTTCATAGTCTTTTGGTAGTCTAATTCTTGTCATGTTTTTCGATTGTTTTAGGAGTGTTTTTCTTTTTTGTGGTCTTTGTGTGTGTGTGTGTATGACATGAAACCAGTTTGCTACATTAATGCGTCTTCATTAGCATCTTAAGGCTTGACAAGTTAGCCACATTAGCATGAATATTTAAGTATGCTGACATGAAAGCAGCAAGGAAAACAAACAGATGAAACCTTTGTTTGTCATTTGTAGTCCTTTTGAATGAATGATAAAGTTTGATACCATTTTGCAGTGAATTTGAACAAGCTCTGCTAGCGATAATAAGTTGTTTGTCATGAGGTGAATGGAGCTGGGCGACCAAATGCAGCTTGGACCGGGGTTTATTGAACCAACTCAAAAGACAGACTATAGATGCTCGACTAGGGACGGGAATAAGTGGACAGAAAGACGAAACAAGACGAGAACAGACAAGCAAGTAGAGAACCGAGAAACAAGAAGACATGAGACGCAAACGATCCGACAGGGGAGTGAGGGGCAGACAGGACTTAAATACAAGACAGCTAACGAAAGGCGGGTGAGGGTGATCACACTGATCAGGGCACAGGAGGGGAGGGGCCACGCCAACCCAAACTATGACAACATTAAAACAAGGAAACGAACTGTGACAGATCTTGACATTGTTTCGTAGATGTGTCTTCTTGAAAATAAAGTAGTAATGAATCAAGTGAGCAGGAGGTGGCAGCAAGCACAGCATCAAAACTTTATTGAACATCATTCTAAAATCTAAATGGTCAAAGTGGGGCTCACGGGTGTGGTGGTCACTTCCACCAGAGGCCTACTCCAGGCACCAGCCACACTCCAATCCCCAGCAGCATGATGACCTTTGACCCCAGAGAAAGAATCAGCAGCAGCAGAATATAAGGGGGCACTCCATCTTTGGGTGGAGGTGCTGGATGGGGAAGCAAGTAGAGGGTGGCTTTGTCTTTCCCGTGGGGGTTGGAGGCAGAGCATGTCACCTGCCATCCGGGTTCCACGCCCTGCAGCCGGCTAACGATGAGGTCACCAGTCAAAGTCAGTGGGCCCGCCGTAGAACCTTCCAGCGGGCGCTCGGGTCCTAGCCACTGGATGTCGGGCGGCGGTGAGCCTGTCACTCTGCATTCGGCCGTGTAGCTCGAGTTCTGATCGGCTTCCGCTTTCAGGGAATGGATGATGGGTGCCGCTATAGCGGAAAACACAAACGTGAGGGACACCTTCTTCATTAAGTGGACCCTCTCGTTCAGGACTTACCCTCTACCCTCAGCCGGGTCCCCAGGTTGTCCTCCACGCTCTTGTGATCCCTTCCCTCCACCTCCAAACCACAATAATAGCGTCCACTGTCCCCTAGGGCAGTGCCACTGATACGCAGGGACAGATCGTGCTGGCGGGGGTCACCCTCCAAACGGTACCGCGGGTCCTGGTGGGGCCCGGGCTCGCAGACGGGGACTTTACCGGTGCAGCGGTAGAGGATGTTGACACTCTGAGCTCCACCCAGACGCCAACGCACCTGCACTGAGGCATGATGGGAATGCGGCGGGTGGCTGAAGGTGCACGGCAGCACCACCGGGTGGCCCGCCAGGGCCCGCACCTCTGCTTGCACGTGGACCGCCCACACACCTTCTTCAGAACTCCACACTGTAGGGAAGAACACAGTCATGTTAACAAGAGAAATTATGCCAACACACTTAAGTGAAGTGCCTCAGCTCACCTCCATCAGCAGCAAACAACAACGACACGCAGAGCAACACATCCATGATGGACAAGTGTGGGTGTGTTTTTCCAGTGTGACTCTTCTTTTATGTTGAGGAAGTTTTTCTTGTCCATGTGAAAAAAGGAACATAGATACAAAGAATGTCAGAGGAAGTTACAATGTGCCATATAGGCCAATAATAGATTCGTCGAACATGAAGAAAATGGAACCAAAAGCTAACCAAAACAAAAACATGACTTTAAAATGCCCCAAAAATTCACACACACAACAAAAATCGTAAAAATGTATTAATATTGACTATTTGAGCATGTGTGTGTGTGTGTGTGTGTGTGTGTGTGTGTGTGTGTGTGTGTGTGTGTGATTGTCTTGTAATCAGTCAGCGTCCTGTGACTCGTTTCCTTCCTCAACTGCTGTGATGGCCCAGAATTGGTGTGTCTTGATGCAATTCCATACGCATGTGCTAGTGTGTGCGTGTGTATAAGTGCATTCAAACATGCGTACGTGTGTGCTTCTGTTACTGGTGATCACAGGTGAGTTGTGCGTCATTCTAATTGGTTTGACCATCGTTTTCACGGTTCTACTTCCTGTTTATATTGCGAAACTGGTTGCTGGCATTAGCATGATGACGAAGAAGCAGTTAGCAATGTTTGAATGTTGACGTGTAGGCTCAATTCGATCCATTAGCACGTGGAGGCAGTTAGCTATGTTAGCATGTTGACGTGGAAAGTTAATGGTATGGACCGCCAGTACAGATTTGGTGTACTTTTGCCATGTCTGGTCTGGGTGTAGGAACCGTGCCATCGTCCGCGTTGACCGTGCATGTCTCTGATGTCAACGTGTTGCGAGGACAAGAAGCCGTCCTGGGATGCTCCTTCACTCATCACCGCTATGCCGGGAACATCGAGCTGAGCTGGATCGGCAGAATAAAAATCGCACCGCCATTTTTCCAATGTCAAGTAAAGAACGACTCATCGGCCTTGCCGGTCAACTGCTTTAGCACGGAGGATTACGCGTTGGCCGGTGACCTCCGCCAGGGAATGGCGTCGCTTCGCATCAAACATGACAAGGTGTCTGAGGGCAAGTACTTCTGCCAAGTGACGCTGGATGGAAAAAAAACAGTGAGCAAAGCGCTAATGCTGAATGTACAAGGTAAAAGACTCAACTCTATGAGTGGACTTCCTGTTTGGTCGTATGGAGGTGTGGTCATTTGTGTGAAGGCTTGAGAGCTATTTTGTGAGCAAGTTAGCAATTATCATGAAAAATTCAGTGTTCCCAACGCAACCTCATAACTTTCCTCGTTGTTTTTTCCTTCTTCTCTTGTTAGTGAGGCCCGCAATCCTGAACGTGTCACTGATCACCGGCAGCGCCCCCCAGAGGCTGGAGTGTTTGGCGGAGGGCAAGCCGATACCCAACATCACCTGGCTGTCGGCCTCCGGGAGCCCGTTAACGACAACATTAGAGGTTCAGACCTTATCGACGGGTTTGTTCCTGAACAGCTCCGTCCCGTACGAACAGCAGGACGAGCTCACCTGCCGGGTGGAGAGCGAGCTGGGGAGGGCCGAGCAGACGTACCGGCCGGCCAACACAAAGAGGGATGTGGTCCTGGTATGCGGTACAGTCGCCGCGGCGCTTCTGCTGTTGGCCACAGGGGGCGTCATCGTCCACCGACTGAGGCTCAGAGGTGAGGTGGTGAAATCATCTGCGAGATTGCGCCGTGTGAAACGATTTGATGATAATAATCATTTTCTCACTCAGCTCGAAATCGCCACGCTCAGATTCGACAAAACCGTGAGTGCAAAACGTTTTACTCAATATCTCATATATGAGCATTAAAAATGACCTGAAACGGGGATTTGAATGTGTCTGTGTGTGAAGTAGAGGACCGCGTCCCGCATTCCTCCCATGGTCCAGCTGGTGATGCTGATGCACTTCCGACTGTTGCTCTTCCTGAAGCCAGTGAGTTTTCTGAGATGAGAGCCGTCGTTCAACCTTTTTTATAAATTGTATATCTACCTTTGATTTCTAATTCATGTGCATGGACTTGCAGGTGAAGGCGTGCCGTCCACCACACGTGCTCTCACACATCAAGAACAAGGTGAGAGATCACTTGTTTCTGTCACCAGTCATTCGGTGATTAGAGTTTTCAGTCGAAATACCAGATGTTGAACCTTTGTCTTTTCAGATCTGTTTTATTCGACTGTGACCTTTCATAAATCATCTTCATCGTCTTCGTCATCTTCCAAGTTCATCAGCTAGCCTCTGTTCTGCCCAAGCGGCAAAGGGGTAGTCAAAATAGAAAATATTATTTTGAGCCAGTTGCTTTGGTCATTCCAACGTGGGAGCACTGACGGGAAGTGGTGTGGTTAACAGAGTAAGAATCTTGTGACCTTTGCATGACTGCGTCTTCACCTGCTCAGTGCTCACACTTTCACTTCCCACCACACAAACACACACACATTACTGTAAAAAAGTTTCTGCCTGATTTTCATCTTTCTATGTAGCTTTTTTAGGCTTTTTGAAGTCATTATTTAGTTATTTTTGTACTCTTTGGAGTCTATTAGCATTTTGCTTATTTCTTTTTGCGGCCTTGTAGTACTTTTTTTTGTGATGTTTTGTATCGTTTTTTTTGTACTTTCTACTCATTATAGTCTTTGGTAGCCTTTTTCTAAGCATTTATTTAGATTTTTGTATTTGTTTAGGTTTTTGTATAGCCTTGAGCCATTTTTGTTGCCTTTTTAGTCTTTCTGTGTGTTTTTCTAATGACATTTGTCGTATTGTTGTTTTTGTTGATTGTGTTCAGGGTTGAACCTGTTACCGAGCTTTCTTGGAGTGCAAAGTTCATACTACACTTGTCAATAAAAACAATAAAAGTGAGTTACATGAATTTGACGAACTACTGCACCATTGTGTAACTATGTCATGAAACCGATTACTACATGAATTATATGATTAAAAAGTGATTTGAATAAATATTGTTACGTCATTATTCTATCAGTTTATTCCGTCACCAACCTGTCTTTTATTGTGAAAGGTACTACAGAAATGCGCGTGTGATGCTTTTATTGTGAAACGTCAGCGGAAGTGTGCACTTGTGCAAAGTGTGACGAGCTGGGCGTATGTTTTGGCGCCTTCCCGCACTGAAGCCTTTCTAATAAGACCAACAGGACTTCCTTTTTCTCTTTTAGTCTCAAGTTTTTAGTACGTTTACTTTTAGCAGGCAAGCTAAGATGTCTCACACGGTCAGCCCGACCAGCACCGGCAGGACTTCCGCGTCCGACGGCGGCTGCAACCTGGGATACACCCGAACCATCCCGGGACTGCTCAAAATGGCTCAGATGGTCAGACACCGCACAACAATTTCATGACAACAATCACACGGCAACACCCGAAAAAATGACGCCTTTAGCTGATGTGTTAATAAACCTAGCATCAAGTCAACAGGGGCGGATAGGGAGGGGGGGGCAGTGCGGGCAGATGGGGACATCCTGTGGGTGTGGTTTCACATACACACTCACACACACTTGAGTTCCTCATTGAGAGTGGCGTGCTGTTGTCTAGTGATCAAATTGACTTATGACAGGCTTATAATAAATTGAGGTGTATGTATGTTTTCATGTCTCCTGCAGGTGGCGCTGCTTGTCACCTTCCTGTGCGTTCACTGTGCACGAGGCTGGCCTAGCTGGGCTGCGTTCCAGTACTTTGAGGTGGTGGCCGTGTGGTTCCTGGTGGTGCTCCTGATCTTCTTCCTCATGCACTTGTGCCGCTTACAGGCCAAGATGGGTTGCATCAATTGGCCGCTTACTGTAAGCCCCGCCCACATCATCTTCACGCAGCACATCATCAACTTCATCCTTGTATTCTTCTTTTAGGAATTCTTCCACTACTCTCTAGGTACGATCCTGATCTGCATCGGCTCCATTGTGGCGGCCGTGAAGAGTGGAGGAGTGTCTGCTCTCGTGGCGGCATCTGTAAGTACAACATTCGTCTTGCCGTGTTTGCGTGTTCTGTTTGTTGCCTTCGTGTTTATTGTCACAGCTGTGTTATTGTTGCATGTGTTCTGTTTGTGTGTTGTGTTTTCAGGTGTTTGGTTTTATCACTACCTTCCTGATGGCGGTCAGCTTGTGGACGTCTTACAGTGTCTCTTGTGGGCCACACCACAATGGTATTTAATCATGTTATTTTTATTATCCTATAATTAATATTAGTTTGTCACTTGATTATTTTTGAAAGTGGATGAGACTTTACACAATTTTGTCGAAAAGGTGTTACTAACTATAATGTCATGCTGTGTATATAACAACCTGGGAGTCACATGAATTTGATTTTATGCATGCAGGCGCGACCATGTAATGGCCAGAATCCTGATTGGCTGCCTCTGGAGCTCAACCAGCCAACAAGTCAACGTGATTGGATGAGAGTTGGGAGCCGAGATTCTAATCCAGGAGCAGTCTCGTTTAAAAAAAAAAAAAAAAAAAAGTCTGAATGTTGCCGGTGCTTCTGAGAGTCACCTTCACATCAGTGGCACACCAAAACAACAACAACAGGTGCGAACAATACATAGTCAACTCCATGACTACATTTCCCATCATTCCCGCTGTTTGATAAAAATGTCGCTTAATTGTTGCTTTCTCATTAGAGACACTGAGAGCATTGCTGTGTGCCATAATGACCTGCCTGTGTATTTTCCGTTGATTTTTTTCCACTGTTTACAGTCCTGCAATAGCGTTTAGCATGCTAACCTCACAAACGGACATGATGTTGGACCATCCTCATCATCTTTATAATCCACGCACTGCGCTAAAGTGAAATGATCAGATGCTGAAGCACTTTCCGCAGCCGCCATGCTAAGCTAAAGTAATGTTAGTATTCAGAATGCTAACATGCCAACAAATTTCTTACTGAGCCACCTCCAGGATTACTGTCACCTGGGCTGTGCTAAGCAGAATAAGTGTTAGCATTTAGCATGCTAACCTCGCATGCCAGAAATGCAATGCTGAACCACCATCATCAGCCATGTAAGGCTAAAAAGTGTTAGCATTGAGTATGCTAATAGGAAGGGTGGCAATGCTTAACCACCATCATCTTGATCATCATCATCAGTCTTATGCAACACTAAGATGACGAATTAGTTCTTAATGTGCTAAAATAGTAAACAAGACAACGTTGAACCATTTTCCATCATCAGCTACGTGTCACGCTTGGCATTAAAAGCATGCTAACCTCGCAAACAGATTCAAGGCTGAACCATCAGCTAAGCTAGGCTAAGGAAATGTTAGCATTTAGCATGCTAACTTACACTAGACTAGTGTGATGAGTCAGTGTGCCAACAATCACCTCCTTACGGGTTACATGCACACTAAACTGTTGTCACGGCAACAGGCGGGCCAGCGTGCACGGTGCTACACTTTAAACTTATGTACCACCAAGAAGTTGAAGTTTACACAACAATGATGATGATTATGGTGATTATTATGACAAAAATGTGAAAGCACAGGAACACAAAAGTTAACAGACTGTTAACAATAACAATACTTTGGACGTTTATATTCAAGCCGTATTTGTGTGCCGGTTAGCATCATGTGACCTGTATGTGCAAATCTGTGACCAATCACATGCGCTCACTGACTTTTATGGAAAATCAGTTGCCAAAATCAGAAAACAAAGACATTTGAAGGATCTCTAAGTCAATCGCCAAATGAATGTCATTTTGGGTTGTCGCTCAAAATGCCTGTATTTTTTTTTTGCAAGTGTGTGTATATTATAATGTTTGTTAGTCACCCATTTTGGTTAGAAGCAGCCACTCTAGGGCAAGATACCGCAGTAGTGTCTACAATACAAATGAATTGTCCTTTGAAATGTGCATCAAAATATAAGACAAGTAGCAAAATTAGCCACATGGCATGATGTTGTTCAGTGTAATCGCATATGCTAGCTGTTAGCAAGAGCTGTAGCTATACAAATCATTTCTATTACGCTGGTTTTACACTTTTTGAAGGAGAAAAAAAACATTTTATGAGTAATATGAACTTTTATTTATGACTGAACGTTCATTTTTTTTTCTTGCACATGCGTCAGAGTTTGCCGCAAATCTTGTTTTACTGTTTGGGAAGCAGAAGGGTTTAGCAACAAGCATTTGCTGCGTAGCTGTTGACAACATTTCAAACTTCCCAAAGTGACGATTGTATTCTAAAAAAAACAACAAGCTGAATTTAAAAACATGATTGTATCCTACCACAGCAGTTATTTATATCCTGTCATCTAGTGAATGTTTGAATCCTGCTGCAATATTAGTTTTTTTATGCTACTTATGGTTGTTAATTTTTATGCATAGGTGATCATAAACACTAAAAGAATTTCATAGCTTCATCTTTTCCCAAAGTGCCTTAACGTGCCACTCGATGGAGCAGTTAGCACCACAGCGGCAAGGCAGCGAGCTACCTTGATGCTAAGAGGAAAAGAGCACAGTATTTACACGTGCTTTCAACTTTTATTTGAAGTTTGGCATTGTGATGTGCTGCATGTTGTCAATTAAAACTTTGTTTCACCAATGCGTGACTCGTATCTGACCGATGATGTCTCGTGACACCTAAAAAAAAAAAAAAAACCTCCAGATCATAATTTTTTTTTCGTAATTGGACTATTTAGCTGGAGCCTGTCAAAGTTGAGTTTTGGCAAAAGGTAAAAATTGCTTTGCAGTGGTTGCCAGTCCATTTTAAGGAACATGCAAAAATTGGACTGGATTATATTACTCTTTTCTCACACTCACTTAAAACAAAAATATTTATTTAGTAAAAAGTAGCCATGGGACAATTGTACACGAGGAAATGAGATGACACGAATTATTGTGCAGTGATAGAAGTGATTTTTTGTGTGAAGAAAATACTTGATCCGTGTACCTTCACGTTTTGACCGCTAGGTGTCAGTGTTGCACAGCTTATAAGTAAACGCATTGATTGGCGGTCAGATAATATCCGATGGCTCAGCTCGTGTCAGAACAAATTCAACTACCTTTAACTCTTCGCTGACTGTTGTCAAAGAAGTAATGTTTTGCATAAGTGTTAACTCATTGGAATTTTTTTCTGTCCTCTTTATACACACTTACACAAGCAGGCAAAGACAATTAACAAACACAAGCCTTGAAGTCTTGACGTGGTGTGGAGCAATGGACCAAACAAGAGGCCTGTCACCAGGAATCAAACCTGCACAGACATTTCACCAGGCTGTTGCCATGGCAACATGTTGTGATCGCCAAACAGGAGGTAGGTAAACAGCGATAGCGGGAACCTGGAGCAATCTGACAGGTCAAACATTGATCTGATGTAACACTTTCTCATTAAAGTTTTGGGGAAACAAAATTGTGATACCACCTGTCCATCAGGAAGTGTATCCATGACAACCAAGCCAAGTAGGTCCTGTCCCTTCACCTGACCTCGCCATCCCTGAAATGCAGCTCCCTGATTGGCTGCTCATCCTCCACTGCATATTTGACAGGTAAGGATATAGTTGCCATGGCAACACACTCCCATATGAATCTGCGTAACCCACTTTTGTTGTGTGTAATTGTTACAATTGTTTATTGTTCTGCTTTTAACATCACAGTGTGAACATCATGGTCTTCATGTGTGGGCATCTCATGTGTTCTGGAGATACCAGGTGTTTGGTCCTATGCCAGCAGCACACACCTTGTCAAGAAGAGTCCAACGGTTAGTTTCTCGCTGATTCTTAATGACGGAAAAAAATCCATACACGCACACACACGTTCATACACACGAACGCACACAGGTGAGACGTAATTAGAGAAGGATGATGATGATGAAGAGATGAACGTTTTTGCTTGTTAGCCTCAGTGTGAAAAAGTTGTGACGTGTGTTAGTGGATCATTAGTGCCTTAGACTCGCTAATTAACACATGAAGTTTGACAGCTTCTGCCAAGTACAAAGTCACGTCATAATCTGCTAGCATGCTATGCAGGCATGATGTAAGCATGTTAAACAAATTTCCATGGACACGGCAGCAGAACCTTTAGAACGGGGGTGTCAAACTAGATTTGGTTGCCCTCAGAGGGTCGTTATGACTACGTCGTTTTAAAAATCAGAATACAGGAAAAAAACGTTTGGCTACTATTCAATTTAGTTTAGAATTTACAGCAAGGTTACAGGAAGAAATATGTTCAGGTTATTCAAATTGAAGTCGAAGCACATGATTTTCCTTCGCGGGCCACAAATAACGATATGACAGGCCAAATCTGGCCCCCGAGCCTGAGTTTGACATCATGAGGGCCATCTGACATATCTAGAACTAGAACTTTTGCATATGTTGCAATTTTCACATTAAACTTTGAACACGAGTCATAAATGTGTTGCTCACGTCATAAATGTTACACGAGTAGGTTCGCTGCAGGAGGTTCGTATATGTGAAGCACCGGCCAGTGTGAGAACTATTGGAATCTGGTTTTGGTGGGGCTGCGTTTCCATGGTAACCATAGCGGTAGCATTATGCTGATGGGATTTTTACAACATCCCAGCAGGGCGGAGCGAAAGCCAGCTGGAAACAGACGGTGGGGAAAAAAGATGTTAGATATGTCACATCATCATGACTCTTGTTTTTCAATAGTTTGTTTGACATGATAGAATATGGAGTCATAACCAAGATGTTGGCGTGATATACTTACTTGATGACAATGCGGTGAGGTTATGATGATACTGGAGTGATATCGCGATACTGTTGGAATAATACTGTTTCGATGCTGGCATGATGTCATTCATTGCGTGTGTGTGTGTGTGTGTGTGTGTGTGTGTGCGTGTGTGTGGTGGTATTAGCCTTTGAGTCTCTTGAGTCTGTTTCTTTTTGTTTTAATGTAATGAGCTTGGTGCGTGTTCATCATTGGCTCCGTCGTGCACACACATACACTCACTCACTCACTCACATGCGCGCGCGCACACACACACACACACACACACACACACACACACTTCTATCTGCTATGCTAATTATGAACAAGTGGAATGCTACTGGATGTTTTTTGTTATACTTAAAAGAAGCTATACGACTGTGTACTTGGATTATCCATCTGTTCGTCCATCTGTTAGTTTGTCTGTCTGTCTGTCTGTCTGTCTGTCTGTCTGTCTGTCTGTCTGTCTGTCAAGCGATAGTTGCTGTTAGTTGTTTTTGACAAAAAAGAAAGGAAGGAACAACTACATTGATGTTTTAGTAATGTTTTTCCAGCTTTTCAGATTGGTCAGACAGCAAACAGAGTGGAAAAGAGGCTCCACTTCCGTTGTCATAGCAACAGCATCAGTCTGACACACACACACAGTACACAGTACACAGTACACACACACAGTTATAGAGTGAGGGTGCTAGGGTGTGCAATAATTAAAGTGTGTGAAGCAATATTAAAGAGGAGGCATTTAGTCGAGTGTCTCTTCTCCTCACTTTCCCAGCCACCCTATTTGGGTGGAGGACATTCCATGATCTCGTGTCATTAATCACAACTAGCGACCAAGAGGAGCTTCTTACGTTTCCCAATCAGCTGGATGACTCGCTCCGATACTCTTCACAGCGGTTAGCGGTGCTTTTGGGGATCAATACGTTTTTACTTACTGTACTATTCGCTCTCATGCTCCCGATGGCGCCTGAAAACTTTCAGGGGTGAAAGTTGTCACGGCTTACAAATATAGTGGGCGACTCACACGCAATTGGTGGACCTTTTGTTGCGAGGTCAAGCCAAGACTTGAGGCCCTGTTGAAACAAATGAGAAAAGCCACTTTTAAACGTTTTATCAAGTCAAACAGGAAGTGGACATCAGTGATTAGGTTTTGATGCTGGCCGCTTGCCGCCACTTGCATCAGCGCTGATCCAGACAGAAGCAATATGCCCCAGAGAGAGATTGGCTTCAGAGTAAGAGAAGAAGAAAATTCTTCAGACATATTTCGTCCCTTAACCGTGACGGAAAAGTTCTACCGAACCCCCCGGGTTGAGGTGACCTCGATCGGATGACGCTACAAAAAAAACCACTTTCTCTTATCACATCTAGACATTTTACTAGGAACACCAGCTCATCATGTCCACAGAATATATATAATAATATATTAATCGTAAAACAATTCACGTAAATATACTTTGTGTGACTATTTCCCATATGAAATGTCCTGTGGAGTGACCCACATGGCGATACCACATTTTAGCGGGAACATGCCCGGTGGCCATGTTGCGTTCTGGTTTTGATGAGTAGTTTAAAAAAAAAAAAAAAAAAAAAGACATCAGGTCCAATTAACTTAATGACACCCCAATCAAGTCAATTAATCAGGTTGTCTTTTTTTTCGTGACAGCACCAAAACCCCATTTAATAGCGTTTTTCTTTTATGTTTGTGTGCGATAAGCTTTTTTTTTTATATTTCTTTTTCAAAAGCCGCTATTATCGGAAATCTATTTTTTAAAAAACCCAGTAAACTCATACAAATATGCAAAATCACATGACTCGCTTTCTCACAGAGTGTCGATTTTATGTAGTGAAAGTCGTATCAAGGTAGTTTTGACGTCTGTAGTGTTTGTGACCTTGCTGCCGGCATGGTACTGTTTGCGCGTCTGCTGTCAGCCAATTAAATTTCAGGTATGTGTCGAGGTAGGAAGACAGGATGATGGATGCTGTCCTACTGTAAGAGATGAACTTTGAACCCTGCTTATATCAATTTGAGGACTGTGAAGTGCTGCTAGTTCAAAAGCACGCTTAAGTGTTTTAGGAAGGTGAACAAACTCTCTCGCTCTAGTATGAAAGGGCCAGCTGAGAAACATCATGTACTGGAAATAAGACGTAGACTTTGCTTGATCTTGACAGTAATAAAAGTTTAATTGTTATCGTCAGGTAACATGACCCATCCGCCATCTTGTATCAAACAGTCACACATCAAGAAGGACGAAAGGCTTCTAAATGCCCGTCAGGAAGACAAGAGATCCAAACACATCAAAATGGAAGCAAACACGACGGTTTCCATTGTAACAACATTTTGTCTAGATTAAGAAAATTGTGCTTGGATGTCTACATTTGTCATGCTAGCAAAACACTGCTAGCAGACATGTAGCATAGGATAAAATATTTAGCTAAAGCATAAAATGCTAACGGATGTTTTGACCCAGCATGCTAGCTAATATAATGACATCTCACTACACTCCTATACATTCCTGTAGACCAAACAAGCAAGGTGGAGGAGTCTCACTGTATGTGATTGATAACTTAAATTTCTCTCCCAGAAAGGATTTAAGTGTCAATTTTGACATGACTGTAGTAGAATCTGTGTTTATAGAACTCTCCTCTTGCTCACTTATAAACAACAAAAATGTGATAATTGGATGTATATATAGACCACCAGACTCTGATAAAATCACCTTCAATGAAGCCCTCGACTCTACTCTAGAAATTATAAACAAAGAAAACAAATTATGTGTCTTACTTGGTGACTATAATATTAATTTGCTTGAATCTAAGCAGTCACATACAGCAGACTTCCTTAATACATTATATTCCAGAAACTTTTTCCCTCTTATCAACAAACCCTCCAGGATCACAAGCTCAACGGCCACTCTCATAGACAATATCCTATTTAATTCTCTAGACTACAAGATAACATCTGGCCTTTTGATCTGTGATGTATCCGACCATCTACCTGTCTTCCATCTCATCCACAATGATAGTAGTCCTGAAATCAAAGATCATATTGGAGATCAAATGAAATTCCGCAAATTTACTGAGAAAAACATGGTATCTTTTATATCTATCATCAGCTCTGTGTCATGGGATGAGGTTATCCTGTTGCAAGATGTCAACAAAGCCTATCACTCCCTTCTAACAATACTCACAAATGCATTAGAGTTCTCCTTTCCTTTAACTTCTAGTCGTAAAAATAACTCTAAGGGGAAACCATGGATAACGGATGAACTAAAAAAATCTTCACGTAAAAAAAATAAACTATATAGAAAATCTATTGCAAATCCCATCCCTATAAATATAGAAACATACAAGAAATATAAAAACAGATTTACAGCTTTACTAAGGAAAACCAAACAAACTTACTATGCTGATAAATTTACACAAGCCTCCGGTGACATCAAAACAACGTGGAATCTTATCAACCATTTATTACATCGCAAGAAATCAAAAACATCGACCCCAAATGAGATGCTGGGGAAGAATAGAGCTCATTCAAACCCAATAGATATTTCTAATGGTTTCAATGATTTCTTTGTAAATGTTGGCGCTACCTTGGCATCTAGCTTCTCAACCTCTGATACAAGCCCCTGTTGCCTTATTAAAGGGCAGTTTCCTTCACTCTCCATTCTTGACCCTCCTAGTGTTGAGGAAGTTTACAACATCGTCATGAGCTTGAAAAACTCGGCCCCTGGCCATGATGAGATCAGAAGCATACTTATTAAGAAAATTATTCATTCAATAATAATTCCACTAACACACATTTTCTCCTTATCTTTAAAATTTGGCATTGTACCCCAAGAATTAAAAATTGCTAAAGTCATTCCTATCTTCAAAGCTGGTGAGACTAATGAATATGGTAATTATCGACCTATATCCGTACTTCCTTGCTTCTCCAAGATTCTAGAAAAACTGGTTTACTCAAGATTGGCAAAGCACCTAGAAACAAACAATATTCTCTATAAACATCAATACGGTTTCCGCAAAAAGTTTTCTACTGAGCATGCACTGCTTCAGCTTGCCAACCACATCTCAACGGCTCTTGACAATAAGAAATTCGCTCTTGGTGTCTTTCTAGATTTAAGCAAAGCATTTGATACTGTCGACCATAAGATCCTCATCGCTAAGCTAGAGAGATATGGAGTGAACGATTCTGCCCTGAAATGGTTCACAAACTATCTCGCCAACAGAGAACAATATGTATATATAAATGGTTGTTCTTCCAACAGATCTAAAATACTATTTGGGGTCCCGCAGGGCTCAATATTGGGTCCTCTATTATTTTTGGTGTACATAAATGATTTTTCCATGTCTTGTTCAAATTTTCTTCCTTTGTTATTTGCGGATGATACCAATCTCATTGCCACCCACGAGGATTTTAATTTCCTCATTGCACGTGTGAATACTGAGTTGCACGCTGTTACAAAATGGTTCAAAATAAATAAGTTGTCACTCAATATAAACAAATGTAACTTCATGATCTTCTGCAATATAAATAAATCTTACCCCAAAGAACAGGCCAAAATTTACATAAATAATAACGAAATCCATCAAGTTACTAGCACTAAATTCCTAGGAGTTATAGTAGATAAACACTTAAACTGGTCTGAACACATTGATTTGGTTTGCAAAAGATCCATGAAAACGCTAGGTATCTTACGAAAAGTTTGTCCCTTGGTCCATCCGTCTGCTCATCTCACTCTGTATTATAGTTTCCTCTTTCCTTTACTCAATTACTGCAACATAGTCTGGGCAGCTACATATCCAACATACCTCAGCAAATTACTCATCATACAAAAGAAGTTCCTAAAAATGATCTCTTTTTCAAATAGATATGAACCATCGGCACCATTGTTTAGAAACTATTCATTACTGCCAATTGATAAAGTAAATATTCATCAAACCTGTCTACTCACCCATAAATATATATACAGGAAACACTGTCTTCCAGCCACTTTTCATAATTTCTTCGCATTTGTATCGGAATTACATTCTTATCCTACAAGACAGGGGGACAATCTCCACCCACCGTCCTGTCGAACATCACGCCATCAATACAATATCCATTTTAGAGGGCCCTCACTCTGGAATGAGCTACCAATCCATATTCGATCCATATCTTCACAGGTTGCTTTTAGAAAGCACCTGAAACACCACCTTCTCCACTCATGATCCTACCAGTCCAAAATTACTCCACCGCACTCAGCTGATCCATACTAAGAACATCAACTTAAACCACTATTTATACCCTGATTCTTCCTTGTTTTGTTATTTTCTGTTTGCAGTTCTTCTGCTTCCGCTCAGCTATTTTCTTACCTGGTGTTTTTTGATTGTTTCAACATCACTAAAGTGTCAAATTTTGTTTCTCTTGTTTCTCATTTTGTATAGTGTATTTGTTTATGTATGTATACGTTCACTTTCGTATATATGCATATATAAATATGACGATTTAATATTTAGCTAGTTATGCTTGTGTTTATTCATTGATGTTTATTCATTTATATATATATATATATATATTATTATTATTTTTTTTCTTTCTTAAACACTTGAATAATATTTGATGTCACAGCACTTTGTTTGTTGTGCACTTTGATTATACAGGAGTGGAGCTCCTTACAAGCCCTAGGCTTCGTCTCCCTCCCTGCACTGTTATTTGTTATAATAATATGTGCTAAACAATAAACTAAACTAAACTAAACATAACATGTTAGCATCCAAAATGTTGGATTGTAAAAAAAAAAAATCCATTTGTGTGTGCTAGCAGAATTGCTAGCACATACAACATGTTACCATCATAGAGTCCGAGAGGTCATTTATATCATTCATACGAAAATACTAGAGGGTATGTTTTCCCAGCACTTACTATGGGTATGTTACGTCACAACACATTAGAAGATATTTCATAAAAGGCTAGTAGGATATGTTTTGAGCTAGCATACGAACAGACATTTTATCATAAAATCTGAAATATGATATGTTAAATCATAACATGTTAGCCGCTATTTTTGTCACAATATGTTAGCGGCTATGTCGTGATCTACCACGCTAGTTGGTGTTTTATCATAATATGCTTGCAAATATGCTCTGACATGGTGCGCTTGCAGGTCTTATCATCCAATGCTTCAGATAAATATGGACAGATCACTAGTAGACACTCCATAAAGTGCTAGCAAATATGTTTCGTGCTAGCATGCTAGCAAATATGTCATAACAAACACGCGTTACGTAAAATTTGCAACAGGCGGTGACCGATATCTGTTTAATCAATGTATTATGTCATGTCATTCCAGCTACCGATACTTTTGTGGCTGTTCTATCAGGATGAAAATGACATACATGCTGATGGAGCGTTTTGCTGAGTGGATTGCATCTCCTATGCGCATTCAAATGCAATGTCTGTAAGTACTGTAAATACTTATATACAGTCAATTTATAATGTTTTTATTCATTCTTTGAGTGATTGATTAGTGTGTTGCCACCAAAATGTAGGCCTATCCATTTATTTGCTATTTGAATGGTAAGATAACTTCCTGCATTACTTGAGTTCATGCATATATTGACTTTACGCCTTTATGATATAAACGATATCATTCAGTGCAGTAATTAGGTATATTTTTCCTGTTGAAGGCAGTACAGGTAACATAGCTAATACCTATATTTTTCAATTTCAGTCAGTTCTCAAGAAGGACAACTTGTACTGGTATCAGTCTGAAAAAATGTGGTTTTGAATAGTTCTCCATAAAATGATGGTGGACATGTTTTGACATAACATGCTAGCAGACATTAGGCCCGCATCATATTGCGGTGGTGGCAGACATTTTGTAAAATGTTAGTAGGATATGTTTTGACCTCGCATGCTAGCTGATATGTTACTACATGCAAAAACAACACAAACTCATGCACGATGTTTTGGTGCCCCGAGCTACAGGAAATTAGACAAAAGTGTCCAAACATAAACTGTGTACTTGTCATCGGGTGCACTAAACTTCCAGACAACACGGCAACGTGCTCGTTCACAGTGCAACATTTTCCTCTGCCTGGCATGCACGAAAGATGCTAAGATGCTACAGCTAGCTAGTATTCATTTGAGTGAAAAGAAGTGTGTGCTAGAGGTCTTTAGCTATTGTTAGCAGTCCATAGTTGTCATTAAGGGTCATTCGCGGTCATTAGTTGTGCTTTTCAGATATGCGGAAGCGGGCCGAGCCCCTCATGGTCCAAAGGTTCTGGAGGTGTACTGGCTGGCCACTTTGGGTTTGATACCTCTGCTGTTGTAGTAGTCGACCACCTGGTTGGGAACCTCGGCTAGCACGCTCTTAGCTAGTGCTGCTGGCGATGCCTGGGGGTGACAAACAAGACAGGAAGACAAGAAAACAAACCCGAGTTATTATTGTTTACTATCAAATGTGTACCCTCCAGAAAAATGGTCTGTTCTAAGTGACTGGTGGTGCGAAGAAGTCGATTGATGGTCAGCAAAATATCCAAGTAGAGTTTCTTATTAGTTTCCTCATTATTTTTCCGTCCTCATTAGCATAATTTCCATCATTGTTCTCGTCAACCTCAACATCATTCTCATTCTCCTTTTCATTTTATTACCATAATTCTTCTCATCAGTGTTCTCATCATCCTGATCACTCTCATTTGCATGATCATCATCCTGGTTCTACAGACGATCATTATTTATGATCATTTTCATCATCGTCTTTATGTTGTCATGTGACACTCACATGCTTGAAGTTCCTGAATGGCACAAACTGTACGATATCTCTGAGCACGGGCTCCCCTCTGGGCGACCTGAGGATCCCGTCATCTCCATCTAGCATTTGCATGTCTCCAAAGTCTGCGTTTCCCACTCCCACGATGATGACGGACATGGGAAGGTGAGACGCCTGCACGATGGCCTCACGTGTGTCCGCCATGTCCGTGATCACGCCGTCCGTCAGGATCAAAAGGATGAAATATTGCTAACAATAACAACAAAAGAACACGCCTCAGGCTAACTGTTGAAATATTTAGTGGATGGGCTGTAAAAGTTCATGCATGTTAGCTGACAAGCTAGCCATCATGTTATATACCATGGCCTCTTTGGTGTGAACCTCTTGCGAGGCAGAGTTGGCCACTTTGTGTATGATGGGAGCAATGTTGGTAGGTCCGTAGAGTTGAAGTTTGGGAAGGCAGGCCTGGTAGGCTTCCACCACGCCCTGGATACCTGAAGGAACACATGAGAAGAACATGAGAAACACATGAGAAGCGCATGTTCATCATTTCCTCATAACCCCATCTCACTTGTTCACAGCGTGAATGAATGATGCCGCTTTGTTTGCCGTCAAGCTAAGTGAGAGGCGGACCATGTCCTTGTGTGCCGCGGGGCGTCTCTGAAGTGAGGGAACGGTCACCGAGGGAACACTCGCTGTGTTAATTAATGCATCGGTACGTGACCTTCAGCTGCATTAGCCATTAGCTTGGTGACAGCTCTGACAACCTCATATTATCACTGAGGCATAAAACTCATCCGTAACAAAACAAGTCTAAAAATATCATGACCATTCTCATTATGATTCTCACCCTCATTCTCATAGTTCTCCACACCAATCTCTGTATTGTTAACATCTTCATCATCATCATCATGTTTTTCTAATCATTATTGTCATTCTCATCATTCACATCATCTGTCTCATTACCATCAACATCATTCTTTTCATTTACGTTCCCTTTGTCATACTTCTCATCACTCTCATCAAATGATCACGATTCTCATCAGTTATTCTCATCATTATCACGATCCTGCTCATCATTATGTCATCCTCAACACATCGTCATGATCATCATTGTGCCTTGGGGTCAGCATCATCATTGTCCTCATTCTCAATGATCATACGCTACTATCACATCACAATTTATTATTACTCTCATCCTCATCATAATCATCATTCTTCTCCCTGATGATTCCAATTATCCTCCTCGTCATCAGTATCACATCCTCATCATTCTCATCCTCATGACACATTGTTCGGTCGGTCACCTTTGTATGGGTTGAGAGTTCTTTCTTTCTTTTTCTAAATGAGTGAGGGAACTTCAAAGCCTACCTGCACACTCGGGGTTCTCCTCGTTAAAATTCACTGCAAAGTCATGGGAGACCTGAGGGGGAAAAGGAGGTAGAGGAAAAGTAAGGTGATTGGATGGACAGAAAGACTCTTTGATGTCTGCTTCAACTGAAGAAAAAAAAATAAATAATCAAACGTCAATGTCAACATTGCTTTGTCAACTTTTTCCATAGACACAATATTTGCCCAAATGTTGTTGTACGGTCGGGTCGGTCTGTTGTTGCTTCTTCTATGATAAAGTCGGAGTCGTTTGAAGCTTTATACTGATCGTGACATCAATGCTAATGTACATTAGCCTGTCAATGGCATTTAGCATGATCTTAGCATTAGCAGACTTTAAAAATACCTTGTAGTCCGGCGGGATACGAGCTCCAAAGCCGAACGCTGGGAACATTTTGTCACTGAAACAAAAACAAGACAGAGTTGGGTTGACTTTTGGTTTTTGGTTTCCACCTTGGAGTGCCTACCTGTCGTAGTCCTGGCAGATCTCGCCCACAGCGACCAGCGCCTTTAGGTACTCGTTGGGTCGGTACGGGTGGATGTAGTGCAAAGAGCAGCTGTTGCGAGGGTCGCCATTGGACGCCGTGAAGTCGATGGCCACCTGACAATTACAGATTGAGATGTGTGATGTCACATGCAATGTGACATGAGACGTGATCCGAACAGAACCCCTGATTTTGATGATCAAGATCCTAACGGGACTTGTAGTCTTTGAATTGCTCGCTGCTTTATTTTGAAATACCTTCCACCCTCAGCCAATCGTCTAACCGAATCTGTCCGTGCTTCCTGTTTGCCGCGTTGCCGTGACGACACAAGGCATTGGCCATCCTTGATGCTATGATGTGCCAGCATCAGTGTGACCGGCGGGACCGGTGCAACCACAGTCGGGGTCTGTCGTGGTCGCTAAGTGGGACATCGGGGCGGCAGGTTGGTGTTGCCGTGGTTACCGTTTCCGTGGCAACGTCATCAGGACCACTCTGAGAACCCGGGCGCCGTTTACTCTTGATGGAATAAGAAGCAGGACGATGACCTGGATGCGACTTGTGGTGTGTGCGTGCGTGTGCATGTGTGTGCTTGTGCGTGCGCGCCCTCACAGTAAATTGGATCTGGCATCCCCCCATAATGTAATCTAGGAAAGAATGCATCTTGATAATCTGCAAATACAAAAAAGAATAGAACGTTAAAAAAAATTTTGAAATTTCATCGTCATGCGATTCATTCGTCAGTGGATTCGTTTGATGAGGACGTACACGCTTCACACACACATCACTTGACGCACACGCCTCATGCACATGCCTGTTCTGGGATTTCTCTTCCACTCGTTCTATATTTAAGTGACTTCTGACCTCTGTGCATGTCACTTTTGTGTAAATGTTAGGACAAAATGGGCATGAAAAAAAGGACAATGGAAAGAAAGAGGACCAGTGATTCCATGGGGGGGGGGGGTTTGAGTTGTCGGGGGGCCCCCATAGCACCCTGACTGCTCTGACGTGTTCGGATGGACCCGAGCTGGGAGGAAGGGAATAGGGGAACAAAGAAACAAGGACAAGAGGGAAAGAATGGAAGTAGGAAACAAGGAAAGATCAAGTCCATGTTATCATGAGGGGTGAAGAAAACAAGGAACGGAATTAAAGGAAAAAAAGTGGTTTGGAGAGGAACGAAAGAAAAAAAAGAAATTAGGCCCTATAGAATCTAAAACCTAAAGAAAAGCTACATTAGCATTAAAAACCCCTAATGAAGTTTTCTGTTGTGGTCCTCATTAAGGTCAGCGGCTGCTCTCGTTCTGTCTGTTGACTCCGCCCACGCGGCGCCGGCTCATCCGTCACGTTTATTCACCTGCTCATTTAGACCGCCAAGCATTCAAGCTCACGTTCACACCAAGCCACAATCGTCAGGACACATAGAGACGGATAATGGACTCGTCGCCCGTCGGTGACATAAAGAGGAATAGGAAGAAGGTTGACCTTGCACTGGTTGAGGATGACAATGCCAGAGTTCTTGTAACCCTTCTTCTTCACTTTGTATTTGGAGTTGATACACGGCCACTGCACCTACACGCACGCACACGTATCACATGACCTTTTTGCTAACCAGAAATAAAAGCTCCCGCTTCCAGCCGAATGCTTGTTATTACTGTGCGCACGTGTGTGTGTGTGTGTGTGTCCATCACTCAGTGTTTCGTTTTGTCATGTGTGCCCGCCATTGTGTGTCACTAACGCGTTTGTCACCGAGCCATTAAAACACGCCATGAGGTAGACGGGAGAAGGCAAAGAAATAAGACAAGGAGGAAGAGGAGGAGGAAGAGGAAGATGGCCAACCAATTAACAATTGAGGAAGAGAAGAGTAAAGTGGGAGTAGAGAAGGACGAAGATCGAGTGAGAGGACGGAGCAAGATGAAGAGGAGGAGGAGATTGAAATGAAGGAAGAGGGGGAAGTACGACGGTCATAAGGAGGAAAAAAGAAGAATCAATCGCCATAATGCAATTTACAACTGACTTGCGTCTGGGTTACATTGAGTTACTTGGGAACTGCTTTTATTGGGATATGTATTATACTTGTATGCTATTATATTTGCCAGGCAGAAGCTATATCGTGTGTAGCTCGCTGAGCTTTTTTTGTGGCTAGTTGTTAGCATGCTAACTTGTATGTGACATTCTCTGCGTAGCTACAAGCTCGCTAATTCTGATTGTTGAATCTACGAGCTAATTAGGCTAGCTTGTTTTGATCGTTTACGATGTCATGTTTTTTGTTATTTTGTCAACACATTTGTTAGCTTTAATTAGCATCCACTCCCTTCCTGTATGGCAGATTTGAGAGTGTGTGAAGGCGGTGGGGTTACTGTTACTAGTAAATTGGCACTTCCTCTCTCTTGCTGGAAGCTTCAATTAGCGGCTCGGGTTTCGCTCATTCAGCATCATCTGAGCTACTTTAGCCTGCTAGCGACCACAAGACTTCAACACTTTTACAAGGTTAGCATGGCATCAAAAGGAAGAAACAGACACTGCAGGATTCTCATTGTCTAAATGTCTCATTTCGACATAGCTTTATGGTCTTCAAGTCTCATCTTGTCTCATGGCCTCATTACTTCATGGTATCATACTCTCATTGCTGTGATCCAAACTGTAGTCTCATGGCTTTTTGTCATGGCCTCATAGTATTACAATCTCATTCAATGTCTCATTGTTTCATTGCCTATTGGTCTCATAGCCTGGCAGCTTTGTAATCTCATGACCTCAGAGCCTCTCATGGCCTCATAGAGTTGTGCAGTTGTCAGTGTGTAGCTGCCAGTGTGTAGTTGTGTGACTCGCTGATCCGTTAAATTGCTTCTGCAGCTCAAGTTGAAGACGGATCACAAGTTTTCACGCTTTGGACCCGCTGGGATTTTTTTTTGGTCTCCTCTCAGAGCTTTTTTTTTGTCTTTCACGGCGCAGCAAAAAGTTCGGAACAGACGACCCGCAGCACCCGTAGGAATTATTCTGTCGTCTCCAGAGACAGAAAACATCTGCTCTTCTTCAACGATGTCACTTTGCTCGCTTGTCGCGTCTGCTGCTCAAACATACGCATGCCACCTGCGACATAACTTGCTTCATTCAAGAGTGAAATACACCCAAAACAACCATTTAACACTACACGTGAAAGGCTAATGAAAATACAAATGTATTTACCTTAAAAGTTCAATACAAATGAATTGTACTTGGCCAGTGCGTACCACAAGAGGGCGCTCGCGTGCCTCTAAGGATCGCCGTCTTAAAGCATAGGTGTGAGTGATTTGGGGTACCTGTCGTCCTTCGATGGCACCCCGCATCTCTTGGAAGGTGGCCTCGAACTCTCCGATGTAGTCGTGCTTCCCGTTCGAGTCCCAGTCCCACACTGTGCACTGAGGGGTCACAAACTCAATTAGCGTCTCGCTAACTATCATTAGCAGGTTAGCTTCAGGTTAGCAACAACATTTTTGTGTTTTGACTGTTTCACTGATGCCATGATAAGAAAAAAAAAAAAAGGAAGTGTGAAGAACATACTCCCGTTTGAGTACGCAAGCGCCGTCATGTGTTAACGAGCTGTCAGTGTGACGAGGACATCAAGCGAGTCAATTAGCTAGCAGCCCCGGCCTGCACTCCTTTCCTCTCCTGTTTCTTTTTCCCCTTACTAATCCGCTCGACTGTCTTCAAATGTCACATTTGCTCACTTCCACTTTTCACACACTCAATCGTCAGTCCATCAGTAAAAGTGCTAAAAATAAATGTTAGCGTATCTATGGCTACCATACAAACTCCACTGGGGATTCATTTGGGTTGTTTGCGAAACATCAATGATTAAAAACACTTTGTTTGCGTTATTATAATAAGAACAACACTCCCCACAATTCTATAGGAAATAACACGTTATGATATCACCACGCAGACAGAAAGTTTTTACGAGGAGCTTATGTGTGTTAGTGAGCGGCTCTTTTTCTTGTGTATGTTTGATATTTGTGTGTGTTTGTGTGTGCGTACCTGCAGCTTACGCTCGTGGTCTCCGTTACAGAGTGAGTTGAGGGAGACTTTGAATGTTTTCCAGACCGGATTCAAGTTGTTCATCACCGTCTGATAGCAACAACACAGCACAACAATAACCAAAACAAAAACACACATTATGTGTGAGGTGTGTGTGTGTGTTAATATAATGTGCTACCTCTGTCCTGTAAACCAGCTGCAGTGTGGCGTCCTCATTCATACGATAGATTTCCAGGAACGGATCTGACTTACTGAAGAAGTCCTGAAATGGTAGTCTGTGTGAGCATTTTATTTGCGTGTTTGTGAGCATTTCATTGTGCAAATGTGTCGGGGGGGGGGGGGGGGGAATTGGGTTGTGTGCATGACGGTATTTTAATGTGTGAGTGAAAACATTTCACTTCTGTGTGTGTGTGTGAGCATTTATAGTTTTGTGTAATCCTTAATTATATCCCTGAATGCCCCTCAAATGTTTGTTTGTCGTGCGTATGTGTGTGTGTTTATGAATCCTAAAGTGTGTGTGTGTGTGTGTGTGTGTGTGTGTGTGTGTGTGTGTGTGTGTGTGTGTGTGTGTGTGTGTGTGTGTGTGTGTGTATGCCCATGTGCATCTGTAACCACCTTATCATCCAGCTTCCTCGCACTAAAGGAAAGCTCGATGTAGTCGTCATTCCCAGTCAGCTCCTCTGCTGTGATCTGAACACACACACACATGCACACACACACACACATTCTTGTGATGAGGGGCTCATTATGTTGGAACTATATGCCAAGTAACAAACCATGCAGAGAACTAGCTGCTACCCATAATCAAATTCATTATCGTCAAAATCTTCATCTTCATCATCATCATCAACAAAGTGGTCGTCATCTTCAGCATCATCTTCAATGTCCTTTTCTTTGTCAATCATTATCATCGTCATCATCTTTGTCATGGTTATCATCACCATCACCTTCATCATCATCTTCATCATCCTCAAATCAAGAATTCACCATTAAAAGACATTCACCGTGATGATGGTTTTTCCCACGTTGCCTCCTGGCCTCAGCAGAGCTTTGGAGAGTTTCCTCTGAGAAATGATCTACACACATTAGCATTAGCATAATCATTAGCATCTGTTGCGTTGGAATTGATCCAACAAGAACAAGGAGCCGAGCGGCTACCTGTGCCAGCGTGCACTCCACGGCGCCCAGGAAGTCGGCGTCCTTCACACCGTTGAAGTTGCTGTTGTTGATGTCGTACAGCTCGAAGCGCAAACGCTGCACCTCTTCAAAGTAAAAGTCCAGCGTGAAGACTTTGGAGTAGGACGGGTTCACGCAGCTGCGCATCACCTCCGTGCGGTCCACCTGAGCGCCATGCACAAAAGACTTTGGCATTAAGAGACAAGTTAAGATAAAAATGATAAAATACATAAATAAGGAAAGAAAGAAATACAATTAAATAAAATAACAAATGAATAAATAAATGAATAAATAAAGCATGCACAAAACAATTCCAAATTGAGGCAAAAATAAGTCAAAACTAAACAAGAAACGAGTTTAGAACCACGTCAAAAACAAGTTTAAAACAAAAGCCAGAAAAAGCCGAATTCAAAGTTTAAAACAAATGAAAGAGTCAAAGAGTCCAAAATCAAGACAAAACCAAAATAAAAAAAAAAAGATAAAAAACGTGCGTGATGCGGTTGCCATGGCGGCGCACCTCCATCCACTGTCCGTGCGACTGCATGTTGAGCACGATGCACGGGTCGGGTTTGGAGAGAGCGTCGCGGTCGCTGATCCCTTTACACGTCACTCTCAGCTCTACTTTGGTCAGGCACGGCGACTCCAGCAGACTCAACGAATCGCACGCCGAATCGTAGATGTCGCCCATCACGATGGTGGCAGGGAAGTCTACGTGGGAAAGGCATATATCATGTAAGCGATCCATATCTTCAGTGTGTGTGTGTGTTTGTGTAGGAAGTCATCCATTGACAACTTCCTGCCGCGTTGCAGCTCAGGTTACACGAAACGTATCGCCGAACGCCATCGACTGATATTTTGTTTTGGTCGTACGCCCTGAAAAACTGGCTCACTCTTCTTCAGTTATCTGTCACTCTTCATCACTTTCCAAGACTTATTCATTCAAGAACTTTTTTGAAGGTTCATGTTTCCCGTGAAACACATGATGGAATGTTAAAAAAAAAAAGGTGATGGCAAAGGAAGTGCTTAAAAGCAGACAACTTCCTTGCCCTCAAGGCGAGCCCGGAGGACAATAAGCTTCAAGGTGGTGAGGTTCACTAAAGTGTGTGTGCGAGTGTGAGCCGAGCAGGTGCACGGCGCCAGTGTTGATGGCGGCCCGCCGAGGCTTTGCAGCGGCTGAGCAGTCAAGCGGCGGATGAACGCTCCCGCGGGCGGAGCGCTGACATCCTGCGGCGGATTAAAGAGCGTCGGTGACATCACACATGACATGGATAATTAGCGGTGTCATTCAACAGCTCCCGAAAGGATTGCTGGTAAATGTTTGAGCTCGTCGCGCTTTGTAATCGCGAGGACAAAACGTCATAGTGCGTCGACTAATCACAACAAATGATTAGTTGCCGATTTAATTGTATTCCCAACAATCGTGTCGAAAATAACGCTAGGAAGTCGCCATAGTTGCTAGTCGGAGTTCAGACAGAGCTCGTTAGCTTCAGTTAACAACTTAGTAAAGTAACTAACTTAGTTTACTAAGTTAGCCTTCATCGTGTAGTTCTCTAGCAGACTGACGGGCCAATTTTTTTGGGGATGTTTATTAACCAGCTGTAATGTTTGGTCACGTGAAAGACGCCAAAGACAGCAAACGTGAAAAGGAAAGGTCACGTGAAAATGAAAGGTCACGTGAAAGCTTGAGAGAAACATAACATTTCCATCTCTGGCCATGTGAAAAACAACACGTTCAATTGAGTTGAAAAACAGAAGCAGAAACTTGAAACGACCACACCATATTGCCTTTGCCCCCGTGAGGATGATGAGGATGATGAAGATGTAGCGTTAGCTGCATATCAAGCGTATCAAATAAATGCTCAAAAAGGCTTTATGGAAAGCCATCTTCAAAAACAAATGACCACTGTGCACCAACACATTTTTCCTCTACTGCCTTCAACTCATGACATTTCTGCACAAAAATGTGACAACTTTGGCATACTAGTACTCGAACTACATGTTATTTGCGAAACTACTAGTGGATATTTTCGTAATACCAGCTTGTGCAAGGAGGCTACTAGTGCAACACATTATTTAACCAGTAAGGTTGAATTCCATACTGGTAAGCTCAAAGTGGCACTCGTAATGGTGCAAATAATACTAGTCAGACACAGTCGGTCCACTTGTGCAGTGAATTGTTTCACTAGTGACGACAAAGAGCTTAATGGTGCGTGGACATTCCGCTTGATTTTGGAGGAAATGGAATAAATAACCAAATGCCTTTACATGCACATTCCACATGAATTCATTCATCAATACTGTACATGCCAAAAGCATTGAGAGCAAAAGATTTTTATGTGAAGAAGATGATGAGGAAGATGGAGATAGTGAAAGTGTAGGAATGTCAGGTGGAGTTTGGGCGTTTTTTTTTTTTTTTTTCTTTACCTTCAGCAGTCGGATCCGTGGGGGGGAAAAATAGAGGAAGGCGTCACAAAGTTTCGTCTTTTGGGATCTCAACTGACATCAGCGATGCACACCTTCATCCTCTTCCTCCTCTTCTTCTGCTTCTACAGCCTCTCGCCACCTCGCACGCGCCTTAAACGCGGGGAAAGCCCACACTCACGCACACGCGCGCGCGCGGAAGGAAGGACTGTGCGGCTGCGGTGTCTGGACGCCCTCTTGCAGGCTGACACAGGAACTGCACGATCCTAACCTTGCCTCGTGCGGAATCATTCATTCGCGGATGATTTTATTTATTTATTTATTTATTTATTTATTTATTTATTTATTTATTTATTTATTTATTTATTGATTGGTGTATTTTTAGTTTCTATCTTCCCCAATCCGTCCCTGTTATTCGTGAGAAAAAAATAAATAAATTCCACACCGCCACAACAAGGCGCTCTAAAAATGCTGCTTCGGGGTGTAGACATGATGAGGGGTTGAACGACTTCAAATTTTTATCGTTGGTATAATAAATAAAAGCTTACCAAATAATACATGTGTATCAGTGTATTGTTATGCTTTTATTTTGAAATTCTCCCTGTGATGGTGAGATGACTGCAATCTGTGTTCATTTTTGAACGCGCCTGAAGAATCCATCTCATATTTTATTCGCGAGAGTAAACGTTTATCGGTAGCGTGAAATTGTTACGATGAAAAGTACCGGAAGTTGTGTTTGTGTTTCCGATAGTTTCCCTTTCAGCTTTGGCTCAAGTAAAATACACGGAAGTTCACTTCTCGTAAGTTTTTTGTGGAAGACGCCAGGACCACTTGTTCCCCACCAAGAAACCTTAGCGGTAAGTCAAAGTTGTTGATTGAAATGAAACGTTTAGCGAAATTGTTCTTGCGAACGTGTTGAGCAGGTTTTATGCATGCGACTAAGTCGAGCGGTGCAGACGAAAGTTTCTTGCCACGAATTCATATTCTGCAACTTTCACTTTTGTGTTGATCTCACTTTTTACCAACACATTACGCATGAAAAAGTTCTTGGTGTGTTCGGCCTAATTCTTCCGACTGCAGGCTTGTTTTACACCCTCTTACCGACGTGATTTATCGATCGATTTAATTCAAATGTAGTGGTACGGTTGGTAATCTAAAGAGGAATTTTAATGAGAGAAAAGTGGCAAGTCGGTCATCACCTTCGCTGTTTGTGTGAAAAGATCAATATTTCATGTGAAGTTAAGGAGAGCATGCAGCATGTCACGGTCGCTTGTTGCGCAGTCAGACTTCTTTAAGAATTCTGCACGTCTCGTTTGTTTTTGTCTTCATTTCACATCACCTTGAAATGATCTTGGCAATTGGGTGACTACTGCGTTGTTCGTCCATCCATCACAGAATCTTGTTTTATAAATCATAAATGAATGACGTCGTCATTCGCCTTCTCTCACGTGTATAGAGATTAATAGTCACATTTTGACTTTTTGCTTTTTTTTTTTAAGCATCGCACTAACACGAGGAAAAATCTGTATTGTGCTAAGAATGTAATCAAGAAAATCGAATTAATTGTAAATCTTAGGTGACTTTATTCAAGATTTAAGAGTTTTTATTCGCCATGTTTGAGCGTGCCAAACAAGGAATTTGACTTTGGTACATCACAGCCTCTGTTCAACATTTGGGTGTCTAACATGTGAAAAATGACAAATATTCTCAAACATCCCCTAATCTTTATCACTTACGTGTTCCACGTGTTACATCAGCATCACGAGGAAAGAAAATATTTACAAAAGATGAGCAGACTATATCGGATGAAAGTGATGTGTGGTTCCTCCTGCAGGGGAAATTGTAGACAAAAAAGAAACATTTTGGTGGTCAATAGATGATGATGTGTGTGTGTACATGTAGGTGTGTCAGCTCTCAGCTTCATCATGGCCGCAGAAGAAGTTTATTCCCCAACAACGGTGCCAAACCCGAACGCCGTCTGTTGTCTGGTGCCGTCCCAATATCTGGACCGAGTACGCTTCATCGTCAAGGTCTTGGAAGTGGTGAGTTTTGACTTTGAGAAGATTCAGTGTATTGTGTTAGGACTCCAAGATGGTTGTGTGCTGCTTGAGAACTTTGACCAGGATTGTTGTCTTATGGTTCTGTGTAATATCTGAGCAATTCTGGTTGGTTGAACCAAGTGTGTGAGGACCTGTAGATGGTTGAGTGCCTACCAAATTGGTGGAGAAGCCATCAGAAAACACTCAAGTGCGGTTTTGGTGGCCCTGGCCATGACTTGCCCTTCCTCCTGAGGCCTCTCGTCAGGAAGTCTCCAGTGGGAAGTGAAAGCGCTGCCGTTGGCACAAAGCTCCGTTAGCACATCGCCGCTGGACTATCGCAACGTTCAGCGCGGGAAAACACTCCAGGGATTCGTCTCAAATTTGTATGATAAAAGTCATCTCACCTGTCCAGCTGCTGTCACTGGTGGCGTTCATCCTGGAGGAGGTGGTGTCCGTCTGCATCAACTGCACAGCTCTGGAGTTCTTTGAGTTTGTCAGCTGCACGTCGTTCCTCTTCACCACGCTGCTCCTCATCCTCCTCTCCACCACGCTGCACCGCAGGGTGGGCATCACCTGCTGGTCCAGTCTGGTAAGCTGCGCGTTGTCGTGAATGCTTTTCAACGTTTTGAAATGTGGCGTTGATGTTCAAACGTCACGTGACCACAACGAAGGCCTCCCTTCTCAGTACAGGAAGTCTTCGAGGACAAAATGCTGAGTTGGCAACTCCCCCGATGAAGCCTCTTATATTTTTATGGTGTGATATGAATGCTAATATCGCAACGATACATTCTGCTTCTTGCAGGACTTTGTGTACACGTTTGTGATCGCCATTTTTTTCTTCATCGCCTCCACGGCGTTTGCTGCCATCAACGGCGGCACTTCTCTGGAGAAAAGTGCTGTGGTATGCAAACATTTCCTTCCTTCCTTCCTTTCTTCCTTCCCTCTGCCTTCTTTCATCCCAACCTTGTTTCATTCCGTGCAATATCTTCCACTCAGCGCCGTATTTCCTTTCCACTCCCTGCCTTCTTCTCTCATTCCCTTCTTCTTTCCTTCCCTATGTCCTCGTTTCCTTTCCTACCTCCTCCTAGCCCTTCCCTTTCCTTCTTTCATGTTTGACATGCTTACCTATTTTCCACCCTAAAAATGTCAGTCACTTGTTAATTCTTTCCTGATTTATTTTGACAAACTTTTTCCTCTGGCAGGCGTTTGGCTTCCTGGCGTCGTTTGCGTTCATGGTCGACCTTTTCCTATTTTGGAGGACGTACCAGCTTCCCTTTGGCAAAGGGAAGAAGGCGCGGCCGACTAACGGGATCCCACCGGCAGAAAGTGACCAGGAGGCTCAAGCGGAAACAACAAAACTCAACAAGGACGCCACAGCAGTAGAATGATTTTTTTTGTTTGTTTCTGTGCTCGGTGGGCGCCATGAAAGGTCAAACATTTGACACTTTAGGAGGCGCTCACGTCTCCCACTTGCTGGCCTGATTTCCGCTCTTTGTACTACTGAGGCCAGACACTCAGGAAATAAACAATCGCCTTTCCACTCAAAGGAGACATATGTTTTTTGTTTTTTTTCTTCACAATTCAAACTAGCCTCCGGTTGTCTTAGGAAGTTTTTCAAATGCTGGATGTATTGATGTCAGTAGGGCTGGAAACACTCTACCAACACTGTGTCATAGTCACATCTTCAGGAAATAGATCAAAGATTTACTCGGTTGATTAATTTCAATCTTGATTGCTGGTCAGGCACTGCACACACAAAAATATTTGCATACGTGATGATGTAATCAATTGTCTATAATATGTCCCCTTTAAGCAAGTTTGTAAATATTCTGAAGTTAGTTTATAGAAACGGAAAAGGTGATGTATTTTATTTTTTGTTCTTGTTGTTTCCTGTCGTCATGCAATCAAACATCGCCGAGTGATAACAAGCAGATGAAATTTTTTTTGAATAATATTAACCACTAGGAAAAACTAAACTCCATTTTGTGTTACTAACAGTCGATTACAGAATATTGTTTTTTTTTCTAAAGCTTTCTGTGATGCTTTGTTTCGATGAAATGTTAGAAACTTTGCTTACACTTTAAAAACTTGAAGCTTTCTGTCAAAATGCTAAGATGCCTTAATCTTTTGTGGTATACAGTCATAATGCAAAATGAAAGTTGAAGCATGGATGTTTAAATTGTTCTCTTTCCACCCACTCTTTTTACCCTCTTGGCCACCACTCAAATGGTAAATGAGTCATAAATATTGTATTTGCAAGCATTTTTTATTAGTTCCATGTCTCAGGTGTCCACTCTTGGTTGATTCTGACAAATATATACTTGTTAACATTGAATTGTATGCCCAGAAAATTAGGCAGACTGCAAATGATGAAACAGTTTAATCAAAAGTGTTTAAACTAAAACCCAATTTTATTTTTAAAGCTAATATTGCGGGCTGTATGTATAGAAGTATTCCAGACATGTAGTAGATAAAATGACAGCTCACTTTATTCTATTTTTTTAGCATTTATCTTTGCAGATGTCTGTCATAATAAAGATGTCTACTATTTCTTTTGTTTGAGTCATTTGTTTTCTTGACAAAAAAAAAAAAAAGAAGACATTTTACAGCGCGTCATCTTGTTAAATCTAGCGTGATATTGTAAAGGACTACTTTTCCCACAATGCATCAAAACTAGCAACTCGCAAAATTTGAAACGTAAACACGTTTGCGCTTGCGCAGTAACGGCGGAGCGGCTGCTCGGAGCAAGGCGGCGGAGGAGAAAGATAAACGCAGCGAACAAAAACACACAATGGCGACGCTGACGACCTCGGTTAGCGGGCCGTCCGTCGGCCCCGTCGGTAGCAGCGGGACCGCGGTGGGCCGCAAGAAAGACGGTGGCCCGTCCGCCAAATTCTGGGAGAGTTCCGAGACCATATCCCAACTGGAGACGGTTCGTCTGTGGATCAGCAAGCACTACAAGAAGGTGAGCTAGTTTAGCTTAGCATTAGCATCGCCCCATTCATTCCAATGGAGGCCCGCCGGGCGCTACGCTAACAATGGAGGACCGACTCGAGCTTATCCAAAAGTCACCAACTTTGTGGGTCAGTGGGATTTTATTTGCTGTTTGTGGGAGACTGCGAATACCAGCTCCCAATGTATCGACGCTTAGCATGGCTCACACAAAGAGCGAATTCAATCGTGCACCTTTTAATTAAATAATTGACTTCCTCTGCAGTGCTAACAAGCTAGCACAGACTGGCTAATGTTAGTCAGCTCTCAACATTTACATCGTAAAACAGTTTTTCTTACGTCTCACATTGGAGGCGACAATGACGAGTAACTTTTGATTATTAAAGCAACAATTCTGATCACACCTAAAATCTCAATATATGCGTGATTATAATTATTTCTGCCTGCTGCCTGCTTTATAGTGTAGCTCATCTGTCCGAGCAAGTCTTATTGTTTACTCTAAAGTTATATGATAGTCCCCCATTTCTTGTCAGCAAGAGTGAGAACAGGTGCTGAAGTCTATTTTAGTATGTTAAGGTGATTAAGGCTTTAAAGTATGTGGGATAGCAAAATTTAGAAAGAAAGAAAAAAGTAGAGGATCTTTCTTTATTGTAAATTTTTAGATATTCCATGAGAGTGGGAACTGTGCTCTAAAGTGTGTGTGTGTGTTCTTAGTATGTCCAGAATGACTCACCCTCCAGCAAATCTCTGGCCGGGCTCGTGGTGCAGCTGCTTCAGTTCCAGGAGGACTCCTTTGGACGCAAAGTCAACAATCCTGCTCTCACCAAGCTGCCAGTATATAACTCTGACCTTTTACTGTCCAAGATGTCTGCTCCTGTTTCGTTCCTCACTGTTCCTTTTCTCCCCCCAAGGCCAAGTGCTTCCTGGACATGAAGGCGGGGGGTGCTCTCTGCCACATTCTGGGCTCTGTCTACAAGTTCAAGAGTGAGCAAGGCTGGTGAGTTTGTGGTTTAAATTCTCAACTTTGTGCAGAACATGCAAATTCACCCTTGACGCATGCGCTCGACTGTCATCCACAGGCGGCGCTTTGACCTGCAGAATCCTTCCCGCATGGACAGGAATGTGGAGATGTTCTTGAACGTAGAGAAGAACTTGGTGCAGGTACAGTCAGCCCTAAAAACAAAACAAAACAAAAAAACATGCAAAATCAAGTTATTGACTTTTTAATCCCATATGGACTTTAATGTGTTCGTCCAGAACAACTGCCTGACCAGGCCCACCGTCTTCTTGTCCCCTGACATGGAAGCCAAGCAAGCCAGTAAACTCAAAGATGCCATTAAGAGGCACCAGGTGAGCATCAGTGGACCTCATTCAATCCACCGTCACTGTCACATTTTGCCCCTCCTCTTCCCCTCGTAGGGTTCCATTACTGAGGACAAGTCCAAAGCCACACACATCATTTTTCCATCGCCGTTGCAGCAAGACGAAGGTTTGTAGTGCTATTGTTCGATCTTGTTGGTCTTTTTGTCCTCCTAAATCGTTTATTTGAAAATGGTGCGTTGCAGAAGAGTGGCTGCGTCCCGTCATGAGGAAAGACAAGCAGGTTCTGGTCCACTGGGGTCTCTTCCCAGACAGGTGAGCACAACGGAGGACTTGTCGAAGTTCATATGTGTCCTCCAGAAGTTGAGACAGTCTCTTCTCATCAGCTACGACACCTGGATGGCAGCCAGCGAGGTGGACCACGACGTGGAGGAGCCGCCCAGTGCCGACCGACCTTGGAAGGTGAGCGTGCTTTAGGGGTAAAAAAAAAAAAAAAAAAAAATAGAATGGACAGCTTGGGCGTAAGGCTGCAAGAGTGCAAATGTGTCCCTGGCTCAGGTCCACGCCAGATGGGTCCTGGACACGGACGCCTTCAACGAGTGGATGAATGAGGAAGACTACGAGGTGGACGACAACAAGAAGCCCGTCACTTTCCGCCAAAAGATCTTTCCCAAGGAGGAGGAGGTAAGCGTTACCAAAACGTAACGCTTTGCTTATTGTTAGATGCTCGGGATATGTCGTCTCGCATGGCAAGTCTGTCTGTCTGTCCGTCTATGTCGTCTGTTGTCATCCTTCCTCACCTTCTCTTCTTCCAAAGCACCTCGGCGTTTCTGTTCATATGATATAAATAAGAATAGTGAGAGCGGACAGATAAGCCCGAGATGATGAATTGTAAAATGAATAGTGAGAGTAGACAGGAAGGCTGCTCGTGGGTCCACGCCACTGCACCCCCTCCCCCCGGCTCTTCCCCGCCTGTTGCCCCCCCCTCTCCTTCCCCCCAGTGTGTGCAGACGTTCCATCCTCTCATTCTGCCACTCTTTTATCTCATCCTCCATCCCTCGCTCCCTCCGCGCTGCACGGGGCGTTTGTCTGATCAGTCGTCTTCCCGTACGCCCGATCGCAAGGAGCGCAAGGCCAACTCGGCCGGCAAGAAGAGGAGGCGCTCCCCCTCGCCGCCCAGCACGCCCGCCGAGTCCCGGAAGAAAGGCGGAAAGAAAGGGTGAGGAACACGCCACGCCGCACGTGCCGTGTCATCCGCACATATTGATCATGAATAGATTGATCAATGAAGTGTAAATATTTCATATTGTGCTGACTCATGACATTTGTACCGACCGGCGTGATTGAACTCCAGGTGACCCCCAACGCAGTCACGAGTTAACGTAGAGCCCCGAGATGTTTTTATTTGCGATCGTGACGTCTTACTTCCCGCCTCAGGAACCAGGGGCATTATTGGAAGCGCCGGGGACACCGCGGTGAAGAGGAGGACACGGAGGACGACGTCACCAAGGACCTGGACGACTCGTCTGCAGGTGCTAGCATTGAGGAGGGAAGCACTTCTAAGAATGGTACATTCCAAATTGGGCTGTTGCTGTTTTGATAATGCGATGGCAATTTGAACACGCTTTGCCGTCTTGCGTCCAGCTCATTCAAAGAAGGACTCTGACAACACGGCTCATAAAGGGGACAACGGAGCCGATGTCGGTACGTGACGGCGACGCGACACGACACAATACGGTACACTGAAAAGATTGACGACATCATTTGTGCCGCTTTGGCTTCGTAGATGACATGGAGGATGACTCTGTGCTTTCTGGCGGGAAGGTAACGTTATCGGTCCTAAATGGAAACGACGTTCAATGTCATCATTTTCAAATGATCACTATGCTATCAGGAGGACGATGACGGGAACAAAGCCGACATGAGCCGCATGATGGACGCCGGAGAGGACAACGTGACGGAGCAGACGCACCACATCATCATCCCAAGCTACAGCGCCTGGTTTGACTACAACTGGTGAGTCGACGACACCGAAGCCCTGGCAAAACTCGGGACTTTTTTTTTTTCCCAAAGCGAGACCTCATCTTCTTGCTCCTCTTTCAGCATTCATGAGATCGAGAGGAGAGCCCTGCCAGAGTTCTTCAATGGGAAGAACAAGTCAAAAACTCCAGAAATGTGAGCAGCATATTGTCAATCGATTTGCTTGCGGTCCATGATCTGAGGAAAAAAACCCTTCAATCAATTCTTAAAAGAATATGATGACATCATGATGAGAATAACATCCGCTCCTATTTTATCTTGCCAAACAGATACCTAGCCTACCGCAACTTCATGATCGACACTTACCGTCTCAACCCCCAAGAGTACCTCACCTCCACTTCCTGCCGCAGGAACCTGACTGGGGACGTGTGCGCCATCATGCGGTGAGTTGTGTGCATTGCGCGAGGCCAAATGAAATTTCAAAACACTGCCGCCGCACTCATGGCACATGGTGCGCAGGGTTCACGCTTTCCTGGAGCAGTGGGGCTTGGTCAATTACCAGGTGGACTCCGACAGCAGACCTTTGCCCATGGGACCCCCGCCCACCCCTCACTTCACCGTGCTGGCCGACACGCCCTCTGGCCTCATGCCCCTCAACCACAGACCTTCGCCGGTAAGGATGCGGAGCTGAGACGGCGGTTAGGCAACGACGTGACATTCTGACGTGTCGTCCGATGTTGCAGATTCCGCCGCCGCAGCAGCAGATGGCCAACTTCGCTGACAAGATGAAAGACAAAGCCATCGACCTCCAGAACTTTGGCCTCCGCATCGACCAGTACAAGAAGAACTCAAAGGTCTGAAATGTTCATTTGCTGACATGTCTTTTTCATGAAGATCAGAATGACCGGAACCACTTTCAAGCATTAGTTTTTGGCGACGGGGGGGAAAAAAAGTCGCCCTCTATATTCATTGATCATCATTCATATATTTCAGGGTAAATCAGTGGTGTCCTCTCGAGAGTGGACCGAGCAGGAGACGTTGCTCCTGTTGGAGGTCAGTCCTTCACATTTTTCCAAGCACCCCCAAGCACAGAATTGAGGTTTTCCCTTCTTCATGGCAGGCTTTGGAGATGTACAAAGATGACTGGAACAAAGTGTCGGAGCACGTGGGCTCGCGCACTCAAGACGAGTGCATCCTGCACTTCTTGCGCCTGCCCATCGAGGACCCCTACCTGGAGAGCTCCGAGTCGGCGCTGGGCCCGCTGGCCTACCAGCCCATCCCCTTCAGCCAGTCCGGGAACCCCGTCATGAGCACCGTCGCCTTCCTGGCCTCCGTGGTGGACCCCAGGGTGGCGTCCGCCGCCGCCAGGGCCGCACTCGGTAAGACGAGATCCTAACGTCTCATCGGCGTCGTGCAACAAACCCCCGTCTCATCACACGTTGTCTGCGCAGAGGAGTTCTCGCGCGTGCGCGAGGAGGTTCCCGCCGAGCTGGTGGAGGCTCACGTGAAGAAGGTGCAAGAGGCGGCCAGGAACACGGGCAAGGTGGACCCTGCCTTTGGACTGGAGAGCAGCGGCATTGCTGGCACCGCCCCTGAGGAGCCAGAGAAGACAGGTGGGTTGCACATTTTGCATCGCAATTATTTTTTTAAAATTATTATTATTTTTATTTTTTTCCCTCCAATTGGTTTGACTAAACCTGGAGCGCTCATTTTCACATGAGCAACCACTAGAGGGCTGCAGATTGTTGTTTGTCAGATGTGCGCATGTGCTTTCACGTTCCTCCTTAACCAGTGGATTAAAACTACACAGCAGATGGGGTAATGGAACACGTGGGGGGGGGGGGGCTATCAGAAAATGGGTCATCGCACATCATGTTTTTCCCCCCACTGCCATCATCTTCATCGTCACAGTCATATGTTTTTCTCGATTAAATCTCACTTTAGATGTTTTTTCTCTCTGCCATCATCGTGTTAGTCCTGATTAAAGGTCACGTGGAATCAATGCTTCATCCATGTTTATGCCCTCAAAACGTGTTTTCGTGACATATTTTAAAGTCTCTTTGTATGAACTCAAAATGTGCAACTGGTTTTCAAATTTTTTAATGGGGACTATTTTTTTTTTGTGAACACATGGATGTATTATTTTATTGTGACCTTTTTTTTTTTTTATTCCCTCCCTTGCAGAGGCCACAGATGGCGACAAGACCGAGACGGACACAGACTCCCAGCAGGGGGACAAGGTGACGACATGACATAGCCCATCTATTGACATCAAGTGATGTCAATTTTGCTTGTTCAGTAAGTATCTGCGTGTGTTTGGTGGCACGTAAGACGTCTGTCTCATTCCCCCAGGCCGAAGCCAAGGACGAGGCGGAGAAGCCCAGCGAGTCGGCCGAGAAAAGCGACAAGACGGAGGCTCCCGAGAAAGTCAAGAAGGAGTCCGGGGAGGTGTCGGAGCGAGAAGACGAGGGCGAAGATGTACACGAGGCCAAAGCCGCCGCGCCTGCCGGTTGGTCGCCTTCTTGTTTTATGAATTCATTCTGCGGTCACGTGACATCATCACGTGAAGTGCCTCCTGCCCAGTCACGTGACATCTGCCATCTTCCCTCCCGCCAGACAAAGATGAAGACGAGTCCATGGAGACGTCCTCCTCGGAGCAAGAGAAGGAGAAGGAGGAAAAAGCCAGCACGGAAGAAGGAGAGGAGAAAAGGAAAAAGCTGGAGCACGACATGGGCGAAGGAAACATCGCTACGGCGGCGGCCGCCGCCCTGGCGTCTGCCGCCACCAAGGCCAAGGTGACGCATCGCATCGTAAAGCGCTCGTCGCGCCGCTCCCCTTCGCTGTCGTAAATATCTTGTATGCTGCCATTCCGTCAGCACCTGGCAGCCGTGGAGGAGAGGAAGATCAAGTCACTGGTGGCTCTGCTGGTGGAGACTCAAATGAAGAAGTTGGAGATCAAGCTGAGGCACTTTGAGGAGCTGGAAACCATCATGGATCGTGAAAAGGAGGCTGTAAGTCTCACTGTGTTGCCTGCCTTTGTGCTTTTGTGTTGCCACATTCCTGTGAGAGCAGTAAAGTCTTCTTTTTAAGGATTTGTTTACGTTTGCTCCTGAGCTGCCGGACCAAATCCGCAGTCTCTAGCGACACGCTCCCGTCACCAAATCGAAAGCTTCACTTGCCCACTGTGGTCTTGTTTGGTGACAGCTGTCAATCGAAATGTCAGCACGGCAACAGCATTTGTAAGGATGTGTGTCACAAACAACCGCCAATCTACTTTGTCTCACGTGGTGTCGTCGTTTTAGTTGGAGCTTCAACGTCAGCAGCTGTTGACCGAGCGCCAAGCGTTCCACATGGAGCAGCTCAAGTACGCCGAGATGAAAGCTCGCCAGCAGATGGAGCAGCAGGCGGCAGCGGTAGCCGCCGCCCAGGCTCAGGGCCAAGGCCACGCCCCCGGACCCCACCCCGGACCGCCGGGCATGCACCCCGGCGGGCCGCCTCCCCACCACGGCGCCCCGCCGCCTCACCATGTAGGACCCCCGCCAGGCGCCGCAATGCACCCCGGTTACCCCCCCATGGGTCACCACCCCATGGCGCCCCACCACCCAGGTCAGACAGGTGAGGCTAGGCTACATTAGTGGCACCTGCAGACACCTCCAAGTGTCACATGTGAGATGTTTCGTCTTTTTCACGCAGCTCCCATGGGCCCGGGACAGCCCCTGCCTGGACGCATGATGGCCGGACCCCCTGCCGCTGGACCCCCACCTGGCGGGATGCCTCCCATGATGCCGCCGCGCCACCCAGGAGCCCCCAATGGCATGTGTGAGTAGTGCATGAACGGGATGTCACTGTTCATGAGCATTCTCACCTTTAACTGACTGCAATTTTTCTTTTCTCTCAGACCCAGGACCAGCGCCTGCACAGCCTGAGGCTGTGCCTCCACACCCTGTTGGCCCTCCAGCTCCCTCTGGTGGCCGTGCAGCAGACAACTGAGCCCCTCCCACACGCATACACACGTACACACACTTGAAGCCTATTTATGGGCCTTTGCTACTCATCATTACCACAACTTGTCAAACGTCTTTGAATACACAGTCACACACTCTCAGGGCTCTGCTCAGTGGCGAGGGCAACACACACACACACACACACACGTCATATACACTGTTTCTGTTGGGTCGGGCCTAATGGAGGCTGCAGACAAACACTGTACAAAGTTACCACTTCCAACCCGGCGAGTGTCTACCTCGCATTAGTTACACTGAGTGTGTGTGTGTGTGTACGTGTGTGTCAGTCGTACACTGTGTGTGCACGCGCTAAACTAACACTGTCTGCGCGTCAGGGTGTGCATGACAAAGTACATGTGAAATGAAGCGAACGTGTGAGTGTTGAGGTGTTTGCATGCTTGCCGGCCCGCGTGTGTGTCGAGATGCGTGCGTGTGTCATACTTAACATTGAATGTTTGTGAGCGCCCCTTCTGCGCCTTTTAACCAAAACAAAGATGACAGAATCAAACATCTGCCCTAGGCCCCGCCCCCTTCCTAAACATACACACAAAACTGAGGTTCACACTGAAGCTGACACACACACACACACACACACCCCGGCTGCCTTTGTCGGTGCGACTGTGATGTCTCGCTCGAGCGCCTAAGCCCCGCCTCCTCTTCTGCCTCGGCTTCCGAACGCTGCCTACCTCGCTAGCCCCGCCCCTTCACCCACTGTACTGCGCTTTGATTAATCAATCGTGTTAGACAAAGCTTGTAAACCTTCATGTTCCTACCGTGTGTGTGTGTGTCTGTGTGTGAGTAGGTGGATCGTAAATTAACACGACAATATGAATTGATATTTCCTCTTTTGAAATGACATAAGTGCGGTCCACACACACAGTGAGTGAACAGCTAGCACTGTTAGCGTCTCTGCTACCTCCTCTTCCTCCTTTTCCTCCTTCTGGCTGGCTACCTCTTCTAGACCTTTCCTCTGGCTTCTCTTGTAGAACCTTTAGCCTCCTGCTACCTCTATTTCCTGGTTCCTCTTGTTTTGTTTTTAAGGCGTCCCCGTGATATCACAGCATGCCGTCGCAGGCAGTCCTGCGATCCTCTTTGTTTCACCACTGTTGCGTATATTATCTTTCATGGCTAATAATGGTATTTTTAAAGGATTTTTGTGTAGATGAACTTGTGTTCTTTGTAGCATTTCCTTTGATTTTTGTATCCGGTCCGTTTGCTACAGTGGACCTACACGCTGGCCAATAAAATGTTTTTCTACAAACGCTCTTCTCCGACAACTTTTATTTAACGTATTTGAATGTCCTCGTTGGCGCGCAAAATAAATGTTCGAATCACAACTATAGCTTTTGCATTGTCGGTTTTAGTAAATAGGCAGCATTTTGGGGGGGGGGGGAAATATGCATGGTTAATAAGTATCACATTCAAGTCTCTGTACTTTGAATAAAGTACTTTTGAGAGTACTTTAAGCACCACTGGTTAAAAATGTGTGCATGTTTGTGTGTTTGTCATGGTTGTTGGTGGTGTGTTTTTTGGGTGGGGGAGGAGCAGCAGACTTGAGGGTAGTGGGGGCCAAGCAAGAATTACTTCTGCTCTGGTTAGCAAATACAACAGAAAAGAAACAACACAAAGTAACACACACCTTGGATATTGGGGGGGGGGGGTATCTCATTAGTGCTGACACCACCACCATGTGCACTCCAGAATAAATAATTTATAAATAGCCCCCCGCCACCCCAAAATAATCTTCCAAATAGTGGAGAGAAACTCTCAAAAAAACAGAAGCAACAAAGCTGTCACTCAAATTTTGGGAAGGGGAGGGGGGGCGGATGAGGAGGTTTAAAGGAGGGGGAGGAGGAAGAGGGGACCAAACAACCCCGTCCTCCCTCGTCCCCCTCCCTCTCCGCCCCTGCCTCTCTCTCACTCTCTCTCTCACTTCTCTCCTCTCTCTGCTTGTCGTCTTCTTTCATTCCCGCCACTGTTAGCGAGCCCAGCCGGAGCGGACCGAGCGAGCGAAGTCCCTGAACGCATCACCGCGCGCGGCTGGAGGAGATGGAGCCGTGAGCCAAACTGAGCCGAGCCAAACCGAGGGGCGATGCTGCTGAATGAAGAAGGCTCCTCTTCCTCTTCTTTTTCGTCTTCTTCACGCGCACGTTCCTGTGCTGTGGACTGCGCGTGCACGCCGAGCATGGAGACCAGCTCGTGCACGGGAAGCTGCCGCCGACGCACGCGGATGGCGCGCGCACTCTTTTCGCTGCTGCTGTTGCACTTCATCTCCGTGCACGGTAAGAGGACTCAGGCGAACGCCGTTGTGGCCCGCGCGCGCGCGCGTCAGCTGCTTGTCAACATGGACGCGCATGGACGAGTGTCTGTATTGGCGTTCGCTCCGCACGCGCACGGGAAACGAGGTCACATCACGAGACAGATGTTCACTTACTAGTACGCTTGAAATCAGGTCAGCATGGCGTGCGTGCGCCAGGGCGCCGCGGGACGTGTCGGCGTGCACACGCACGGCACAAAGAGGCGAGGCGCAGATTAGCGTGCGCATGAATAATGCATGAGGGGAGGGGGGCGCTCACACACGCGCGCACGGACATTCTGATACACACAAAAGCGCGACGACGGCCTCTTTGTCTGCCAACCGAGCCGAGCGCGCTTATTAAATAACCACATGCGCGTGCACGAGATGCTGACAACCTCAGCATCTTGAAATTGTTTACTGTTCCTTTTAAATAGTTATTTCATTTCAAATGTGACTCAGACGCAATAAGTGACTCAAGCGGCTCAGTAAATGATTTAGTATTTGACAGACCGTGAGGCTAGAAATGTCTCATTATTTGACTGTAAATTGTTTTCTATTTAACTTTGCAATTATTATGTGTGTGAATGAGACTTAATGAATGTATGATTAAGTGATTTAGTAAGTGATTCAATAAGTGATTTTGATTCAGCATAAGACGGTGAACGTGTGTGGGTGTGAATGCAGTTGACTCAAATTTTAAGCTAAGTTGTTCCGGTCGTACATTAGCCGCATGCTAACAGACATGACTGAGTATGTGTGTGTGAGTGTCACTGCCACACCTGTGCCCGCTCCGCTCCTTCTCGGCACTCTGCAAAGGAACCCGATGAACTCAAAGCATCTGCATCCCGCTGCAGGAAGCGGCCCGTTGCCGTGGAAACTGCACCTCTTCACGTAGTTGTGATGGAGCAGTGTGCAGGGATGCAGCCGTCTTACGCCACAGGCATCGAATAGTCAGATCTGCCTATCGTGGGATGTCTTCCAGGACTCAACCTTTGTATGACCTCAATAATGAACTGAAAAATGACAACAAACAAAAGCTCTGATACCACACACAGATGTTCAGCTTTGCGTGTGTGACGGGATGTGAAAGATGCATTTCCATGGCAACAGATGCTGCTGATCCAGCTGGATGGAGAAACGCTGCGCCATCTGCGGCTGCCACCAAAAACCCCAATTTAAAAAAAGAAACGGGGCAGCTTTGTGTTGACGACGTTCTCATTTCCACAATATCAAAACATTTGGAAACGGAGAAACGATCCAAATTGACTGACTCTATTTGGAGGAGGCAAAAATTTCCCCTTTCCAGAGCTTCGATTTTTTATGCACATACTGTACATATGTGGGGTTTTTTTTGGCGTGTGTGTATTTAGCGTCTGTTTCTGTGTGTGTGTGTGTGTGTGTGTGTGTGTGTGTGTGTGTGTGTGTGTGTGTTGAAACTGAGGATGGTGTCCGTGCTAATCTTTAATCTGGACTGTCGAGTGTTGGAGTGCATTAGTCAACTACTCCTTTAATCCAGCCTGTAATTCCTCACGTGTGACGTGATGTCATTCCCAAGTGTGCGTGTGTCAGCGCAAGAGTTCAACTCCTATTTGTGTGTGTTTTCAGGAGTCGTCACGGCGACCAACACCACCGAGCTGGCCGCCTCCCCAAACGGGACCGTCCCGCTGAGCGAGCAGGAGGGTCCCACCGATGTCAGCCGTGCCGTCACCATGGGAAGTGGTTCCGTCAACACTGTGACACCCAGGGTGGGCCGCGTGGCCCGCGGCAGCGGTGAGGAGGAGGAGCTAAGCAGCGGCATGTTAGCGCCGGAAGTAGGCGGTACACCCTCGCCATCTCAGATCAGCCTGGATTCGGCGGAGACGGAGCTGCTGTTACCCGGCAACCGTCTGCCAGCCGACGTCGTGGAGGAGGAGCCTCTGGCGCGTACCGATCCGCCGTGGATCAACGTCAGAGACACGGCCGTGTTCGACCTGGACCGACCGTCCGCCGGCGCCCCTCCGGCGACCAACGCCGACGTCCTCCACGTGGACTTTTTCGATCCCGCCTCCCGTGGACGTAACCTAGACTTGGCCCCGCGACCCACCTCCTCGCTGGCTCACGAGCTCCAGGGCGGCGACCCGACGTCCTGGGCCATGCCTGACAGCTACGACTACCTGACCCCGTACGAGGACGGGGTGTCCCCCACCGCCGACGAGTACCCCGACACCACCACCGAAAACGGCGACTCCCCGGCTCGACCCAAGTCGGCGGGTCCCGCGCCTTACCTCCCGAACGGCCCCCGGCGCGCCACCCCTGCGGACGGCTCCGACGGGATGGGCGGCTGTCGCCCGGGCTACCAGATGGTCAATGCTACTTGTCGCTCCCCATGTGACTTTGACCCCAACTTCTGCTATAATGGAGGGCAATGTTACTTACTCGAAGACGCCGGAACATTCTGCAGGTAATCCACGCACCTGTCGTCACACATACTGTATTTGCTGAGGCATTTGATTTTCGAAAAAGAAAGACAAGAAGAAAGCATCAACAGATGAGAAACATGCAGAGGTGGAGCACAAATTCAATGAGTCACAACTTTACAGCATTGCCAGCGCGCTCGTGTGTGTGCGTGTGTGTGTGTGTGTGTGTGTGTCCGGCAGCTTGATATAATTAAGTTTGCATGCACAGTGTGTATCCATTTTACATTTCATGGAAACACAGGCGCAATAATAAAACCATCTGCACGGACACACACGCACACACACACACACACACACACACACACACACACACACACACACACACACACGCTGTGTGTGTTAGGGTTCACTTCCAGTCAATGAGTTCACAGGTCAAAGACACAGGAGAGTTACGACAAAAGACACACGCACGCATGTGCGCGCGCCCACACAACTTTTGTTGTTGCCAAAGATGGCTGACACGTTCCATTGGAGACACACACAGACACACAAACATTGCGTGCTACAGTGTGTTTTGGAGCTTACGAAATAAAGCGACAGTATTCCTTCATTTTAAGTTAACACTCTTTTTTTATTTATTACAGTTTGGACTGATGTAATGGTGGTCACTGGGGGCGGAGCCTAAGAGAGGGGAGGACGGATGGGGGCGGGGCTGGGGCAGCAGCAAGTTGGCCCAAGGGGCGGAGATCAAGTGGAAGAAACGCGTCAAATGTATAAATGTTTTCTAGATGTAATGGAATGAGAAAGATTGTGGTGCTCAGGCTGAGTTGCCGTGACAACCAGCACATCCCCCCCCCGCCACTCTCTACTTGAAAGCCCCTCGGCACCACTCTTACATAAACCTTCTTTGTCAGCTACTCTGTATTCATGCTCTCATGGACACACATGACAACACACATCTAAATGTGTCGTCATGGTGACCACGTAACAGGTCGCTGTGTTAACACTAATGCAATTCACTGGACGTCCGTTAGCAGTGTAACATGTGTTAGCATGTGTTAGCATGACGTCGGTGTTATGCTAAATATGTCGTCACGGAGGTCAGGCAGAGTATCTTCTGATGATGAGGATCCCTTTGTCCTCCAGGTGCAACGTTCAAGACTACATCTGGCACAAAGGTGCCCGCTGCGAGGCGGTGGTGACGGAGTTCCAGGTGATGTGTTTGGCGGTCGGTGCGTCGGCCGTGGTGGTCCTGCTGCTTTTTATGATGGTGGTCTGCTTCGCCAAGAAGCTCCACGTACTCAAGACTGAAAATAAGAAGCTGCGCAGACGCAGGTGAGGTGGCCATAAACTTTAGGTGTATGCAAATTACAATTAACTCATTCGGTGCCATTGACGGCAACAGACGTCAAAGATATGAACTGGGTTGGAAGTGAATGAGTTAAAAGAAAAAAAGTCATCAGTAAAATAGATATTGCAACGGTGGTTGAGGACTAGGTGTCCATATTGATGCACGCTCTGTAGACTCTGCTAGGTGATAAAATGGTGTCTCCTTTTACTTCTTCTAATTCACTTTGGCGAGATGTGAGAGGAAGATGGCGGGGTGCGGAGGAGGATGGATGGCAGAGGAGGTGGACTGAATGCAAAATGATGACTGAGACTGGGGGAGTTGAGACGACTGGGGGGGGGTGTTTCTGCGCTGACGCTTGGCCGAGTGTTTTAGCGGCCGTCTCCATGGCGACCCGACGGCACCTCGCTGGAATCGAACATGCAAATGCAAAGTGGCGAAGAGCTCGGTCGTCGACGCCAGCTCCCACGCTAGGGGGGATATTTTTAGACCAATGGGAGATGGGTGGGGTGATGATGGCACTGCGGGGGGAACATGATGATGATGAGGAGGATGAAGGCCATGATGGCGAGGAGACGCGGCTAGCCAGGAGACATTTTGACAAAGAGAAAAGATGATGTCATAGCTTCGCTGCATCCATCTGAAAGTAGGGCAGTCGGAGAGGGGGGTGGTGGTGGTGGGGGGGGGCTGACCTACATGCAGCTGTGCAACTTTGAAGGAAGGAGGGGGCCTTGCAGGGGGGATGGAGAGACGACAATCTCATCCAGAATCGAGAGATGGAGGCCATTGAGGAAGAAGGGAAAGAGGAGGCCGGAAGCATGAAGGAAGTGAGACGGTAGGAAGCAGGAGAAGTGAGGAGGAAGGAAGGAAGGAAGGAAGGAAGGAAGGAAGGAAGGAAGGAAGGAAGGAAGGAAGGAAGGAAAGAAGGAAGGAAGGAAAGAAGGAAGGAAGGAAGAAGCTCTACAAATGTCCCTGTCAGCTCAATGCTAACAAATCATTTAAAAAATATATAAAAATATAGAACAAATAATTGCAATATTATTTTCATCAAATTTTTAATCTGCTACACAGGTGAATTTGAATGATGGCGGCACTTGTCGTGCGTGCTCTGGTGTAGAAGAACAACTTTAAATGTTGATGTTTGCATCCCAGATGAAAAGTTTGCTTCTTCTCTCTTGCTCTCTTTCCTTCTCCCGTTTCTTCCTCCACTTCTTCTTCTTCTTTCCCGGTTGCTGCGTGCCGCCCTGCAGTAAGTACCGGCCCACGTCGGAGGCTCACAATGATAATTTCTCGCTGTCCACCATCGCTGAGGGCTCCCACCCAAACGTAAGGAAACTGTGCGACACCCCTCCTAACGCCCCCCATGCCCGTGCATTGGCTTACTATGATAACATTATCTGTCAGGTAACGTGCTCCCGCCGCTCTCTTCTTCCCTTTTTCTGCATCTGACTACTCCCCTTTTCCTACCCCCCCTCCCCCTTCCCGACGCATGGGCATGAGTACCCCCAAGTAGAGAGACTCAGTCTGAGGCCAGGGGGGAGGCGCGAGAGGGGGATGGATTGCGGGGGGACACCCGAGAAATGATGACATTTTTGAGGAGTCATTGTATGACAGTGTCAATTTATGGTTCCGTCCAAATAAATCAACACTCGGCCATTTATGTCGATGCAAACTCAGCCGGCAGCAAGAGTTGACCCCTAAGTGAAAATATGCAAATTGCTGTCAGTTTTTGTGAGGCCATCTTCATCAGTAACATTCATTTTTGAAGATCCTCTGAGAGCTCCGAGAGGTGCCATATTGAATTCCTCCTCTTTAAAACAATTAGCAATTATGACACAAGCCCCCACCTCCTTCCCGCAATTCTTCATTCCTCCCGCCGCAGCCATCTTTGTCTCCAACCTATGATCTCTGCTCACCTCTCTGCTCGGTAAGTCATGGTCGGGCATGCGCCACCTGCTGGCCTTGCCCGCCACTGCAGCTCTGCTACGCTAACAAACTGTCTTGTTTATCCTGAGAGTGGGCGGGGCAAGCGGAGGGAGGGGCGGGTGATATCGTACGGTGCGGTGCCTATCAGGATAAACATCTGAGATGCAACACTACAGTACCTGTAGCATGGTTAGCTGTTAGCATAGCATTACCCTAGCATGATGGGATCGGAGGATGGCGTCAGAAACAAAAAAACAAGTCACGCTAATGTGTTCTGTTCTATTCAGAATGTTTTTTACGCCATTCATCGAGCTCAGTCAGCCGCATGGGGTTTCTTCGCTTAACTTTGAGCTACAACTACTCGGTGTGTTTTTTTTTGTGTCTACATTTAGTTAGAAGTGGTACCGCCTCTAACAGCCCATCACTGCTTTTGCTCTCTGTTAACTTTTCAAGCAAACTCAACAAAGAACACAACTTTACTCGAACACATGGAAACAAGAGTAGCTAGTATTGCATTAGCTTAGCATGATGGGATCATAGGTTATGTCAGGAGAAAAAAATGTTAGAGAAACAAAATGAAATGCTAGCAAGTTGTCATGTTATTTTTGGGCCCGTTCACTGAGACCAGTTAGTACACAGAATTACTTTAGCCTAGTTGAGCACTACAACAAATTGCCGTGGGTGTTTTTCCTTAATCTAGCAACCCATAGTTACTGTACTTTTGCTCCTTGCTAACTTTCCAAGCAAAGGCAACAAAGAACACTTTCACAACCCTCGCACACAAAACCAACTAAAAACCAAAATCTTCATTGCATCTCCCCCAAATTTTCTTTACCTCACAACATTCCCAAAGAGTCATATTACTGTCGCATAAAAGCTGCACCAACTGAAACACTAAAAATAGAATTCATTGATGTTTCATTGCTAACAAACATTTCTTTCATATTTAATATAACTTATGCTAACTTCCTAACTTCCAGCTAGTTGGGCTATTTCACATGACTAGCATCAAACGGACATTGCGTTTAATTCATCAAAACAAACGAATCCATTTACGTTGTTAGCATCTGAAGCTCAAACACGAGCCATAGATACAATAAATATAAGAACCATTAAACATGAAAGCGATTAAAAACGGATTAACTACATTAATTAGCATGAGCTAACATGAACCTAATTAGCATAGCATTAGCGCCGCTTTCTTCACTTCTTGTTTGCCTCGTCCCACTGGCTATAATGGCCACATCTTTTGTCTCTCGCTCCGTCGCCATGACAGCAATGCCTTTACTGCTTTTGAGGAGTGTAACCTTTGAACCCCCCCCTCCCCTCAGAAAACCATGAGCAGATATACGTGGGAGTGTAAGACCAAAGAGGAGTCCGACTGCGAGGTAAGACCATAATCCCCTTCGCCCCCCCTCGTCCCACCACGCTGTCCGTTAAGCCCTGCCCTCAACACCTTCCTAAACACACCTGTCAATCAATCAACCAATCAATAGCTAAATCAATCAATAAATCACCTCAACTGTCACTGCACTAATACACACACAAAAATGTGCCATCATGA